>NW_028227256.1:6632500-7317500 GCF_978045245.1 Mus caroli
ACCAAACTTTAGGGCTGGTGAGATGGCTCAGTGGGTAAGAGCACCCGACTGCTCTTCCGAAGGTCCAGAGTTCAAATCCCAGCAACCATATGGTGGCTCACAACCATCCACAACGAGATCTGGCGCCCTCTTCTGGAGTGTCTGAAGACAGCTACAGTGTACTTACATATAATAAATAAATCTTAAAAAAAAAAAAAAAAAACAAACTTTATAGCTGGGCAATGGTTGCACCTTTAATCCCAGCACATGGGAGGCAGAGGCGGGTGGATTTCTGAGGCCAGCCTGGTCTACAGAGTGAGTTCCAGGACAGCCAGGGCTATATAGAGAAACCCTGTCTAGAAAAAAGCAAAACAAAACAAAACAAAACTTTATTACTAAAGAAAAACTTTCAAATAAAAATAAAACTAATGAACTTAAAGTTAGAACTGGCACTCAAAACAGAAGTGTGAAACTTCACATTAAATTTTACACTCTCAATATTGTTCATATTTTATGTATTTATCTACCACCAAGCAACAACAAAAATACCCACAAAAGAATTAGAACTAAAACAACAATTAGGTTTATATCTTCCTTTATATCTCCTGTCTAAAGCAAGCAAAGGGGAAGAGAAAAACCCATGAATTCAAATGTTGTTTCTTTGAAAAAGACCAATAAAACTGGTAACCCAAACATTAGCCGGAGCAGTAGCAAAATGGAGCGAGGGAGGGTGCACAAATGACCAACATCAGAAAGAGCTACAGGCATTAAAGGACGACAAGGGAATACTATAAAAACAACTTGATGCCATTACATTTGACAACTTGGATGAAATGAACAGACATGTTGAAGAAATAAGCTTAGGAATAGTAACCTATTCCAGAAATTGAAATTAAATTCTCAGTGAAAGCCTGCCCAACAGGAGATTGGAGAGAGGCTTCACAGCTCAGTGTGCTTTCTTTCTCCTTTCAATTCCAGCACACACATCAGGTGGCCCAACTCCCCAATAATTCCAGCTCCAAGGGATCCAATACTGAACTCAAAGTCCTAGCCACTTCAATAAGGTAAGAAAAGAATATAAGACGTACAGATGAAAGCAAGAGCTATCTTTTATTTACAAAAGCCATGTTGTCCTACATAACCTAGGGGGGGGGAACCTACTAAAACAGTATTTATGAGCTTATTAGGAAGGTTACAAGGTACAATGTTAACACAGGAAGCCAATTTTATTTCTAGTCACTAGTAATAAACAATAAGAAACAATTTTTAATAACAGGATTAAAAGTCCAAAAATAAAATACCTACAATGTCTGTATGCTGAAACTATAAAATCTGGGTAAGAGAGAGTAAATGGAGAAACATTTTCATAAATTGCACAACAGTATTGTTAAGCTATCAAATGTTTCTGATTTGTCTATACATTTAATGAAATGACAATAAAAAAATCCCAGTAGAATTTTTTTGTTGTTGAAATAAAACAACCTGATCCTAAAGCTTGTGTGAATAAACAAGGACCAGGAATATTCAAAAAACATTTGGGAGCAGAAGAAATATTCAGTGATTTCAAGAATCACTATAAAAATACAGTAGTCAAGTCATGGCATTAGAAAAAGGACAAAAACTCTAGAATATATATATATATATTTAATTGCTTGAGTTTTGTTTGGTTTGGGTAATCTCAGAGTTGAACACATAGTCTTACATATTTATTCATGCTATGCAAGTGTTCTACCACTAAACTACATTCCCAGCCCTTTTTAATTTTGAGATAAGGTCTTGCTAGGTTTCCCAATAGGCCTTGAACTTGTAATAATTTCCTGCCTCAAATTCCTGAGTGTCTCAGCTTTTTTTTTTTTTTTTGGAGACAGGATTTCACTGTATAGCTCTGGCTGTCCTGGAACTCACTCTGTAGACCAGGCTGGCCTCGAACTCAGAAATCTGCACCACCACTGCCTGGCCGTGTCTTAAGAAGCTGTGACTATAGATATATGTCACCACACTTGGCTTCAAGTGACTTTTAAAGCAATTTTGCATATGGTATTAATTTATCCTTTCCAAATATATAACTTGTTAACTAATTTTTGAGAAGGCATCAAGATAACTCAATGGATAAAATATAGACTTTTTAATAGTAAAAGAACGATTGAACATCCACAATTAGAAACAAATCTTGATTTATGCTTTTGCAACTCATTAAAAAAAAATTAACTTCTTTTATACTTACAACTTTTCTTTTTTCTTTTCTTTTCTTTTTTTGAGAAAGGGTTTCTTTGTGTAGCCCTGGCTGTCCCAGAACTAGTTCTGTAGACTAGGCTGGCTTCAAACTCTCACAGAGATGAAGCCTACCCCTGCATATCAATTGCTGGGATTAAAGGCATACATCATCACCACCAAGCCTACTTACAACATTTTTATAATTATTATCCAAAATACACCTGAAAGTAAATATAAAAACCTAAAACTATAAGACTTTTAGAATAAAACAGTATATAATATTCATGACCTTGGGTTGAACAGGAAAAGCATGAACTATAAAAGAAAAATTTGTTAAACTGGATTTTATCTAAATTTTTAAAACTCTCATGTTCAAAAGATATCAAGAGAATGAAAGGACAAGTTAGTCAAGAAAACATTTGCTAAACACTCATCTGATCAATGATAGTACATAAAACACAAAATTTAATAGTAAAAAAATAAAAACAAGGGCTGGTGAGATGGCTCAGTGAGTAAGAGCACCCGACTGCTCTTCCAAAGGTCCAGAGTTAAAATCCCAGCAACCACATGGTGGCTCACAACCATCCGTAACGAGATCTGGCGCCCTCTTCTGGAGTGTCTGAAGACAGCTACAGTGTACTTACATAAAATAAATAAATAAATCTTTAAAAATAAATAAATAAATAAAAACAATTCAACACTGAGCAAAAAGAAAAAACAAACAAATACATCAAAGGATATTCAACATCACTGTATTGGAGAAATAAACCACAGTGGGCTAATGCTATAAACCTGTGAAGAGGTTTGTTGTTTTGTTGTTGTTGTTGTTTTAATTTATTTCTTTATTTATTATCTGTAAGTACACTGTAGCTGTCTTCAGACAGAAGAGGGCGCCAGATCTCGTTATGGATGGTTGTGAGCCACCATGTGGTTGCTGGGATTTGAACTCAGCACCTTCGGAAGAGCAGTTGGAGCTCTTAACCGCTGAGCCATCTCACCAGCCCGAGGTTTGTGTTTTAAGAACAAAAACTCAGTCAAATGGTACAGCTTCATCTCAGAGGGAGAGAGATCACTGACTGAGTGCCAAGCTAACTAGGGTTACAAAACAACAAAACAAAACCAGAAAATAACTGGAACTGGAAAGATGGCTCGGTGATTAACAGTGAGTACTGCTTTTGCAAGAGGACCAGAATTTGGTTCCCAGACCCTTACTGGCGTCTCACAACTGCCAATAATCCCAATTCCAGGGGTTCTGAAGCATCTGCACTCACATCCACAGACCCACACTTATACACGTAATTTAAAATAATAACTTTTCAATTAAGCTGGGCATTGTGGCACACACCTTTAATCCCAGTGCTAGGGAGACAAAGGTAGGCAGTTCTCTGTGAGTTCACAGCCAGCCTAGTCTATAAATCAAGTCCAGGAGCCAGAGCTATTACACAGAGGAAACCCTATCTCAAAAAGCCAAAATAAACGAATAAATATATATAAACAAAAACTAGTCTAAGCCTCAGAACCCATATAAAAGAGCCAGGAATGGTGATATGCTCTTGTAATCCCAGCATTAGGGCAGCAGAGACAAAAGGACCCTTAGGACTCACAGGCCAGCTAGCCTAGCCTATTCAATAAACTCTAGGCTAGTGAAAGACCCTATCTCAAAAATCAATGTGAGCAGGGCTAGAGAGATGGCTCAGTGGTTAAGAGCACTGACTGCTCTTCCAGAGGTCCTGAGTTCAATTCCCAGCAACCACATGGTGGCTCACAGCCATCTGTAATGGGAACTGTTGCCCTCTACTGGTGTGTCTGAGGACAGCAACAGTGTACTCACGTACATAAAATAAATAATTTTTTTTTAAAAAATCAATGTGGGCAACTCTTGAGGAACAACATTTGAAGTAGTTGTCCTCTGGTCTCCACATGCATACATACATGAACACATACCCAAACATACACATGTACCTGTACATACACACACAAGCACATACGCATACAAGTGACACTACCAAATGCCAACACAAATTTAAAACAAAATGAAAAATGGTCTAATCACTTTGGAAAACGATATGGAAGTTTATATGAGTGATTGTGTGTGTGTGTGTGTGTGTGTGTGTGTGTGTGTATTATATGGTGGCAGAGTGTGTACATACGTGTGTGCATGTGGAAGCCAGAGGTCAACACTGATTATCTTCCTCTCACCTGATCCCCAGCTCACTGATTTGGCAAGACTAGCTGACCATCCAGTTACAGGAATATTCTTGACTCTGCTAGGAATACAGACACATGCCACCATGCCCTGGACTCAGATCCTCACACTTATGGAGCAGGCCCTTTACATCAATTGAGCCATTTTCCCAGTCACAGAAGTTTCTTACAAAGATGAATATATACTCACCATATGATCATAAGCTCCATTTAAGTATTTACCAAAGTGAAATGAAAAACTTACATGAAACCAGGTATAGTGGCCCATGCCTTTAATCCCAGCACTGGAGAGGCAGAGGCAGGCGGATCTCTGAGTTCAAGGCCAGCCCAGTCTACAGTACCAGTTCAGGACAGCTAGAGAAATCCCATCTCAAAATAATAACAATGATATTGATAAGGAGGAAGAAGAGGAAGAAGAAGAGGGAAGGAAGGGAGGGAGGGAGGGAGAGGTGAGGGAGGGAGGAAAGAAGGAAAAGAAAAGAGAAAAGCTTATATGAATACAAAAACCTGTACATACATGAAATGTTTACAGGGCTAGATTCATAGCAGCTAAAAATCGAAAACAGTTCAAATGTCTTTTGGTTAAGATCTTTTTTTAAAATGTGTATGTGTGTGTATGTGTGTGTGTCTGTGACCTTATGTTCCATGTATAAGGAAGGATGCCTGTAGAGGCCAGAAAATGGCTAGAGCTTCCCTGGAGCTGGAGTTATAGGATTGTGAGCTGCCCAAAGTTGGTACTGGAAACTGAATTTTAATCCTCTGCCAAGAGCAGAAAGCACTCCTAATCAACAGCTAAGACATCTCTCCAGCCTGTATTATTTTTTAATGTAATATGTTCAATCAATAAAATACTATAGGGCTGGAGAGATGGTTCAGTGGTTAAGAGCACCAACTGCTCTTCCAAAGGTCCTGAGTTCAAATCCCAGCAACCACATGGCAGCTCACAACCATTCAATGAGATCTGACGCCCTCTTCTGGTGCATCTGAAGACAGCTATGGTGTATTTAGATATAATAATAGATAAATCTTTAAAATAAGATAAAATATTATTCAGCAATGATAATGAAAACTACTAATACCTGCCTATATATACTAAAACAGTAAGACACATTCATTATCCCTGTTTCTTGCCATGTTATATCCTATACTGCTGCAGGACTTTACTAGCAAGAAAGCTATTTACCAGATCATAGACCATAGACATCTGACTTCCTTCCATATGCAAAAATAAAAATCCTTTATATAATTAAAAACAAAACAGAAAAAGGCTTTTCTCTCTAAAGGACATGGTTATGATACTTTGATTACAGTATACTGTAAGGTCTCTAGTACTATTCAATTCTAGTGCTGTACTGCAAAAGCAGCAATATGTAGTATGTAGACAAGAATATGGCTACATGCCAACAAAATTTCACAAGCAACAGATGTGACATGTCCCTCAGGCTAATTTACCAACGCCTATTCTAAGCAAAAGGAACCATGCACAAAAAGTCACCCTAGTACAACAATATGAGTGAAGCCTTTGGTTCAAACCCTAACACTAAAGGAGGACCAAAAAAAGGAAAGAAATATGCACACACTTTAAAAAAAAGAAAGAAAGAAAAAATCGAGGGCTTGAGGGGGGGAGTCTCTTGAACTGGAGATGGCTCAATGGTTAAGAACATGTACTGCTCTTTCAGAGGACTCAGTTCAGTTCCTAGCACATTGGGTTGGACCGCTCAAAGTCTCTCCAGCTCAAGAGAATCCAACACCTTCTTCTGGTGTCTGAGAGTACCTGCACTCATGTGCACACACACATATGTATACACATAATTTAAAATAAAATAAATCTTTAAGAAATAGGGCCATGGGCCATGCTGTTGCAAGAAACTACGTGGAAGTCCATCATCCACTCACTATAAAGGGCAAGGAAGATACTCTGGCAGTAGTGTCCATGACTGCAGACTCAGAGGGACATGGAAGGCTTCTATGTCAATCCTACCTCCCTCAAAAAAGTAACAGCCTAGACAGAAAGCTATTGACCAGAAATCTTAAAAATTGAGATAAAGATTGCTGAAGTATAGCTCTCCACAACTATGGCTTCTGGCAGAGGTGTGGGTAGGGAAGGACTTGAGTTTTCTTTAAGGGACTGGCCACTGGGAGTTTGACCATGCTCCACTGAGTATATGGGCAACACAAACTGGATGGGTTTTTTTTCCTGCTTTCCTTTGAGGGGGTAAGGCCACAAGGGTTGGGGAGATCTGGGAGGACTGGGGAATGTGATCATGGTTCATGATGTGAAATTCCCAACTAACCAATAAAGATAGTATGGGAAAAAACGTGTAACAAAGAAACTAGATTTTGGGGGGAAAAATGGTGGTTGTGGGGTGTCTCATTGTATTGCCCAGGCTGGGTGGGAACTCCTGGGCTCAAGAGTTCTCCAGTATCAATACTCCAACCTGGAGTATAGACATGTGGTACTATGCCCAACTGTCAGTATTTTTAATAAACTATCCTGACTATCCTTTTATACTATTACTGTATTTGACCTTTTTTGTGTGTATGTGTGTGTACATGGCTCTGTGGGTGTGGGTGTGGGTGTGGTACACATGGGCCACAGTGCACTGTGTAGCTCAGAGGACAGCTGCAGAAGCTGCCTTTCCCCTTCTACCATGGAGGTCCTAGGGGTGAAAATCAGGTTGTCAATTCAAGCTTGTCAGCACGGGCCGTGCCTCTACCCACTGAGCCATCTCACTGGGCCCCTATTTGAGTGTTCTCAAGTTTATAATAGCTTAGATGGAAACATTATCCAAGAATAAAAGCAAAATGTAACTATACCCATAGTTTTCTTCATAATATTGTAGAATACACCGCCCTGCTGGAACATGTGAGGAAGTCCCTTTGCATAAGACCACACGTCTTCTCCTAAAAGACAAAAGCAGACCAAGTGTGAGCGCAAACATGAGAGGGCCATCGTTGACTATGCTGACACAGGTTAGCCTAAAGGAGACTGCAGGGCCCAGATCCACAATGACTATAACACAGATACAATGGCATTCCAGAAAAGGGACGGACCATGTAAAGGTGAGAGTTACTGCCAACTGCTGTTACAGAGAAGCCTAACCCAGTGTTTGAAGGCCCATGTCACTTTTCAGGACACCATAACAATTTACATTTTTAATAAGTTCCCTCAATTTTTAAATATAGGAGCTAACAAAAATATCCTTAAAACTGCACAAATCAGTACTGAGCATATGAAACAAAATATATTTGAAGTTTCAGAGTTCCTCAAGGAAAACTTGCTGGTAAACACTGGTCAGGAACTGAAAAGATATTCATTCACTTTTAACTAGAATACAGAATTGTATTGTGTACGTGTGTGTAAAAAGCAAAGAAAAAGAAATAGCCATGGAGAAAAATAAGTAGAGATTAAATATAAGCTATTAACTTGTTGTTTTTTTGTTTCCCAAAGTCCAGAGTTCAATCCCTACCAACAAAAGGGAAAAAAGATAACAGTATTTGAAAGCATCAGAATGGAAGAATAGAATATGCCAATGCGCGGCTTCTTTATACTTTCATTATTTTCATCATTACATCATAGAAAATAAGAACACAGAGCAATAGTGGGTTAACTTTTGTCTTTTTTACTAGAAAATTATACTGCTGGGCCTGAGTCTTGTATGGAAATAACTGATGCTAATTAATCATATGTCTGCAATCCTTCCCCATACCATAAAGAGGAATATGAAGTTGTGTTAACACTCAGCTAAAATTATCTTTTTTTTTCTTTTTCTTCCAAGATTTATCTATTTATTTTATGTATATGAGTACACCATTGCTCTCCTCAGACACACCAGAAGAGGGCAACAGATCCCACCACAGATGGTTGTGAGCCACCATGTGGTAGCTGGGAACCAAACTCAGGACTTCTGGAAGAGCAGTCGGTGCTCTCCAGCCCCATAAAGTTTATCTTTAGTGAACCAATTTAAAATATAAACTTTTAAAAGCCTTGGCATGTGAACCTTCATTTAACTAGAACATTCAATTACAAAAACACTTTTTACTAATAATACAGTACTATTACCAAAATGGTTATATTTAAATGAAAACATAGAGGAAAGTTTGACTTAAAATATCAAATACCCCCAAGTACAAATAAACTAATAACTCCTATACTAATAACAGCTATACTGACCAAATTTTATCTAGAAAATTTCTTTCTATGGTGATAACCTTTCATTTAATTATGATCATTCTTATCCTAAATAGTCACAGTTTTTCTAAAATATTCAAGGATATTATTTGGAAAACATAAGGGTAGCAGGGCTTGGGGTTGGTTTGGGGTTTTTTGTTGTTGTTTTGGCTTTTGGGGGTAAGAATCTGAACAGGTGCCAAAGTGAGAGTAATGTGAAAAATAGCACATTTCTTAGCACTTCACACTCCAGACCATGTCATCTTTAAGCAGGTCATGTATCTCTTTGTTTTTCATCATCTCCCCATAAAGTCTCATCAGCTGCACTCCTCATAAATTATGAATAGCAGATAACCCTACTATACTATTTTGTTTATGTTATGTATTTTTGTTTAATTTTATACATTAAGGGTAAAGTTTTTTAATCTCTATCACCCAAGAACTAATTTTTGCCCCAGAAATGGTAATAGGTTAAAGGAAGTATAATACCATCTAAGCTGCTATTATTCACCTATCTTTGAGCTGAGAAGGTACCTTTAACATCATCTTCTCCAGTCACAACTAAGTTCTATTTCATTTACAAGCAAACAAAGCTCAGAACAATGCTTAAATAATTCTCCCAAGATCATGCAGCAGTGGCAAGATACAGTATGAGTCTTCACACCAATCCAAAGTTCATACATAACCCTAAAATTAAACACCTACTAGAGTTCAAATCATGTTAAAACAAACATGACAGCTCTATTCACGGTCCTGCTTTATAAAAATGCACGATATTAACCGGCTATAGAAAAAAGAAATTATTCCCTTTGGTATATAAATACCTCCAGTAAGTTATCTTTGTTGCTAAGAGAAATAAATAAGATAGGGGACTAGAGATCAGGATCTTAGTACAAGCCCACCACAGTCACATAAAGGTCTCCATGGTACCTTCTTCATATATTACTACTGTCTCCTGCCTATATTACTGCCCCCACTCAACTGGTTTTCCCTGAGTCTTGTCCTCCCCAACTCCCTTGTTCATGTAGAGTTAAATCTCCCATACTGAAGCAAAGTAGTCCAAAAGAAATCCTCAGCTCCACAAGAAGTCCTAAGGCCAGTGTAAGTTATAGGACAATGTCTAAAAAAGAAAGAAAAAAAAAAAAAAAAAAAAAGGAAAAGAAAAGAAAAGAACATAGATAAAAGCCCAAGATCCCTTTTTACGTAATACAAGAGCTAGTCCTTCTCTACCAGCCTCACCCCACACCTTCCCGTGACTTTTGTTTTGCTGTTGTGAGACAGGGTCTCACCAAGTAGCTGAGACTAGTTTAGAACTCCCAATCATCCTTCCTCTTCTTCCACCTCCTGAGTGCTGGAATTCTAGGCACACACCATCATCAAGCCCAGTTCCCTCTGCCTTAATTTTTATGACACAACGCAAACTGTTGCAGTGTCCTAAGACCAATAATTGTTACATATTCCTTAAAAGGCAGTTTAAAGAATAAACTTAAAATTCAATAATTGTTCATCAGGTACAGGCACACATTTACTGCCAAGCGTGACAATCCAAATTCAATCCCCAGACCCTCATGGTGGGAGGAGAACCAACTCCCTCAAGCTGTCCTCTGACCTACACATATGTGCTGTGGAGCATGTACACGCATGCACACACACACACACAAATTAAATAGGTACAATAAAAATAAAGTATAAAATTAAATGTAAGTGTCACTTCCTCTACAATTCATCTGAGTGGTTGAGTAATACCTACTTTGATATCAATATTTACAGAAATACCAAGGCCACTATTATACTGCTGGCTAATTTAGTGTACTTTTTCTTTCTTCTTTTAAACTAAAAGGTTTTCAGATTCAGGAAAAGGTCAGTGGTTCATTAGACTTTCTATTCCCAGGACCTGGCACAGCACTGAACAACTGCATTCTTAATAGTGGTTGAATAAACACATAGAATGAGTACCACAAATGAGGTTTTTTTTATTTGTTTTTCTGGCTTAGTCGTTAAGAGCACCTGCTACTCTTCTACAGGAAGGACCTGGGTTCAATTCTCAACACATTCTTGGCCACTTACAATCAGCTGTTTCAGGAGACCTGACATTTTCTTTTGGCTTCTGGGGGCACTAGGCAAACAAGTATTGTACACACATGCATGTAAGAAAAGAGGAAAAAATGACAGTACCATAACTGAATCTGTAAAGCCTAACAAACACCATCACCTTGTTTCAAGACTAATAAATCAAACTCAGCAAAAACAAAACGGAGCTCCATCTTTTTAGGACGAACTTTTTTTTTTTTTAATTTATTCTATGTAAGTACACTGTAGCTGTTTTCAGACAGACACCCTAGAAGAGGGCATCAGATCTCATTACGGATGGTTGTGAGCCACCATGTGGTTGCTGAGACTTGAACTCAGGACCTTTGGAAGAGCAGTCAGTGTTCTTAACCACTAAGCCATCTCTCCAGCCCTAGGACAAACTCTTAAGAGAAGAGGAATATTATGGTGAAACCTCCATTATATCAACACAGTATTCTGTGATAGTCTCCCAACTAGTTTTACTTGATAGTCAGCTGTTTTTCATAGTACAACAGTAAAACATTTCTAGATGATGTACTATGTGTGAAGATAGAAAATAAACCACCATAAATAATCTCTTTTCACTGTCTTCTTCTGGAATCCTTCCTAGAGCCTTCAGTTCTCCTCTCTAACAGAGATATACATAGCAGAAGTACTACAGATGATTTTCTTCTACTTTATCTACTGTTTCTTTTCTATTTCAGAAGCGATTTTTAGGGCTGGAGAGATGGCTCAACGGTTAAAAGCACTGACTGCTCTTCCAGAGGTACTGAATTCAATTCCCAGCAACCACACGGTGGCTCACAACCATCTTTAACCAGATTCGATGACCTCTTCTGGTGTGTCTAAAGACAGCTGCTACAGTGTACATAACTCATTCATATATATATATATTAGAATCTTAAATAAATATATATATATATTAGAATCTTTAAAAAAAAACAGAAGCTAGTTTCAATTTTTAAAATTTACATTAAAAACCTTGTTTCAAGGTGGAGTGTGGTGGTGTGCACCTTTAATTCCAGGCAAAGGCAGGTAGATCTCTTGTGAGTTTGAAGCCATGTGGTCTACAAAGTGAGTACCAGGACACCCAGAGCTACCCAGAGAAACCCTGTCTTGAACAAAAACTAAAACCAAAACAAAAAACAACCACATGTTACTTTATATATATTGGAATTCTTTGGAAGAAAATAAAAGCAAGTAAAATATATCAAATGGCTAAATCATAGAAGTGATTAACTTAATCTTCAAAGTATAATTACATAAATTACCTATAATGTATACGATCAACATCATATTCAACTTTATGACTATTCTCACTACAGATGTACTACATATAAAAAATTGAAACCATTCACTGGCACATAAGGAATACCACCATAAATAAATGTATAAGCATAATCTAGATTACAAACTTTCACCTAGCATTTGAAGAAAAACATAAAGAGAGAATAATAATATAGAGATCCAACATCACCTAAAAAAATAAACATCTGAATTCCAAATGTGATCTTGGAAAATCCTGGGGTATTATGATGGGCTTAGTAAGTAGAAACACGTTTGCTAAGCATGCATGAGATCTTGCATTCAACTACCAGTACCACCTTCACCAATAAGAAAAAAAGAATTTACAAGTGTTATGAGAATTTTGGATGCTGGGGATTGACCCAAATAGGGCCTATATTTTAAAAGTATACAGTAAAAAGCCACAGTCCTTTCAGGAAGAAAAACAGTGTAATAAAATCCAATAAGCTTCTCCATTTTTCAAAAGTTGGTAGCAAACAGAGATAACTAAACTACAGTCAAATTTTGTTTTCACTAAACCTATCTTTACCTCCTGATAATGCTATGATAATCAGAAAATAGTAAGAAAAAAGAAATGAGCCAAATCTTATGGTAGATCATATCTACCAAAGTTATCATATAATAAAATACAAACAAGTGATCTACAAGGAATTGTACTAATATATTTTGCAAAGTCATAGTTGGGGGTTGATTTAAACACTATACAAATAATGAAGATGGCAGTCTGCAAAAACTAAATTAAATAAACTCCAATGGTCTGGATAAAATGTACTGAAAGTATATGTGAAATATACTACCATTATATGTTTCAAAGCAACCGTGACTGTTTCCATGAATGCCCCATACCAAGATGACTGATATATTATTTTGTTGATCTAATACAAAAATCTATTTAATGAATATTGTACTTAAAAACATAAGAAGGTAAGGTCCTAAGTATAATCTTAGCACCACAAAAACAAAAGCTCAAAACAGCCCTTTTCTCTACCCCATGACCTCCATGATATAAACTGTGTTCTATCACACCCTCCCCAGCATGATAAATTGAACCATCTGAAGCCATTAGCTAAAAAAAACAGCCCCAAAAAAGGAAAAACACATCCCTGGCTACTACAAGTCCACACACATACCCCTCTCTCTCCCCGAACCGTGTGTGTGTGTGTGTGTGTGTGTGTGTGTGTGTGTGTAATCAAATAAGACATTTTTCTAAAATTCTATGACTGATATATTTGAGGTTTATCATTTTTTATGTCTACAGAAAAGAAGGTTGGTTGGTTGTGTTTTGATAAAAGCTATAAAATCAGAAGACTTCCTCAGCAAAGGATCAGAATAGAAGGTAGCATCTTGGGGAACTCATAGTCTAAACTGGTTCCTAGAAAATTAGATGCAGGAAGCTTAAATCAATACTTTTTGAAAAGTAATTATAAGCTAGTATTTTTACTAACTTTCATTACAGAATATATTACCATACTAAGCAAATACTTGACTACTGATTCATAATCTCACCCATGCCAATGTATTAATCTACAACGGAGTAAATGGAATCTTTACCTACACTCTCCCCTGTTATCAAATGAAGCTAAATGAATGGTAAAAGTAAATGCTCTTATAAAATCATGGAATCAGGTAAAGAGGGTGTTCTGGCAGAAGCGCCAAAAACCAGGACTCATACAAATATTCCTATCCTTCAGCAAAGATTCCTTTCTAGTTACCAGAATTATCATGAACCCCAGGTGATAAATTTCTCTTTTGTACAACAGTGTATAAGCACTGCCAAATTCTGCTTTTCAGACTCTTTTTCAATGTTGAATGCTGACTATCCATTCCATTTCTGCAGATACAGTCTTTCTTTTTTTTGTTGGTTTTTTTGTTTTTTGTTTTGTTTTGTTTTTTTCTGTTTTGTTCTTTAAGACAGGGTTTCTCTGTATAGCTCTGGCTGTCCTGGAACTCAGAAATCCACCTGCCTCAGTCTCCTAAATGCTGGGATTAAAGGTGTGCACCACCACGCCCGGCTACAGTCTTTCTTTAGACATGTTAAATTCAATTAAAAACAAAACAAAACCCTTCAAATTGCTTACTATTCGTTGGGCACTAGCTATGGGATATACAAAGTCAATAGGAGATATTCACCACATAAATGTTCAAATTTACCCTCTTTTAAGACAGACATTATCACCCTGTTTTAACTTAGGAAACTGCCAGTCTTAAAATATTTTCTGACCAGGCAGTCAGAAAAAAAATTCTGTATATACCTAATTTTGCCCATTTTATGAGGATGTTATTTTCAGAGTTCTGGGAATACTTTACCCATGTTCATATCAACTACAAGTGATCTTTTGTACAGAAGCAATTGAAATATTGGGGAGTTAATAGTTTTCCTGAAATCACTAAGTAATTTGAGCCAAGAATCAAACTGTGTCTTCTGATTCCCAACATCATACAGCCATTCTTCTATTCCACAAAATCTCTAAGAAACCACAATGTCTCAGAAATATAGAAAATACCTAGGATGGTTTCCCCAATTCAGTTTTTATGCCTACCAAACCAAAATGGACAATATCAAGTTGAAAGTTTGTACAGCTTTTATATCTCCCATGAGTAGGCTCCCAACTTAAAGCCAGTAATAACAAATCATTATAGTAGACCAAGGCCCAATTCACTACTATTTAGTAGTCTGAGAAAACAGAATTAAAAGCCAGCCCTTTTCTAGCAAAAAGTTCTAATCTCAACAATATTAAGTCTCTTCTAACAACCTTTAAATTTTCTTCATACTTGAAAACTGTGTAAAGCATGTTAACACACCAACTTAAAGACAAAGGTTAAGCAAATAATGTAAATAGCGTACCACTAGGCAGGATCCCAAATTATCTAAAGGCTGAAATTACAGTATTTAGCTGATAGTATATTTTCCTTCAATTTATACTAAATCATCAAAAAGAAATTCCTAACCCCATTGCCATCTTTCTTGTTTGCTTCTTACAAGCTATTCACTGCAATTATGCCAGAGTCACTGAACCATAAAATTAAACACAAAACCTATCATACACATAAGAAAAACATAATGAAGGAAGAACAGGAAATGGAAGAGATAGGCTAGTAGGTGGGAGCGCAGTGAGACTATAAACACCAGAAACTGCAATTCATCAAACAGGAAGTCCTGAAATCACATGACAGACAGGAAAATGAAATTAAAAATAAATGAAAAATGATCAAGATGGAGCTCAGAAAGGGAGAAAAAGAAAGGGCTTTAACTATAAACACATTTTTTAAAATAAATTTTGAAATAAAATTAATTAATCTTGTTTACAGTTGAGTAACTACTTTCATTCTGTAGTTTCATGCTGTTCTAATTCACTCAATAATATTAGTATCTACTACCAAACACTAAGGAAAATAATTTTCTCCTATGTATAGAATCAAATATTTATGGTAACAACAGGTTTTTCTTTTCCCTCTCCACAACAAAAAAAAAAAAACCCTCAGTATTTTATACTCACAATAAAAATACACCATCATAGTTTAATTGCTCTTACCCATTAATGTAGCTAAAAGACACAAGGAGTACATTTCTTTGTCAGCTTGCTCCTGAAGTTCCTTAGATGACAGTTTACCAGTAACAGCAATCTCTTCTTGTTTCACAGTGTGGGCTGAGTGTGCAGCAGTGGATGGACCACCTTCTGCTCTTCCTTTTAAGATCTCTATTGTAATTCTGTCACCGTGCTGTAAAGGAACTGGCTCCTTTTCCATCCCTGCCTGGGGTGGCATTAACTCTTTAGGAGGAAAGCCATATCGAATACACTGTAAATATGGAGGAATGTTGAACTCTCTGGCTATACTTTCCTGAAGCTCATAAAAGGTTGTTGAAGGCTTAAGGGTAACCATGGACTGCCGTCCATCGTTAGTTGTTATTCGAATCTTTTTCTCCTTAGAAGTGGTAGGTGAGTAGGGAGCCTTGGTGGGGGTGGCAGGTGCAGATGATGGCCCATCGCGAATAGTACTTGGAGAAACAGTTCTGGGCTGCCCCTTTTGCTCTTGTTTTAATTTCTCTGTTTTCCGTTTCTGCATCACAGAAGCTTGTTCTGTGATGTTCTGTTGAATAGTTCTTTCAGTTTTACTCATGTTTAATTCTTCCTTATGCAAAGTTTTTGTTTTCTGTCCAGTAAGAATAATTTTAGTTGGTAGCTGAGACTCCAATTCTTGTCCTTGCACATCTCCAACTCTCTGAGCATGAGCACCATCTATATTTACAGGAGTGTAATCGTCAGGATTTTTTTTTGCAGTCTGATGCAATATAGTGTGGACAACTTTCTGAACTAGGATCTCACTCCCAAATTCACCTGGAAAGTGCTTGGTAACAAGTTTCATTGCAACATCATAAACATTACTATTCAAAGATGGATCGCTTTCATACTGAAACCAATATACTGTTTCTCTGACTACTCTTCCTCCCCACTCCAACGTGATAGGAAAAGCTTCTGGAAGATTGTCATACTCTTTACCTTCCCAAAAGTGTTTGAAGCCACAACCACATTTGCCACCAGTAGACCTAGAATTAGTTCTGTCTCCATCCAAATACACAATAGAGCCATCTCCTCTGACTCTTCGCACAGAAGAGCCATGGCACCAATTACAAGCTGTTAGATTACTCAATCCATAGTCTGGTAGCAGAACATCTTTCACTGGATCATATGAACAAACCAAATTGTTTAAGGGAAAGCTGTAATTTTTGTCAGGCCTCAACTGCCCATGAGTACTTTTTGCCAAGTTATACAGTTTCCCTCCTGGAGCCAACCACTCAGAAGGGACGTGAAGTTCAGAAAGGGCACCACAAAGCAAACACTTATGAAGGCGATTGTCCATTACTGCTTTTTTAGCAGCTGCTGTAACTTCCTCAGGCTGAACTCCTATCACCCCAGTCCTTCTGTAGAAATACTGATGTACATCAGCAACCAAACTAGGATGGATACCATGTTTGTCCATAAAGACTTCTTCCATAGCAGCAACCAGCCTAAGTAAGTACTTATCCTGCAAACTTCTGTCTCCTCCAATAACACAGCCACCATCCTCCTCAAGCTTGATGTACTTTTTAATAAGGTCCTGAGGCACACCCCACGCTTTAGGTAACAAATTCATGGGTAGTTTGGGCAAGGCAGCTCCCTTTATGCCTACCAAGGGAATATAATGGTTTCTACCAGAGCTACTCCACGCAATACAGATTGGCTTGTTCAAATGACCATCTCTCCCAGTGCATTTCTCTGCAGGTATGAGGCCAGGTAGAAAGGTGGCTGAATAATCACCAGAGCTTCTCATGCCGCTGAGGGAATCTAAAAGAATTATGGGACGATGTAACACATTGGCAAGGCCGAATATGTGGATATTCCTCAGGCCTAAGGGGACACCTTCAGGTGGCACAAATAGAGGGTCACATTCATTGATAATGTCCTCCCACTCGGCAGCATCAATAAAGTCATGAAACAGGGCTTGATATCGGGCTAGGTGCTGCTGAAAGTGCTGCTTAAGATTCTCCCTCAGAGCATGCCAGAAGAGCTCTCGGCCTACTAGAGCCCTAGACACAGCATGCACTAGGCAGTGTCCATCCCCATCCACATGCACTGGGATGAGGCATTCTTGACTTTTATTAGCCCGTTTGATATCCTCGAGAGTGTCGTGCAAATACAGGAGGCTTCCGGAGCGGTCCTTGCCATAGCCCACTGTGTTGACGTGCTCTGGTTCGATGAGGAAGGCCCGGTCACCAAGTAACGCGCAATCGAACAGTTCGCCTTGGTTCATGTCCCGTAGAAGCTTGGCCCGGCCCGTTTGTTTGTCCATTCCATAGCGTGCCAATATCGGCGACAATAATTTGCAGTGGTAGTTGGAGAGGCCCATCACCTTTACCAGTTCCGTGTTCTTCTTGGGAGCCCCCGTCACTCCGAGTAGCGCGTTCCGCAGCAGATTGTGCAGCACTACGTCCGGGTCGGTCACCTCCTCCACTCCCAGCAGCTGTTGCTGCTCGTGCCGCTGTCCGCACTCGGTACACTCGATGCTGACAGAACCCGAGGCCGGGAAGAAGAGGCGCGCCTGGCACTTGGGATCCGGGCAACTCCCGGAAAGGATTCTTCGGTCCCTTCGTTTCGAAAGGCCCCCCGGAGAAGCCGCCGCCGCCAGAGACGACGAAGTCTGCGGAGCCTCAGGGGGAGGCGGCGGCGGCGGCAGCGGAGGAGGCGGCGGCGGCTGAGACATCGCTCTGGGCTCTCGCTCGGCGTCCCAAGCGACCCTCAAAGGCACATAGCCAGACCTCCGCCGGCCCGACGAGGTCTAGTCCAGGCCCAGGGCGAATGGCTTTCCTTTTCCTACCAGTTCCTCCTCCTCCTAGGCGAAGGCGGAAGCGCCGGACGTTGTTTCTCTTCTCACTTCTCCACTGTCTTAGCCGTTGCCCCGAACGTAACGGCCACCACCCCACCCCGCACTCACACTCACTCACTCTCGCTCTCTCCCTCAGACACAGACATACACGCCCTCACTGAGACTGCGCAGGCGTAGCTTCTGCTCTGCCCTCTGGGAACGAGAGTCTTCCGGCTCCTCTCTCGCGAAGCAGTGCTAGGCGCTTCCGTCCAGAAAGAACTTCAAATACCGTGATGCAAAGCGACTGGACGCACGCGGGGAGGAGGAAGAGGAAGGCACTCGGAAGGTGGGGGCAGAAAGGAAGTCGATGATTCGCGGAGCTTGTCGGTAGTTGTATTTTTAACTGGGTCTCTTTTGTAGTTTGTCCCCCATTCTATGGCCCAGGAGAAAGAGTCAGAGAAATCACATTCCTAGGGTGCAGTGTCCCCCTGCACTTTCCCCTTGCGCAGAAAGGAGTGTGCTTGGGGAAAACAAAAGTGAAAAGGATTGGTGTGGAAGAGGGTCCAAAGTCCACCACCACTGCTAGGAAGTCCGGGTTAAAGGTCCTAAGAACATGGAAGAGGGAGTTTTCTATGAGGCTACTTTTTTTTTTTTTTTTTAGTATATTAGTTTTTTCAAATACGATGTCATTTTTTTTTTAATTACCACTTAGCTAGCAAGTGCGGTAACTGAGCTTCTATCTTATTCGTAGTTATAATGAAGTACTCTACTGCTCTAGTTTGATCTCTCAATTAACAAGAAGTGAGCAACAGCTGGTGTCCGGTGGCAAAATCTGGCTGTTTTGGTTGGGCCACAAGAAATTTAAATTATTATTATTTTTTAATATACATGTGTTTGAACGGTGAACAGCACTTCCCTAAAAAGTTAAATTTTTAAGGTGTTAACATCAAAACACCTTGAGACAGATTACCTTCTTTTTGTTTTCGAAAAAACATTTGTTTTTCTGTATTACGCAGAAACTGGGAAAGCAGTTGCTATTTTCAAAAGACCCCTAGTGCCCTGGAGGGCTGATGCATGGAGAGAGATCCAGCACAAGGCCAACCTGGACTATGAGGCAGGAACTTGTCAGAACAGATCAGAAAACCTTCATGAAGAAAGTATATTCAAGAGGAAATGAGGACTTAGTAAACTAGAGTTGTAAAGCACTTTGGGCAAGATAAGTAGTCTGTATACTGTATAAAGATGAGAGGGGTTAAGTCCACAGTAATTCCAGACTTAAGCAACCATCAGAATCAAACGCAGCACTCCAGAAAAAAATGGTGTCTGGGAACAGCCTGAAAATTTACATTTTGAGCAGGGTGTCTGGCTGGTAGGTTAATGATGGGAAGGTCACAGTTTGAGAATTACTGATCGCCAACTTGTAAGAACACTTTTAAAGAAAACATCCTGTTATTATATTTGTCTTTTTGTCTGTCTGTCTGTTTGTTTGTTTGTGTAGAACTCACTAAATAGACAAGGCTGGCCTCAAATCCACAGAGATCCACCTGCCTCTGTCTCCTGAGGGATGGGACTAAAGATGTTTGCCACCAACCTGTCTTCTTTTTTAAGTGTTAAGGAAATTGCTTGTCATCAAATGTTTAAAAAAAATAAGTTTAAAAGAAAGTTAACGCCGGGCGTGGTGGCGCACGCCTTTAATCCCAGCACTCGGGAGGCAGAGGCAGGCGGATTTCTGAGTTCGAGGCCAGCCTGGTCTACAAAGTGAGTGCCAGGACAGCCAGGGCTACACAGAGAAACCCTGTCTCCAAAAACCAAAAAAAAAAAAAAAAAAAAAAGAAAGTTAACATTGTCTGTTAGCAGTTAGAGGTCACAATTATTAAGGTTTTTCTATGCATATATAGTATACATTTTTACTTTTTGAGCCCAAGCAAACCTCAAACTCCCTATAGTAGAGAATTGACCTTGAACTTTCTGTCCTCTGCCTCCACCTCCCAACCACCAGGGTCAGAGGTACATACCACTACACCTAGGTTATGCAATGTTAAGGGCTGAACTTGGCGCTTCATGCATGATAGGCAGGCATTCTACTAACTGAGATATAATCCCAGCCTGCATAATATATAGGAGGTTTTTACTTCACTCTATTTTTCAGACTATAATATAATTACATGTCCCTTCCCATTCCTCCTTCCTAACCCTCACATATGCCCCTCCTTGCTCTCGTTCAAATTCGTGGTCTCAACTGATGCGTTTTTCAAACTGTGTGTGTGTGTGTGTGTGTATACATATATAGATCTATAACTGTTCTTTGTGTTAAACATACTGTTTTTTCTCTGAAATTCAGGATAATTAGGCTCTATGTTTCTGTCCACTTGACAGAAGTGGACAGAAGTTGAAGTTATCTGATTATTATTTTAATTAAAAGTAATGTAAAAATAATAGCTTTTTCATTACTTACTATGACATAGTCATGTATTCCTAAGTACATAAATACAACCTGTTCAGTCTGTATCATGTTATTTGTATGCGTGTTTTCAAGGTTGATTATTTGGTATGGGATAAGTTACTGGTGTGCTTCTCCCTAGGTAAGACTGCTTCCTCTCCTCTCAGAATTCCTTAACTGTTTAGAGTTCTTTGTGCAGGGTTGAGGCCATACAGGCTTTCACCTCTCCACTTTAGTATGTTTACAGTTGTTTTTAAAGGGATCAAAATTGTTTAATAATAA
Source organism: Mus caroli (assembly GCF_978045245.1). NCBI lineage: Eukaryota > Metazoa > Chordata > Mammalia > Rodentia > Muridae > Mus > Mus caroli. The sequence continues at coordinate 6,653,509 of NW_028227256.1, forward strand.
CAGTAGTAGCTATTAATGCCTACTTACCATCAACTGTACATTAGCATCTTTCCTGTGTATTTAGTTAACATTAAAATATCATTGAAACAGGTACCATCATAACCAGTTCTATTTTGGAGATGAAGAAACCGAGCAACAGTAAGTTAAGTACTTTACTCAGTGTCTGAGTCCTCATTAGTAACATAATTAGGGTTAAAAGCCAATCCATGTGTTAAAAGATCCTGGGTATCCAATCACACACGTTTGATATAGAAATAGATCTGAGCTGGAGAGATTGTGCTGTAGGTAAAACCCTCACTGACAAGGTTGAGTTTGATCCCTGATGTTTACATGGTGGAAGGCAAGAGCAGACCCCATTAAGTTATTCTCTGGTCTCCACTTCTATGCTGCACATGTGCATGAATAAATAAATGTAATAGAAGTTGTTCCAAAGCTGTATTTTTTTTAAAATTTGTAATGTTGAAGATTGAACCTAGGGCCTCATGGATGCTAGAAATGAACTGTACAACTGAGTCGTGACCCCAGGCTTCTTTTTAATCTTTGTTTTGAGACAAGGCCCAAGTTGCTTAGGCTGGTCTAGAACTCACTCTATAGCCCAGATAGACCCCTGATTTTCCATCCTCCTGTCTATGCCTCAGGACTAGCTGAGATTACAGGCCTGAGCCATAGGCACAGAGGAGGTTTTTTGTTTTGTTTTTGTCTTATTTTGTTTTGCTAGACAGGGTCTCTCTGTATAGCACAGGCTATCATTTTTGACCTCTAGCTCAGGCTGGCCTCAAACTCAATCTTCCTTATAGGTGCTGGGATTAAAGATACAATATATGGCTGAAGTTGAAGCTCTTTCCTTCCCAAGACAGGCTGTCACTATATAATCATAACTAGCTTGGAATTCACTGTGTGGACAAGTCTGGCATAGAACTCATGAGGTCTGTCTGCCTCTATCTCTCAATTGCTGGGATTAAAGGCATGCACCATCGTGCCTGGCTTGAAGTTGAGTCTTAATGGACATAAACCTAGCATTTTACAGTTCAAATCAATATGAATTTAAATAGCCAGCCTAAGTAACCAGTACCCCAGGGCTGTTTGTGACTGCATTTGTATTTCTTTTCCTCTTCCTCCTCTCTCTTTCTCTTTACACAGTACACAATGTATACGTTTGTTAGGAAGGAAAATAAGGATTAGGAGGTCACCTAACAGTTACAACTTAATTCTAGTAGTAACCTTACATTTTTCTCAAAGGTCTTAGTCTCTCTCTCCTCCTCCCTCCTCTGCCCTTCCTTTTTCCTTCCCTCCCATTAGCTCTGTTCCTTAAACAGTATAACTTGTTCTAATTTTGTGATACTTAAAAATCATAACAAAATATACTTCATATTCATACTTGCATAAGAGATATTTTAATGGATAAAAGCAAAGTATAATTCAAAATACATTTTAGAACTATTTGTTGCTAATGTAAATCATTTTATAGTTCTCTAACATGTGAATATATCAAAATAAGATATAACAAAAATTAAGTCTAAGGAAATCTTCTGGGGGTTGTGTATTTTGGCTCTTACCCGCTAAGCCATCTCGTCAGCCCCTGTCTTCTTTTATATACATTAAAATTATTACTGAACTATCAGTTTGTCTTATTTGGGTTGGGGAAGCCCAAAACTGGTTAAAGGGCTTTCTAGCTATCTTCTACCAGAAGATTTAGGGAGACTATGTCTGTAAAGACCAAGTTTGCTGGCCTTCTTATCCCAGAATCTCTAGAAGTAATAGTAACTCATGGTGGAAACCTTCCCCAGATGATTTTGAGGTTTCTGCCCTAACCTGGAGTAGCTTAGAGCTTTTCACTTATTCCTCTATCCAGCCTGACTCATCCCCAGAGACATCCAGTCTGTGAAATTCTCTCCTGTGATGTGGCTTGGAGTCAGACAGAGAAGGCAAATCTTGGCTTTATTGGTCACTAGGTGTGTAATATGGAACAAGCTGACTTCTTTTGGACTTCCACTTTGGGTCTTGAGTTCCACTTTCCAGGCCCTTATCCTGGGTTGTGGATTTGGAGTAAGAGCTCACTGTGTCTTTATTTGTTTATTCAGTGTGTGTGTGTGTGTGTGTGTGTGTGTGTGTGTGTGTGTGTGTGGTAGGCATGTTCGTACCACAGTGCACATGTGAAAGTCAGAGGACAACTTTCAAGAGCTGGTTCTGTCTTGCCATCACAGGTCTGGAGGTTAGACTCAGGCTGGCAGGTTGCTGCACAGGTGTCTACTAAGCCACCTCAAGGGCCCCCTTTATTCATTTTGATAACCTGCCTATATCATCAGTACAGTGTTTCAGTTACAGTGTGGTATATAAATGTTGACTGCACTGGCAAAAGTACAGGAACTGAAGGAGTAAACAAGCTTTAAAGGGTCTGGTTTTTTGTTTTTTGGGGTTTTTTTTTTACGTGTTTATTACCTCTGTATCCTGTAACGTAAAGAGAAAAACAGAGCCCCTGCTGTTTACAGATAAGATGTCAAGCCAGAGCTGCTGAACTGGACAGGTCACTTCCAGCACATCCTGTGTGCTTAAAGCCTTAGGAATGCAGCCCAGAGGGCACTTTGTCCTATCTACAGGTGACCTTCTGTGCAGTGAATAACAGTTTAGCAATTCTGACTCAGGGCAGTCCTTTTAAGAACAAAGGCTAGATTTAATGGCTAGGCTAATTTTTTTCCCTTTAAATTGTAAAATATTTAAAACATAAAGGGGATAATGAAATACCTATTTATCCAAAACTGAGACCTCTGAATACAGTAACTTTAAATTTTTTGAGGCATATGAACACATACACATTTTTTTAACTCCATTTCAAAGTTTTAGAAAAGTTGGAAAAAGAGCCAAAGAACTGGTTCAGTGAGTATAGGTTCTTTCTGTACAAGCCTGCTGGCATGGTTCAGTCCCCAGAATCTTTGTTAAAAAAAAGATGACCTGGTGCACATCTGTAATCCTCCCTCTCCTGCACCTGGTGGGAGAGAGGGAGGGACCAAAGAAAGCCCCTGGGCCAGCTAGCCTGGATACAAAGCCCATAAATGGCAGACATAAGACAGACTTTGCCGAGGAAACCAGGTGGAAGGAGGCAAGAGACTCCAGGAAGTTATGCTCTGACCTCCATAGGTGTGCTATGGCAGACACATGCCAGTGTGTGCTCGTGCTCTGTGTGTGTGTGTGTGTGTCTGTGTGTGTGTGTGTGTGTCTCTCTCTCTCTCTCTCACACACACACACACACACACACACACACACATATGCACACACATGTACATACATACAAGTATGTTACATTTTTTAAAGAAAATTTGAAAGAATATAATGAGAACTCTTCTTTTGCCCTTTACGGTTTCCCTGGACTTAGGGTTTCCCCTGCTTATTTGGTCTTCATCTCTGTCTTGCTTGCATGCACAGACCTTTTCTGAGCTACTTTACTTACAGGCATGAGGGATTCCTGCCCCCTAGCACCCCAGTCCTTGTTTAAAACAAGCGCATTTTTTTCTATAACCATAAACCAATTTTTAAAATCCAGGAAACCAATGTTTATAAAAGACTAATCTGCAAACTCACCAATTGTTCTTATAACATATTTCATGGCTACAGAAAATCCTGGGTCAGGGATTACTTCCTGATATGTGTCTATAATCTTCTTTATTCTGAAGAGTCAGCTCTTCAACCTTTATCTTCTCTGACCATTGACCTTGTGCTGCTGGTAGTCCTGAAACAAAGTTTCACTGTGTAGCTCCGGTTGGCCTTGGACTGGCAATCCTCTTGTCTTGTTCTCCAAGTGCTTAGGATATGTGTGTGTGTGTGTGTGTGTGTGTGTGTGTGTGTGTGTACCACAATGGACAGCACAATGCTGACATTCTTACAGTTACTTCTGTAGAACGTCCCTCAATTCTGATTTCTTTCTCTCTCTTTCTTTCCCTCCCTCCATCTCTCTCTTCCTCACTCATCTCCCTCATCCTGTATTTATTTTTCTCTGTCACGGAGCCCACTCTCTTCCGTGCTTTCATCCTCTGAGCTCCCTTTCATTAGACTTGTCAGTATTGACTTGCTGGTGGAGATTGACACTTGCTTTGTGGCCCAGTATGTGGTGCTTTTCCAAATGTTCCATAGAACCTGGAAATTAGAGATCTAGTGCCCTCTCCATAAATGCTATGTAGTATTGAGTTTTGAAAATAAATATTATTATGTAATTCTACTTAAGTTTATAGACTTCAATTTTTTAACTCTCTCACTAGAATTTTGTGTGTTTGTCTATTCTTGTTTTCAGAACATGGTGTTCAGCTCTCCCTATTTGTGCAGTGATACCCTTTTGCATGTCTCAACTCTGGCTTCCTAGCTTCAAGTGAGAGCCCTGTGCCCCTCATCTGTCTGCTGTCCCCTGACGCAGCCCATTAGTGTGGGGCTGTGTTTCCTTCTCTGCACTTGAAAGAACTCAGCTGCAAGTCAGGCACTGACTGAGAAGATGGGGCATCACAGATCTAGAAATTAATGAATTCAGGCACACAGAGAACCACTGTGGTTCCCTGGTGTCCCTGTTATTAGCAATTCACTTAGGAGTCTAATCACCACGTACTGTCCTCTGATACTTCATTCAAATTATTTTTCCTCAGCCCTGTTTCTTCTAAAGTTTGAGCCAACCTTTTAGATAGCATTCACCAAATTCCCTCTTCCTAACACTTTTAAGCTTACACTTCAAGTGTATTTCTGTGACGCAGGATTGAAGCTTAGAAAAACATGTTTCTTAGTGAATCCATAAAATGAAATGCTATTGTCTTTGTACTGTAGTAAATAGAACACACACACAGATTTCAGGAGTGGAAAAATACAGGCATGAAACAAAAGAACGAGCTATAAAAATTGTTGTCTAAAGTAGCTGGATTGTAGAGCAGAGAAAACAATAGGTAGAGGAGAGTGTCCCATGGGAAGGCCAGGGGCCTAATCAGACCTTGGCTGGGAAGATCTGCAAGAAGCCAGCAAGGTTAGGCTGAGTGAGGGAGGTAGCAGACAGCCAGCTCCCACAGGAACTTTTGGTTACATTTCAGGAACTGGAATCCTTTGAAGGGTTTTAAGCAGAGAATAAGACAAAACGTTTGTGTTTTGTTTTTCAACATAATATTTTTAGTTATTTGAGAATTTCACATCAACTCTGATCAAAGAAGAAACACAAGTATAATCTGTGATGCCCCTATACTCACTGAAACTTGGTTAAGCCCCCAGTGGTCAGGCTTTTAAAGATAACTGAGTTCATTGTTTCAGAGTCAATACCATAAGCCCCAATTCCTAAGCCTCCTTGACCACCAATGCCACTTTCTCCAAGCTATGAGACAATCAAAGAGGAGTAAGGGGTGACTAAGCTGGAGGAACCCCACAACTCAGCCGTTGTGAGAACCTCTGTGATCAACATGCTCAGAGAGGTAGGTCTCTCTCTGTTCCTGACCTCTGTGCCACACCAGGTCGTCTGGTCCCCTTCCACCTCCCTACTCTTGAACAGCTGCTGCCTGTTATGCCTGCTCTGTTCAAGGACAGGAAGGTGCTGGATGATGTGATTGGAGCCCAGGCCTAGGCCTTCACTGGCAAGTACCAAACATCAGCTCCCTGGTCTTCAGCATCCTACAGCCATCATCGGCATCTTGACTGTCTCCGCCAAAGCCTTTTCACAACGGATACCACGTCCTGGATTCTAGTCCTGCCCCATTCTCCAATGTCCACATCTGGCTCTCCCATCAGGCTGAGGCCTTGACCCTTTACACTACACATATGCAATACCTTCATAGATCTGTCCATACTAGATTCAGTGAGGTGCACAAGGTGGAAAAAAAAATAACTGAGTCCTTCGCCCCTAGACCTCTCCCCTTCCCCAACCGGAAGCTTTCAATTGTGGAGAGCTACACTTCAACATCCCTATCGAAATTGTTAGGCTGTTACTTTTGGGGGCCAGGTAAGGGTTGTCACAGAAGCCTTCTATGTCCCTCTTAACCATGAGTCTGCAGTCATTGATAACACTGTAGAAGTAGCTTCCTTGTCCTTTACAGTCAATGGTAGCACAGACCATGGCCGTCCACACCGCCTCAGATGACAGGGGTTTGTATTTTTAAGTATAACTGTAGCTGGTAGATAGAGAATGAATGACTTTGTTTGATAGAACCGGGCATGCAATTCAGACAACTATAGGAAGTTGTAATTGGCACTGACAACCTCGGTAGGTCAGGTGTGGGATAGCATGGGTTTTCCCAGGACCTGGAGAGCCAGGGAAGGAAGCCAGCCTAGTCTATGTAGTTAGACCCTATCTCAGAGAAAAAAATTGTCTTAACCATTTTTATTCTGAAATGATCAGATTATTCGGTGTGCTGATGTTTTCATCTGCCTGTCCTTGTCTTCTTCCTTTGCTGAACTATGTCAGAACACCTTCAAAATATCATGGAATTTTGTTCTTTGGTATATTAATCATTCAGCTCTAAAATTTTCTGGGGCTTTAGAGGTAGTTCAGTAGTTAAGGACACCTATTGCTCTTTCAGGGGACCTGAATTTGGTTTCTAGAACCCACATCTGGCAGCTCAGAACCACCTTTAATTCTATCTTCAGGGCACTTAATACCATCTTCTGATCCCCGGGGCACCTGCAACTTTCCTGCACATACCCACAGATAACATTCACACAATTTCTTTTTTTTTTTTTAATATGAGCATTTTTTTATACAACACAATAACAGATCATAAAACTAACACCAAAGGTCTAATACCAGTTCCATTAGCAAATATTCTTTTAAAATTTATTTGTGTGTTTTTGAGACAAGTTTTCTCTGTGTAGTCCTGGCTGTCCTGAACTCTCTTTGTAGAGCAGGCTGACTTTGAACTCACAAAGCCTCTACTTCCCAAGTGCTGGGTATAAAGGTGTGTGCCACCATGCCAGACTCATCTTTAAATTTTTACAAAAGATTTATTTAATTATGTTATGTGTGTGAATGTTTTGTCTGCACGTATGCACGTATGCGGTGCCCACATAAGTCTTAGATCCCCTGGGATCATAGTTACAGATGGCTGTGAGCACTGTGTAGGCACTGGGAATTGAACCCTGTGTTCTCAACTGCTGGGCCATCCTTTCAGCGCCTGGAAAAATCTTCTTTAATAGCTTTGAGAGGAAAAAGAATGGCTTAAGCCACAACTTAAATTAAGAACTTAGGGCAATTAAGTATCATCTAAGAAAAAACTGAGGAGGAACAGTGCTGGTGACCACTGAGTCACTTGTGACCCCTGCTCCAGCCCCATCCATAACCAGTTAGTCTTGATTTTCTTTTTAAAAAAATCCTTTTATCGTTGTTCAGTCAGGATAAAAATGATGTCATAGAACTTTTAATTCTCTTTCATCCTGACCCCTCTCCCCATCTACCTCTCAATTTCAAGATTTATGTCATTGACTTATAGAAACTAAAGTGTCCTGTAAAATGTCTCAACACTCCATAATAAAAGTTCTTAATTTAATGGACTATAGAAATGGTCCCTGTAAGTATAGTCTTAAGGTCTCTTAATTAAAAAGAAAGAGAATAGAGCAAAATATAGAGTTTGAGGCTTAGCTTGAAATTGCCAGTAAGGCAAACCATCTCTGGAATGTTCTTTGAAGTATCTGGTATACAAGACAGCCTGCTCAAGGAACCATAAAACTCACCACACTTGGCACCTATAACCAAGCTGTTTAATAAGAACGTGCCTAGTGTTTAACCTTTTTGAGACAGGTTCTTATGTAACCTAGGCGGGCGGGCCTCAACCCCCAAGGATGAGCTTTAACTTCTGATCCTTCAGCTTCTATATCCCAAATTATAGGATGATGGCTACTCACCATCATACATTGTTTACATGGCACCTGAGAGCAACCCCGGAGTTCCATGAGTGCCAGACAAGCACATTACCCATGAGGCCACATCCCCACACCCCATGCTTTAATCCACTTCCGGTCTGATCCGCTTGCTCACTGTGGTCTGCCAGTTGTTACTGAATTACCAGACCTGAAAATAGCAGAGAGCTTCACAAACATTCCTAAAACAATTTTAAAATATTTATTTATTATACATAAGTACACCGTAGCTGTCTTCAGACACTCCAGAAGAGGGAGTCAGATCTCATTATGGATGGTTGCTCTCTCGGGCCGGCTCCCTATGGCCCTAAGCTTGCTTGCTTGCTTGCTTTCTCTCTTTCTCTCTTATATGTAAGTACACTGTAGCTATCTTCAGACACACCAGAAGAGGGTGTCATATCTGGTTACGGATGGTGTTGAGGCACCATGTGGTTGCTGGGATTTGAACTCTGGACCTTCCGAAGAGCAGTCAGTGCTCTTAACCGCTGAGCCATCTCTCCAACCCTCTTAAAACAATTAAGGTGACACTTCAGTTCGCTGACCATGGTCTTCTTAATCTCTGAAACTAGAAAGTCACAAATAGTTGAACTGGAGGTAGCATCAGTAAAAGCCAAGTTATTTTCTACTTTTAAGAATGTACACTGCCGGGCTGGTGAGATGGCTCAGTGGGTAAGAGCACCCGACTGCTCTTCCGAAGGTCTGGAGTTCAAATCCCAGCAACCACATGGTGGCTCACAACCATCTATAACGAGATCTGACTCCCTCTTCTGGAGTGTCTGAGGACAGCTACAGTGTACTTACATATAATTAATAAATAAATAAATCTTTAAAAAAAAATGTACACTGCCAGGCAGTGGTGGCGCACACCTTTAATTCCAGCACTTGGGAGGCAAAGGCAGGCGGATTTCTGAGTTCGAGGCCAGCCTGGTCTACAGAGTGGTGAGTTCCAGGACAGCCAGGACTACACAGAAAAACCCTGTCTCAAAAAACCAAAGTAAAAAAGAGTGTACATACAAGAAGAAACCGGGCAAGCAATATGTATGTTATTCTCCTCCGTAGAAGTCCTCCCTAAGAATATGATAGCCTCTGAAGTCAGTGGCACAAGGTCTTCATGCCTGCTGTAACTAGAATCAGAGCATTGGAGTTCTATTGCTTCAACATGTTGTCATATGACTTGATTTTGTTTACTATTTCTGTGATAAAACATTTACCAAAAGCAACTTCTGGGAAACAGAAGCTTTGTCTAACATATCCCAGGTCACAGGCCACTGAAGGAAGCCAAAGCCGGAACTTAAGCAAGGGCAGGCCACTGGAGAAGAACTGAAGCAAAGGCCATGGAGAAGTGCTGCTCACTGGCTTGCTTCTCATTGCTTGCCTTGTAGTCCAGGCCTACTTGCCTAGGAGCAGTACCACCTACCTCTCAGCATCACTTACTAATCAAGAAAATGCCCCACAGGCTTGCCTACAGTCAGTTTGATGAAGAAAGGCATTTTCTCCTTTGAGATTTCCTCTTCCCAGATGATCTTACCCTGTGCAAAGTTGACATTAAAACCAGACAATCGGCTAGGTAGAAGGCACTAGGGAGAAGGTTGCTGAGCCAGCTTTCAACCTTACTAAAGTTATCTTGAAAGCTCAGGTCATAGCTTATTTATTTAATGTTGTAGGCTTAGATCAGAGCTTTTTAATACAATAAGAAATTGATAAATGGGGGCTGGAGAGATGGCTCAGCGGTTAAGAGCACTGACTGCTCTTCCGAAGGCCCTGAGTTCAAATCCCAGCAACCACATGGTGGTTCACAACCATCCGTAATGAGATCTGACTCCCTATTCTGGAGTATCTGAAGACAGCTACAGTGTAATTACATATAATAAATAAATAAATATTTTTTAAAAGCCAGGCGGTGGTGGCACACGCCTTTAATCCCAGCACTTGGGAGGCAGAGGCAGGTGGATTTCTGAGTTCGAGGCCAGCCTGGTCTACAAAGTGAGTTCCAGGACAGCCAGGGCTATACAGAGAAACCCTGTCTCAAAAAAAAAAAAAACAAAAAACAAAAAACAAAAAACAAACAAACAAACAAACAAAACCCCAAGAAATTGATAAATGTTTGTTTAATTAGATTGGCTGCTATCTCTTCATCCTATAATTATCACAAAATATGGGCCTGAATCTTTATTCATCCACTTGCCAGCCATTTACTGAGAATGTCTTGTATGTCAGATATTACTCATGATTCGAAGGTAACAAGACAATGTCTCTGCCTTCATGGAATTTGTGGTAATTTCTGTATTTAACATATGAATAATCTTCAGTAATAGAAAGAGTACATGAGGATTTGGAGACTTCAGGAGTCCTGTGAGGAAGGACAATTACTGATTGCTTGGATATCAACTATGTCAGGATCTAGACTAGTTGTTCTGCTTCTGCATATAATATGATCCTCACAGATGAAGATCTCTACAGATGAAGACATAGAAACTTGAAGAGATTAGGTAATTAGCCTAAAACCACAATGGCTAGTGAGTGAAATAGAATCAGTCTGACAGCTTTAATTGAATATTACTCAATACTGAATCACCAATGAAGATTTTGAGCAAATATTAGAAACCATGTATAATAAATTATGAGAAACCCAATGACATTGCACAGTTCACAATATACATAAAGGTTGTTAACCAGGATTGGATAGGGATGTAGAGATGGACCAGTGGATAGGGATGTAGAGAAGGACCAGTGGATAGGGATGTAGAGATGGACCAGTGGATAGGGATGTAGAGATGGACCAGTGGATAGGGATGTAGAGATGGACCAGTGGATAGGGATGTAGAGATGGACCAGTGGTAAGTAAGAGTCTTCTTACTCTTCCCAAGAACTGGATTTTAGTCTCCAGTACCCATATTTGGAAGTTTATAAACATCTGTAATTCCAGTGCCAGAGGATCTGATGCCCTCTTCTGACCTCTGAGGGTACCTGTACTTACATACCCCATCACCCCTCAAAACACACACATAATTTTAAAAGAAAAATAAAATCAGGTTGTTTAAAAATGGGTACAAAAGTGGTAGGGCCTAGGACTTGAGTGACCATGGGTTCAATCCCCACACCCAGCACTTGGGAGGCAGAGGCAGGCAGATTTCTGAGTTGGCTACCCTGAGAAACCCTGTCTCGGAAAAAAATATATATACAAACAACAACAACAGCAACAGCAAAATGTTTCAAAAATTTAGAAAAGACTTTTTTGATGTCTGTACTCTGTCTCAAGCCTGGTCCTCCACTCTTTCCAGAATAAAATGCAGACTTGTCCAAGTCTAAAAATCCCCAAATCTTTCCTTCCAGTGCCTGTCGTTTGCCTTCTTGACAGTAGTATAGACACAATGTAGCTGTAATGGCAATGTTCCTAATGTTTACTCTAAAGGACGCAGTCAAACACAATTTCCAAATAAATGAGAGACAAAGAAGTGTGTGTGTGTGTGTGTGTGTGTGTGTGTGTGTGTGTGTGCAAGTGCATGTTTGTCATTCCTCAAGAAGGCATCTACTTCCATCAAGACAGGGTCTCCCTTTGACCCAAAACTCACCAATTAGCCTACACTGGCTGGCCAGCAAGCCCCGGCTACATCCTGGCCCTGCCTCCTCGGCACCAAGACTGTACACGTGGGCCATTAAGCACAACATTCTTATGGGTTCAAGGGAGGAACTTGGATCCTCACATACTCTGCCAACTAAGCCATCACCTTGCCCATGATTTTTTTAGTGCCATGTTTTAGATGTTTTCGTTTTGGATTTTTAAAATTTTATTTTTAATTACATGTATGGGGCATGTGCAGGTGCCTGAGGAGAGCAGCCGCATTGCATTGATCCTCCACCAGATGTTGATGCTGGCAACTGAACTTGGATCCTCCACAAGAGCAGCAAGCGTTCTTCACTGCTGAGCCATCTCTCCATTCCCATTCATTATTTTTAAAGTTATGATAGGGTACATAGTATACAATATATTGGTTTAACTCTAGGATTTGTTTTATAAATGTATGTGTATGAATGTTTTGCCTACATACATATATGAGCATCATGTGTATACCTGGTATCTGTAGAGGGCAGGAGAAGGTGTCAAATCTCATGGAACTGTAGTTACAGATGGTTGTGAGTCGCCATGTAGCACTAGAAATTGAACCTAGGTCTTCTGAAAGAGCACCAAGTACTCTTAACCACTGAGCCACCTCTCCAGCCTCAGTTGCCCCCCACCCCCTCAGTCCGCAGAAGAAATCAGGGTTCCCAAGAGGTGGACAGGAGTCGTAGAGAAATGACAAACAAATATGGACACAAGGGAGTGTGCTGTATCTGGATGTCACTGAATAGGCAACATTCTTACAGAATTCCAAGCCCAGAGTCTGCTCAAGGACTACCTAGGACATTGGTGAAGGCCAGGAAGCAAAGTTCAATTTTGCTTAGTTAATTGGCAAGTCATTGCTTGGAGGCACCTACAATAAAACAATACTGAAAGAAAGCACACAAATCCATTCGCAAGGACAAGTTTGGAGTATTCGTTATACAGGATGCCACAGTTCCAGGAGACTAAGTTTCCATGAACTTTTCGCCTCAGGACTGTGTCCAGGCTTTTGGCCTGTCACGCAGGACACTACCTGAGTGGATGTAGCAGTTATTATTTGAATTATCCTCCAAATGTCTCTTTCATTAAGCTAATGCGTATTTTATTTTAGCTCCCAGAACTAAGGTGGCAGAGCCAGGAGGATTGCTGCAAGTTCAAGGCCAGCCTGGTCTACGTAGTGGGTTCTGGGATAACCAGGGATGCATAGTGAAAACCTGTCAAAAATAACAAGTAGGCCAAGGAAAAATACATATTTAAAGTATTGATTTAATCCTTTCAGTATGACACTCACAAAAGGTGTGATTCCATAAGTAGCATTTGTGTACTGAACGTTGCTGCGATGGTTTGAATGAGAACGTGCCCATAGGCTCATATATTTGATTCCCAGTTGGTGGATTGTCTAGGAAGGATTGGGGGTGTGGCTTGGTTGGAGGAAGTATGTCACTGGGAGAGGGCTTTGAGGTTTCAAATGCCCAGGCCAGGCCCAATCTCAATTTCCCTCTGCCTGCTGCCTTGGATTAGGATATAAGCTCTTTTGAGGGGCAGTGGCTGAGCACTGGCAGCCTGGTCTCCAGTCAAGCATAAGTCTTGAACCCCAGAGCCCCGATGGCCAGAGATTTCCACCTGCATGGGACGGCAGGAGTTCAGCCATGTCTCCTGGGCACCTGGCTCCTGTCACGTAGTTACCATCCCCACAGCCCCACCACCACCACCACCACCAGTGCGCGCGCGCGCGCACACACACACACACACACAGATACAGCAAGGTGTGTGACTGTCGTTCACGCAGACAATGTCCAAGCTTCTGGCATTCTGGCTAGGCTCCACCTCCATGGTTACCTGACATACCAGGTATGCTCCTCCCCACAGTTACCTGATAGCCCAGCCCACTATAAAAGGAGCTACTTGGCCTCTCCTAGCTCTCTTTAAGCTCTTACATTTCTTACTCTCATCTCTAGCCCTCCTTCTCTCCCTTCCTTCCCCTCTCTCTCCACGTGGCCATGGCCAGCCTCTCTCCCTCTTTCTACCATCTCTCTTTCTCTCTGCCTTTCTACAATAAAACCATAACCTGTCTAAAACCATAGATTGTCTCTGCTCATCAAGGTCCGCCATGCTTGAACGATGGGATAGGCGTTCCGCTAATGAGCCTCATTTAACCTCCTGCCTCCTGCCTTCCTGTGCTTCAGCCACGGACTGGACCAAGGACTCCTGCCCAAGTGGGGACTACCCTCTCTCCCTGCCCTTTCCTCCCTTCGGCCCTGGGACTGACCGAGCTGCCTGAGCCGCACCGCCTGGGGGCGCTGGGGGCATTCTGTTCTCAGCTCTTCCGCAGTATCCAGCACGGGATGCCCAAGGCTGAGAACCTGGAACCTAGGGCTGCCCTTTGTCCACGCCCCCATCCCCCACCCCCAACCCCCAAGCTGGGATTCTGCGGCTTCTCACAGGCAGACACCCTCCCTGGGCTGCGGAAAGCGTACAGCAGTCCTTCCCAGTCTGCCGGCCCAGAGCACTGGAACTCTGGCAGGACGCTAGTTTTCTCCCACTCCCCCTTATCCCACCCCCCCGCCCGCCCCCGTGCCAACTGCCCCGCACTCTTCCCAGTTCCTCCACTCCTGCTACTTTGGTACACTCCATGATGGTCATGGACTTTTCCTCTAAAACAGTAAGCAAGCACCCAATTAAATGCCTTTTTTAAATGTATAAACTGCCTTGGTCATGGTGTCCCTTCCCAGCATAGAGCATTAACCAAGACAATCGTCTACTTTGTCTCCCAACCCCTTGTTATTTGCTTTTTTTTTAATTCTTTATATATTATAAATAATAATTCTTTGTTACACACAATTGAAGATATTCTTTTTGTAAGTCATTGTTTGAGACAGGGTAGCCTAAGCTGGCCTTGAACTTGCTGTGTAGTGTTGGTATATCTATTTACTATTTTATTGGATTCTTTTTTTTTTTTTTTTGGTTTTTTGAGACAGGGTTTCTCTGTATAGCCCTGGCTGTCCTTTTATCGGATTCTTATACCTCTGCCTCCCTTCCAACCTTTTTTCCACCCTGATCCCTTCCGACTCCACAGTAGTTAGGAGGAAATGAAGGTTAGAGAGAAAGGAGAGTGCACACTACTCTAGGCCACTTCCTGTTGAATAGGGACGTTGGACAATCCCAATATTTGTTGTCAGAACATTCAGCAGTGCAGCAAACCAGTAACTAAAGCAATAGCAAACACAGCAGCAAGGAGAGCAGCAACCCCCACAGGCCCTCTCAGGGATCTCTCATTTATATATATCTTCTCTGGAATCCCCAGAATTGAACTATCTGCAACTGGCAAAAATCACACCCCTGTTAGTACACAAGGCAAATCGTATTCGCCTGCTATATGCAGCCTCTTATCCCACACCTGGGATTAAACAAAAACATATTCATGTAACTGGGTTTTTAAAGAAACCAAAATTTTCACTACAGTGTAGCCAAGAATCCTAATATTTTTGCTCTATCTCCCAAGTTTTGGGAACACAGGTGTGTATCACCATACTTGGATTACTTTAAAAACTGTTATTATTTACAGTGTGTGTGTGTGCATGCATGTTTACCGGTGCCCATGAACACCAGAAGAAAGTATGGGATCCCCTGGAGCTTGGGTTCCCAGAGCCTTGTGCTGATAAGGACACTGAGAAAGCACTTGGGTCCTCTGGTAGGACAAGTACTTTTAAGACCGACTCCTCCAGCCCCTATTTTGGCTTTTTGATATGTAGCTTTAACTGGCCTAGAATTCCATTATGTAGAACAGGATGGTCTGGAACTGTGAGCATACACATCTCTGCCACCAAGCACTGGTTTTACAGGTGTGGACCACTACACCCTGCTCATCTCTTTATCTTGGTATGTTCTGCTGTACAGAATGGAAATTATGTTGGTGTTGAGGGGAAGGTATACATGAATTTCTACTCCATTTAATTCATTTTAAAATTAAAAACACTAAGACTCAGGATCATGTTTGGCAAGCCTATATATCAACCCCCTAAATGTGAAATCCTTTTTTCTTCGCCGGGCATGGGGTCATGCCCAGCCGAGCCCACAGGACACCTCCCCACTTACATGCTGTCATTGCTGAACATGGCTAGCCTCTGAGACTCCTGGGGCAGGGGAGAAAATATGCAAGGAAGAACAGGTTTGCGATCAAGGTGTTAAATCTCTGGATCTGGCCAATCTGTCGTTTTCTTCATGGCCTTCTGTCAGCCTCAGAAAGTACTTTCCTACCCAAAGTTCATTAAAAATATTTGTTTCTATGCACTTTAGATATAATTTCATGATTTTTTTCTTTTTGTATTACAGGAGATATTTAGATCTTAAAATACCAGAAGTCTGAAGATGGCAAATTATCTCTGAGATGTTTATCTTCTCTCAACTAATTTGAAATGCTACTTTGAAAATGTGTAAGATCTTGTATATGCACCAGTCTTGGAATATTTTCTGGACTCTGCCCCATTTCTGATTTTTTAGTGTCTTATAGACCAAGTCCTATTTCATAACAAGTTTCTTAGTTATTTGTCTGTTGTTCTGAGACAGGATCTTACTATGAAGCCTTGGCTAGCGTAGAACTCACTATGTCGACCAGGCTGGTCTGAAAGTCACAGAGACATGCCTCTGCCTCTTAATTACTGGGATTAAAGTTGTGGGTCACTATACTCAGCTCACAAGCTATTTTTTCACAACTTTATAGGCATTCAAAACTCTTCTCCTCCAGATAAACAAACAACCTTCTGTTTCTTTATTTTTGTTTCTGTTTACCTCCTGAGTACTGGTTTTAAAGGCACTTGCCACCATGCCCAGTCTAATAATTAGCTTTTTAATGGGTTTTAAATATTTCTCTTAGTAAATTAAAAAAAAACTTTTCACAGTTATTGATTTTGTGTTAGGGGTGTGGCACAGTGTGTACACAAATGGAAGTTAGACAATTTGCAAAAGTCAGTGTTTTCTTCCCACTGTCGATTCTGGGCATTTAACTTGGATCATTAGGCTTCGTAGCAAGTGCCCTTACTCATCTCATCAGCCTCTGAGCATCTATCTTAAGGGGGGCAGAAGACTCTCAAGGCCAGCCTTGCGTACACTGAGACCCTGACTCAAAACAAAAACAAACAAAACAAAGCAAATCACTCCTGTCCTGATTAGAGTTTAATGGGGTGTGTGTGTGTGTGTTTTCTCCCCATGTTGTTTAACACAGCAATAAAAACCTAACAAAGATGACCTCCTCCTCCTCCTCCTCCTCCTCCTCCTCCTCCCCCACCACCACCAGTCACAACAGAGAATTCATTCTGAAGAAAGAGAAAGTTTCCACAGATTTTGTTTTCTCCATATCCTCACAAATGTTCTTAGGTTTTCTTGTAGCTAAGTCTTCCTTTTCCCTACTTACTCCAATTTATATCTACAGAAACTCTCATCTGAAATACTATTAGCATCCTGTATAGTGACAATAAATCCTCACATGCCAAGGTTATCAAGTAGTGAGGACACTGTATATGTCACCTCACTGAATTCCCTTTTATATTCCAATGAGCGAGCCAAACATGTTGGTATCCATCTATAACTCCAGCATTCAAGCAGCTGACTTAGGATAGGGAGTTCAAGGCCAGCCTGGGCTACCTATCAAGACTCTGATTTAGTAAGAAATAAAACAGCACCTCAGTGAAACTTGGACATTTGTAAGTAGACAGAGTTACACATTTGTTTCCAGATACAGAGCAACAAAGAAAAGCTGTCACATTTCAAATCAACCTTCGTTGTCATTTTTTTTTATAACCCAGGCTGTCCTCAAACTCCCCCAAGCTCCGCTCCAGCCTCTAGAGTTTTGGAAATGGGTGTATACCATCCCACCTCCCTAAGCTGACTTGTTTGGGGGAAAAAATGTCCTTATTGTGTTAAAAATAAAGCTTCCATACATATTCACGTATTTTATTTTTTATTGAGACATACTATTTGTACTTTTTGTGCTTAGTGTATGAAGTAAACTGGCAATTTAATATACATATATATAGTATATAATAGTTAAATCAAGTAATAAGTATTTCTAATTCTTTAATCATTACACACCAGTTTACTGAGGGCTTTAAGATAAAAATGTTTTTAAAAAGTTTACCAAGGGCCGGGCGTGGTGGCGAACGCCTTTAATCCCAGCACTTGGGAGGCAGAGGCAGGCGGATTTCTGAGTTCGAGACCAGCCTCGTCTACAAAGTGAGTTCCAGGACAGCCAGGGCTACACAGAGAAACCCTGTCTCGAAAAACCAAAAAAAAAAAAAAAAAAAGTTTACCAAATATGTATTTATTAATCCTTGATGAAGTATGCTATTTTATTAAATCTTTTGTGAGAATTTCATACACATGCATGTTTACAGCATGGAACTTTCTAACGCTAGCCTCCTGGAGGACTGTAAACATGAGCTCTCTGGCCTCTAGGGGGCGCGCTTTCCCTTTGAATAGTGTGGGTCAAGCACTCAAATTCCTAGAGTACTAATGAAACCAGAAAATATTTCAAAATTTCACATTGCTTCAGTCAAATAGACGGTTAATGAGTACGGGAAAGATCATACAGCTGGATAATTTGGCTCAATGAATGCAGTGTAGGATTTTGACAATGAAAAAGAATTCTTCCTTGCTTCCCAGTTTATACAGGAACAGAAGTGTGGCCACATCCCTATTTTTAAACCTGGCATAAGGTCCTGAACCAAGTCAGTTTTCCACTCACTCATTCACTCACTCAGGGTTAATCAGGCTAGTTTTACACAAGCGTGCCCAAGCTCCAGGTTCCACTTCACTATCTGCCTCCCACTTCGGCAGCTTAGGCAGTGGCCACTAAATAAGCCAGTTTCCCTCTCTGAGAATACTGCGGTAGTCTGACCTACAAAGGTTGTGGTAAGAGTCTTGGTGGAATCTGAGAGAGATGGGGAGTGGAGGAGGGGGAAGGAAGGGAGGGAGGGGGGAGGGGGGAGAAAGACAGACAGACTTTTGAGAGACACTCCTACATGAAAAGAGCAATCTTGAGTTGTGGCATGTGACAAGTTCCTCTAGGACAGGCTAAACTCAGTGCTTTCTCACCTGCTGTGAAAGCAATGTGTTCGTTCCCCAAGCTGTCTGTTCTATGTTATGTCTCCCCTGAAGGCTTGTGGGTAATGGGCAGGACATCAGCATACCAGTGTTCATGTTTGGTGGCTTTGCTGTGCTATGAATATAAAATTCCTTTTCTGACTCAGACATCTCCCATTGAAATGATAACTCCGGTGCTTTCAGATCTGTGCCTTCACTTGACTTGAAAACTCATTTTTGGAGGTCACATAGTGGGGTACGTTTAGCCTCCCACTGAGTCTACAATAGACAGGACCTTTGACTTTGTTATAATGGTAACAGTGACCTTGATTACTTCTCAGGGACTAGAAAGCTGTTTTTGTTTTAAAAAACAACAATGACAGCAGCACTTTACTTGGGCTTGCTTAAGTGTCTGATACCTGCCATTTGATGTCAGGATGCCACGTGGCACTGTGAAATCATGCCAACATCACCACTTTCAAACCATGAGTATCCTGAGGAGCCAGGAAGTTTGCTAGCACATCCACAGACCTCTTATTATTTCTCTGCCAATATGCAGGCGCCAACCTCCAGTCAGCAGCCTTGTCTCAAATATCCCCAACCCTATCCTGAGAACTTGGGCCACCATCTAGGCTCAGCTGTCCTGAGAATAAACTTTCTTTCTCACCAAACCTCATTGTCTCAGGGACTGGCACCATGTGGCCTGGTTTGATGACAGTGCTTCTGCTATATCCATGAAAGAATAACAGGCTACACTGTGGGCTTGCAAGTAAAATCTGCCTACCTGGTTGATACTTGGATTCAGCTAGATAACCTCTCTGGAGATGTATGAGGCCAACATGTATACAAGAGAGCCACATACATATTTATTCTATCTAAGGAACTTTACATGCAAGCTATAATTCTAAGAGCTTGTGGGTAGAAATTCATTTATTCCTGAGATAGAGACATTTAAAAGCTCCATTTTACAGATTGGATGAAGAGGCATAGCAATGCTACATCCACTAGGACAGTGGCTTGTCCACATCACCCAGTCCAAAGTGTCACAGCTAAAGAACACAACCACCAAGAAACCTTGGCACACTCTGACTGTGTGACTGTCTGACGCTGGGTCAGTACATGAATGTGATGATGATGGCGGTGGTGGTGGTGACGATGATGACAATGATGATAGTTCTCAAAACACTTGTTGAGATGGTCTGTTTCAAACTTTTACTTCATAATATCATGGTGATACAGTTTTATTTCATTGTTCTTCTTTCCTCCCTTCCCTTCTCGTCTTTCCCCTCTCCTTTCTTCTTGACTCCCTATTCTGTGACAATGCCTGCGTTATTATCTAGCCTTGGTCTCTCTATCATACTACCTGGGCCTCCCAATTGGATGGCCACTCACTATACCTGCATTCATTATGCTTACGTGTGTGTGCACATGGAGGTCAGAGGTCAATTTCTATTGTCCTTCCTCAAGTACCATCTCCTCTGTGTGTGTGTGTGTGTGTGTGTGTGTGTGTGTGTGTGTGTGTGTGTGTGTGACTGTCTGGAACTTGCCAAGTAGGCTGACTGGTTAGAGAGCCCCAGAGATCTGTTTGTCTCTATCTTGGGATTACAAGTGAATGCCAATGGCCCCAGCTTTTAAAACAGTCTATCTTTTTTTATTATTATGTATTTTCCTCATTTACATTTCCAATGCTATCCCAAAAGTCCCCCATACCCTCCCACCCACTCCCCTACCCACCCACTCCCACATTTTGGCCCTGGCATTCCCCTGTACTGGGGCATATAAAGTTTGCAAGTCCAATGGGCCTCTCTTTCCATTGATGGCCGACTAGGCCATCTTTCGATACATATGCAGCTAGAGACAAGAGCTCCGGGGTACTGGTTAGTTCATAATGTTGTTCCACCTATAGGGTTGCAGATCCCTTTAGCTCCTTGGGTACTTTCTCTAGCTTCTCGATTGGGAGCCCTGTGATACATCCAATAGCTGACTGTGAGCATCCACTTCAAAACAGTCTATCTTTTAGGGATGCTTAGGTCTTCATCTTTGCATGGCAAATACTTTACTCAGCCGTTTTCTCGATCCCATTGTGTTTTTACAGGAGTGATACTTAGTCATTAAATAAATGCTTTGGCTTGGCAGGTTACATGTGGCTCGTCAGGATTTAGCCAGGAAAATTGGCACCTATGTTCAGACTCTATGAGCAAAAATGCTCTCTCTGCAGAAAAATTTGCAAAGAATATTCACAGCAGCTTGTGATGGTTTGAATCTGAAATGTCTCCCGATATATGTTCATGTTTTAAACTTTTGTTCCCTAGCCTGTGCTACTATTTGGGGTGGGTTCTGAACTCTGTAGGGGGCGGGACCTAGGCTGGTGGAAGCAGGTGACTGGAGAGGGCTGTTAAAGATTGTGAGCAGCTTCTGCTTCTGCTACTCTGTTCCCTTGTCCCATGACAGGAAAGCCCCCACCACGCTGCGACAAATGGAGCTGCTCCCTGGGCTTTCCCAGCTGCAGGGGGACTGGATCTTTGAGCCACAACCAGACTTTTCTCACTTGCTTCTGTTGCACTTTTCAGTCACAGTGACACAAAAGTAAACTGCTGCTTCACTCTGTTCATAACTGCAGAAAGCATGGCAGCCACCACAAGGGCCCAGAGTGGTTATATGGGTAAATAAACTGGCATGTTCACATAATGGAACATTTTTTCAGCACTGAAAACAAATGAACGTTTAAGCCATGGGAAGACTGGAGGAGGGTGTGTGTTACGAGGGGAAAATGACCTTGTCTGAAAGGCCACTTACTATATCTATAGATCATGCTATTCAGATCTGCAGAGACGGTAACACAGAGCAAGGGCTGTGCAGAAGAAGAATCAATAGACACAGCATGGAAGATTTTTAGGGAAGTACAACTATTTTGCAAGATGCTATAACAATGGTGGGTACATGTTATTATACGTGTGTCCAATGCCACAGACTTCATAGCACCAACAGTGATCTTGATGTACAATGTGGGATTTGGGTGATAATGTTGCAATGTAGGTCTATCAGCTGAAACACAAGTATGTGGGGGTGGAGACATTGATATTGAGGGAGCTGGTGCCTGTGGTGTGGGGGCCAAATGGGTATGGGAACAAATGATATTTCCATTCCTCAGTCTCACCATGAGCATGATACTCTGTGTGTGTGTGTGTGTGTGTGTGTGTGTACGTGCACAAGTGAGTCAGAGGACTGCTTTCAGGAGTCAGTTCTTTCTTTGCAGCATGGAAGCACTAGGTATGGACCTAGTTAATCAGGTGAGTTTAGGTGACAGGTGCCTTTCCTCGCTGAACCATCTTCCTGGCTCATCCTTCCTTTCTTAGGTTACTTTTGTCCAGCATTTTGTTGGTACTTGACAATATCAAGAAAAGTTACTAGTGCCCAGGGCAACACTGGGTCTATGCCCTTCTATAGCAATAACTAGCTGCTGGCTGTTGCTAGCTATTCCCTTTAGAGAAGGTGTGAACCTTTTGTTTTTCTTTAGCACCCCCACACACACAACTGCCATTCTTTGAGACTAATTAATTGTCTAGTTAACAGTAATCATCTCATTTGATCTCTCCTGACAGGAGGCCTCCGTAGTGTATTCAAGGTGTTTTGGTCATTTAAATTTGTTTGTCTAAGAATTTCATAAATTCATTGTTTTTAATTGCTGAGTAGTACTCCATTATGTAAATGTACCACATTTTCTGTATCCATTCCTTTGTTGAGGGACACCTGGGTTCTTTCCAGCTTCTATTATAAATAAGGCTTCTATGAACACAGTGGAGCATGTGTCCTTATTACCAGTTGGAACATCTTCTGGGTATATGCCCAGGAGAGGTATGCTGGATCTTCCAGTAGTACTATGTCCAATTTTCTGAGGAACTGCCAGACTGATTTCCAGAGAGGTTGTACAAACTTGCAATCCCACCAACAATGGAGGAATGTTCCTCTTTCTCCACATCCTCACCAGCATCTGCTGTCACCTGAATTTTTGATCCTAGCTATTCTGACTGGTGTGAGGTGGAATCTCAGGGCTGTTTTGATTTGCATTTCCCTGATGATTAAGGATGTTGAACATTTTTTCAGGTGGTTCTCAGCCATTCGGTATTTCTCAGTTGAGAATTCTTTGTTTATTTAGCTCTGTACCTCATTTTTTAATGGGTTTATTTGATTTTCTTGAGTCCAGTATCTTGAGTTCTTTGAATACATTGGATATTAGTCCCCTATCTGATTTAGGATTGGTAAAGATCCTTTCCCAATCTGTTGGTGGCCTTTTTGTCTTATTGACAGTGGCTTTTGCCTTACAGAAGCTTTGCAATTTTATGAGGTCCCATTTGTCGATTCTCGATCTTACAGCACAAGCCATTGCTGTTCTGTTCAGGAATTTTTGCCCTGTGCTCATATCTTTGAGGCTTTTCCCTACTTTCTCCTCTATAAGTTTTAGTGTCTCTGGTTTTATGTGAAGTTCTTTGATCCATTTGGACTTGAGCTTTGTACAAAGGGATAAGAATGGATTGATTTGCATTCTTCTACATGCTGACCGCCAGTTGAGCCAGCACCATTTGTTGAAAATGCTGTCTGTTTTTCCACCAGATGGTTTTAGCTCCTTTGTCAAAGATCAAGTGACCATAGGTGTGTGGGTTCAATTCCCGGTCTTCAATTCTATTCCATTGATCTATCTGTCTGTTGCTGTACTAGTACCATGCAGTTTTGTTTTGTTTTGTTTTGTTTTGTTTTGTTTTGTTTTGTTTTATCACAATTGCTCTGTAGTACAGCTTGAGGTCAGGCCTGGTGATTCCACCAGAGGTTCTTTTTTTTTTGTTGAGAATATGTTTTGCTATCCTAGGTTTTTTGTTATTCCAGATGAATTTGCAAATTACCCTTTCTAACTCAGTGAAGAATTGAATTGGAAATTTGATGGAGATTGCATTGAATCTGTAGATTGCTTTTGGCAAGATAGCCATTTTTACTATATTAATCCTGCCAATCCATGAGCATGTGAGATCTTTCCATCTTCTGAGATCTTCTTCAATTTCTTTCTTCAGAGACTTGAAGTTCTTATTATACAGATCTTTCACTTCCTTAGTTAGAGTCACACCAAGGTATGGATGGATCTGGAGGATATCATCCTGAGTGAGGTAACTCAATCACAAAAGAACACACATGATACGCACTCACTGATGAGTCGATATTAGCCCAGAAACTTAGAATACCCAAGATACAATTTGCAAAACACATGAAACTCAAGAAGAAGGAAGACCAAAGTGTGGATACTTTGTTCCTCCTTAGAATGGGGAACAAAATACCCATGGAGGTAGTTACAGAGACAAAGTTTGGAGTTGAGAAGGAAGGAAGGAAGGACCATCCAGAGACTGCCCTACCTGGGGATCTATCCCATAAACAACCACCAATCCCAGACACTATTGCATATGCCAGCAAGATTTTGCTGACAGGACCCTGATATAGCTGTCTCTTGTGAGGCTATGACAGTGCCTGGCAAATACAGAAGTGGATGCTCACAGTCATGTATTGGATGGAACACAGGGCCCCCAATGGAGGAGCTAGAGAAAGTACCCAAGGAGCTGAAGGGGTCTGCAGCCCTATAGGAGGAACAACAATATGAACTAACCAGTACCTCTAGAGCTCGTGTCTCTAGCTGCATATGTAGCAGAAAATGGCCTAGTCTGCCATGATTGGGAGGAGAGGCCCTTGGTCTTGCAAAGATTATATGCTCCAGTATAGGGGAATGCCAGTGCCAGGAAGTGGGAGTGGGTGGGTTGGGTAGCAGGGCACGGGGGAGCGTATAGGAGACTTTCGGGATAGCATTTGAAATGTAAATGAAGAAAATATCTAATAAAAAAATTAAGTTTGAAGCTGGGCGTGGTGGCTCACGCCTTTAATCCCAGCACTTGGGAGGCAGAGGCAGGCGGATTTCTGAGTTCGAGGCCAGCCTGGTCTACAGAATGAGTTCCAGGATAGCCAGAGCTACACAGAGAAACCCTGTCTCGAAAAACCAAAAAAAAAAAAAAAAAAAAAAAATTAAGTTTGTAGGGACTGGAGAGATGGTTCAGTAGTTAAGAGCTCTGACTGTTCTTCCAGAGGTCCTAAGTTCAATTCCCAACAACCACATGGTGGCTCACAACCATCTGTAATGAGATCTAATGCTTTCATCTGGTGTCTGAAGACAGTGACAGTAAACTCATATATATATAATGGTAAAAAAAATTAAGTTTGTGAACTTCTCTACATCTGATAGGAAGCCTTTCAGGCAGCACTGATGACTGCCATGGGAGGTTCTGGGTACCCTGGGGAGAGCAGAGCTTCCGACAGAACGAACGGCCTTCACTGAACTGAGTCAGGTGCCTTTACGTCTTTGATCTCCCCGGTCTGTATCTGTGAATGAGGATAATGTGGGGTAGTTATGAGGATTAAAGGGCAATGATGATAATGGGGCTGAAGGGAGGCCAACAAAGTCCGATAAACCCCACGATCTCAGAGAAAGGGCAGGGTCATGCCTGTTAGACTTTGGTATTATCAGCACAGAACACATTTGTATGATACTCTCAGGTGTCTGTATACATGCAAGAAAAAGATATGATGCTAGACATCATTTAAGTAAATTCTATTTTCTATAAGGGCAAGTCCCACCAGAAAGAAGCTATCATGGATTAAAATGTTTGGTAAACCAGGAGCCATCTACCGCTTGGGTGATCATCTTATGCTATGGTAAGCCAAATTCATTTAAAAAACAAAATGCAGGCGGGAGGATTTCTGAGTTCAAGGCCAGCCTGGTCTACAGAGTGAGTTCCAGGACAGCCAGGGCTATACAGAGAAACCCTGTCTCAAAAAACCAAAAAAAAAACAAAAACAAAGCAAAAACAACAACAACAAAAAAATGTGGTGCATTGATTTGACTTTCCCTGTGGAAAATAATGTTTAAACACAACTTCCTAGTGTTGGAGAGATGGCTCAACTGGTAAAGTCCTTGCACCAGCACAATGACCTGAATCCAAACTCTCTGCACACATGTAAGAAGCCAGACACAGTGGATAGCATCCATGGTCTCAGAGAAGCCAAGACAGGAAGACCAATGGGGCTTGTTGGCCCTGCAGTCCATTGTAATTGGTTAGCTAGGTTGTCTCAAAGAGAAGGTGGAGAGATGAGGGCACTTGACATCAATCTCTGGCTTCTACACACACACACTTTTTTGTTTGTTTGTTTGTTTGTTTGTTTGTTTGTTTGTTTGTTTTCTGAGACAGGATTTCTCTGTGTAGCCCTTGCTGTCCTGGAACTCACTCTGTAGCCCAGGCTGGCTTCAAACTCAGAAATTTGCCTGCCTCTGCCTCCCAAGTGCTAGGATTAAAGGGATGTGCTACCACTGCCTGGCTCATACGCACACTTTGTTGTTGTTGTTGTTGTTGTTGTTTTGAGACAGGGTTTCTGTGTAGCCCTGGCTGTCCTGGAACTCACTCTGTAGACCAGGCTTGCCTCAACCTCAGAAATCCACCTGCCTCTGCCTCACACACACACTTTTAAAGAAGGTTTACCATATTACTCTCACTTTTCAATATTTTTCAAAGGGCTCCTGACATATCTAAACATATGCACCCACACTGCTTTGTTTTGCATTTGCCATTACAGACTGTGACAATAACTGGAGAGGCTTTAAACCATGCCGCTAGAACCGTTCCACAGCTCTAGGGTGAGATGGTGTCAGGTATGAGCCTTATTAAACTAAACTCAGGGTGGCAGGGCTGTGCTCCTTTATTCAAAGATTCGGAGGGAATTCATTTGACTTCCCTACATTTTTTTTACTTTAAAAAAAAAATGCATGCGTGTTTCTGTCTCCAGGGAGTCTGCTCCACTGGAACTTGAGTTACAGCTGCCAGTGGGTATATCAACACTTTTTAAAATCCATCTAAGCTGGTCCCATTTCTTGGCTCCTGTGAATAGTGAAGCAATAGATATGCACGTGCAATGTCTGCTATGTTAGGTCGAGGCCTCTGGGTCAATGCCAAGAGTGGGAATACTGGGTCACATGGTAGCTCGATTTTCAGTTTCTTGAGGAGCTCCCATACTGATTCCCACTGTGGTCACACAAGTTCATATTTCCACCAGCAGTGAAGAAGTGTTCCCCTTTCACGATATCCTCACCAGCATATTTATTATGATCCTTTTTCATTATGATAGTCTTTGTGACTCAGTGAAAGGGAATCTTAGAGTAGTTATAATTTGCATTTCTCTGAGGCCTAGGGATGTTAAACACTTTTCAAGTATTTATTGGTCATTTATATTTTTTTTTTGGAAAAATATACGCACACACGTACACACACCACATCATCCCCCACGCATGCACACATTCTCACATATACATGTACAGTTTTAAATTTAGGTTCTGCATATGAACCTATGGAATTTATTGGCATATTTATTTGTTGGATAACTTGTATTTTGGCAATTAATTTTTGAAGTTCTTTATATGTCTTCGGTATTAATCATTTGTCTAATGAATTGTTGACAAAGGTGTTTTTCCTTATTCTGTGGGCTGGCTCTTCATTTTGGTAATTGTTTCCTTTGTTGGGCAGAAATTAATTTCATGATTTCATGGCATTTGTCTTTTCTTCTTCTTCTTCTTTCTTCTTTTTTTTTTTTTTTTTTTTAAAGAATCCTGAGTCATTTTATTCACTGAAAAAGAATTTTGTTCAAAGTATATAATGTTGCCATATTTGATCATGGGATCTCAGTTAACAACTGTGATTGTCTCTTTTCTCCAGATACACAGGAAATGCAGTTGTTTTGGCTTATGTACACTCTGAAAAATGTTAAATAATGTCTCCCTGTGGAATAAGAGTCCTTTGATTTTTTTCCAGGTTAGTTAGATTCTGAACCTTTTAAACAATAGTGATATGTCAGACAAACAGAGGGTAAATAATAAAACAAATTAGTAATTACTTGAGATTCTTCTATTTAAAAGCTTATCACATCAACACAAGTAACTGTACATGAAGTGCAGTTAAAATACCACCTCGAAAACTAACTAGGCTTATGTCTGTTTCTATTGAAAAGTTATTTCCATCTAGCATGGTAGTACACACCTCTAATCCTAGCACTTAGAAGGCTGAGGCAAGAGGAGTGCTGTGCGTGTGAGACCAACCTCGGCTAGGGGTTCAGAAAAAATCTATCTCTGCTTTAAATAGTTTGAACATAGCTCTTATACAGCCTGCCATGGTTGTTAAGATCTGTAATCTGCCCCCTTAGGAGGTTGAGACAAGAGGATCAGGAGTTTCACAGCAGTATGGGAGCTCTCTTTAAAAAAAAGCAACATTAACATTCTTGTACATCGTGATGTGATAGAGATCATCTATATCAAATATTCCTTAATGAAAAATATCCAAAAGCCACATTTATTTAGTGATTTAACACCTTATATAGATGCCAAAGTGTCTTAGACAATTGGAAAGAATAGTTAAGTTGGCATGCTCACTTTAACTTCTGCCTCCTGTGAGTGACAGTAGCCCAATAGTAGACTCCAATGCCCAATTGGGAAACTAAAGGGTTACCTTCAAGTTCCAACCCTCTGTGACCTTGGACAATTGCTTTACCATCCTGAGACACAATTGCCTCTTCTCTAAACAAAACAGCCAACCTTGAAAGTCTTTCTTAGCCCTAACAATTTTGAACTTTTAATGACGCAATTTTCTTGTTTCTATGGTATCTGCATTATACTTGGGAACGAATGCCTCATTTTGCTTGGTTTATAGTTGAGAGTACACTAGATAAATATTGTCAGGTGAAATGCTTTAAATCTGAGTTACAATGATGATTTAAATCATTGGATTACATGGATATTAATATATAGTTAGAGTTTCCTTAGGTGGCTTTTGTAACAGCAGGTAATGTCAGCAATGTTTCTAATATTTAATGCCTTTCAGAGATTGATATGATGATCTAGGTGGAAGAAAGCTGATAGTACATGAATTTATTCATCTGTATCATTTATCAGAAGCTTGACAGCACCCATCACTATAATACACACTCACCGGGACAAATGTGTTATTTTTATGTAAAATGGCTCCAAAGGTATTTTTCTTTGCCTCAAATTTCTTTTTTTTTCCTTTTTTTTAATTTTTTTAATATTTTTATTACATATTTTCCTCAATTACGTTTCCAATGCTATCCCAAAAGTCCCCCATAGCGCCCCCCACTTCCCTACCCACCCATTCCCATTCTTTTGGCCCTGGCATTCCCCTATATTGGGGCATATAAAGTTTGTGAGTCCAATGGGCCTCTCTTTCCATTGATGGCTGACTAGGCCATCTTTCGATACATATGCAGCTAGAGACAAGAGCTCCAGGGTTCTGGTTAGTACATCATGTTGTTCCAACAATAGGGTTGCAGATCCCTTTAGCTCCTTGGGTACTTTCTCTAGCTTCTCCATTGGGAGCCCTGTGATACATCCAATAGCTGACTGTGAACATCCACTCCTGTGTTTGCTAGGCCCCAGCATCGTCTCACAAGAGACAGTTATATTTGGGTCCTTTCAGCAAAATCTTGCTAGTGTATGCAATGGTGTCAGCGTTTAGAAGTTGATTATGGGATGGATCCCTGGATACGGCAGTCTCTAAATGGTCCATCCTTTCATCACCGATACGAACTTTGTCTCTGTAACTCCTTCCCTGGGTGTTTTGTTCCCAATTCTAAGAAGGTGCACAGTGTCCACACTTTGGTCTTCATTCTTCTTGAGTTTCATGCGTTTAGCAAATTGTATCTTAAATCTTGGGTATCCTAAGTTTTGGGCTAATATCCACTTATCAGTGAATACATATTGTGTGAGTTCTTTTGTGATTGTGTTACTTCACTCAAGATGATGCCCTCCAGGTCCATCCATTTGGCTAGGAATTTCATAAATTCATTCTTTTTAATAGCTGAGTAGTACTCCATTGTGTAAATGTACCATAATTTCTGTATCCATTCCTCTGTTGAGGGACATCTGGGTTCTTTCCAGCTTCTGGCTATTATAAATAGGGCTGCTATGAACATAGTGGAACATGTGTCCTTTTTACCGGTTGGGACATCTTCTGGATATATGCCCAGGAGAGGTATTGCTGGATCCTCCGGTAGTACTATGTCCAATTTTCTGAGGAACCGCCAGACTGATTTCCAGAGTGGTTGTACAAGCTTGCAATCCCACCAACAATGGAGGAGTGTTCCTCTTTCTCCACATCCTCGCCAGCAACTGCTGTCACCTGAATTTTTGATCTTAGCCATTCTGACTGGTGTGAGGTGGAATCTCAGGGTTGTTTTGATTTGCATTTCCCTGATGATTAAGGATGTTGAACATTTTTTCAGGTGTTTCTCTGCCATTCGGTATTCCTCAGGTGAGAATTCTTTGTTCAGTTCTGAGCCCCATTTTTTAATGGGGTTATTTGACTTTCTGGAGTCCACCTTCTTGAGTTCTTTATATATATTGGATATTAGTCCCTTATCTGATTTAGGATAGGTGAAGATCCTTTCCCAATCTGTTGGTGGTTTTTTTGTCTTATTGATGGTGTCTTTAGCCTTGCAGAAGCTTTGTAGTTTCATGAGGTCCCACTTGTCAATTCTCGATCTTACAGCACAAGCCATTACTGTTCTATTCAGGAATTTTTCACCTGTGCCCATATCTTCAAGGCTTTTCCCCACTTTCTCCTCTATAAGTTTCAGTGTCTCTGGTTTTATGTGAAGTTCCTTGATCCACTTAGACTTGACCTTAGTACAAGGAGATAGGAATGGATCGATTCGCATTCTTCTACATGTTAACAACCAGTTGTGCCAGCACCATTTGTTGAAAATGCTGTCTTTCTTCCACTGGATGTTTTTAGCTCCCTTGTCGAAGATCAAGTGACCATAGGTGTGTGGGTTCATTTCTGGGTCTTCAATTCTATTCCATTGGTCTATTTGTCTGTCACTATACCAGTACCATGCAGTTTTTATCACAATTGCTCTGTAGTAGAGCTTTAGGTCCGGCATGGTGATTCCACCAGAGGTTCTTTTATCCTTGAGAAGAGTTTTTGCTATCCTAGGTTTTTTGTTATTCCAGATGAATTTGCAGATTGCTCTTTCTAATTCGTTGAAGAATTGATTTGGAATTTTGATGGGGATTGCATTGAATCTGTAGATTGCTTTTGGCAAGATAGCCATTTTTACAATGTTGATCCTGCCAATCCATGAGCATGGGAGATCTTTCCATCTTCTGAGATCTTCTATAATTTCTTTCTTCAGAGACTTGAAGTTTTTATCATACAGATCTTTCACTTCCTTAGTTAGAGTCACGCCAAGATATTTTATATTATTTGTGACTATTGAGAAGGGTGTTGTTTCCCTAATTTCTTTCTCAGCCTGTTTATTCTTTGTGTAGAGAAAGGCCATTGATTTGTTTGAGTTAATTTTATATCCAGCTACTTCACCGAAGCTGTTTATCAGGCTTAGGAGTTCTCTGGTGGAATTTTTAGGGTCACTTATATATACTATCATATCATCTGCAAAGAGTGATATTTTGACTTCATCTTTTCCAATTTGTATCCCTTTGATCTCCTTTTGTTGTCGAATTGCTCTGGCTAGGACTTCAAGTACAATGTTGAATAGGTATGGAGAAAGTGGACAGCCTTGTCTAGTCCCTGATTTTAGAGGGATTGCTTCAAGCTTCTCACCATTTACTTTGATGTTGGCTACTGGTTTGCTGTAGATTGCTTTTATCATGTTTAGGTATGGGCCTTGAATTCCTGATCTTTCCAAGACTTTTATCATGAATGGGTGTTGGATCTTGTCAAATGCTTTTTCCGCATCTAAGGAGATGACCATGTGGTTTTTGTCTTTGAGTTTGTTTATATACTGGATTACGTTGATGGATTTCCGTATATTGAACCATCCCTGCATCCCTGGGATGAAACCTACTTGGTCAGGATGGATGATTGTTTTGATGTATTCTTGGATTCGGTTAGCAAGAATTTTATTGAGGATTTTTGCATCAATATTCATAAGGGATATTGGTCTGAAGTTTTCTATCTTTGTTGGGTCTTTTTGTGGTTTAGGTATCAGAGTAATTGTGGCTTCATAGAATGAGTTGGGTAGAGTACCTTCTGTTTCTATTTTGTGGAATAGTTTGTGAAGAACTGGGATTAGATCTTCTTTGAAGGTCTGATAGAACTCTGCACTAAACCCATCTGGTCCTGGGCTTTTTTTGGTTGGGAGACTATTAATGACTGCTTCTATTTCTTTGGGGGATATAGGGCTGTTTAGATCATTAACCTGATCTTGATTCAACTTTGGTACCTGGTATCTGTCTAGGAACTTCTCCATTTCATCCAGGTTCTCCAGTTTTGTTGAGTATAGCCTTTGGTAGAAGGATCTGATGGTGTTTTGGATGTCTTCAGGATCTGTTGTTATGTCTCCTTTTTCATTTCTGATTTTGTTAATTAGGATGCTTTCCCTGTGCCCTCTAGTGAGTCTGGCTAAGGGTTTATCTATCTTGTTGATTTTCTCAAAGAACCAGCTCCTTGATTGGTTGATTCTTTGAATAGTTTTTCTTGTTTCCACTTGGTTGATTTCACCCCTGAGTTTGATTATTTCCTGCCGTCTACTCCTCTTGGGTGAATTTGCTTCCTTTTGTTCTAGTGCTTTTAGGTGTGTTGTCAAGCTGCTAATGTGTGCTCTCTCTAGTTTCCTTTTGGAGGCACTCAGAGCTATGAGTTTTCCTCTTAGAAATGCTTTCATTGTGTCCCATAAGTTTGGGTATGTTGTGGCTTCATTTTCATTGAACTCTAAAAAGTCCTTAATTTCTTTCTTTATTCCTTCCTTGACCAAGGTATCATTGAGAAGAGTGTTGTTCAGTTTCCACGTGAAGGTTGGCTTTCTATTATTTATGTTGTTATTGAAGATCAGCTTTAGTCCATGGTGATCTGATAGGATGCATGGGACAATTTCAATGTTTTTGTATCTGTTGAGTCCTGTTTTGTGCCCAATTACGTGGTCAATTTTGGAGAAGGTACCATGAGGTGCTGAGAAGAAGGTGTATCCTTTTGTTTTAGGGTAAAATGTTCTGTAGATATCTGCCAGATCCATTTGATTCATAATTTCTCTTAGTTTCTCTGTGTCCCTGTTTAGTTTCTGTTTCCATGATCTGTCCATTGGTGAAAGTGGTGTGTTGAAGTCTCCCACTATTATTGTGTGAGGTGCAATGTGTGCTTTGAGATTTACTAAAGTTTCTTTAATGAATGAGGCTGCCTTTGTATTTGGAGCATAGATATTCAGGATTGATAGTTCCTCTTGGAGGATTTTACCTTTGATGAGTATGAAGTGCCCCTGTCTTTTTTGATGACTTTGGGTTGGAAGTCAATCTTATCTGATATTAGAATGGCTACTCCAGCTTGTTTCTTCAGACCATTTGCTTGGAAAATTGTTTTCCAGCCTTTCATTCTGAGGTAGTGTCTATCTTTTTCTCTGAGATGAGTTTCTTGTAAGCAGCAAAATGTTGGGTCTTGTTTGTGTAGCCAGTTTGTTAGTCTATGTCTTTTTATCGGGGAGTTGAGTCCATTGATATTAAGAGATATTAAGGAAAAGTAATTGTTGTTTCCTGTTATTTTTGTTGTTAAAGTTGGCATTCTGTTCTTGTGGCTGTCTTCTTTTAGGTTTGTTGAGGGATTACCTTCTTGTTGTTTCTAGGGCGTGGTTCCTGTCCTTGTATTGGTTTTTTTCTGTTATTATCCTTTGAAGGGCTGGATTCGTGGAGAGATAATGTGTGAATTTGGTTTTGTCGTGGAATACTTTGGTTTCTCCATCTATGTTAATTGAGAGTTTGGCTGGGTATAGTAGCCTGGGCTGGAATTTGTGTTCTTTTAGTGTCTGTATAACATCTGTCCAGGATCTTCTGGCTTTCATAGTCTCTGGTGAAAAATCTGGTGTAATTCTGATAGGCTTGCCTTTATATGTTACTTGGCCTTTTTCTCTTACTGCTTTTAGTATTCTATCTTTATTTAGTGCATTTGTTGTTCTGATTATTATGTGTCGGGAGGTATTTCTTTTCTGGTCCAGCCTATTTGGAGTTCTGTAGGCTTCTTGTATGTTCATGGGCATCTCTTTCTTTAGATTTGGGAAGTTTTCTTCTATAATTTTGTTGAAGATGTTTGCTGGTCCTTTGAGTTGAAAATCTTCATTCTCATCCACTCCTATTATCCGTAGGTTTGGTCTTCTCATTGTGTCCTGTATTTCCTGGATGTTTTGAGTTAGGATCTTTTTGCATTTTCCATTTTCCTTGATTGTTGTGCCCATGTTCTCTATGGAATCTTCTGCACCTGAGATTCTCTCTTCCATCTCTTGTATTCTGTTGCTGATGCTTGCATCTATGGTTCCAGATTTCTTTCCTAGGGTTTCTATCTCCAGTGTTGCCTCATTTTGGGTTTTCTTTATTGTGTCTACTTCCCTTTTTAGGTCTAGTATGGTTTTGTTCATTTCCATCATCTGATTGGATGTGTTTTCCTGTTTCTCTTTAAGGACTTCTACCAGTTTGGTTGTGTTTTCCTGTTTTTCTTTAAGGACTTGTAACTCTTTAGCCATGTTCTCCTGTAGTTCTTTAAAGTCCTTCTTGATGTCCTCTACCATCATCATGAGATATGCTTTTAAATCCAGGTCTAGTTTTTCAGGTGTGTTGGGGTGCCCTGGACTGGGCGAAGTGGGAGTGCTGGGTCCTGATGATGGTGAGTGGTCTTGGTTTCTGTTAGTAAGATTCTTACCTTTACCTCTCGCCATCTGGTAATCTCTGGAGTTGTTATAGTTGTCTCTGTTCAGAGGTTGTTCTTCTGGGGATTCTGAGTATCCTCTGTCAGCAGACCTGGGAGACAGGCTCTCTCCTCTGAGTTTCAGTGGTTAGAGCACTCCCTGCTGACAAGCTTTCCTCTTAAAGGGAAGGTGTACAGATATCTGGGGTTTGGACCTCCTCCTGGCCGAAGAAGAAGGCGGAAAACAGGACCTTTCCCAGATGCTGTGTTGCTTTGGCAGGTCACAGAAGCTGTAGGCTTCTGTGGTACACACTCTCAGCTGTGCAGACTAAGTTCCTAAGTTCAGTGGAGTCCTGGATCCAAGATGTGCTCCCTGCTCCTGAGGCAGAGGGCTCCTGTGCAGGGCAGACCACTGTCTTCCAGCTAGGAGGGTGCTGGATGTCTGTGGCCCCAAAAGGGTGCTGCCTCAGCAGCTCTGTGGCTCCCGCCTGTCCCAGAAGCTGTCTGCCTCTGTGGTCCTCACTCTAACCTGTACAGACTAAGTTCGGCGGAGTCCCGGCGCCAAGATGGCGCTCCCTGCAGGGCAGGTCACTGTTCTCCGGCTGGGAGGGTGTCGGATGTCTGCGGCCCCAAAAGGGTGCTGCCTCAGCGGCTCTGTGGCTCCCGCCTGTCCCAGAAGCTGTCTGCCTCTGTGGTCCTCACTCTGACCTGTACAGACTAAGTTCGGCGGAGTCCCGGAGCCAAGATGGCGCTCCCTGCAGGGCAGGTCACTGTCCTCCGACTGGGAGGGTGCCGGATGTCTGCGGCCCCTAAAGGGTGCTGCCTCAGCAGCTCTGTGGCTCCCGCCTGTCCCAGAAGCCGTCTGCCCCCGTGGTCCTCACTCTGACCTGTACAGACTAAGCTCGGCGGAGTCCCGGAGCCAAGATGGCGCTCCTTGCAGGGCAGGTCACTGTCCTCCGACTGGGAGGGTGCCGGATGTCTGCGGCCCCAAAAGGGTGCTGCCTCAGCGGCTCTGTGGCTCCCGCCTGTCCCAGAAGCTGTCTGCCTCTGTGGTCCTCACTCTAACCTGTAGACTAAGTTCGGCGGAGTCCCGGAGCCAAGATGGTGCTCTCTGCAGGGCAGGTCTCTGTCCTCCGGCTGGGAGGGTGCCGGAAGTCTGCGGCCCCAAAAGGGTGCTGCCTCAGCGGCTCTGTGGCTCCCGCCTGTCCCAGAAGCTGTCTGCCTCTGTGGTCCCCACTCTGACCTGTACAGACTAAGTTCGGCGGAGTCCCGGAGCCAAGATGGCGCTCCCTGCAGGGCAGGTCACTGTCCTCCGACTGGGAGGGTGCCGGATGTCTGCGGCCCCTAAAGGGTGCTGCCTCAGCAGCTCTGTGGCTCCCGCCTGTCCCAGAAGCCGTCTGCCCCCGTGGTCCTCACTCTGACCTGTACAGACTAAGCTCGGCGGAGTCCCGGAGCCAAGATGGCGCTCCCTGCAGGGCAGGTCACTGTCCTCCGACTGGGAGGGTGCCGGATGTCTGCGGCCCCAAAAGGGTGCTGCCTCAGCGGCTCTGTGGCTCCCGCCTGTCCCAGAAGCTGTCTGCCTCTGTGGTCCTCACTCTAACCTGTAGACTAAGTTCGGCGGAGTCCCGGAGCCAAGATGGTGCTCTCTGCAGGGCAGGTCACTGTCCTCCGGCTGGGAGGGTGCCGGAAGTCTGCGGCCCCAAAAGGGTGCTGCCTCAGCAGCTCTGTGGCTCCTGCCTGTCCCAGAAGCCGTCTGCCTCTGTGGTCCCCACTCTGACCTGTACAGACTAAGCTCGGCGGAGTCCCGGAGCCAAGATGGTGCTCCTTGCAGGGCAGGTCACTGTCCTCCAACTGGGAGGGTGCCGGATGTCTGCGGCCCCAAAAGGGTGCTGCCTCAGCGGCTCTGTGGCTCCCGCTTGTCCCAGAAGCTGTCTGCCTCTGTGGTCCTCACTCTAACCTGTAGACTAAGTTCGGCGGAGTCCCGGAGCCAAGATCTCTTCTTTCTTCTTTCTTCTTCTTCTTCTTCTTCCTCTTCTTCTTCTTCTTCTTCTTCTTCTTCTTCTTCTTCTTCTTCTTCTTCTTCTTCTTCTTCTTCTTCTTCTTCTTCTTCTTCTCCCCCTCCTCCTCCTCCTCCTCCTCCTCCTCCTCCTTCTTCTTCTTCTTCTTCTCTTCCTCCTCTACTTCCTTCTCCTCCTCTTCCTCTTTCTCCTTCTTCCCCTTTCCCTTCCTCCTCCTCCTCCTCTTCTTCTTTGTCCTCCTCTTCCTTCTCTTCCTCCTTCTTCTTTCTTGGTCTGTTTGTCTATTTTCTGAGACAGATCTCTCAAAGTAGTCCTGGCACTTTCTATGTAAACCAGGCTTGGCCTCAAACTCACAGAGATCCTCCTGACTCTGTTTCCCAAGTGCAGGAAATAAAAATATGTGCAATCACTCTCGGCTCTCTCTACTTGTCAACTTTTCTTCCTTCCTTCCTTCCTTCCTTCCTTCCTTCCTTCCTTCCTTCCTTCCTCATTAACTAATTAACTTTACCTACTTGTCAATTCTTACATTTTTTTTTCCTGTGTTATTGGAGTCTTGATTAGAAAGTTTTTGTGCCTATTTTTTCTTTTTCTTTTTTTAATAAATTTGGATTATTACCCCTCCCTCTACTCCTCCCAGTTTCTCCTCCCCTCCTCTCACTCCCATTCAGATCCACTCCCTTTCTGTCTCTCATTAGAAAAGAACAGGTCTCTAAGAGATAACAACAAAGCATAACAAAACAGAATAAGAGCCTCACTCATGCTGCCCCAGTACTTGCAGGCATCATCCAGGATCTGCTTACAACAAGGGCCCTCGTGTAGCATCTGTGACCACATGGTTTGTGTTTAATTGCTCTTCACCAGTTACCATTAAGTTCTGGCCTTTATTCTTCACCCTATCTGTTGGCAGCTATAAGAAATTAAAGACTCTACAAAGAGCCACATTCTACTAGTCATTTGCTTTGTGCATATCTTCAAGGACACCTGTGAGTAACGCCAGCCCTTGTTACAATCCATCTGTCTGTACCCATCCTGGGACACCTTGCATCTCACTGTACCATCCTGTCCCTCCATAGAAGGGCTATCACTTACTAATATATTTCCTATTTTTATATCTTTTTCCCTTTCACTAAAAGTAGATTCTTTTCTCATACAGTTCCCCCCACCCCCACTCCTTCCAGCTCCTCCCCACCTCCTCCCATCTGGATCCACTCCCTTTCTGTCTCACTGGAGAAGAATAGGCTTCTAAGAGATAACCAAACATAGCACAAAAAAAAAATAACAAGATAAAAATCGTCACATAGAAGCCGGGCGTGGTGGCACACGCCTTTAATCCCAGCACTCGGGAGGCAGAGGCAGGCGGATTTCTGAGTTCGAGGCCAGCCTGGTCTACAAAGTGAGTTCCAGGACAGCCAGGGCTATACAGAGAAACCCTGTCTTGAAAAACCAAAAAAAAAAAAAAAAAAAAAAGAAAAGAAAATGCTCTTTTAGCCGGGCGTGGTGGCGCATGCCTTTAATCCCAGCACTTGGGAGGCAGAGGCAGGCGGATTTCTGAGTTCGAGGCCAGCCTGGTCTACAAAGTGAGTTCCAGGACAGCCAGGGCTATACAGAGAAACCCTGTCTCAAAAAACCAAAAAAAAAAAAAAAAAAGAAAAGAAAATGCTCTTTTAGCCGGGCGTGGTGGCGCACGCCTTTAATCCCAGCACTTGGGAGGCAGAGGCAGGCGGATTTCTGAGTTCGAGGTCAGCCTGGTCTACAAGGTGAGTGCCAGGACAGCCAAGGCTACACAGAGAAACCCTGTCTCGAAAAACCAAAAAAAAAAAAAAAAAAAAAAAAAAAAAATCGTCACATAGAAGCTGAACAAGAAGCCGGGTGGTGATGGTGCACACCTTTGATTCCAGCACTTGGGAGGCAGGATGCAGGCAGATTTCTGAGTTCGAGGCCAGCCTGGTCTACAGAGTGAGTTCCAGGACAGCCAGGACTACACAGAGAAACCCTGTCTCAAAAAACCAAAAAAAATTAAAAAAAGAAAAAAGAAGCTGAACAAGGTAGATCAACAGAAGGAGCCTCACACAAAAGGACAGGAATCAGAGCCCCACAGCTCTCACGTGCAGGAGCCCCATCTAACATTAAACTGAAAGCTGTAATGTATGCACAGAGGACCTGCAGACCCTGAGCTTGCTGCTTCAGTCTCTGGGTTCAGAGGAGCTCTGCTCAGTTGATTACAAGGCTGTGTTCTGGTGTCCTCCATCCCCTCTGGCTCTTACACTCTCTGCCTCCTCTTCTGCGGGGTTCCCTGAGCTCTGAGGGGAGGGATTTGGTAGAGAAATCCTAATAAAAGCTGTGTGTTCCAAAGTATCTCTCTCTGTATTATGTTGGTGTGGGAGTCTTTGTATTTGTTCCCATCTGTTGCAGGAGGAAACTTCTTCTTTTCTTTTCTTTTCTTTTGTTTTTCTTTCTTTCTTCTTCTTTGGGTTTTTTCGAGACAGGGTTTCTCTGTGTAGCCCTGGCTGTCCTGGAACTCACTCTGTAGACCAGGCTGGCCTCGAACTCAGAAATCTGCCTGCCTCTGCCTCCCAAGTGCTGGGATTAAAGGCGTGTGCCACCATGCCCGGCAGGTTTCATCTCTTGGGGTGAACCTTAAGTCAGATAAGACATTGGTTGTTCACTCCCACAGGCTTTGTGCCACCTTGTCCTAGCATATTTTGTAGATAGTACACCATTGTAGATCAAAGGTATTCACATTTGATTGTCAGGCTTGTTGGCAAGTACCTTTACTGAGCCATCTCTTTGTTGTGGAATGTCTACATGTTGAAGTCTTTTACCTTCAGTAGTTTCAAAATTTTAGGTTCACATTAAAATATTTGATACATTTTGAATAAGTTTTGTGCAGGGTGAGAGATACATATCTAATTTCATTCATGTAGGAATCCAGTTTTATTTATTTATTTATTTATTTATTTATTTATTTATAAACTAGCTGTACAGATGGTTGTGAACCATCAAGTGGTTGTTGTGCATTTTTAGGACCTCTGCTTGCTCCAGTCAGCCCCTCTCACTCCAGCCCAAAGATTTATTTATTATTAAACAGAAGTACACTGTAGCTGTCTTCAGGTGCACCAGAAGAGGGTGTTAGATCTCATTACGGATGGTTGTGAGCCACCATGTGGTTGCTGGGATTTGAACTCAGGGCCTTCAGAAGAGCAGTCAGTGCTCTTAACCACTGAGCCATCTCTCAAGCCCCGAATCCAGTTTTTCAAGCATCATGTTTTTTCCTCCAATGTGTATTTTAACATCTTTGCCAAAAATTAGGTGGCTATAGCTGTGTGGTTTCTGAGCCGGTTATTCTATTTCAGTGGTCTACAGATCTGCTTCTGTACCAAAGCTATTGTGAGACCTCCCTCCCACTTTCTTTCTTGATTAACAAA
This sequence comes from Mus caroli, assembly GCF_978045245.1. Lineage (NCBI taxonomy): Eukaryota > Metazoa > Chordata > Mammalia > Rodentia > Muridae > Mus > Mus caroli. The sequence continues at coordinate 6,693,263 of NW_028227256.1, forward strand.
TTCATTATTAGCATAGAGAAACACTACACACATATACTAAAAATTGGAACAATATAGAGACTAGTAGGGGTCTTTTCAAGAATGCAACCAAAATTCATGACATGTTCTGGTTTTTTGTTTTTGTTTTGTTTTGTTTGAGGCAGGGTTTCTCTGTGTATCCCTGGCTGTCCAGGAACTCACTCTACCACTCTGTAGACCAGGTTGGTCTTGAACATAGAGATTCACCTTCCTCCTGAGTGCTCAGATTTAAAGGCTTGTGCCACCTCTGCCTGGCTAGCCATATTTTTAAAAAGGAAGGAAGGAAGGAAGAAGGAAACAAAGGGAAAAAGAAGAAAAAGGAAGAAAGAGGGAAGGAAGGAAAGGAAGGAAGGAAGGAAGAAGGAAGGAAAGGAAAGGAAAGGAAAGGAAAGGAAAGGAAAGGAAAGGAAAGGAAAGGAAAGGAAAGGAAAGGAAAAAGGAAAGGAAAGGAAAGGAAAGGAAAGGAAAGGAAAGGAAAGGAAAGGAAAGGAAAGGAAAGGAAAAAGGAAAGGAAAGGAAAGGAAAAAGGAAAGGAAAGGAAAGGAAAAAGGAAAGGAAAGGAAAGGAAAGGAAAGGAAAAAGGAAAGGAAAGGAAAGGAAAGGAAAAAGGAAAGGAAAGGAAAGGAAAGGAAAGGAAAGGAAAGGAAAGGAAAGGAAAGGAAAGGAAAGGAAAGGAAAGGAAAGGAAAGAAGGAAGAAAGAAAGAAAGAAAGAAAGAAAGAAAGAAAGAAAGAAAGAAAGAAAGAAAGAAAGAAAGAAAGAAAGAAAGAAAGAAAGAAAAGCTACTGACTTGTTTGGTTTGGTTTGGTTTTTTGATTTCAAGACAGGGTTTCTCTCTATAGTCCTGGTTGTCCTGGAATTTGCTCTGTAGACCAGGCTGGCCTTGAACTCAGAGATCAGCATGCCTTTGCCTCCGAAATGCTGTGATTGAAGGCAAGCGCCACGCACCACCACAGCCTTGATAGTGTATGTTGCCTTTTTCTTCTTTTGCAGTCTGAGAATCAAACACAGAGCCTCACATACTCTAGACAGCAACATCTCCTTATTCTGACCCTTTTGTTCCCTTTTCTAATTTTTAGGGTCCTACATTGGGCCCACCTTCTTATTGACAGCTGGTAGACAAACTTAATTCCATGTGGAACATTAGGTCTTTGCCAAATAGCATATGTATCCTTCAGAGTAGTGGCTGGAAGGCAGACAACAGGAATCACCAGTCAACCTTAATGTGCATATCCTTTATATGTGTAATTCAGGTGAGATGATTCAGATTTTTTTTCTTTTACCATGTATGTGTTTGTCTCACTAAATTCTCAAATAACCTTATGAAGTAAAAGTTACTTTTACTATAAGAAATGAGGTGGGCTGGCAAGATGGCTCCACGGGTAAGAGCACTGACTGCTCTTCCGAAGGTCCTGAGTTCAAATCCCGAAAACCACATGGTGCCTCACAACCACCAGTAATGAGATCTGACGCCCTCTTCTGGTGCATCTGAAGTCAGCTACAGTGTACTTATGTATAATAATAAATAAATCTTAAACAAGAAAAAGAAAAAAGAAAAAAGAAATGAGGCTACTTAAAAATGTGTCTGGATCCTGGGCTGATAAGTGAGTGATACAGTGAGATTTAAGCCTAGAGCTGTGTCCTCCATCATTGGCTGCTTTAAAAATTGGTTCAAATTGCTTGTCTTTTTATTTTCCAACAAAAGATTATTGTAATGAAAACAGGCATTTTGTGGGAGGGATAGAGCAAGAAGTACCAGTTAAAATTCAAACAAACAGCACACTGAACAACATGGTCACCATCACGTGTGGATTATTAATCACCAGACACTATAGGTAGGTGATTTTTTTTTTCTTCTCACTCCACGTCTGAAGTTTCTGAACTTCACTGCTTGATTTAAAAAAGATAAACTGGCCAGGCATGGTGGTACATGCCTGTAAATCCCTGCACAGTGGAGGCTGAAAGGAGAGGCTCACTAATTCTAGGCTAGTGTAATTATACAGAGAAACCCTGTTTGGAAATAAATAAAGTAAATAAAACTGGAGTAAAGTCTTCTAAATCTGGGAGCTTTGGGTTTGCTTATTTGCAATCTAAAAGTAAACAAACCCACAGGAAGTCATGTGGTCGGTCTTTTGCCTTAAATACCTCCCAGCCACCACTTTTCATTGCTGTTTAGGAAGAAGTATAGGAGTCCACCTTAACACACAGGGCCCTGAGTTCAATCCCAGCCTGGATGGGGGATATGCTCAACCTTTTTTTCATGGTCTTAGTAAACCTGCTTTCTTGTCCATTTTTTTTTCAGATGACTGATTTTCAGTGCAAATGAATAGAAATAAAACATAATTTGCCTGTCTCAGACTGGCATAACAAGAAAAGAGACAACATCTGAAAGAGGTAAAAAGTGATAGAGAAAATACCATAAACCTCCAAAGCAATACACCACCAAGGCTAGAGATAACAGCTGGCAGTGGAATTAACACAATAGTTAGAAACACAACGTAACAACTGGTACTCTCAGGAGAGGAAAGATTTCTCAGACCATGAAGGAAAAGCAGGGGCTTTCCTCCTTCCTTCAGTTAGTTCACCTTGTGTCAAGGACATCACATCCCCTTGAGCTCAGGGATAGAGCTCACATCTAGCACACACTCAGCTCTGGGTTCAATCCACAGCATGCAAGGAAAGAAAAGAACCCTTCACCCCCTGAAAATCCAGTGTATCTCTGTACCTTGTCTAACACAGTGCTTTGCAAAGGAAATGTTTGTCCAATCAGTAAGGCTTCTGTTCACATGATTGCTATAAACCACCCTGATATCCAGAAAAAACGAAAGGTCACAAAGTTTCATCGAGGCTATTTAAAACTAGGTAAGTGTTCAAAGGATCAGTTTCAAACGCAAATCCTTGCATTTAAATAGAAGACCCTTGGTTGTTTAAAGGCCTTTGAGAAGAGCCAGAAAGCAGAGCAGAGAATCAAATGAGTCTGTGGAGTTTGGTTGTGAGTATAGTTCCTTTATCATGATGGCAAATACGGTTTAAAGGTAATAATCATGTTCTTTATTTTTCTACTCTGAACCTAGAGAACTTGGCTTACATCAAGTCTCAGCAACTAGCCAGGCAGTGGTGGCGCATGCCTTTAATCCCAGCACTTGGGAGGCAGAGGCAGGCAGATTTCTGAGTTCAAGGCCAGCCTGGTCTACAGAGTGAGTTCCAGGATAGCCAGGGCTACACAGAGAAACCCTGTCTCGAAAAACCAAAAAAAAAAAAAAAAACCAAGATAAAAATCATCACATAGAAGCTGAACAAGAAGCCGGGTGGTGGTGGTGGTGGCGCACACCTTTGATTCTTAGGAGGCAGAGGCAGGCAGATTTCTGAGTTCAAGGCCAGCCTGGTCTACAGAGTGAGTTCCAGGATAGCCAGGGCTACACAGAGAAACCCTGCCTCGAAAAAAACAAACAAACAAACAAACAAACAAACAAACAAAAGTCTCAGCAACTATTCACTGAAGGGAGAGAACAAAGGACTTTGTTTCCTTAGATGACAGAAAATTAAAGGGATAGGGATGCAGAAGTTAACAAAGATGTGTTTTTATTACTTTGTTGTTGTTGTTGTTTTTCGAGACAGGGTTTCTCTGTGTTGCCCTGGCTGTCCTGGAACTCACTCTGTAGGCCAGGCTGGCCTCGAACTCAAAATCTGCCTGCCTCTGCCTCCCAAGTGCTGGGATTAAAGGCGTGAGCCACCACGCCCGACTCGTGTTTACATTTTTAAGTTTATTTCTGTGTGTGAGTGTTTTGCCTGCATGTACGTGTAAGTTCTTGGAGCCTGTGGAAACCAGAAGAGGGCCTTGTAAAACCTGGATCCAGAGTTACAGATGGCTGTAAGCTGCAATGTAGATGCTGGGAATTCATGTGGGTATCTTACAGGATACAGTTGTGGAACAGTAAACAGTGCTCTGAACAGCTGACCCATCTGTGAACTATGCACACTTATCCCAACCCTGCCCCATAAATAGCATTTTATTGATAGTAAAAAAAAGTCTTTTTGCAAAAATCTGTTGAACTACTAAAACACAAAACTTATACATGCTGTTTTTTACTGTTGGTTTTCAGTCTCTGTGAATATAGTGAATTGAAGGTCAGGATCCAGGTTTTGTTACTGTAATGCTTCACTTTAATAGCTCCTGTTGCTGAAAAGATATTTCAAAAAGCTATTTTGATTTAATTAGAAGAATTGCTTTGCCATTGGCTGTATCTACTAAGTAACTTGTTTTTCTTTTCAGTTTTATCACCCAACTCTGTGGAGGCTTTGGTTGAAGTTCCACTAGTAAATTGTCAACCTTTCTGCTACAGATCAGTAAGCGTCCCCAACAAAAGACTTTGCAGAAGCCGGGCGTTGGTGGCGCACGCCTTTAATCCCAGCACTCGGGAGGCAGAGGCAGGCGGATTTCTGAGTTCGTAGGCCAGCCTGGTCTACAAAGTGAGTGCCAGGACAGCCAGGGCTACACAGAGAAACCCTGTCTCGAAAAACCAAAAAAAAAAAAAAAAAAAAAAGACTTTGCAGATGACCTTTTCAACAGATATGAGTGAGACTCACTAAAGTTATTTGGGAAATTTTTAAATAAGTGGAAAACAGATTCTTCACATTTTTAATGTATATAGAGTTTAATATGCCGTTTTCTCATACACACATTGAATTATTTTTCAAAGAAAATATATATTGAGCAGAACATGGTGGTCTCCACACCTATGATCCCAGCATTCAAAAGGTGGAGTCAGGAAGACCAGGGGTTTGAGGACAAGCTAGGCTTTATAGCAAAACCAAAGGCTGAGGATGTAGTTTAGTGATAGAATGCTTGGATAGCACACACAAGGATCACTGTTTTACAATGATACATTGATTAGAAATATTCTAAACCTTTTCAAAATGTTCCCCGGCCCCCCTCCCAAAGTACTTTCTTCAGAACATGTATACACTTAAAAGTGGGTGGTGGAAGGGAACTACTTCCTAGGTCACTGCTAAAATTTTACAGAGAGACAGAAAGAGAGAGAGAGAGAGAGAGAGAGAGAGAGAGAGAGAGAGAGAGAGAGAGGGAGGGAGGGAGAGAGAGAGAGAACCTATGTGTCTATGCATACTTATTAGTTGTGTAGCAACCTCCCACAGGCAGTATCGCATGAAAGGTAAAAGAAATTTTTATTATTTGGATTTTTTGTCAGAGAAAAACTGCATAATTCATCTTGAAAGTCAAGTACTCTTTTTAGTAATAACAGCTAGTGCTTATGTAACACTTATTATACAAAGATTTCCATATACTGCTGTCTCTCTGTATCCATGGAAGATTGGCTCCAGGACCCCCATGGATACCAAGATCTGCAGATGCTCAACTCCCTTATAGAAAATGATATTTAAAATAGCATTAAAGTGGCATAGCTGGGCATGGTAGTTCAGTTCTGTCACTCCAGCACTCAGGAGGCTGGAACAGAGGGTCCTGAGTTCAAAGACACACTGGGTTAAATCAGGAGACCCTGTCTCAAAGAAACACAAGGGCTGGAGCTAACACTCAGGGCTCTGTCTAACAGGCAGGCCCTGGGGAGATTTCCAGCATCACAATGTTTTTTTAAAAATATCATTTTGGGGGCTGAAGAGATGGCTCAGCGGCTAAGAGTATCGACTGTTCTTCTGAAGGTCATGAGTTCAAATCTCAGCAACCACATGATGGCTCACAACCATCTGTAATGAGATCTGATGCCCTTTTCTGGTGTGTCTGAAGACAGCTACAGTGTGCTTACATATAATAAATACATGAAAAATAAATTAAAAATATAAAAGTATCATTTTGTATATATTCTAAATGTATGTTACCATATACTTTAAGTCACCTCTAGATTACTTGTAATACTTAAAACAACACAGATAGTTGCTCTATCTAGGTAACAATGACAAGAAAAATATCTTCCTATCTATCTAATACAGGGACAATTCAACAGAGGAGTGGAACCTGTGGACATGGAAGACACTGAAAATATACTCCATCTTCAGAACAGCTGAGACACTCTATACAATTACTATCTTCACTTTACAGATGACAGTTTGGATGTGAACTTGGCAACGTTCCTAGGAATTCATATCTGGTGACAAAAAAAAATATAGTCAAGGCCAAACAGTGCATATATTTTTCTGTTGTAATTTGCCTGCCTTTTTATTTTTCTAATTATTTTTTATTCTTCTTTCACACACTACATCTCAACCACAGTTTCTCCTCCTTCCATCCTTTCCAGGTGCCCCACATGCCTCTCCTCTCCCCTAGATCCACTCCTCCATTTCCCTTCAGAAAACAGAAGGCCTTCCAGGGATATGAACCAAACATGGGATAACATGATACAGTAAGACAAGGCTAAACAATACAACCCAGTAGGAGGAAAAGGGTCCCAAGAGCAGGCGGAAGGGTCACAGTCACTCCACTCCCACTGTTAGGAGTGCCACAAAGCACCATGCCACATAGTCATACCATACATGCAGAGGACCTATGCTTGTTTTAAGACAGGGTTTTGCTATGTATCCTAAGTGACTTTCAATCCTTTTGCCTCAGTTTCTCAAGTGTTTGCTGGGAGTACCATGCCCAGGTACTTCTTTTCAATCGGGAGTGCCTTGAGTATTTTGCTGGAGATAAAGTTTTAATGATAATTTTCAGTCTCACCCTGCAGGCATTAATACTCTCAATGGAAAGGATCCACTTTTACAAAATTAAGCATATTGGTCCACTCCTGTACTACATAAAAGTACAATGTACTGATCATGGATGAAGGTGCCTGCGATGATTAATCTCTATGACCAGCCTGATTGGATTAGCATATATCCAGGGCCATCAATGAGGCACACCTATGGATCTGTCTGCCAGGGAGTCTCCAGAGAAAACTTCCCTGGGGAAGGAAAACCCACCCAGAATGTGGATGACACTGCCCTACAGTAGGAGGGAGCTCTGTACTTGACAAAAGGAGAAAGCCAATTGGGACAGAGCCATTTCTTTCTCTGCTCCCTGGTGTTCCCTTCTGAGCAAGCTACTATGTCTGCCAGGCCTTCCTCAACATGGTGGGCTGCATTCCTCTGAACTTTAGCTCAGCTCAAACCTTCTCTCCTCTAAGTTGCATCTTGTCACCAGCCCAATGACTAAAGATTGAACTGTTACAGTACCTCATTAAACCTTTCAAGTTGTGGAAGGCTCATTCCTCAAGTCACCTGACAAAGGCCTGAAGGGCATGAGTATGTGAGTGTTGGCAAGTGTGCTTAAATAATGAAGTGGCATTTCATTTTTATGTGTAGATGAAAAATGTACATTGTTACGTGTATTACTGAACTGCAGTAGACTGCCTTGTGTACCTTCTTCCTTCCACCCAGGAAGAAATTTGCTGAAATTCTTTAGCAGACATGAAGAATATGGAGTAAATTCAGGAAAAACATAGTGTTAGTAAAACAGGCACAGAGGAATTCAATGGGTTAATCAAAACAACTCTTTCAATATAATCTGAGAAACAAAAGGAGGCTACAGATAATAAAGTCTGTAAGGAAGTATGATTGTTAAACATAACTCTGGGCCCGGCTGCCTTAGCAGTATGGACTGAGCTATGAGAGACCACCATCAATGTAAGCACAAGGAACTATGCCATCATTCACAGAGTTCCACGTCTTATACTGGACACACCATTGACAATCTAGATGGGAACGTGGAGAGCAGGGGAGAAAAGTTATATAAGTCATAAAACGTAAAAACTGTGAGAAATGTCAAAAAGAACCAGTGTTTTGCTTTATCTTGGAAAAGCTAAAGAATTGGAGTCTTGTAATGTATGAGGAGCTACAAGCTCTTAAGGTCTGCTTAAGTCCTGACACGTCTGGTTGAGATGGACAGACTGCCCAGAGAATTAGCTGAGGAAATAACAGTGCATGTTTTCAAACTACAAACTCTTAAGCCTTTGGTTTTGAGATGAGTTCAGTCATTAATTAGAGACAATTCAACATAAATGACTGAGTCACTAAATGAACAGCATTTAAGAAAAGCTATTATTTCCCACTGATAAGCAATTTAAATAATAGTTATCTTCAAATTCCACTGGCAGGTTGGACCTCAGAGGACTAATGAATTCTTTGAACACAAATAACGCTGACAGGACTTATGTAAATGAGTTACTGCCAACTTTCTTTTTTCTTTGAGACAGGGTTTCTCTGTATACCCTTAGCTGTTCTGGAACTCACTCTGTAGGCCATAAAAGTAAGACACACTTAAACTTCAGGCACTCATATCAGATATTTTGTTTGAGGCTGGCTGACTTGGTCCAAGAAACAAGGATGAGCTGTGTCTTTTGCCTGCATCCTTCAACTCCAAATCAGCACCCAGAGCACTGTTCTTTAGATCAAAGAAACAAGTTAACTTTGCTCTATGCCAAAGAGGCAGTAACAGGCCTGTTTCCCTTCCGCTGGTCTGCAGGTTTTTCTAGCTATATCTTAGGTTGCCCTATGTTCTATGCAAAGGGTTTTTGCTCAGAAAGCTAACTCCTTTTTAATATTTACGTCATTTCTGTCTGTATTCATAAGCAGTTCATGGTTAGTATCATGTCTTAAACTACCTTTCTTCAAATTGGCTTTCTTTTACTTGAGGGTGTGGGGTGCTATAAATCAGCATATCCACTGGTGAATATATCAGAAACTACATCAACAACTCATGACCCACTGAAGCAGACAAGTCTGTACTAGGATACAGAAAGGGGACTATAAAAGCTGTGCAAACATCAAAAACATCATTGCTCTTGTAACCAACCATTGGTTATCTCTTGAATGGACACTCATCTCTATAGAACCAATGCTAGCCCTGACTGCCCTAACAGTTAACTCATGAAAGGAAATCATTCAGGTCCTGTCAGCCATTAAACCAACTGTCCTCCCTAAAGAAAGTTATTTTTCTTTTATTGGAAGCCCCTAACCTAGAACTACAAATAATGCAGGGCATTATTTTCACATTAAGATTAATAATGCAGCTGGGCAGTGGTGGCGCACGCCTTTAATCCCAGCACTTGGGAGGCAGAGGCAGGCGGATTTCTGAGTTCAAGGTCAGCTTGGTCTACAGAGTGAGTGCCAGGACAGCCAGGGCTACACAGAGAAACCCTGTCTCAAAAAACCAAAAAAAAAAAAAAAGAAGATTAATAATGCTTTCAGATTAGGCACCATTTTAGAGAAAAAGTTTTCTACTTTGAATAGCAATAATGAGAATCCAAATGATCATTGCAGTGGAATATATTATTTTAAAAATGTGTTAGCTGGGTAAGTGGTTGGGAATTTAAAAGAAATACATAGGTCAACAATTCATATTCTCAGCTTAATTTTCCAAGATTCTGAACATATCTTATTATTTCTATTTTCTGGTAGTATAAAAGAATACCAGACTGGGCAGTGATGGCCCATGCCTTTAATCCCAGCGCTCTGGAAGCAGCTGGAGGCTAGCCTGGGTACCCAAGCAAGTTCCAGTCCAGCTGACGCTACATAGTGAGACCTTGCCCCAAACAAAACAAGACTCCAAAACACGGAATGGGTGCGTGTACTGAACAGCCATCCATCAGGCTCAGGATTCTATAGCTGGCTCACCCAAAAGTGCTATCACGAGGTGAAGAACCCCATGTTGTTTTATCCCAAGATGCAAATAAGAAGAGGCTCAGACTCATGTGCATAACGACCCACTCTCTCAGTAGCTCATCCTCAATAATGACTTCATTCAACCGTCCATCCACTCCTGAGGATTTATCCTTTTTTGCTTGTTTTTTTGTTTTTGTTTTTTTGAGACAGGGTTTCTCTGTGTAGCCCTGGCTGTCCTGGAACTCACTTTGTAGACCAGGCTGGCCTCGAACTCTGAAATCCGCCTGCCTCTGCCTCCTGAGTGCTGGGATTAAAGGTGTGCACCACCACGCCCCAGCGGGGTTTTATCCTTTAGGACCTAATCTTCTGTCAGGCTATGCTTCCCAGCTGAGCTCTGTTAAGTCACATTGGCCAATCAATCCTAGGTTGCCCACATTTAATTAAGTTCGTTTGATCTTTACAGCATGCCATGATGCACTGTCATATCCGTTTTGAGGTTGAGAAAGCACTACCATCACCCTCTCCTTATTCCTGAAACAACAGTGGAATGATTTGCCCAAAGTCCAAAGGGGGAAGATATGCATTAACCCTGGGCCTGACTCCAAAGTTTGTTTTTATAATCTCTACGCTAAAGATAGAACAGATAGGCAAAATATTTGCCTTGTGTGCATGAACAGAGTCATTCTTTCAAAGAAAACATTAACATCTACATTTCAACAAAAAACTTCACCTATTTTAAAATTTGATTTTACAGAAATCCTTTTAAAAAGACATAAATATTTAACCAAACACTCAGCAACTTTTATAGTTTAACCCTAAACATACTGGACAATGGGAATAAGATCTGTATCATCATAGGAGTTAATTAAAGGGATGCTACTCAAAGCACACCCTTACATGCATCTCAGCGGTGTAGCAGATGCCTAGTGTATGTACAGCATCCAGGATTTGATCCCTAGAATTAAGTAGAGAAGTTAATTTTAAGGGTGAGGAAGATGGCGCAGTCAGTAGAGTGCTTGCTGCACTGATGTGAGGACCTGAGTTTGGGTGCCATGTACAAAGCCAGCTATGATGGTGCCTAATCACAGCTCCGGGAAGGCAGACAGGGGAGGACCCTGGAGCTCACAGGACAGCCAAGATGCCAACTGCCAGCTCTAAGATCAGCAAGAGAAACCATCTCAGAAAATAAGCCGGACAACATCTGGGGAAGAAAACTACTATGATCTCCACCCTGTACGCATGCTTACATGTGTGTGCATGTACACACACACACACAAGCCCATACCTAACTTCCTCTCAATCAAATGAAGATCATCCTCATTTCTTGTTCATAAATGTTGGTGGGCTCTCGATCTCTCTCTTCCCCCCTCCCCCGCCCCACGTTCTTTATAGTGGTAAGACAAATTTATCCTGGAAACACTAAAATGGTTTCCATCTGTTTTTTTTTTTTTTTTTTCCTAATGTCAAAATGTGGTGATAGTTAGGTATTTATCTTTTAATCGAGAATGATGTCATTCCCTTAGTGTTTATTGACATAAAATTTCCTTTTGTCCAAGAAAATGTCTTCAGTATTATGAATATGGCTTTAATTAGCAGATACACTGATCACTTGTTTTTTGTCACAGAGAAGATGTGTGCTGTATTGTGTGGATTGCTTTGTAAGCAGATCATAGTGGAACATATAAACAACTGCTGGCAATATGTTGGGCTCTATGAACTGAATTTTCTTGTCCATTTCCCAAAGCCATGGAGAATCGCTGTTAAGAAAGTCCTGTGAGAATAATATGTTTCACAGTATAAAAGAATTTGGGTTCACAACCTATTTTAAGGACAAGGCCATATTGCAGCATGGATTGTACAAATAACTTTTCTTACATTTATTCATGAGGCTAAATCTTCTGAGTATCGTTCTAAAATATAAAGAGTTCTTTGAATTTACGGAAGTCATTCATCTCAGTTCCTCTAATTATTTGTTCATAGATTTGTGGCAAATTTTCTGGAACCATATGATTCAAAGGGTAGATTAATGTAAAATATGAAGCATGCCAGGCAGACAGAAATCTTTTAAACAGTTGTGTGGGTCTACTTTCACGTGGTATCAGATAAAACCTAAATTACAGTGGTGTTGTGGCTCTCTGGTTCAAAATTTTAACTCTACTCCACAACCACTGAATCGTGTAATTCTTAGTTCCCCATTCACAGAACGGGTTTTTTAAAACGCAGCTTCTGTAGTTAAATGGATAAGCACCAGCAGTAGAGTGTGTTGGGTAGTTTAAAAATAACAAACAAAAATAATCCATAGATCTAAAATGATCAAGAGAGACGCATATTATCTGTACGTAGCATCTATCTGCCAATTTGTGAGAGCCCTCGCTCAGCCATAAACACTGGTCAAAAAAAAAAAAAAAAAAAAATCTGCTGACGTGGGAAAAGTGTAGAAAACTGCCCAGAAAAAGCTAAAGGAAGCACAGTGGGCTCTCCAGATCCTCCGAATACTTATTTGGCTTCTTCAGCATCCAGCTTGCAGCAAGCCGCAGCCCCCAGCCCTCTGCCACCGCCCGGGTCCGCTCGGCCGCCCGGGCTCCGGAGTGGGCCAAGGTCACCCTCGCCACGGACCTCGCGCATCCCGTCGGCTGAGCGCAGGAGTCCGGCGGCGTCTCCTCCTGAACTTTGCACCCCGCGTGACGGGCGAGCGCGGAGAGCCGAGCGGCCCCGCCATCCGCGCGGGTCCGGGCCGACCCGCCGTCCCCTCGCGCCGCCCGCCCGCCCGCCGCCCCGCGCTTCGCGGGAGGAGCCGCCGTGACGCGTCAGGGAGGAAACGCCGGCGCCCGGCCGCGCCGCCGGGAAGAAGAAACCGCCAGCGCTCTGGGCTCCGCGCCCGGGCGCCCGGACGCCGCACAGCCGGGTAGGTGCGGGGCGGGTGCGCCGGTCTGCGTGCCGGGGTTCCGGCCGGGCTCTCTCGGGCGCCAGGGTTCCGCCGCGGCCCGGCGCGGTCTTTGTGTGCTCCGGGAGAGCTCAGCGCCGTGGCGTGGAGCTCCCTCGCGCGGGGGAGCGCGGGCGGCTCGCCAGGCCCCCGAGCGGGGCAGCGGGTGGCGAGGACCCGGGAGCCCACCTGACGCGGGATGGGGTTCTGCGCGGACCCGCCGGGGCGACGGTGTGAAGTGGTCGGCAGGGCTAGAACGCGTCGCCACTCTTTTTCAAGTTTTCAGACTCGAATCCTTCGGTCTGCTTTCGCTCGGTCGATTCTCACGGTTCAAGCACCGACGAATGCCGCCTTAAAGCGCACTGAGGTTTTCGGTTCCAGGGCGCTCTTAGGGGTGGTTCTTTGGAAAAGAGAAGGGATTCGCCTCTTGAAACAAAGGTCTTTGACTTAATTTTGCACCGAATGCCTGGTTGAACTGCAGTTCTGCAGGCAGAGACTATGCTGGATGCACTTAGGATTCAAGAATAAACACAGAACACTCAAGTTTCTGAATCGTTTGTCAGGGTGAAAAAAAAAAAAAGGAGAAAGAAAGAAAGAAAAAGAAAAAGAAAACAAAACATCAAAACCCCAAACCGCCTCTTGGTAGTTTGAGTCTTGCCCTTCTCACTAGATTGTTTACCTAACAGGCCTGGGAAGTGCCTGCTTTATTTAGCAAACACAGCTCTTACTATGAACTGCTCTGTTTCCTAAGTGCTTTATAAATATTACCTCAAATTCATAACTCAGAATGATAACTTATTTGTGGTTGTAGCCACGAAGAGGCCATGCATAGTCTAGTTCCCCATGGTTATAGAAAGAACTGGAAACATTAGAGGAAGTTTCAGACATATTTTAGGAATGGGTGTGCCTTCTGCCCCCTTAGGCTACCACTCCCTGAAGGCAAGGTCTTACCCTTCCTTCCCCATAGGATTCAAGCTTGGAGAGATGGGACCTGTTGCTGGCAGGTCTCCGGACAGATCCCGTGTAACCTCAGAAAGGTGGATTCTGATTCCAAGTCTGACAACTCAGACATCACAAGTTCCCTTTCTTTAAACTGCCACTGTACTGAACCTAGTTTTGTTTTTAAAGGGAGCTTTGTTTCAAATCTGTTTGACAATTTATATGACGTGGCTCAGATGGGAGCATCAGATTAAACTTGAACCGTGAAACAGAACGCTTTTTGTTTGTAGACATTACCATTAATACTTTGGTAATTTTTTTGCGGTTGGTTGTTGCTGACACTGAATTGGTTGATGAATCCTGTAAGGTGTCCATTTTGTGTCTTGCAGCTTATATATATATAGAGAGAGGATTTTTCCTCAAAATAAAATGATCTTTTTAAATGAGTGTTTTGGGCCTGGTGCCTAGATGGTAAAGACTGAGAATGGTCAATAAATAATAATGACAAAGTTGTCACTGTGGTGATTATAAATGTAATATCAAGATCTTTTTTTTTTTTTTTATCATACTCAGTGCCTCTGTTGGTTCTTTTCCTTCTCATAAATTTCCATTTCCTGGGAGGTAACTAAATGAGTTGGTAAGCCTGATTAATAGGACTGTATGAAGCAAGGGGGCTCTCCAGCCCCAGTACAGCTTCTGTAGATACCACAGACATGAATGCTACTTGTGAATTAAATTCAGCCTAACATCTAATAATTGTCTTCAGAGAGACTGTGTGAGGTCAGTACATCTTAAAACGCTCTCCCTTTTGTACAAGTAAAGACACCGTGGTATCAAACTGTTGATTTTGCTGTTTGCCTGTTTGCCAAGCTAATGGAGGGTGAGCCCAGGTGGAGTAGGCGCACAAATGGGTGGAGCCTGGCACGTGCAGGCCTGTAATAAATATTTGTGGAATGAATGGCTTCAGAAAGCTTGCTCTTTCAAAACATACATCCCAAAATACCACCGTAATTGATTTGTGCTGAAGAGAGGCCAAATCCAATGCTTCTCTTATTTCAAACAGTACCTGATGCAGTATTTTCCTTATAAAAAGGACAAAGATATCCTATGGACTAAGGATTTATCATCTCTAGTTTTTGAAAAATAACTTAGTGGTTGTTTTTTTCTTTCTTTTTTTTCTTGTCAAACACCCTGCCTATTTTTTATTTTATTTTATTTTTGGTCTGGTTTTAAGGGGTGTTAGGTGGGACAAATGCTGTTTGTTCTTGTGCTGAAAGCTTTCTTACGTATGTCTCTAAGCACTTGGGTTTATGAGGGAGTTCAAATACAATGATCAAAGGGATTTCTCAGTTTTCTTCTGAAGTGTCTGACATGGCGGTGTGTTTTCTGAAGCTAATTACTTAAGTTTATACTTCTAAAAAAGCAAAAAAAAAAAGTATCTTCATTTATTTATATCCTTTAAGTATGGGCCTCTGCATCCTAAACTATGTGGCCCTAGATATATTACCTTTAAATAGAGAGGACAGTATGGCCACTACCTGGGAGAGGACTTGAGAAGGGCCACTGGGTGAAAGACAGCATGGCCGTTCCCCCAGGGACTTTAGGTAGAGAGAACATCTTAATGAAGCCCATCTGAGTCAGCTGCCTGTCAGCCCTCTGTGTGGAGGTGGAATAAGTGCTTTTCAAACCTGCCTTGTAGAAACTACCATTACCCTTTCAATCCTCACGTGTTCTTTCTTTTAAAACTTAATGTAAATTATGGACTAAACTGCTGATTCATGAGAGTCAAATTATGTAACCTGTTATTCCTGATAGAAATGGCTCCCACACGCTTTTAAGTGAAGATGTGTCTCTGTTTTTCTTTACCTGCTCCATTCCTGTTGAAGGAAGCTTTGATCTTGATTTCCCCCCCCCCCCACCCCATTTCATGGAGAAAAGTGATAAATCTAAGAGGGGCTGAGATGCCCGGTCTTTTAGTTCACATCAATATTTAATTTAACAGGATCGCTGAGTTAATTACTGTTGCCAAGAAGATGTGGGCCAGCTCAGAGTGTCAGGCTGCATGAGACCAAGGCCAAGGGCTTCAGAGAGAATTAGGGCACTGTGCAGCAAGCCTTGCTTTCTTTTAGTTTTTCAAACTCATCCCTTACAAGGGTCTTGTAAGCATGTCCATGTCTATCTCTGGGTATCCACGGTTCTACTTAAAACCAAACTGTATATAGCTCCACTGGTAGAGTGTTTCCCCAGTGTTCTGGAGGCCCTGGGTATGATCTCCATTGTCATTAGTCAAACAAAACAATAAAAGTCTACCCGGGCATGGTGTCCCATTCCTATAAAACTAGCGCGTAGGAGACTCAGTCGTTTGCATCCCTAGGTTGATGGAGCCTGGACTACATAGCAAGATCATGTCTCAAAACCAAACAGAATAAACCCAATGATGTTTGCCCGTGTAAGGTTATGGGTGAGGCAGTTGTCGCTCGGCTAGGGACTGATCTTTTCCAAGGTGTATGGGTGAAATAAGCGATGTGAGTCAGACTCTGAGAGAGTCCTTTGTAGGGAGACTTGGTTTCTACCATGGAGACAGACATAGGAAAAACCTAAGGGGACTGACACCTGGGAGGGTCTAGAAATATCTACCCGTGTGGTAAGTTTCCATGTGCAGAGTTCCTGTAAGCTCACATGGGCTGACGTGTCCTTACCAGCAGTTTGTTCGTTCTTTCTTTCTTTCTTTCTTTCTTTTTTTTTATATTTTGATTTTTATTATTCAGACCATATATTGAAGTATCACTTTTTTAAAAGTTTATAAAAAGGCTTAGTTGTAAACTGCCATAATAGATTTACTATATATATATATATATATGAAAGAACAAATTAAATATTAGAAATTATAGGAGTCGCTCCATTAAACTGTGGGATTCTTCTTTAATAGCCTTCAATGTAGCTTACTGGCAATCTTAAGAAACTGAAGAAGCTCATTCATGTTGTGGAAGCCCTAAAGGGAAAACTGAGGAAGCTCATTGGTAATTTTCACAGCTTCATTAAAGTTCAAGATCAAAGCGATTACTATCTTCCTTGAACAGGGTGTAAGATGCACAGAGCACGGTCGCCTTGGCTGTGACTTCTCCAACTACTTCTACAATCCCAGAGATTTCTTCAAGTGAATTTCATCAATTCAATGGTTCCATTTTTTCCTTCTCCATCTGAAAGAATAAACATTTTTCCAGTGGGATGAATCTTTTCCAGCTTCCCCACGAAGCACACGGGCCGGTTGATATACTGTGGTAACATGCTGGCGTTGATGCGCGCTTTGGGGCGCTCCATTATGTCCTCCATGATTCTGCCGCCAACACTCGAACCCTAAAGAAAGAACCCGCAGTTCTTTCTTTAGGCCACTGAGTGAGGGCTTTGCAGATAATTTAAAAGGTAGAGAACTGATTTAGTAGCTTGAAACATGAGAGCAAGGGTGACTCTGGATTGAATAGTGGCCTGGCTTTTGTTCCTTTCTAGGACTGTACGATTTGAGAATGTCTGCCATACTGAGATGTCATTCTTTGCACTGTGAGTCTGCTCTGTGATTTTTAAACAAATAACACTATTTACATAGCATGTAGTGATAAGCATGATTCATGTATTGTGTGTATGTTTGTGCATATACATGTATATGTGTGTGTATACATGTCTGTACAGGTGTGTGGACATGTGCATGAGGCAAGATGTCACCTCAGGCATTATTCCTCAGGAGATGTTTACCTTGTTTTAGAGACAGAGTCTCTCATTGTGAACTTGCCTGTCAGTCTGGGTCAGTCTAGGTCAGCAGGCCAGTGTGCCTCTTGAAATCCACCTGTCCCCAGGGCTGAATTTACAACTGCATGCCATTCCCTGCTTTATACATACATTCTGGTCATCAAACTCAGGCTCTTATGCATATCTGGAAAGGTCTCCCAACTTAGCTATCCCCAAACTCCCCCAGTTTTCTGGTATAATTGCTAAGCAATTAAAACCACGGGTTCGGTTATCTAGGTAAAATGTATTTCCTAATACTCATCTATAAAAAGTGGGATTCTGAGGTTGGGGAGATTGGAGGGAAACAGTTCTTGCTATACTGTCCTGACTTTGAATCCCAAGCACCCACGGAAAAATGTGGGCATGGATGCATATCCCTGTAACTCCAGCACTGGAGAGTGGAGGCAGGTGGATCCTGAGACTGGATGATAAGCTAGCTTAGCCAAAAAGTTTAGCACTGTTTCCAGGTCAGTGAGCGACTCTGTCTCAAGGTAATAAGACAGAAATGATAGAGTACGACAGATCCTGGGCTGGGCCTCCCTGTGAATGCACGGGTGGGTGTGTGCTTCCCCCTTCCCCCCACCCCTCTCTCTCTCTCTCTCTCTCTCTCTCTCTCTCTCTCTCTCTCTCACACACACACACACACACACACACACTGCCACTGGGAGGACTGGATTGTAACTTAGTTCAGAGGTATGTCATTAGGATTGGAGTAGTTTCCTTGTTTGAGTTGAAAATGAGGAAACCTGTTGCTGCCATCACTTGCTTCTTACTTTTTAATTGTTTTTGAGATGGAAGGTCTCAGTCTGTTGCCTAATGGGGCTACAACTCTTGGCTTCAAGTGATTCTCCTGCCTAGGCTTCTTGAGTAGCTGGAACTACAGGCATATGCCACCATGTCAGGTATTATTCTGGCTTTTAAATAAAAGCAGATTAAATTTGGGCTGAGTGTGGTAAGGCATACTTGTGATCCCAGTGTTTGGAAGTCAGACAAGTGACTATCAAGAGTTTGGACCTAGCTTGGGCTATGTATCAAGGCCATCTAAAACAGAGGTTAATTAATTTTAAATTTCTGAGTTTGCAGTTCATCGTTTACATATGTAGAGAAAGTACCAAGTACTGCAGGACAAGTGTAAAAATGGTATGCTCATGTATAAGACATGAGATGCATGTTTAGGTGGGGGACCTTGTGAGATTTCCCCCATCCACATAGGCATGTCCACCGGTGTGGTCACTAGGTAGGTCTTGTTCATGCAACCATATTTTGAGAGTTTATGGTCACAAATCCCTGTCATGTCTAGAGGACACTATCTTCCAGCTGGCATCTGAGTCTTCTGGCTTTGAATGTTTTTATTCTTTGTCCATGATGTTCCTTGAGCCTTGGGTGTTGGACTTACATTGTAGATGTACAGTTAGCAATGGGCTCCCCATGCTCATTTATTGTCTTCATTTTGATCAGTTAAAGATCTGTGTAGTAGTCTCCATTTGCTGCAAAAATGAAAATCGTTTGGTGAAGGTGATGTCTACATTTATCTGTGGGTGTAAATGTTTAGAAAATAGTTAGACACTGTATGGATTTAGGAAAATAGCAGTAGTAGGTTCCTCTGGGATCTGGGATCTGAACAGCCACAGGTGGTTGGCTAGGTTTACAGTACTGGGCCTGAATTCTCATCCAATGGGGGAGCCATAAATCCACTTAGATAGCTGTTGGCCATCTTAAGACACAAGTACTACTACTTCACCACTGGGGATGTCTTCCTGGGGAAGCTGTCTCTGTCCTAGTTGGCAGGATTTGTAGCTCAGAGCGATTGCTTCTGTCCCTTGGCAGCTTGTACAGCGCCGTCTAATACTGTGAGATCTCGTCCTCAGAGAGGAGGCTTCCTCCAAGTCCTGTGTCTGAAGATTGTGCTGTCTTCAGCAATTGAGACTTAACTTTATGTTCTGGGAGGCCCGAGGATAATGGCAAGAGCTGACTTTGTTTTGGGAGTCTCATGGACCCCCTGACCAGTAGTTAGAAGGAAGGTTGTTTGTTTGTTTTAAGATTTATTTATTTATTTATTTATTTCATTTATATGAGTACACTGTAGCTGCCTTTAGACACACCAGAAGACGGCATCGGATCCCATTACAGATGGCTGTGAGCCACCATGTGGTTGCTGGGAATTGAACTCAGGACCTCTGGAAGTGCAGGCAGTGCTCTTAACCACTGAGCCATCTCTCCAGCCCTGTTTGTTTGTTTTAAAATTCTGTGCATATATGTGTTATGTGCATACGAGTCCTGGTGTCTTTGAGGCTGGAAGCATCACATCTCCCTGGAGTTGCTTCTCACTGTATAATATTTTCTGCTTCCATCCATTACTTGCATATTTCATTTCATTTCTTTTTTGGTATCTGGATAGAATTCCCGTGTGCAAATGTACTAAGTTTTCATTATGTGCTCGTCAGTGAAGGACATCGAAGCTGCTTCCATTTCTTAGCTGTTGTGAATAGAACAGCAATGAACATGGCTGAGCCCGTCAGTGTCTCTGAAGTACCTTAAGAGATATTCTTCTAGGCTTCTTTTTTTTTTTTTTTTTTTTGTTTTTTCGAGACAGGGTTTCTCTGTGTAGCCCTGGCTGTCCTGGAACTCACTCTGTAGACCAGGCTGGCCTCGAACTCAGAAATCCGCCTGCCTCTGCCTCCCGAGTGCTGGGATTAAAGGCGTGCGCCACCAACGCCCGGCTAGGCTTCTATTTTTATGTGGATGTACACATATATTTTCTGAGGTGCTTTTGTTTTATTTTGTTTGAGAGTCTAATTCTGCAGCTCAGGCTGTTCTGAAAACCATTATGAAACCAAGGCTAGGCTTGAATTCTGGATAATCCTTCCATTTCAGCCTCTCAAGAGCTGGGATTACAGGCATGAGCCACCATTCCAGACCCTTGGTGCCATTTTAAACAAACAGGCTTGCCTTGCTGGTTAGAGTCATGCTTATGCAGCCAGTGAACGTCAGAGATTCCATACACCTTTGAATCAGTTATTTGCCTGTGTTTCCTGGCCAGCTGCCATGCCCCAAACCTGGCTGACGTTCTTGGAAATTTATACTACTGCTAATAAAGAGAATGAGTGAGTGTGTGCATGGATTGGCAAATCCACCCCAAGCAGTATAACACACGTTATGGGTCATGGGCGTGTGTTGCCAGCGCATTAAAACATGTGATAATCAAGAAAAGCAACGGTGAGGTATTTACAGATGGTTTGCTGTAATCACTAAGAGAAGCAGAAATGACGGATTTGAACCAAGGAAAACGTGGCTGCTCTGAAGTTGTGAGGAAGGAAAGCAGAAGGTTCTAGTAAGCATAAGCACATCGATTGAGGTCAGTGGTGGGACAGCACCGTCGTGAAAGGTGGAAATGTGGCATTCTTATGATCCTACTTGAAGATAGGCTGCCTTGCAGGAGATAACGCGTAGTTAAAGTTCACGCTCACATCCCTTCCTTGCATCCTGACAACCCCAGGTTTTCCCGACAGCATCTGTGTTGACATCCTTCACTCCCTCTTTGTGTTACCAGTTTGTGTACAGAAGCAATACAGGCTCCAGCCCCACGTGTCTTCCTCTTTGCTGAATGCTGCCTCTCTGCCTTTCTCTTTCTCTATTCTCATTCCTTTCTCTTCTTTCTAGCTTTAGCATCAAACAATCTCTCCAGCCTTCTTTTCTCTGTTGGGTCTTCACTTTGAACTTGAACAAAAAAAGATTCTAATTATAGTGGTACATTTAAGAGAAGGCCTTTAATAAGGAAAAGGAGAGCCTTTAGTTTGCAAGGAAAGGTGGATATTATAAAGAATGAGTGGTTTCAACCTCCAAACCCTGTGGAATGCCCAGTAATTCCTTTAAAAATATCCACACAAACTTCACCTACTTCCTCATCAGTAAATAAGCTGTTTTTCCTTAAGCATTGACATGACCTAAAAAAATGTACGCTATTTATATTTTTTTTATTCATGCTATTGCAACAACATTGGTTTGTGTGTGTGTGTGTTTTCTATAAAAGATATCAGGCATATAAATGAATCAAATAGAGTGTTTGGCCTGGAAAGATAACTCTGCAATATGACACATTGCCTTTAGACAATACATCCAAAGTTCAAGTATCTGGCTTAAAACCAACTTTGTTGTTGTTGGTTTTCAAATAAGCCGAAGATTCAGGCAATCCCAGACCAAAGGTTGTGGAGCTTTGGGAAGTAGATAGAAGTTTCTGAACTCTTCCCTCTAAGTTGCCATCAGAGGTACACATGGATGAGATCTTGGGTCCAGCTGAGTGCTCTGGGGTCAAAGATGCAGCAAAACTCCTTGAGCAGTGCTGGGCCTCAGCTGGAGATGTGCGTGGGCATGCTGGTGGGCGCGCGGGCGCGCGGGGACTCAGACTGACTCCAGGCTGTCTGCATAGGTGCTTGGATCTGATGCTCGCAGCGCTTCTTCCCAGGGCCAAGCTGCGTGGACTGCACAGGAGTAAAGGTTTACTTTTTATAAACATTAGTAGATTTTTAAAAGATGTTTTTATTCAGCCTCCAAGAGCAGGCTACTAAAATTGAAACATGAACTACTATTTTATTTATTTGGACATTGTTAGAAAACATTCAGAACTCAGACTACTGTTTTTTCTTTCGGTCCTTTCTTCTTCTTAAAAAAAAGTGTTTGTTTAGTGTGGGGGGTGTGTGTCGACAACTTGCAAAAGTTGGTTCTTTCTTTCATTTCTTTCTTTTTTTTTTTTAAAAAAAGATTTATTTATTTACGAGTACACTGTAGCTGTCTTCAGACACGCCCGAAGATGGCATCGGATCCCATTACAGGTGGTTGTGAGCCACCATGTAGTTGCTGGGATTTGAACTCAGGACCTCTGGAAGAGCAGTCAATGCTCTTAACCACTGAGCCATCTCTCCAGTCCCAGTTCTTTCTTTTTTACCTTGTGTGATCTGGACCCAAACCAGATATCAGGGTTGGTATCGGACACCCTACCTGTTGAGCCCCTTGGTGGGGCTGCCTGCCTTCTTCCTTCCCCCTCCTTTCCTCTTTTTGTTTTGTTTTGTATTGTATTTTTGCTTTTGCCCCCACCAAGGCAGGTTTTTTTCTGTGTAGCCCTGGATGTCATGGAACTCACTATGTAGACCAGGCTGGCCTCGATTTACAGATCCTCCTGCCTGTGCCTCCCACTGCATGGCTTCTCTGTTGTGGTTTTATATATGTATGTAAACTTGCACAGCGGGGAGCTTACTGGGACATGAGTATTGTTCTCTTTTTTGATTGGTCTTTTTTATCTGTTTTACCCCCTCACCAGTATTTGGTTTAGTTTCTTCTTTGAAAGTTTTTTTTTGTTTTTTTTTTTTTAATTAATGAAAGATAAAGTACTCCAGTGTTTAGCAGAGGGTTTTAAGTATTTCTATGTGTGCCCCCTTTTCCTCTTTGGATTTGTCTTACAATTCTTTTACTTCTGGCTTCTACTATTATTATCATTGTTTAGTCCTATTTCTCCTTTTCTCTTTTTGTGTGTATAGGTTTTTAAATAAATGTAATAGTCTCACTTATGTGTAAAGGTACTGTGTGTGTGTGTGTGTGTGTGTGTGTGTGTGTGTGAGAGAGAGAGAGAGAGAGAGAGAGAGAGAGAGAACATAGGAAAGAAGAGGGCGTTGGCTCTCCTGGAACTGAAATTATAGGTGGTTGTGACCTGTAGGATGTCAGCACTGGGAGCCAACTCTAGTCCTCTGCATGAGTAAAGTGCTCTTAACCACGGAACCATCTCTTCAATTTCTTGCGTGTGTTTTTTGGAGTTAGAATCTTGGTGTCTGTCTGTCTGTCCGTCTGTCCTTCCTTCCATCCATTCATCCACCCACCCATCCATCCACCCACCCATCCATAATATTTTGTATAGATCTTGTTTAAACTTTTCTTTTAAAATGTTGTTTATATTTTTATAGAATGGCTGAAGGATTGAAGAGAGGATTTAGGGCACATGACAGGGAGTGTGTACCCAGACGTCAACCTGTCTCTTTGAACTGAGTAACCTCAATAGGCTATATAGTGTCTAAGCCTCCTCCTTCTGAGATGTTCTCTCTTGAGTCACTTCCCTTCATCTATTCTCATAAGAGTCTTTCAATTCTTTCTCTGATTCATCACTTTCTCTGCCATTCAATTAAACATCATTTTCAAACATGAAAAAAATTTGTTTATATTTTTAAGGATTTATTTATTATTATATGTAAGTACACTGTAGCTGTCTTAAGATGCACCAGAAGAGGGCTTCAGATCTCATTGTGATTGCTGGGATTTGAACTCAGGACCTCAGGAAGAGCAGTCAGTGCTCTTAACTGTTGAGCCATCTCTCCAGCCCTTTTTTTTATGTTTTTATACTCCAGATTTTATTCCCACTCCCCATCCACATCCCATTCCTCCTCCCTACCCACCTGTCTTCATGAGGATGTCCCCGCCCCCCTCCCCCATCTGACCTCTAAACTCCCTGGGGCCTCCAGTCTTTGGAGGGTTAGGTACATCATTTCTGAATGAACACAAACCCGGCAGTCCTCTGCTGTATGTGTGTTTGGGACCCTCATATCAGCTGGTATATGCTGCCTGTTTGGTGGTCCAGTGTTTGAGAGATCTCAGGGGTCCAGGTTAATTGGGACTGCTGGTCCTTTCTCCTCGGCTTCTTCCAGTTTCCCCCTAATTCAACCACAGGGGTCAGCTACTTCTGTCTGTTGGTTGGGTGCAAATATCTACATCTGACTCTTTCAGCTGCTTATTGGGTCTTCCGGAGTGCGGTCATGCTAGGTCCCTTTTTTGAGTGCTCCATAGCCTCAGTAATAGTGTCAGGCTGTGAGACCTTCCCTTGAGCTGGATCCCACTTTGGGCCTGTCTCTGGAACTTCTTTTCCTTAGGCTCCTCTCCATTTCCATCTCTGTAATTTTTTTTAGACAGGAATAATTATGGGTCAGAGTTGTGACTGTGGGATAGCCCCCCTCCCTCATTTGATGCCCTGTCTTCCTGCTGGAGGTGGGCTCTATAAGTTCCCTCTCCCTACTGTCAGGCATTTCATCTAAGGTCCCCCCCTTGAGTCCCGAGAGTCTCTCACCTCCCAGGTCTCTGGTGCATTCTGGGGGGGGGGGGTGTCCCCCTAACCTCCTATTTCCTGAGGTTGCCTGTTTCAGTTCTTTCTGCTGGCCCTCAGGGCTTCAGTCCTTTCCCCTTACCCAATACCAGATCAGCCTCCCCTCCCACCAACCCACCTTCCCTCCCTCCCTCCCTCCCTGCCCACTTGTGATTGATTTCTTCTCCCTCCAAAGTGGGACTGAGGAGTCCTCACTTGGGCCCTTCATCAGCTTGTTGACCTTTTTTAGTTCTATGGACTGTATCTTGGGTATTCTGTACTTTTTCTTTGTTTCTTCTTCTTCTTCTTCTTCTTCTTCTTCTTCTTCTTCTTCTTCTTCTTCTTCTTCTTCTTCTTCTTCTCCTTCTTCTCCTTCTTCTCCTTCTTCTCCTTCTTCTCCTTCTTCTCCTTCTCCTTCTCCTCCTTCTCCTTCTCTTCCTCCTCCTCCTCCTCTTCCTCCTCCTCCTCCCTCCTCTTCCTCCTCCTTCTCCTCTTTCTCTCTTTTTTTTTTTTTTTTTGAGACAGGGTTTCTCTGTATAGTCCTGGCTGTCCTGGAACTCACTCTGTAGACCAGGCTGGCTTCGAACTCAGAAATCCGCCTGCCTCTGCCTCCCGAGTGCTGGGATTAAAGGCGTGCGCCACCACGCCGGTCCTCTTTCTCTTCTTCCTCATCTTCCTTCTCTTCCTCCTCCTCCTCCTCCTTTTCTTCTTCTTGCTAATATCCACTTATTAGTGAGTACATACCATGTGTGTCCTTTTGGGTCTGAGTTACCTCACTCAGGATGATACTTTCTAGCTCCATCCATTTGCCTGCAAAACTCAAAACAGGTGACAACACATGTTGGTGAGGATGTGGAGAAAGAGGAACACTCCTCCATTGCTGGTGGGATTGCAAACTGGTGCAACCACTCTGGAGGTTCCTCAGAAAATTGGAGATAGATCTACCTGAAGACCCAGCAATAACACTCGGGAATATACCCAAAAGATGCTCCACCATGCCATAGGGGCACATGTTCCATTATGTTCATAACAGCTTTATTTGTGATAGCCAGAAGCTGGAAACAGTGATAGCCAGAAGCTGGAAACAACCCAGATGTCCCACGACGAAAGAATATATATAGAAAATGTGGTTCATTTACCCAATGGAATACTACTCAGCTATTATGAAGAAGGACATCCTGAGTTTTTCATATAGATCTTAATGAAGTCTTATTGTTTAAAAAAGACATATATAAACTTGTTTCAAAGGAATGGTAGTATTTTGCCAGCACCTGCCACGTGCATTAGTGCATCAGTGTTGCTGTGACTGATGTACTGCATAGACAACAGTGTAAAAGATAGAAGAGCAAGTGCTTGTTTTGTCTCCTGGCTTCAGAGTCTGGACCGTCACAGCAGAGAAGGGTTCTAGGAGCATGTGTTGGGCCTCCTCAGAGACTGGCGGGCCAGAGAGCAGAGAGAGCCTCTGGAACTGGAAGAGGCTATATCCTTCAGAGGCATGCCCTCTGGGAGACTCCATCAGCCGGACCCATATCTTATAGGCTCTTCAGCTGTCATAGTAGTCCCTGGAGTCAGGGACCCAGAGTCACCATGGCTTACTTCCCTTTCATGCTGTCAGCTGCTGTAACTATAACTCAGTGTGAAGCCTTCCATTCTGATACTGCAAATCAGGCCAAATGTTGAGTCACCATTACAGCAGCATTAAATTAAAATTAGAAGAAGCATTTAATTCAAATCTATACTATCCTGCTGACTGTGTTCTTACTTGTTTCCTAATACAGCTATTAAATATACCAGCATAATTAGTGAAAATTACCTTATCTTTCCCAGTGATGTCTGATGTTATTGGTGTGCATCGTTTATCTACTTAAGATTATGTAAGTTTGGTGTTGTGGGAAATGAAGGTGCTTATTTACATAATTCTTCTTCCCTTTGAATGGTATTGTTTCTATCATCAGGTCTTTGTAGTTTTATTGCTTATGGTGTCTGCATTTCACTATTCAGAGGGCAAAGAGAAGAGAATTAGTGTTTGTTGGGGGGCAGAACAAGATAATTTTATTTAAAAGCTATAATAAGGCTGGACAGGTGGCTCATTCAGTGCTTATGAGCACTAGATGGTCCTTCAAAGGACTTGGGTTTGATTCCCGTAACCTACATGGCAGCTCACAACCACCTGTAACTATAGTTTCAGGGGATCCAACTCCTTCGGCCTCCACTAGACACCAGGCATGCAAATGACACTAGGCACAGATATACATGCAGGCACAACATCCCTACACATTTAAAAAACTTAAAGTCACAGTAACTATGGCTTGGATATGTTGGATAGTTTTATTTATAGATGGACACACTGAGCATAGAAGGCCTCAATGGTTGCTACTCATATCAGTGTGGGTCCAGAGCCCATCTCTATGGGTCTCCCCAGCTTACTCCTTAGTCCCCTCGTGGCTTTTGACAAGGGGGTAAAACCTGACTGTCTCAGTAGGCAGAGGTGGAATTAACCTACAGATAACCCAGATAACCATCTGCCGATGAAGCAGTTAAGTGGGTTTAAAAATGAGCTCTGTATTTTTTACTTTATTATTCTGAAACAGTTTTAGTGTTTTAGTTTAGGAATCGGTACCAAGTTTTAAGAATTCTGGCTGAAGATGCATTAAATATATTACAATTTATGTCTAATAGACAAGGACTCAAATTGTATACTTAAAAGCTAGTTGTTTGAAGCCTTGAACCAACAGAATTTGAATGTTATTTGCCAAATGTTCAGACTCTGTTAGTAACCAATGTCCATTAAACTTGAAAACAACAGTGGACACAGTTGTGTTCTGAAACCACTTGGGTACCAGCATCACTTAACCCTCACTCTGCCTTTTTTGGAGTGGGAAGGGACATTAGTTTGGTAGATACTGAGATGAGCCTCCAAGAAGGAAAAACTGAGTAAAAGGAGTCTGTCTTTCCAGATCAGATGAATGCTGTTTTAAAATGACTTTTGGAGAGGATTGGTGCTTTTCTGCCCAGTGCAGATACAGCGTTGGACCCTCCTCTCCAGGAAGTCTCTGCTGTATGGTGACATAGCAAGTGTGATACAGGCAACTTGGCCTTGACTTTAGCCTCCAGAATGTGCTAAAAAATATTCCCTTGTGTAGATGCACTAACCATGCTTGGCTTATTCTGTCATCCACTGAGGGACATCTGGGTGGTTGCCATTTTTCACTCTTAGGAAGAATATTGCTGTGAATATTTATGAATAAATCCTGTGTGACCATATGTTTTCGCTTTCTGCAGACATATACCTAAGAGCAGAATTGCTTAACCATATGTAAATCTTGTTTAACTTTTTTGAGGAATTCACAAATTGTTTTCTTGAGTATTTGCTTGACTTTACAGTTTTCTTGTTAGTGTATAATGGCTCAGAAAAATTTTTATTTTATTTTATTTTTTTGGTTTTTCGAGGCAGGGTTTCTCTGTGTAGCCCTGGCTGTCTTGGAACTCACTCTGTAGACCAGACTGGCCTCGAACTCAGAAATCCGCCTGCCTCTGCCTCCCAAGTGCTGGGATTAAAGGTGTGCACCACCACTGCCCAGCTTATTTTTAAATTTCACATATCATTGTGTGTGTGTGTGTGTGTGTGTGTGTATGTCTGTGTATATGAGTGCATGGTGAATGTGCACTTTGTGTGTGTGTGTGTATGTGTGTATGTCTGTGTCTCACAGTATTCACGTGAAGTTTAGAGGACAATTTGGTGGGGATCATTTCTCACTAGCTTTCTGTGCCATTTAGGGATGGAACTCAGGATGTCCTGATTGGGTGGCAGTTTACCCACTGATCTATCTCATAGGCCACAGCTTTTGGATTTCCTCACACACTTTCAAAACACTGTTGCACAACTTTCTATTTTAGTAAATGAGAAGTGGCATTATAGTTTTGATTTTCAGGGCCCTAGTACCTCTGTGCTGTGTGTATATATATGAATTATTAACATTTTCATGTTCTGCTTTGGCCAGTTGTAAGTTTTCTTTGGAGAAATATCTATCCAGAATCTTTATGCATTGGAAAATTGCATTATTTCTCTTTTCAGTCTTCACTGGGCCTCACCTAGTTGTTCGTTTTTAAAAAACATCACTGAAGACAATTATATCTGGGCTTTGCTTTGTGTGAACTCTTCTGATTACCATTCAGTCTCTTTCCTTGCTGTGACTTCTGGGTTTCTTCCTGGGTTGGTTTTGCTAGTTTGTTCTACTGAACTGTGTGTTTCTTCCAAGTTACCTGACTAGTTTGTGTGCAGTTGCTCATGGTATACTTTGAAGCCCTCATTACTTCTTTGAGCCTGGTAGTGATGACCCTTTTTCCAAGCCTGGTTTTAGTGGTGTCTCTTCTCTCTTCTTCCTGATCAGTGTAGCCAAAGGACACCGGTGATCCCTGACCTCCCCAAGAAGCAACCTTTGACTTCATTGTGTGTCTTGTTTTTACCTTTCTTTTTTTCATTGATTTGTGTTCTTCTATCTCATTACTTCCTTCTATCTATTTACTTTTGGTTTACTTTACTCTCCTGTCTTCAGTTACTTTTTCTTTTTCTTGGGATGGAGATCATAGACTGGTCTTGAACTCATGGGCTAAAATGGTGCCCTGGCCTTAATCTCCTGTGTAGCTGGAACTTCAGGTGACCAATACTACTCCTGGCTTTCTTCTTGTTACTTTTTTAAAGATTTATTTTTATTTTGTGTGTTTGCCTCCGTGTGTCTATGTGCCTGGTATCCAAAGAAGTCAAAGAGGATGTCAGATTCCCTGGAACTGGAGTTATGGATGATGGTGAGCTGCCATATGGGTGCTGGGAACCAAACCCAGGTTCTCTGCAAGTGCCAGAAGTGATGTTATAGGAATTTATAGCAACATATTTTCCTCTGGAAAATCACTGGAATTTGTTATGTTGTGGTTTAAAATATTTTCCAGTTGTCTTTATGATTTCTTCTGTAAATACATTTGTTGCTTAAGAGTACATTTTGTAAATTTACCAAATTTTCTTTGTTATTATTTTCTGATTTAGTAATACTCTTTAAGATCATGCCTTGTATGGCTTCTGGACTTTTAATTTTACGAAGCCTTCTATGGCCTAACATCTGGACTGCTATAGAGATGTTTCCTATGAGCTTGACTTCCGCTGCAGTCCGGAGGGATGCTCATAATTTTCCCTAGGTCTGGTTGTTGAGATTGTCAGCCATGTCTTCCCTTGATACTCCTCTGCCTAATTGCTTCCCTTACTGTTTCTAACACACTGGCTTAGAGTTCATGTTGATCGGACTATGAAAATTCATTATGAAGGTAAAAGACACAAATGCAAACTTAACAATGTTTCAATGAGACATTTTTTTTTTTTTTAAAGTCTCTTTTAGCCAGGAGCTGAGGACCTTTAGTCCAAACACTTAGAGGGAGAGGCAGATAGGTCTCTGAGTTCAAGGCCAGCCTGGTCAATAGAAGGAGATCCAGGACAGCCAGAGCTACATAAAGACACTCTGTCTTGAAGGAACAGCAACAATAATAGTAATTAATTTATTTTACTTTTAAGTATTATAATTTGGCGCTATGTTAAATTTGGTGCTATTCATTAGGTCTCTAGTTATTTTGGGTCTATATCATAAGATTTGCTAGTAAAATACACTAGAGATGTTTTTAAATAGTGCAGACACCCATCTCAAATACAGTAACCTTATTTTGATCAACTTAATACTGTGAAGTATTGAAAAGAACACATTTGCTAGTTTTTAGTTGAGATAACATTTTCAAAAAATAGAATCTTCTTCCTAACTAGTATTAATAAATTGCCAAATGTTCTTATTTATTCTTCATTGTGACATTGTTTTATTTGCAACTATGAGAATTCTATGAAATGCCTGTCTTTGAATCTTCAGTGGTAGAAAAGCTGTATGAGATCTGGCTGTTACAGATAACATAACTAGTCAGTATTGAGTATAGTAAAATCTTTTCCTTGGCAGAACTGCCTGGACATTTCAATGCCATGAATAATGTACTTATAAAAATATATTTTTATTGTATATGCCTATGTGTATATATAAACAAATGTATATAAAATTTGACTTTTCCTTGTACAACACAAAATGTATTATTTCTTTAAAAAATAAACCAGTGTTTTGAAATTATAAAAAAATTAAATATCTGCATTTTGATGCTTTTTAAAGCTGTATATGTATTATGCATTATTTCCAGTTACTCAGTTATCATATAACAATAGTCATTTAGAAAGATGTGAAATCACAATATAGAGAAGACATTCTAGGAGAAAGTATAGATAACCGACAGCATCTATAGAAGAGATTGCAACTGTGGGACAAAGAATATAGAACACAGAACGGGAGGTAGCTATAAAAATCTTTATGAGTCTTGGCAAGGA
This sequence comes from Mus caroli, assembly GCF_978045245.1. Taxonomy (NCBI): domain Eukaryota; kingdom Metazoa; phylum Chordata; class Mammalia; order Rodentia; family Muridae; genus Mus; species Mus caroli. The sequence goes on from NW_028227256.1 coordinate 6,724,054, forward strand.
GGCTATTACTCAAAAATGCATTTCTAAACAATCTAAGTCTGTTTCTATCTCTGGAAGAAAATGTCTGAGGGAGAAGCCGGCTGTTGACACACATCCTCTTCTGTAGTGTGGTTACTACAGTAACTGGATTACATATTTCCATTTAGATCACATACATGGCAGTACACTTGGCAACACTGAATGTCTAAAAGGCATGAATGTGACTATAACTTGTGAGCTGGCCTATGGAGGAGATGATGCCGTGAAAATGCTTGATCTAGTGAGGGCCATGATGGTTCTCGAATGTTGGTGGAGACAAACCTGCCTGCTGCTGCATACTGTGTAACAGCCTCACCTGGAGAATTGAGACAGCCTGGGTCCTACTGTTAAATCTGCCACTAACTCGAGTAACCTTTATAGCAAGTGAGAATTTATTCTCTTTGACTGTACATAGTTCAAAGTTTCCCACCCTTCAAATTCTATGGTTCTATTAAATTCATTTTTTAAAAAAATACTTGAAAGATTATTCTTTCGGTAAAGATGGAAGCTTTTGTTGTTGTTTTCAGCGTTTGCTGTTTCAACTAGGCTAGGCTGCATGAATAAGATTCTTGATAGCATTATCTAAAGCCAAGTACTGGTTTATCTGAAAACAAAGGGTTTCTTTGCAGTGTCATTTAGCTTGGCATGGGCCATGAATCCAAGAATTATTCTACAGGAACAAGAGAACAGTAATGTAGTTGTACTTAAATCCAGAGTTCCACACAGCCATTCATCAGAAATAAATTGAGGGGAATGGTTACTTCTAAATCTGCAAAAGTTCTAAAATATACTGGTGGGTCTTACTATAGAGATCATAGTAAAAAGGAGTTTAAACCTGACAGAGAAACTGATGCTCTTGTTGTATTTGTTTGAGTACAGTACATTTTGGAATTTTTACCAATTTCAAATGTGCGCTGTGACAGAGATGAATCACCATGTTTGATAACAGTCTTTACTTTTCAATGGATGTCTTCTTTTTTTATTTTTTATTTATTTTTATTTTACTTACTTTATGCTGGTTGACTTATGCTTTGTAACACCGTAGCCCTGAATCTTCCCTGTCTTCTCTCATGAAACCCCTTAAGTTAGTGATAGCTCTGATGCCTTGATGGTGGTAATTTGTTCATTCGGTTTCAGTCATAGGAATGGCTGATTGCCAGGAATCAATCACCTCACCATGTGGCCAAGCTAATATAGTAATTATTTCAAAATAGAAGCTGCATGATAAGTTCATTAGTTGCCAGTGTGCAAATGGTCTGGGCCTGTAGACATAAGCATATCCCTAGCATGGAGGAAATGCTGGTAAATTATGAAATCTTTGCTATTTGCAAAACAATTTATTTAATCTCATTTACTTAGTCACCTGTATTTTGAATTAGCCCCATTTTAGTGTGGGTCCTCCTTGTGTTTGTATGCATTTAAATCAATTGGTTTCTCTGTGCTTTTTAACTAGTCCTCTGAAACTAAACTCTTGGTTTCTCTTGCTGTTATTAGCTTATCACACCTCCTTAAACTCTTTTTTTTTAATTTTTAATATTTTTTTATTACATATTTTCCTCAATTACATTCCCAATGCTATCCCAAAAGTCCCCCATAGCGCCCCCCACTTCCCTACCCTCCCATTCCCATTCTTTTGGCCCTGGCATTCCCCTATATTGGGGCATATAAAGTTTGCAAGTCCAATGGGCCTCTCTTTCCAGTGATGGCCGACTAGGCCATCTTTCGATACATATGCAGCTAGAGACAAGAGCTCCGGGGTACTGGTTAGTACATCATGTTGTTCCAACAATAGGGTTGCAGATCCCTTTAGCTCCTTGGGTACTTTCTCTAGCTTCTCCATTCAATGGATGTCTTCAAATGATGGCAGATGGAATCTTACATAGGTAGTATGTTTTAGTTAAAAAATTGTTGAAATTATCAGACAAGCTCCCCTTTTTTATATTGAAAGAATTCACTTTTAAGTAAGATGTGGGGGCACATGCATGTTATCCTAGCACTTGGGAGGCTGAGGCAGAAGAATTGCCAGTTCGGAGGACAGACTGAGCTTCTTGGTGAGTTTGAGATGCATAGAAAGACCTTGTCTGGAAGAAAGAATGAGAGTACACTTAGCACATAGGTGATTTCCTGAGCAGACGGGAGGGCAAGTCATCCAGTGTCCTTGATCATAGCTTTACATGTACTGTTTAAACAATTCCGACATTTTATTTTGTAGTTGTTTTGCAATTGAATATAGAGTCTTATTCAGACTGGTCAAGTGCTCTACTGTTGCACTATCAAGCTAGCCACTCCTCTCTGTTTTAAAGTTTTGAAGCAGGGTCACACATAGCCCAGGCTGGCCTCAGCTTCAGCCTCACTATGTAGCTGAATATGACCTTGAACTCCTGATTTTCCTGCCTCTACTTGGGAAGTACCAGGACTGAGATTATACAGTATCCTGTGCAGCTTCATGTTTGGTTTTCAAAGGAGGGGAAAATGGAAAACAGGTTGTAAAACATGAACTTACGTAAGTTGAGTGTTGGTTATGAGTCACTAGCATTTATTGCAGAAGCATGCACAGATCAAGAAGAACCTACCAGTGCAGCTCTCTTAAAAGGCCAGCTTCCCAATCCTTGCTGAGAAAGGTGGCATTACTGTTGTCCAAAAGAGGGCCGTTTCAAGACTTGTTGTTAGTATTCCTTCTAGTTTCCACCTCACAGTTTCCTAGCAACAGCCAGGGGTGCTTGAGTCACTATAAAAGGGGCTACTTGCCCCCTCCTCACTCTCATATTCTCTTATCCTCTACTCTCTTACTCTCTGACCCTCAGCCCCTCTCGTTCCCCCTCTCTCCACTTGTTCCTGGCTGGCCTCTTTTCTCTCTCTCTCTCCTCTTCCTCCTTCTTTTCTTTCTCTTTCTCTCTCTCTCTCCCTCTCTTCCCTTCTTTATCTCTACTCCCTCCTCAACTTCCCTTCCCATGCCCTGAATAAACTCTATATCCATAGTATGGCTGGTACCTCAGGGAGAAGGGATGCCTCAGCATGGGCCTTCAGAGTGCCCCCTTTCACATCACCATACTGTGCTTCTATCAAACATATTCCTGGCGCTCTCTCTCTCATAAAACACAACAGTTGTTTTGTTGTTGTTGTTTTTATGATTTATTTTTTGTTTATGTGTGTGTGTTTCTGCATGTGAAGATGGTGTTGGATCTTGGTTGCTGGAGTGAACCAAAGTCAGTGTCTCTGAAAGAGCATTGAATACCCTTAACCATGATGCCCTCTCTCCAGTCCTAGTCTCCCAAGAACTCAGGTCTCATTCATGTATGTGTGTGTGTGTGTGTGTTTATGTGTGTGTGTATATAGTGGCATGGTATCTACATACATCCTTCTATATACTTTACTTATTCATTACTGACTAGGTCTGATGTATTACAGACTAGCCTGAACTCACTGTCTTGCCAAGAATCACCTTGATTTATAGTTTTCCTACGTTTACTTTCCAAGTGCTGGGATTACACACAGGTACTACCACACCTTGCTTGATGAAGTGCTAAGGATTGAGCCAAGGGCCTTGTGAATGCTAGACAAGTGCTCTACAAACAGATCTATCTACAGCCCCTCCCACATCCTTTAAATCACCTTTAGATTGTTTATTTATAAATAATCTAATTATAAATATAATCTATAATTTTTATAATTATAAATATTATATATATAATTTTATAATTATAAATATAAATTCTATTTATAAATATAAATTTATAAATATCTAATGCATTCACACATGAAATAGTTATGTTACGTTGCTCAGGGATTAGTGACACGTATGTAAAGTCAGTACATATTCAGTAAGAACATTGATTCAACCATGTTTTAGGTTTAACAACAGTCTGCGATGAGATATTAAATGATCAAAGATAGAGGCCACAGCAGAGCCTGTCTATGCATCACTTTGTTTAAAGGGAGTCAGCGTTGTGCTTAGAAGTACAGGAACTTCCTCAGGCGTGCATGAGGTGGGCACTGGGGAGAGGATTGTACACACGTGTGCTGGAGGTGGAGCTTAAACTCTTAGAGTAAACATGTGCTCTTCCTCTGACTACTTCCCAGCCCTCAGCTTCAACGTTGATGCTTCTGCAAAGGATGAGTCTTTGTGGGCTGGAGATAGTCCAGTGAAGGCTCTAGCCACCAAGCCTGATAACATGAATTCGATCCCCGGAACCTCATTGTGGAAGGAAAGAATCAATTCTTGAAGATTGTCCTCTGGCCTTCACATATGCTAGGTACTCACAAGTGTACTCCCATACATCCTCGCACACGTGCATACACATAACCCAAATAAATACAGTGTAACACATTTGTTTAAAAGAACGAGCCTTTGGGCTGTGACACTTAAAGAACCTGTATCGGTGTAATCATATGTAAACCCCAAACATATTCTCTTTAAAATATGTATGCAGTAAGATGACACAAGTGGAGTGAATGTCATTGGCAGGAGATGCTGTGATTAACTGGCACTTTGGCTCATGATTCATAATCTACTCTTAGCACATTTGAGAGATTATCCTTAGCATAATTAAAAATGGAGGTATACATTTGCCAAGATTCTTCTTAAGTGATGGCTCACCTATCTTTCCTTAAGGTTATTCACCTGTAGAGTAGGCATAGTGATGTGGCATGCTAACAGGATTATTACCTGTAAGATTAAGAATACTTGGAAATCACCTGGCATGATAGAAGGGTTCAGTAAATGTCAATAATGTTGGGGCGTGTGTGTGTGTGTGTGTGTGTGTGTGTGAGAGAGAGAGAGAGAGAGAGAGAGAGAGAGAGAGAGAGAGAGAGCCCTTCAGGTGTTTGTATATATGAATGTATATGTGTATGTGTACAGGCACATGTAGAAGCTAGGGATAACCTTGGGCGTTATTCCATAGGAGCTATCCATTTTTGTTTTGAGACAAGGTTCCTTCACTAGGTCTTGGTGATTAGGTGAGGCTGTGTATCCAGCCAGCCCCAGAGAGTCTGCCTGTCCTCTCCCAATGCTGGAATTACAGGCATATGTCACTTTGTCCAGACATGAGTACATATGTAGCTGCCACCTTTTCGTTATTTATTTTATCTTATTCATTTAGGAAGTATCATGAAACTCACCAAGTAAGTTTCCTACCCAGTGCTGAGATTACAAGTGTGTACCACAGTTCTGGGCTTTTAAAATTATTTGTTAACTAGATTCTAGAAGTTAAAATTAGTACCTCATACTTTCTAGGTAAACAACTTACTGAAGACTATCTTCCCAGTCCCCCATCCTGTGTGTGTGTGTGTGTGTGTGTGTGTGTGTGTGTGTGTTACTGAAGATCAGACTCAGGACTTTGCACACTCCAAGCAACTCCTGTACCACTGAGCAGCTCCTCAAACTCCTAATAACATTATTTTTGTAAGGAAAAGTTAAAATGGGATCTTGCTGTATAGCCTGACTGGTTTGGAACTCAGTGTGTGCCTAGACTGGCCTTGAATTTTCAGTAGCCCTTCTCCTACAGTTTTCTGGGTGCTAGGGTTACGATTCCCAACGTCCTAATAATACTGTGTTGTTTTGTTTGAGACATGGTCTCATGTAGTGTAGCCTGGCTAGTATTCCCCATGTAGCCAACTATGTCTTTGAATTCATCTGCTTATCTCTAGCTCTCAGGAATTGGGATTATAGACACAGGCCATCACACCTGGCTAGCTAATAATATTCACTGTTCGTTGTATTTCCTGTCTTTGTTCTGTTAGTTGTTTCAAATGAAGACAAAGCACAGCTTTTTCTTCTTTATGTTCTCTTAAGCTATTTTGGATTATAGGAAAGAATAGTGGTTCCCTTAAGATGAATTCCAACATAAGGTAAAGATGGCAAGACAATGCCCCATAATGTAAGGTACCAGGTGTCGGTTGCCCTCTCTTTGGGCTATATTACCTGTGATTGGGTGATGAAGACTACTCTTCATGGGTTTACCTGTATCTTATAACTCCATGGCCAGTATTCTCTCTTCCTCAGACCGATGTGCCCAATGCCTACTACTAGACAATTAATTTCATATAGTGCATCCTTACAGACCACTTATAGTACACATGTATGAAATAAAATACAGGGCTGGTGAGATGGCTCAGTGGGTAAGAGCACCCGACTGCTCTTCCGAAGGTCCGGAGTTCAAATCCCAGCAACCACATGGTGGCTCACAACCATCCGTAACGAGATCTGACTCCCTCTTCTGGAGTGTCTGAAGACAGCTACAGTGTACTTACATATAATCAGTAAATAAATCTTTAAAAAAAAAAAAAACCAACCAAACAAAGACATATTTAAAAAAAAAAAAAAGAAATAAAATACAGATTCTGGGGAGGTAACTCAGTTGGCAGAGGGCTTGTCCAGCAAGGACAAAACCCTGAGTTTGATCCCTGATTTGGGGAATGGGGGCAGGAGATTCAGAAGTTCAAGGTTATTCTACATAGCAAGTTTGAGTCTACCATGGATTATACGAGAGCCTGTCTCAAATTTAGAAAACAAAAATAAAACAGGACCACATTAAACAGAAAATCTTCAGCACAGGAGAAGAGCTTTACCAACTACTTAATGGAAGATTAATTGGTAGGATCTATAAAGAACTCCAGAAATTAAATACCAACCCCCCCAAACCATCTAGTATATGACAGGGCTAATGAATTGAATAGACAGTTCTCAAAAGAAGAGATGCAAATGACTAATGAATATCTGAAAAGTGTTCAGCATCCTTAGCCGTAGGAAAATGCAAAGTAAAACTCCTTTGAGAGTCCATCTTTCTCTGATCAGAATGATTATAATCAAGAGATAAAAAGTAATAAATGCTGGCTAGGGTGGGGCCCAGGGGGAGGAGCCCTACTCACTGCTGGTAGGAATGTAAGCTGAAGTAGCCACTGTAGACATTAGTGCGAACATCCCTCAAAAAAGCAAAAAATAAAACTTCATATACTCTAATTATAATACTCCTAAATTTCTCTGTTCTCTTGCTGCTGTGATCGCTTGAAACTCTTCCGCTTCTTGGAAGTGGCTCTCTGGAAAGAGATTTCCTTACATCCAAATTTGATAATTCCACATTCATTCTTCATGTTGATTCTTTTTAAAGATTTATTTATTTTTTTTATGTATGTATGTGAGTACACTGTCACTCTCTTCAGACACACCAGAGGAGGGCATCGGATCCCATTACAGATGGCTGTGAGCCACCATGTGGTTGCTGGGAATTGAACTCAGGACCTCTGGAAGAGCAGTTGGTATTCTTAAATGCTGAGCCATCTCTCCAGCCCCCTTCATGTTGATTTTAATAATCTAAAGTGAGGATGTGACCACTGTCATTCCTGTACAGAAGTCTTACTTCCCTTAATGTCAAATCTGGCTTGTCAGGCTCATTTTGATCCTCTCACTTCTGTTATGTGCTGGAATTCCTAGGCTCATATTCTCAGCTCACACAATACCAATGACTTCCACATCTCTATGTCAGTGAATTGCTTACTAGTCTGTAAAGGCAACAAGAGACGCCCTTTTCAGGACACCTTTCCTCACTTCTCCTCCTCCTTTTGTTGTCTCCTCAGACTGACAAACTTGCTCTCTCTAGTATATCCACTGTACCCACTGGCTGTTTCTATCCTTCTACACTGCTGTCTTGAATCGGAGCTGTCTGATGTGTTTGGGTTTTTTGGCTTCTCAGCAACACATTCAACAGACTTCTTATCTCTAGAAGTGGAAGTCACAGTTGTCTCTGAAGTTATCTATTCAGAAGCATTAACAGAGTAAGAGAAGAATTCAGAAAACATGACTTGTCTCTAGGAGAACAGTAAGCTCAGACACTTCCAATGGAGTCTATTCTGTTTGTTTTAAGCATTGCAAAGTTCCTTTCACTGTTTGAATGCTGACACATCTGTCATGGTTCAGACCTCAGCGCTTTTTATTCCTTTCATTATGAGGCAAGTCTGACTTTATCGTTTTTTTTTTATTGTTGCTGCATTTTGTTTGTTTGTTTGTTTGTTTTTCCATGTTGGGATTTGAATCCAGGTCCTCATGCATGTTAATCTAGCATGAGGCCCTCAGAGCTGTACCTCCAGCCTCTGAGGTCCTTTAATTATCACTGCGGAACACAGAACACAGAAAAACTCTCAAAAATACAACACTTCACCTTGCAAACTGAGCGTTCATGGTTGACTGTCCGTGTTGGTACGGTCATCTGTTCACACCTTAAAAGAGATGCTAAAAGAAGGAGAGGAAAATACTTTTCCATTCTACCCCACATTCCAGCGGAGAATAATCTTCTTTAAGCTGTAAATTAATTGCATGCCTACCTTTCTTAACTCACAATAGCTCTTTATTTGTTCAAGTCGAAACTCTTCACTGTACCTCACCAATTTGAGTTTTTGTGATTAACCCTTCTACAAAGTTCATCCATACTAGTAGGTCAGTTTACTTAACACATAGAGTAGGCAGAGAATGTAGGTTGGTTCTTGTTTAGAACAGGCTCCAACTTTTCAAATATAGGCTGTAGGATCAAAATGTAGACTTTAACATTGTATTTTGGTGCGATAAATGAAAGCTTTATATTATGAAGTACTTATTGGGTGCCATCTATAGATAGTACTGTATCTATTTGGTCATAATGAAAATCAGCCTAGCCTCTGCCACGTGGCACTTTTCATCATCCAGTTGTGTGTGTGTGAGTGTGTTTGTGTATTCTCATGCTCCTGTATGCATGTTTGTTCAAATGTGTGGGAGCACACCTATGTGAGGAAGCCCTGTTGATATTGGGAGTCTTCCTGCAATTTCTACCTAATATATTTAGACAGTGTCTCTTGCTGCAGCTGGGGCTCAGCAGCTGAGCTCAGAGTTCACTGCTTTGCCTAGCCTAGCAGGCTATGCAGCAAGTGCCTTACCCTCTGAACCATTTCCCTAGCCGGGTTTTGATCTAATTTTGAGGGCTGATAAACAGGTATAATTTAGGATTAAGAGTTCTAGGAAGTGCCTGCAAAGCCCATGGCAGGAGTACCTACTCTGAACTGTGGGACCAGGAGAACTTCTGAAGTTCTTTCTTTCTTCCTTTTTTTTTTTTTTGACATTTAGTTTGCTAGCAGCTGTCAGGAAGTACAATATAGGTCGGAGGACCAGCATGTTCAAATCTCTAATGTGAGGCCAGCCTGGGCCCCTCAGGAAAGTGAAAGCGGGGTCTCTTTCCCTTTCTCTGTTTGTGCTGCTGGAGTCCAGGTGTTGGCTTCTCTGGGGTTGGGGTTCCAGGCAGTTGAGTTGTGTCGTGTAGGTGTTGGGAACCAGACTCGGGTCCTCTTTCTTCCACAGCAACACAAGCTCCTGGCTGTGGAGGCATCTGTTCAGGCTGGGTGCCAGGAACAAGGAAGTAGCTCAGGATATCCCTCCTGTGAGGACACATTGCCCAAATCAGTTCATCCTTTACTGCCATGGAAAGTCTAGGTGACAAAAACTCAAAAAGAGAAAATGAGATTGAGTTGGTTGAGCTTTATTTCTAGCTATATGATAGGATTCACATTTGAAATGTAAATGCACGCAGTTTTCATGCACAATACAATCCCCGAGTCAGTGGTTGTAGGAGGATTGCTGTGGCTGCTGGCTGCCCTCACCTTCCACCCTGTTGCTGCTAAGCTGACTTCTGAGTGTGTCTGTGTAGACTCCTCCCTCATCTGTAGTGCTTACAGCAGTTTGAGCTTGGGCCTCCATGCCTTTAGCATACCTTTTGTCTTCCTGCTTTTGAGCCTTCCCCACCTCCCTTCACATTCACTGTCTTCCCATTCACTTCCTGTCATTTATGCCTGGCTTTTGAATGCTAGGCTGATATAACTTTCTATGAGGTCTAGTTTTCTCCCCATGCATTTTGCTCCTCTAGTTCTCTACCCTTGGAGAGTTTTCTTTTGGGAAAAATATAAAAGCCTTTTGCAGTGTTTTTAAAAATATAGATCACATTGCGTTGGTGAGTCATGAAATTGACTTAGGAGTTCTGACCTGAATCAAATAGGCCAAAGCAAAACTAATGGAAATTTGCTGTGTATTAAAAGGTGAAATGTCATTTCACAGGACTGTCTTCCTGTATAAAATGTGATCCCATGTGTTACTCATGTTGTCTGTCTGCTTACAGAACTCGAGCTGAGAACGATTTCTCACAGACTTTCAGAACCATTGCTTCCTTTGTTCTCTAGTTCCTACTGTTGCACGAAGAGCTCATTCCAGCTTTAGTTCTCAGCTTCTCACGTGACTGCTTCTTCCTCTCTGGAAACTTTTAAGCACCTTTTATACTTTCTATTCTGAACTTTTACACGGAAATTTTTCTGTCTTATGATGAAGAGTGTTTCTTTGCAATTATTCTAGAATTCGTGTTCTTGGAATTTTTTTTTGACAATTGTATACTTATCATTTCATTACTTTCCTAGAGAAATAGCTTCTCATAGTTCACAGTAGACGTTTTGGATTAGTCCTGTAGTTTCTTTACTGTGTTTTTCTCCTTGGCTGTCGTCTCTTGGCATTTTTGTTCTGTTTCCTGCAAGAGTTCTTCACCTTTACCTTCTACAATTCCACCATTCATTCTTAGAGTTGCTGTTCTCTGTATTTCTTTATTACTCCATTTGTAGAATTCTCCTGTTCTAGTTTCATGAATGCATCTTTTATTTCTATTTGTTCCCTCCCTCCCTCCCTCCCTCCCTCCCTCCCTCCCTCCCTCCCTCCCCCCTTCCTTCCTTCCTTCCTTCCTTCCTTCCTTCCTTCCTTCCTTCCTTCCTTCCTTCCTTCCTTTTGTTTCTCAAGATAGTTTCTCTGTTTTAGTTTTAGTTCTGGTGTCCTGGACCTCACCCTGTAGACCAGGCTGGTCTTACATTTACAGAGGCCTGCGTCCCTCCCGAGTGCTCGGATTAGAGGCGTGCATTTTGTGAGTCTGCATCGTTGTGCAGGACCATGCTAATCCTCACTGTGTGAGTTCAGTTTCTGTACATGTGCTACTTAAGCAAGCCAAGATTTTTAATTCTTAAGATAAAAACTAGCCGGGTGGTGGTGGCACTCGCCTTTAATCCCAACACCCGGGAGGCAGAGGCAGGCGGATTTCTGAGTTTGAGGCCAGCCTGGTCTACAGAGTGAGTACCAGGACAGCCAAGGCCTATACAGAGACACCCTGTCTCGGAAAGAAAAGAAAAAAAAAAAAAAAGATAAAGACTTTTAGGGACCATGAATTCAATAGTAAAGTGTTCACTGCTTGTGAAGACCTGAGTTCAGATCCCTTGCTCGAGGTAAAAAAGTGGGGCCATGTGCTACACCTTGTAATCCTAGCACTGGGGAAGCAAAAGCAAGCAAATCCTGGGGCTTCCTGGCCACCAGCCTAGCCTACTCCTCAAGGCCCAGGACTTGATTGACCACCAGGTCTTAAAAACCTGAGAAACACTACCCCCAACACACACACACACACACACACACACACATACACACACACACACACACACACACACACACACACACACACTAGTGCACTTGCACACACAAACAACGTTTTGTCTTCTAGCATTGTTTCTTATTTATGTTTTAGGCCCCTAGTCATCAGGGGGAAGTGGGATTGGCTGAGGCTGAGATTGGATTGGGTAGGGGTGTGAGCATGTGTGCACAGGAGATGAACTGGAACTGTAGCTGTTTGATTCAGCAAAATTGAGAGGCCTTGTGGTAACCAGAAGTTGAGTCATAGTAGAGACTTATTGAAGTGGAAGTGTCCCAGAAAACCCATGGTTGTTCTGTGGTTGATGAATGGCACGAATCATTTGGGAATTGATTAGAGAAAAACTCATTTTTCCTTGTGTGGAACTGGATCTGCACAGACAAATGGATTGCACTTCCATGTAGCTAGTAAACTCAAAAACATAATCAAAGTTATTTCAAGGCTTACCTAACCTCTTTTTAAAAATACATTCAACTGTAAATAAAACTTTTAAGATAAAAAATGGATTTATTGATTTTATTTTCGTGTGTGAGCATTTGTTTGTGTGTACATGTGCACCATGGGTATTCCTGGTGCCCACAGAGGTCAAAAGCGGGTGCCAGATCCATTGCGACTGTAGTTAAGGATGGTTGTAAGCCACCATGTGGGTATTGGAAGTGGAACCCAAGTCCCTCTAAAAGGCAGTAAGTGTGTTCATTGCTGAGCCATCTGCAGCCCTACATTGTCTCCCATCTTTATTCTAGTTTGTTGATTTCATTTATTGTTAGTGGTCTGGCTTTTTGTGTTGGTTTTGCTCAAGTGCCTGATGATAGCTTAAGAATAAGAGTCTAAAAGAAAGCATTGACAACTGAGTAAAGGTTTGTGTTTCTGGACAGTACTTTGTCTTAGTTTCATGGTATTGTGACAGAATACTGGAGGCTGGCTAATGTGCAAAGTATACAAGTTTATTGCTCATATTTCTAGAGTCTGAGTAAGAACAAGGCACCAGCCTCTTTAATGGTTACCAAGTGCTGGGTCTCTGGTGGGCGCCTTGAGTACTTCGTCTTCTGGAGAACTGGACCGATTTTATAAAAATGTTTAAGCTTTGATTTTTTTTTTTTTTTTATTTTTCAAGACAGGGTTTCTCTGTGTAGCCCTGGCTGCCCTGGAACTCACTTTGTAGACCAGGCTGGCGTCGAACTCAGAAATGTGCCTGCCTCTGCCTCCCAAGTGCTGGGATCAAAGGCATGCTCCATCACTGCCGGGCTTAAGCTTTGATTCTTAAGACAAAGTTTGGCTGCGTCGCTCTGTAGACTAGACTGGCCTCAAACTTGCTGAGATCTGCCTGCTGCAATTAAAGGCATATAACACCATGCCCAGTCTTTTATATTATATTTTGAGAAAGGCTCTTTCTACTTAGCCCAGGTTGGCCTGTGATTTATAACATTCCTACCTCCATCTCTCAAGTTCTGGAATTTACAGGTGCCTACCACCAGCATGGTTGTCAGTAGAAATTTCTTTCTTTTTCCCAGTGCTGGGGACTGAACTCAGGGCTTCACAGGAGTGAGTAAGCACTGTGCCAGTGAGCTTTGTTGCCAGTCCTGGAACACTGTTCTTCACCAGCAGGAGAGTGGAAGGGGTGAGTTACTCCAGATTTCACCTCTACCCTGTACCTTTCCCACCTACCATCAACTTCCTGTTTCAGATAACACTGCCTTATGCCTTTGTGTAATACGCTGTGTTACTTTCAAAAAATTATTATTAATTATCGTTGTAAGTGTACAGGTGTTTTGCCTACATGTATTTCTGTGCACCACATGCATGACTGGTGTCTACAGAGGCCAGAAGTAGGCATCAGATCCTCTGAAACTGGAGTTACAGATGTTGTGAGCTGCCATGAAGGTGCTGGGAATTGAACCTGGGCTCTCTGGAAGAGCAGCCCGTGAGCTATCTGAGGAGTCCATTTCTAGCCATCCTAGGTAGATGCCTCTGCCCATGCCCACTTGTGTAAATGAGCGAGCTCATTAGTGTTTTGTAAATGAGCGAGCTCATTAGTGTTTGCTATGGAAGCACAGACAACCTGCAGCTCAGCATACTGCTCATGAGGCAGGCGCTTCGCCCCAGTTGTCCATGCCTTATTTGTCCCAAGTTGAGGAGAGGCCTCGTGAGCTTTCCTCTTCCTCCTTCTACCTGGGAATGTTATTAGGCCCCGTATCAAGAAGGTCCTGAGTGTGCTCACAGCTGCTCTGATCCTGGAGGGTAAAGCCACACAGCATGTGTGTTCTCTGTTTGGAGAGATGTTCTGGAAGGAGGAAAGTGGAAACATCTTTGCGGTGACATTTCAAAGAAGAAGCCCTTCCTTAAAGTTTCAGCGGACAAGTTTTTACTTAGAGGGTTCAATAAATTAAAATAAATAAATAAATAGAAGGAGGGAATTTGGGAGTGCAGAGACCTAATCCAGCAGTATTGATCTGTTTATGATGTCTTTGATTATTGATCTGTTTATGATGTCTCTGGGGAATATTTGGTGTGCCAAAGGGCATAGGAAGAATCTAACAGAGATTTTAGTTCCAAAAAAGTAAGATTTGTTTTTGACCCTGTGATTTTAGATTTTGACAGGTCAGTGCTTGCTGGTCTCTCGTGGCTAATTCACACGCGGAGAGCTAAGGTCAGGGAAGGACTCCATCTCACAACGCTGAATGTGGCCTTCTGTATATTTTGAGTTCTCATGATATTAAGGTGTGAGGCCTATTTTAAAAATAGACTCTCTTCCTAACCCTGCTTAATTTTTTTTCTTTTTTAGCATCTGACCATGGCTTTCCATCTCAGTTTCTATAAAACTCTGTATAGAGTATAGATGAATTACTTATAAATAAAAGATGATCTTTGTGTAAACAGCTTCAGTTTTCATAGTGCATCACTGGGTACCTGTTTTAGAAAGCCCAGGGCTAAACGTGATAAGCTAAATAAGAGCTGATGGGCCAGTGTGTTATGGAAGAGTGGCCTGGTGTGTGGTTGTCTTCACGTTATTTCTTGTGTCTGTTTTAGTACAAAGCTGAAACATCCCTTCATGTTTTAAACCTTTAGCCATGTAGAAGCTTACTTTTCATCTATTTAGGTTCTTTATTAAAAGTGAACACAGGACAGGCATGGTAGCATAGACCTATAATTTCAGTATTGGAGAAACTGAGGCAGAATGGAAGTTGTAGGCCAGTCTGGACTTCATAGTAAGACCCTGCCTCAGCAAAGATACAAAGCAAGCCAGCAGTATGCTTTGTCGAATCACACAACCGTATGGCATGCAGAGAGGACACAGCAGTGTGCTTTCGGCATGCCACACAGTATACAGACAGGACATGAGCCTTGGTGTTGGTCAGGGTTGGCTGTTCCTGAACTGGGATTTATTGCTAAACAACATGAGTTTGAACAGCTTTCCTGAGGTTTCTCTTTCTCCATCTGCCAGACTGCATGATGCTTTCCTCAGAGAACTCAAGGACTGTATGCCTTCCACAGTCCTCAGCACCAGGCTTGCTCTCCATTATATGCAAAATATCAAACATGGCGCCTCTTTGTTTCAGATGCAGTATACTCTGCTGAGTTAGAGCTACTTGTAAAGAAGGCATGGTGCCTTACTGCTGTAATCCCAGCACCTGGGAGACTGAAGAAGGAGGATTGCTGTGAGTTCAAAAGTCCCACTAAAATGTGGGGCTTTGTCTCAAAGAACAAGTTTTAAAAACCAACCAAACAAAAACTACCAGTAAAAAAGTTACATTATCTAATAAAGTGTTATGAGTCTTAGAAAATTTAATTTGGAAATAGTTTTGGCAAATTTGAAAAATACTGCCACCAAACTAATGCTTGTTTATGCTGAAGGATTTCTAAAGAATTGATCCTTGACTATTCTGAATTAGCAACCTACAAAAACAACACTGACTTACTGGAAGGAAATTCTAAATTTCTGAAATAATTTGTTTGCTAAGCAAACTTTTAAATATGTCAAGGTTTGATGGACTCTTCCTACTTATGGTAATGCATTGTCGATATGCCTGCTCAGACTGGGCAGTGTCTTCCCTGCCATTACTGCAACACCATGTGGGGGTCCAGCGATTTACTTCCTGCTCACTGTCTGTCAGGAGAGGGACCCAGAGGACCAACCTAGAGTCACTCCAA
Source organism: Mus caroli (assembly GCF_978045245.1). Taxonomy (NCBI): domain Eukaryota; kingdom Metazoa; phylum Chordata; class Mammalia; order Rodentia; family Muridae; genus Mus; species Mus caroli. Next base: position 6,739,686 of record NW_028227256.1, read on the forward strand.
CTTGCATGTACCCCTATCAGCACCGATACTGAGATCAATAAGCTCTGACATGCAGAAGGAGCATACTCATCAATTTTAATTCTGAAAATTGCCTATGTACCATTGTCATCAATTTGTCTAGATTGCTTTTACAAAGACAGTATACTCATCAATTTGAAATGTGTCATGTCAGCATTGGCCATCAGGGACTTCTGATTCTCCATTAAATTATTTCTTGAGAAACTCACTAGGCATTCTGATTGTCCCTACAGAAAAGACTGGTGAAGAAGGGTGTAGGATGTGGGTTCGTTTTCTGTTACTCAGAAAATAATTCCCTTGTGTGTGTTTGCATACCACCACCTTTGGTTAACATACGGCAAAATAGACAAAGTTGATTATGAGTTTCTTGCATCTGGAACACTATTATCTAAACTGTAGTGGTAAATGCTATGTGATTCTATTGCTATGTGGGTCTTTTTTAGTTTTTAGGTTGTGTGTTTGTGTGTATGAATGCCATGATGTATAGGTACCCACAGAGGCAGAAGAGAGTCTTGGATCCCTTAGAACCAGAATTAAAGGGTATCACCAAGCAAGTCGCCTTGGTTCCTGGGAACTGAACTCCTGTCCTCTGGAAAAGGAACAAGCACTCTTAAATCCGCAGCCGTCTCTCCTGCCGACAGTTGTTTTATTCAGCTGAACAGCCCCACTACGCTCTTTAATGAAAAAGGTTTGATATATAGCAAACTTAGATATGTTTTCTTTAAAATGTTGTTGTTTTTGTTTTGGCCTGGAACTTACTTTTTAGGCCAGGCTAGTGTAAATGTAACTTTTTTTAAAAAAAGATTTGTTTGTTTATTTTATATGAGTACACTGTATCTGTCTTCAGACATACCAGATCCCATTACAGATGGTTGTGAGCCACCAAGTGGTTGCTGGGAATTGAACTCAGGACCTCTGGGAGAGCAGTCGGTGCTCTTAACCATGAAACCATCTCTCCAGCCCCATAAATGTACCTTTTATTGGTTTACTGCCTCCATCTGTTAACCTAGGCCTAGTCCTGGAAGCTTCTAGCCTCCCTTCAATCTAATCTAGGCCTAGAATGTTTTCAGCCTATAAGAGTTACTGCTGGATAAGCCCTCTGGTTCATTCTATCTTCATTTGTGTCTAGCTTGTTCTCTGTAAAATTCTTCCAGTAAAACTGCCTTTCCTCCCTCCCTCCCTCCCTCCCTCCCTCCCTCCCTCCCTCCCTCCCTTCTTCCCTCCTTCTTTTCTGTGGTGCTCTCTTAAGTAGCTTCTTTTTCCTGTCCTCGTGAGAGTTGGGCATATCCTATCTATCAGAGCTTTCTCTGCTCTGTCTACCATTCAAATAGACATCACTTGAAAGCATGGGAACATCCTTCTACGAACTAACTTTACCCTCATTGTTTGGGATTACAGGTGTGTACTAAGGGTGTGTCTGTATTCCAGCCAGAGGGATTACAGGTGTGTACTAAGGGTGTGTCTATATTCCAGCCAGAGGGATTACAGGTGTGTACTAAGGGCGTGTCTGTGTTCCAGCCAGAGGGATTACAGGTGTGTACTAAGGGTGTGTCTGTATTCCAGCCAGAGGGATTACAGGTGTGTACTAAGGGTGTGTCTGTGTTCCAGCCAGAGGGATTACAGTTGTGTACTAAGAGCGTGTCTGTGTTCCAGCCAGAGGGATTACAGGTGTGTACTAAGGGTGTGTCTGTGTTCCAGCCAGAGGGATTACAGGTGTGTACTAAGGGTGTGTCTGTGTTCCAGCCAGAGGGATTAAAGGGTTGGTTGTGCACAAGTTTCATATGCACGTGCGTGCACACACACACACACACACACACAGTCAACCTTGAAATTGCTACTTATTTCTGGTGCTTTCTTTTGTATATATGTGAAGATGTTTTGTAAGTAAGCCTTAGGTCCATTTCTAGTATAGTAACATGTTTTCTGAAAAACGCTAGTTTATTATACTAGCTTGTATAATGGTTGTGTACTGAATTTCTTCTCCTTTCTCCTGCACCATTTATCTTTGCCCTAATCTGGGCCACACATGTCAGTGCTAATGATACAGATGAGATTTGGCCCTACCCTGAGAGAGCTTAGAGTTCAGAGCAAGGAGGGCTGTTTAGACAAGCAATTCTCAGATACTTTCCTTAGTTATGCATTGTTCATATTTTGTCCTAAGAAATGAAAGAATTGAGGAAGCACTCTGCCTTTGAGGTATTAAAAATAACATTATTTTACATTAAAAAGTACTAAATAAATTTTAAGTACTTTATTTACATATTGGGTTTATAGGCATATATTTTTCTATTTTTTGAGTTTAAAAGAAATAACTTTTCTTGTTTGGATTTTATTAAAAAAAAAAAAAGAACTACTTTTCTCATTGCCTTAAATTTTGTTTTTGTTTTTTGAGACAAGGTTTGTCTGTGTAACAGCCCTGGCAGTCTTGGAATCTTTGGCTTCAAACTCACAGAGATCCCCCTGCCTCCTACATGCTGGAATTAAAGGTGTGCACTACCACTGCCCAGGGCCTTAAATACTTTTTTTGTTTATTTTTTTTTTAAAAAGGTGTATTTAGCTTATGTATATGAGTATACTGTAGCTGTCTTCAGACACACCAAAAGAGGACATCAGATCCCATTACAGATGGTTGTGAGTTATCATGTGGTTGCTAGGAATTGAACTCAGGACCTCTGGAAGAGCATTCAGTGCTCTTAGCCTCTGAGTCATCTCTCCAGCCCCTGGTGGGGCTGTTTTGTTTTGTTTTGTTTGTGTGTTTGTTTTGTTTTGTTTTTTGAGAGAGGTCTCAACATGTAACCCTACCTGACCTGAAACTCTGTATGTAGACCAAGTTAGCTTTAAATTCACAAAGGTGTACCCTTCTCTGCTTCCTGAGTGCTGATATTAAAGTCATACCTGGCTCTTAAATAATTAAAACATTTAACAGACATTGATCATATCATGTGATTACTTTAGTGAAGTCATAGGTATGTCATGACATTTAGAAATATGCCAAATAATGCATGGTATGGTATCTCGAATGTGTGTGTGTGAATATACTTAATAAAGAGGATATTTGTTGTTTGTTTGAGACAGGATCTTGCTATGCAGTCCAGGCTATCAGCTCCTGCCTCTACCTCCCAAGTATGGGAATCACAATTGTGGGCCACATATGCCAGGCTAAATGTGGCTATTTGAAATACTGGTTTGCTTCACTTTAAAAAAATATAGCAAAACAATATTTTATTATTAAGTATCATTTATGTGAGGTTCTATGAAGGAATTCAGTAGAGCTGGCCATAAGGAGAACAGGATGCCCAGGTACCAGCAGGGTAGAAGTTGATGACCCTGGGTCCAAGAATGAGTGTTGGAAATGGAAGAAAAGTTGGCTGGGAACTCTTGTCACTGAAAAAATCTTGCTATACAGTGTGAGTGCCACACACCTAAGACTTACAGGACGTTTTCTGGGACTTAGGTCTTTGGGTGATAGAAATTATTCAGTCCTGATAAGCCAGGGTAATTATGCACGTATGTATGAGACAGTGCATTAGGCTCTGGAGATAAAAAGGAAGTATATATGCAGAAGTTATTAGATAACCATGTAGGTGTCTTATTGCTTTCTCTTGGTGTGTGAAAACATTCTTGACTAAAAGCAACTTGGTGAGAGAAGAATTTATTTTATCTTATACTTCTGGGTCATTATCCACCATTGAAGGAAATCAGAACAAAAACTTAGGCAAAAACCTGGAGGGAGGAAGCATAGAGGAATGCTGTTCACTGGCTTGCCCATGGCTCATGCGCAGCGGTTATCTTACAGAGCCCATGCCCACCTGTGTAGGGATTCTATATTGTGCCAAGCTGACAATAAAAACTATCCAGCACAGTAGGGTAGAAGTAACTTGGGGGCCATTGGGAGCCTCTGCATGGAGGGCAGTCAGGGAGAAGACTTTGGGAGGGTTAGACTTGAAATCAAACTGTGGGTGTGGGCACAGGGGTAAGGAGAGCAGTTCAGAAACCCTGGACTGAAGGTGTTTTTCAGAGGAGCACTGTGGCTTTTCCAGAAACTGAAGAGGAAGTACTAAGGGGGCCTGCAGAGAGCCAGGCACCTACGCCACAGCTGTGTGGGGTTGTGGTTGATACTGTGGGGGTTTAAGCATGTTGGCCTCTGTGAGATTGGGATGTTGCTGATGGAGACAGTGGAGGAAGGGGTACGGGGTAGGTGATCAAATGAGAGCTAATTATGTGAAAGTACATGAAAATTATGAGCATTAAACATACAGCTGACACTTCCTGGATACTTCCTTTGGCTTAGATGTCAATTATATTATTGATATCATATTCAGTTATCACAACCACCACAACTATGGGTACCATCATTCTAGTTTATACCCATAATCTCGAAGGCAAACTGGTTAAAGTTCACCTAGGAATACATAGTTCCTAAGAGACGGAGGCCAGCATTTCGTGGATCCCAGAATTCTGTAGTCTTCCTTCCTCTGTATTTAATACATTTATTTCTATGTGACCTGATGTTACACTCTTGTTCGCCTCTTGTAGCATATTATCCACAAGTGGAAGGACATTAACCATGAAGAATCCTTATCCAAGCTCACACAGACATTAACGATTGTGGTTAGTCAAATGCAAGGTGAGAACTTGTAGGGAGAGACACTGCTTGATGCTCCTGCATGGAGTGTACTCTCCCGGCTTGGGGGAGGGGATGAGAGAGAAAAGAAAGCACAGTTTTGCTCTCTATCTCACAAACATTCCAGCCATCCATTTGTATTTTGAACAAAAACCCACTTTCCCCTTTAAACATGGCTATTACTTCTGAAGTCCTAAGAAGCCCCAATGTTATTTACTGATTTTATATACTGGGAATTGAACTTAGTACTTTGCTCATGCTAGGTTAGTGCTTGACTACTGAACTGCATCCTCAGCCTAGTTTTCACTTAAAGAAACCAAATGCTTCACAGATTTTTGTGTCATCTTTGCACAGGGGCTGTGCAAATCCTCTCCATTGTCCCATTTTAGTTATATGTACTGCTGAAGCAAGCACTTCCTTCACTTCTGAGACAGCATTTCACTAAGTTTCCCAGGATGGCCTTGAATTTTCAGTGCTACTCACTTGACATCCTCCTGCTCCCCCCACCCCCAATATCAAGGATTATAGGCCTATGCCAGAAGGCCCAGCCATGACTCAAAATTATTAGTTGTGGTCTGGGGAGAAGGATAAATGGTTAAAGTGCTTGCTGTTTAAACAAGATGGCCAAAGTCAGGGTTCGCAGAACCCACACAAATACAAATACCTGGTGGGCATTCTGCAATTCCCCTGTAATTCCAGTACTGGAAGGTAGAGACAGAAGATGGTTAAAGTAAGCCCACAGGTAAGACTAGTCATATCAATGAGCTCTGGGTTTGATTGAGAGATCCTGCCTAGGTGAATAAAATGGAAAAAGATCAAGGATGATTCCAACAACCACCTCAGGCCATGTAAGCACGTTCACACATGCATATGCACTCACACATGCACATATTCACACTTGTATTCATACACATGCACACACACGTGCAAAATGAAAAAAAAAACATTAGTAGTAACATATGAAGTGTAGCTAAGCTGAAAACTATGGAACGCTAGGCTCTTGCTGAACTTCTCTGGGAAGTGATGGAGGATTTTCTGGAGGTTTGTTTTGATTTGCAATCTCCGAATGTTTCATGGGAGAAAACTTCAAAGGCTTGATGATGACGCTCCCAAAGCTTCATCCAGAATTGGTGGCTAAAGCTAGGATCGATCATTTCATCAAAGGCAGGCAGGGGTCCTAGCAAAGTAGAGGCGTTTGTATGCCGTTTGAGATGGTCTCAGCTCAAGGCTGTTCTGTTTAAATTGTGACCTAAGTGTTGGCCTTAGGTAACACTCCATTTGCAGAGAAATAAGAGATATTGCAAAAGTTAGAGAACACTGACCCATCAGTATACTGCTGGTATACTGCTGGTTGATAACGGAGACCAGACTGTTGCTAAGTCTCTGTCCTCCTGAGCTGTTACTGCAATAGGATTAGAAGCCAGTGATTCACTACAGTCACCAAGGCCTTGGCATATCTGTTAGGTATGGCTGCTCCCTTGGTACTCAGAATACTCCGGTTAGCTTTGCCCATCTTCATGTCTGAAGCATTTCACATGCCTTCGTCCTCTCATTGAGTGGCATCAGTATGCCAGACATTGTTTTAAGCCATATGAACTTAGTGGTGACTGACTGTGCCTCTGTAACATCTACGTTTAGTAGGAGATACACTTATGAGGCAATTACAGCAACTATTCTACTTCACTTGTGTTGTGTTATGTGAATTTAACAGACCTTTACCTGAGTCCATGGTCAAAAACAAAGCAAAACCACTTCTCTTAGAACTACAAGCCATTTGCGAGCCAAAGCAAGAGGCCGCAGGAGAAGTCAAATGGTAGACTGTAGCCTCTAAAGTTGTAAGAAAATGTATTCAGCTGTTTAAGCCAACCAAGGGTTTTTTTTTTTTTTCCTTATTGCAGCTTCGCCAAACTGACACATAGTCTTAGTCAGGGTTTCTATTCCTGCACAAACATCATGACCAAGAAGCAAGTTGGGGAGGAAAGGGTTTATTCGGCTTACACTTCCACACTGCTGTTCATCACCAAAGGAAGTCAGGACTAGAACTCAAGCAGGTAAGGAAGCAGGAGCTGATGCAGAGGCCATGGAGGGATGTTCTTTACTGGCTTGCTTCCCCTGGCTTGCTCAGCCTGCTCTCTTAACTAAGATGGTCCCACCCTCAAGGGGCCTTTCCGGCTTGATCACTAATTGAGAAAATGCCTTACAGTTGGATCTCATGGAGGCATTTCCTCAACTGAAGCTCCTTTCTCTGTGATAACTCCAGCTGTGTCAATTTTGACACAAAACTAGCCAGTACACATGTCAATCAAAAACTTAACATTATAAGATCAAAAATTCAGGTGACAGCAGATGCTGGTGAGAATGTGGAGAAAGAGGAGCACTCCTCCATTGTTGGTGAGATTGCAAGCTTGTACAACCACTCTGGACATCATCAGTCTGGCGGTTCCTCAGAAAATTGGACATAGTACTACCGGAGGATCCAGCAATACCTCTCCTGGGCATATATCCAGAAGATGTTCCAAATGGTAAGAAGGACACATGCTCCACTATGTTCATAGCAGCCTTATTTATAATAGCCAGAAGCTGGAAAGAACCCAGATGTCCCTCAACAGAGGAATGGATATAGAAAATGTGGTACATTTACACAATGGAGTACTACTCAGCTATTAAAAAGAATGAATTTATGAAATTCCTAGGCAAATGGATGGACCTGGAAGGTATCATCCTGAGTGAGGTAACCCAATCACAAAAGAACTCACATGATATGTACTCACTGATAAGTGGATATTAGCCCAGAAACTTAGAATACCCAAGATACAAGATACAATTTGCAAAACACATGAAACTCAAGAAGAACAAAGACCAAAGTGTGGACACTTTACCCCTTCTTAGAATTGAGAACAAAACACCCATGGAAGGAGTTACAGAGACAAAGTTTGGAGCTGAGACAAAAGGATGGACCATCTAGAGACTGCCACACTCGGAGACCCATCCCATAATCAGCCTCCAAATGCTGACACCATTGCATAAGCCAGCAAGATTTTGCTGAAAGGACCCTGATATAGCTGTGTCTTGTGAGGCTATGCCGGTGCCTGGCAAACACAGAAGTAGATGTTCACAGTCAGCTATTGGATGGATCACAGGGCCCCCAATGGAGGAGCTAGAGAAAGCACCCAAGGAGCTAAAGGGGTCTGCAACCCTATAGGTGGAACAACAATATGAACTAATCAGTACCCCCAGAGCTTGTGTCTCTAGCTGCATATGTAGCAGAAGATGGCCTAGTCGGTCATCATTGGGAAGAGAGGCCCCTTGCCTCTCATTGGTCTTGCAAACTTTATATGCCTCAGTACAGGGGAACGCCAGGGCCAAGAAGTGGGAGTAGGTGGGAAGGGGAGTGTGTGTGTGGGAGGGTAATGTAAATGAAGAAAATACCTAGTTAATAAAATAAAATGAAATATAGTAAAAGTTAAAAAAAAACAACTTAACATTAGTGTTAAAAAGAGATGGGGAAAGTATATATGAAGTTAATGGTTCATACCTGTAATCTCACCACAGGTGTAGCCTGAGAGATGAAGGTGAGAAATTGTAGACCAGCCTTGGCTACATGATGATAGTCCTTTTAAAGAAGAAGGAGAAGGAGAAAAGAAAAGAAAGGAGGGCTAGAAAGAAAAGTGGCTCAATCAGTGAAGTTCTTGATACTCGAGCATGAAGACCTGAATTTGACACACTTGGGAAGCCAGGCATGGTAGCGCACACCTATAGCCTTAGTGCTGAGGAAGAAAGATGGGGCGGGAGGAGGGCAGGATCATCAGAATTCACTGGCTAGCCAGTTTAGTCAGTCAGTGAGATGGAGATTAAGTGAGAGACTATGTCTCAAAACACAAGGTTGAAAACAATTAGAGAAGGAACTAGATGTCAATCTATAGCTTGTACAGGTGCTCTCTCTCTCTCTCTCTCTCTCTGTGTGTGTGTGTGTGTGTGTGTGTGAGTATAGATGAAGACTCAGAGGAGAGTTGAAATTTGTTATTAGTATTGATATAAAGACATAATTTACTTGGAGCACAAGGAATAAAGAGAATAGTGTAGTGTCCAAAAATAATTCTAAATGACAGATTTCCAAAAGACACATGAAAGATGCATGTGTTTTTGATGGCTTGGTTGTCCCTAATGTTTGCATTTGCATAGCTGCTTCTAGGCATTTTATATTCTCATGAAAGGATCTTTTCATGTCTTTCCATCCTTGAAAATGAAATGCTTACTTCAGAAGAGCAGAGATTTTAGCCACTTGTTCTTTTCTATCATGGTTGGTTTTAATGTCAACTTGCCACAAATTAGAGTCACTTGAGTAAGGATCCTCACCCTGAGAACTGTCCTGATAGTCCTATCTGATTGTGGGATGTTGGTGACACCTTGTAGGAGCAGCCCATAGAGAAGATGACCCCCCCCCCCTTTCACTGGCTTGACTTGATCCACCCTGTTGCTGCTGCTTCTTTGGCTGCTATCAGAACCAGCATTCGCAGGCTTCCATCATGGATAATGGATCAGTGGCCCTCAGGAATCTTCCAGGTTTTCAGCACCAGGTTGGGACTGCTGAGGCACCCAGCCTTGGGGACTGAACCAGGCTATTGGTGTCCCGAGAGAGCTGGCTACCGTGGAACTTCTTCTGTTGCTGAGACACCAGCCCCAAGCACAGAGCACCTGCCAGACTCAGCCTCCCCCGCAGGAGTCTGTTGCTATCTACACATTTTCATCCCATTGGTTCTGATCTTATAGAGAACCCTGGCTAATCACTTTCTGACTGTACAGGCCTCATTTGTCTTCTTTTACTGGTCATATGCATCTGTGGTTCTCAAACATTTTGCTCTCACAGACTCAAAGGACTTAGATTTATATAAAACCACTAACTAGGCCAGCAAGATGGGTAGTCAGGAAAGATGCTTGCCGCCAAATCTTATGACCTGAGTTCCATCCCAGAGACCCACATGATAGAATGAAAGAACAAACTCCTGCATGTTGTCCTCTGGCCTCCATATAAATAAATAATGGCCAGAAACTGGGAACAGCCAGGATGGCCATCAGCTGATGAATGGAGAGTGAAATGGTGCATCCACAGTAGGATGTAATTTAGTTGTTAACAAAAATGAATTATGAAATCTGTAGGTAAATAGAGGGAACTAGAAACAATCCTCCTGCATGAGGTTGCCCAGATGCATATAGACAAGCCTTGCATGTTTTCTCTTTTGTGTGGATGTTAGTGTTTAAGCTTTAGACACATATGTCACAATTAGAATAGCCACGAAGATTAGCCAGTAAGAGTCAGGAGTGGAGTGGGGAATCTTCCAAGGAAGGGGAAATAGAATAATGTTATGGAGAGACGAGGGGGAACTAAGAACAGGAGGATTAAATAGAGAGGGGATGAACAGAACATGGGAGGGACAACTTACCGAAAGGCTTTGAAAAACATTTTTATGTCTTAATGCTCTTTTGCTTCTTCCTTCTGATTTTCATTTTTCTGGGTTTTGTGTGTGTATGTGTGTGTGTGTTGTTATGTGTTTTCTTTGTTTTAAAGAGAGAATAAAAGAACATAAAATTGGGTAGGTAAGGAGAATGTGGGAGTAATTGAGAGAGAAGAAAAACATGATTAAAATATATTGTCTGAATTTTTTCATTAAAAAAGTTGAGATATAAGAAATCTACAAAAAGGAAAAAATGTCTCATGACTTGTTAATATAAATTATATTTTTTTGAAAAATAACTGTGTTGCAAAGCTAAAAGAAATTAGTGGTTACCATTAACATTTACAAATCCCTTTAATATGTGTTTATTAGTTACATCTGAATTCTTCTTGCTTTTGTATTTACAGTACTACAATATGTTGTTTTGACTGGAGAGCATAAAAATGATCATGCCTCAAGATGTAGAATTGGTAAAGCGGGACGATTTTTAAAGTTTTTAATAAAATTGTAGGTATTTTCCCAAGGCTTAGTAAATGGTAGGTTTTTTGATGTTGTTGTTTTAATTTAGTTTTTTAAAGAATTATTTTGTTTATGTGTAAGTGCCAGAGGAGGGAGTTAGATCCCTGGACTTGTGTTACAGGTGGGGACCAAACTTGAGTCCTTTGAAAAGCAGCAAGCGCCCTTCACCACGGAGCCACCTCTTCAGCCCCATTACTTGAGTTTTTGAATTTGAGTTTGCAGTGTGGAACCAGCTTACTACTTATCCAAGCTTGTTTTCGGCTTCCTCCTTCTGTCCCCAAATGCTAGGATTGCAGATATGCACCACCGTCCTTAAAAGTAGTATCTGCTTAAAATTAGAAGCCACATAAATTATTAATCTATGTAAATACTCTTGTGCTCAGTCACATTAAAACTGACTGTTGTGTTATTTTTATAGTATTACCAATAACAAATCGGACCAAACTGGGTGCCATAAAACAACTGATATTTAGTCTTTCACACTGAGTTTATTATATTTTTTCTTAGTTATTGTTATATTGTGAAAAGACACCACGGCCAAGGCAGCTTATAAAAGAAAGCATTCATTACTTACAGTTTCAGAGTGTTAGTCCTTGAATATCCTTTGGGAAGTATGGTGGCAGGCAGGCAAGCTGTTAGAGCAGTAACTGAGAGGTAAGCACCTTGATCCCCAGGCAGGCCTTAAAGTCCAGCCCTAGTGACACACCTCCTCCAACAATGCCACCCCTCCCAATGCTTCCCAAACAGGTCCACTAACTGGAGCCAGAACATCCAGACATGATGGCAGGGGGCCATTCTCATTCAAGCCACAAATGTGCACAGATCTGCTGGATAAAGAGGTCCTTTGTAGAGTTCAGAGGTTATCTGCCTCTGTCTCCGTAGGCCTTTTCCTATGCATTTCTCTGTCTTCTCCTTTTCTATCCCTTGGAAGGACACTTATCTCTAGATTTAGAACTCACTTAGATAATCTGGGACAGTCTCAGGAGTTGATCCTTTTGAAGGCCACTTTCCAACCTGTTAAGTCATTGTAGTTTGAGTGGATTTTGATGCCTCTGTGGTCTTACAATTTCATGCATTAATCATTCATAAAGTATTGGTTCATTGATTTATGCAGATCTTTCTCTTTAAAAAAAAAGATTTATTTATTTATTTATTATATGTAAGTACACTGTAGCTGTCTTCAGACACTCCAGAAGAGGGCATCAGATCCCAGTATAGATGGTTGTGAGCCACCATGTGGTTGCTGGGATTTGAACTCAGGACCTCTGGAAGAGAAGTCAGTGCTCTTAACCGCTGAGCCATCTCACCAGCCCTATGCAGATCTATCTAATACTTTCATTGAAAATATTTTAAAAACACGGAGTTAATATCACTGAGTGTATCAATAAACTTCTCTTGGTGAGGTGTAAGGAGTGGAGAGATAGGTTCATGGTGGCGGAACAGGTTTTCCACAACACTAAGATTTGCTTGTAAGCTCATTTATTACCTGCCATTGCCAACAAACACATTAAGTTATTTTCCTTGATGTGACAGACTTCATTTGTTCATTTTCAAGAAAATACTTGCCAAATACCCAAGTTGGCAAATGCCGTCATCTGCCAGTCCTCCTTTCAAGTAAACCTGGGTTTGGTTGTAGGCTAGAGTAGTCAGTGCAGCCTACCCACAGTCACGTGAGGGCTTGGCTGCAGTCATTAGACTTCAGGGTTTAGCAGAAGTGTTTTGTGTAAATGCCCTATTTCTTCATACAGAAAATTAAGATCCAGATTAAAAATTAATATTTAACACTGCTCTATGAGCAACCTTCTATTTTTCTTGTTAAGATAGTGCTGCTAAGGATTGAAATCAGGGCCTCATACACATCAGGCAAGCGCCAAGCCACTGAGCTTTGGGCCCACAGTCTGCCTTTAAAAAAGACTAATCTCTCTCTGTAACCACACCATAGCATCAGTAATAGTGCCGGGCCTTGGAGCCTCCCCTTGAGATGGATCCCAAGCTGGGCCAGCTACTGGGCTGCCTTTCTCCCAGTCTCTTCCGTTTTTGTCCCTGCAGTTCTTTTCAACAGGAACAATTCTGGGTCAGAGTTTTTGGCTGTGGGATGGCAACCCCATCCCTCCACTTGATGTCTTTCTACTGGAGGTGGATTCTACCAGCTCCCTCTTCCTCCCAGTGTTGAGAATTTCATCTGATGTCCTTCCTTTTGAGTCCTGAGAGTCTCTCACCTCCCAGGTACTTTCTAGACCCCCCCTCCCCCCCCCACGCCTCACCTCCCATCCCTCGAGGTTGCATATTTCCATTCATTCAGCTAGACTTCAGGACTTCTCTCCTGTCCCTCCTCCCTGCACCATACCCGATCATTTTCCCCTTTTCCCATCTCCTTCCCCTCTCCCACCCAGGTCCCTCCCTCCCTCTGGCTCCTGTGATTGTTTTCTTCTTCCTCCCAAGTGGGATTGAAGCATCCTCACTTGAGCCCTTCTGCTTGTTAACCTTCTCAAGTTCTGTGGATTGTATCCTGGGTATTCTGTACCTTTTTGGCTAATAGCCAGATTTTATATCTTGTGTGTGCATGTGTGTGTGCATACATGCTTGCTTGTGAGTATGTGCAGGAGTTCCAAGTAGCTGGAAGAAGAAGGTATCGGATCCCTTAGAAATGAAGTTTGAGGCAAGCCACTTGATCCAGGTGCTGCGAACCAAACTTGGATGGTCCTCCAGTAGAGCAGTATGTTCTCTGAACTGCTGAGCCACCACTCTGGCCCAGCATCCACCCTTTCACGGCAAGTATGAAGCAAGAAGGGGTGCAGTGACTACCAATACAGTGGTCCTACTGCCTGACTCTTGCCAGGGAGCCAGAATTCTTATTCTTTTACTATCAGTACAAATGTAACACATGGAAAAAGGCAAACAGCATCTTAGAATTACTAAAAAATGGCTTGCCTCTACAGATTCCCTGAAGAGCTTTTAGGGCCTTCCAAATTATGTGACTATATTTTGAATAATCCAGACATTACTTGTTTTCTCACCCACACTTATACATCATTTCTACATTCTAGACTCTTAAAGACATAGTGCCATGTTCAGAAAGTCACTTCTTCCTTATGCTACTGAGAGATATCCGGTCATGTTCAAGTTTCTCCAACTGCCTCATATTTTTTCCCGTTTTTTAAGTCTGATCAATGTCCAAGTAAAACTGGGTAATACAAGCAGTAGCTCTTTCTAATAATACAAGCAATGGCCTTTTAAAGTCTTTTATCCAGTTCACTGCCTTTCCTCATACCTTACCATTTCATAGGGAAGATACAAGGTCGTGTCACCGGAGGATTTCCCACCAACTTGTTCCGCTCATGTCCCTATGTCTTTTAGCTTTCACTTGTGACGCTATAAAGTGGAAGATAAATCTAGAGATTCAGTGAGATTTTGATTTAAATGTTTTGAAAGAGTATTTATAACTAATGTTTTATCTGATTAGGAAGCAGATGTTTTCAGTTAGCTGTCCTTTTATGGTATAAGTAGCCATTGGTGATTTCTGTAACAGTAGTTCACAAATTAATTTATTAGAAAGGTTTTTGTTTGTTTGTGTGTTTTGTTGGGTGTTTTTTTGTTTTGGGTTTGTTTTGTTTTGTTTTGTTTCCTTTTTGGGTGCCTGTGGTTGGGCTCAGGGCCTCAGGTTTGCTAAGAAAGGGGTGCTAACCATTGACTTCTACGCAGCCTGCCTCTCTCTCTCCTTTATCCACTAGCTTCATTTCCTTTAGGAAGACAAATTTTCTGTTGTTGATACTTCCTTCATGTGGCTACTGTAGGTGAAGGCAGAATAGAGTCTGGATTCCACTCTTTATAACCAAGTTTCAAGATATCAAGTTCTGTAGCACCGTCCAAAATTAATTTCTTAGTTATTTTCTGAATTTCTTAGCATCTTTATAAACTTCTGCATATACTAATTTGTTTGTCAGAGACAGGCTCTTATGTAGCCTTGGAGCGGTTCTTAACTACCAACCTTACCTTTTTCATTGCCAAGAGCTTTGAGACCCATTCCAGGTCCCTAGCTAAGATGCCTGGGTGCAAAACATCAAGGTACTTTTATGTATTTTCTTATCCTGCAGGCCAAACAGTTCTCAGTGTGCTAGCACATCGCTAATGTTGTGATTACTTAAATAGAACTTAATAAATGCACATTCTTTTATTTTATTTTTGACAGTCTTACTCTCTTGCCCTGGCTGCAGCTCACTATGTAGATCAGTCTGGTCTTCACCTCATGTCAATCCTCCTGCCTCTGCCTCCTGAGTTGCAGAGATTACTGGCATTGATTACCACACACAGCCTATTTTTAAGCCATTTAAAATAATCTCTTTATTAAGTATGTCAAAACATGTTCCAAGAATGGATTCCTGTGAGGAAAATTCTGAGTGCTTATGAGAAAACTCCAAGAAAACAAGCCAGGAGTCTCATGACCTCAGTTTCTTCAGAAACACAGAACTACTCTTAGAATGTGCTTTTGTGCTCTCCAAGGTGTAGCTGATAGGAGAGTTTACTTCACAGCATTCATCACAGCTGACTACAGCAGTGTCTCTCAATCATCCTACTGCAGCGACCCTTTAATACAGTTCTTCATGGTGTTAGTAAGCCCCAATCAAAACTATTTTCATCACTACTTCATAACTGTAATTTTCCTACTTTTGTGAATGGTAAGGTAAATACCTGTGGCTTCTAATGGTCTTAGGTGACTCTGAGAAAAGGTTGTTGGACCCTAAAGGGGTCACAGTCCATAGGTTGAGAACCACGGTTACTGCTTTTGCCACATACCACATACGACGTGTCCTTGCAGTTGCCCACTTTACTCACATGACTCCTCTTTTTGTTTGTTTGTTTGTTTGTTTGTTTTTGAGACAGTGTTTCTCTGTATAGCCCTGGCTGTCCTGGAACTCACTTTGTAGACCAGGCTGGCCTCGAACTCAGATATCTGCCTGCCTCTGCCTCCCGAGTGCTGGGATTAAAGGCGTGCACCACCACGCCCCTCTACATGACTCCTCTTAACCCTCAGAATATAAACTGTTGGATGCTCTGAATAAAGATGAGTACTGCATCTCACTCACCCTCCCCATTCTCCCAGGTCCCAACACCTCTGTAACAGTAAACAAAGTCCATCTTTAAAATTTTTGAAATGAAATCATCCTTAATCCTTTCTTCTTTTAGTTCACAGTGTATTTTCCAGATATTGAAATAGTAAATTTATATATTCGTTCCAGTTTTGTACCTTTTGTACTGTTTGTCATGTGTGAGCAGGTTTCCTCGGAGGCCAGAAGATGGCGTGAGATCTCCTAGGACTAGAGGTCCTGGGGGTTGTGAGCCAGCAACTGAGGGTGCTGGAACTGAACTCAGATCCTCTGGAAGAGCAGCAAGTGCTCTTTAACTACTGAGCCATATCCCCAGCTCCTGTAAAACCTTTAAGCATAAAATTATAGGCTGGTAAAATGGCTTAGATTAAGGCACTTGCTGTCAAGCCAAATGACCTGAGTTTGATCCCCTAGAAGCTGCTTGATCCCGTTCTGATTTTAAGCCTCACTTATTTTATGAACACTGATGGGCCAGCCCTTCTAGCTTTCCAGAGTAGACAAACTCTGGAAGGGCATTTAGAGATTAGGAGGCCACCTTCATTTGACTCATATGCAAATTGAGGATGTTATATTTTGTGACTTCCCTGTGGGACAGGGCGGGCGGACTAACCTCTGGGCATTCATTTCTCAAGTTCTTGCAGTACAGGTCATTGTGCACCTGTTTCTCTCTCTCTCTCTCTCTGGTAAAGTGAACCTTGTGTTTCCCTGCCTTTATTCACTTGCTGTCCATCAAATGCAGATAGATGTTTTTGTAGTTAAAAAAAAAAAAAAACCCTCAGGTACTCTTGCTTCCTTTTATCCACACACCTAATCACAAACCATGAAGCAGCAGTGTGGACATTCCTGCAGCCATAAAAAGAAAATTGCATTTGGGAGGGAGCACCTGGCTCTCGTTTGATGCTAGAAAGCTCATCTTGCTTGTATGAGGGTCTAGGTTCTGTCCCCAGGAGTGAAAAGTAAAAGACTTACAGATCTTACTGGGCTGTTGTAGAATTAAGCCACTTTCTCCATAAAGACACTGGCTTGGCCGGGCAGTGGTGGCACAAGCCTTTAATCTCAGAACTTGGGAGGCAGAGGCAGGCAGATTTCTGAGTTTGAGCCCAGCCTGGTCTACAGAGTGAGTTCCAGGACAGCCAGGGCTACACAGAGAAACCCTGTCTCAAAAAAACAAAACAAAACAACAACAACAAAAAAGACACTGGCTTTATGGACAGAGCAGAATGGAAGAAAGGGATTCACAGAGAGTGGGGTTCCTTATTTGTGGTTTTGCTTTCCTCCTGTGGTGGGGAGAGAGAAACCAGACAATAGAAAAGTAACCACTTGGTTAAGGACAGATTACTTAAGGTTGTTTTTAAAAATAACAGCTAAAGATTTAAATGATGGAAGAATTATTGGGCTATTCATGATATTTCTGTATTTTTCATTCTCCCGTCCAAAAAAGTGATATAATTTTAGCCCCATGGGACTTCAGTGAGTACAGCCTGATTTTTAGTCCAGACTGCTGTTGCCTGGTACAGGACCTTAGTCCAAGATAGGTTTTATTTAACTCTGCCAAACACTGCCTGGATTTGACAGCTCTGCTCTCCTAAAATGCGGCTAAGAGTGGAGGAATGGTTATAATTTAAGCTGGGGGTGAGAATTCTTACCTGTGGTCAGTGCCCATAATTCCATCCTGCTCTCCCTTCATCACTCCCGCCTTTACTTTCTCTCCCTAACCTTACCCTTGCTCTCCAGAGTCTCAAGTAGCCCAGTGTGACAATATTGAACTGGCAATATTGCAGAGGATGACGTGAATCTGATCCCTTTGTCTGCCCCTCTAGTGCCCACTTTATCTATCCACCAACATCTATCTATCAATCTGTCTTACTGTCTATTGGCAGAGTCACACGTCGTCCGGTTTGGCTTTACAGTGTAGCCAGGCCTACTTTGGCCTCTCAAGTGCTGGTTGCAGAGTAAGTGCGGACACCATGCCCTTCTTATCATTTTTAAAAGGAATGGGGAGGGCCTGAGATGGAGGTTAGCACCGGAATTATGTTCTTTGCCTCTCCGAATAGTATTCCCAGAGACTCTTTGCACGTGGAACACTGAATTCGTGTACGACTCCTACCCTGCTGAAGTAGCGGAATGTGCCTTGTCAAAGCTCTCCTTAGCTGGATCTGGGAGAGTGCTGGTCTTTGCCATCCCAAGCCGTTTTCTTCACTTTCTTCTTTTCCCCTCTCCCTGTGTCCTCCCCCACATTCCCAGGTTCAACCCCCACTCAGGCTTTATTTACTTAGGACCTCCCTGGATGCGGTCTGCGGAACCTTTGTCAGGCGCCAGGTGACTGGCGCGGGGAGGGTTGGGGTGGAGGGTGGGGAGGCGGCCACGGATGTGGGCGGGACGCCGATGCGGGCGGGGTGCCCTCAGGCAGGCGCCCTAGGGGCAGGTGGGTGGAGAAGCCCGCTGAGATCGGGTGGCGCCGCGGAGTGGCGCTTCCAGCTTGCCACGCGCAAGGGCAGGGTTCCCGAAGGTAAGCGCGCACGCCTCGAAGCGCGGTGGGAACCAGGTGGGCTCTCGCGGGACAGGACGCAGACCACTCACCCGTCCCGCTGGAGCTGCGGCGCTGGCCACCGCACTAGCTCCGGAGGGAGGGGGCTTGAGTGGTTCCGCACGCGCACCCTTGGAAACCTCAGGTAGTGTGCAGTATTTAATGTCCCTTAAAATACATGGATGGTGCTTGGTTCTGGACGTAGACTTCGGTTGCCTGCCGGAACGGAAAGGTGCGATTAATACGGACTGTTAAGAGGGCGCCAGGGTTCCAGGAGGGAGCATGACTTGGAGATTAGCGAGCGGCTTGTAAGTTGGAATGCTTGAGCTCTTGGTGTAACTTATTAACCGAAAAACTTGAGCAGTTTGCTCAGCTTGTTTGCGCCATGGAATTCACGCATGTAAAACGATGGTGCTGGGATTGTTGTAAAGATTGGGTTAATCCTAGTGCTTGGCAACGAACGTTGGATATTTTCTCTGTTTTCTGATGAGCATGAATCTCTAAGGTTGTCATTTCTGGGAATCGAGTCTCCTAGAGCTGTTGTCAGAAATGCTTGAGAGATTCCTTTGAGACAGTTTGTGAACTGAGTCCCAAAGGCTCTTCTCTCTAGTATTAAGGGTGCTCTGAGCTGATCATCGCTTTATTCCAAACCAGTTCTTCCCTAAACGTTACAAGCATCTCTTTTTCTTCTGTTGGTGCTTGGGCTGGAAACACCTATCCACCCCCAGCACATGCTCTGCCCATGAATTACACCCGCGAACTCATAAATCTTAGTTTTGAAGATTAAAGGAAGGATAAAAGAAAATATTTTTTTAGGGTGCGTGTAACCTTGTTTTGAGAGTTGGGATAGATTTCTTTAAAAGCAATTCTTTTTTGGAAAAGTTGTGCTGTTTGGGGTGAGTGCTTATTTTGTACAATACTTTTGCAAAAGTGCATCAACCAGCCTTCAAAATAGGTAAGCAGATGTCATCTGAGCAGTAGCTTGCCACATAGAAACAGGTTCGAAAGAGACATGGAATCTGGATGTGGTCATAAGCCCATGCATGCTTTTAACTTCTGCAGGCAGGAGCCAGAGGCAGGAGGATTGCTGAAAGTCCAAGGCCAGACTGGGCTTCATAGTTACTAGAAGGCTAGACCTTGTCTCAAAAATTGGCAAATAAATAAATAAATAAATAAATAAAATCTGAAAAGCCAGTCCTCCTGGTCTTTGCAGATGAGGATGTATCTAAAGACCCAGAACTGATACGATGCATGGCAGAGCTTAGAACCCAGCTCTGCTGATCAACACATTTTAAAAGCAGAGGACTATGGGAGTTACTGTTTTTATTTTTGACAGTTGTTTTATGGTGCTGGGAGTTTCTTCACTCAGCAGCATCCTGCTTCGTAGTTTAATTGCATGATTCATCATCATTCTTCAGCACCTTTGATTTAAATCACAGTCTGGAAGCTGCTGCATCAATTATTGCTTTGAGAACAAGATGGTTGTCTTAAGCTTTGTGCAAACATGTCCCAGCAGTGCTTTGCTTTTGTTTTCCAAATGCAGCTCTTTTTTCTGTGTGCAGAAGGTATGAACAACATAAATAAATCGACCGTGTACAGCTTCTTATCACTGAGTTCCTAGTGAAGTTTTCTTGATTGGGTAGGATACAGTCAGGAGGGGGTGCCGGGAACGCTAGCCCTGAAATGTGAATGGATAGGTTATGTGGCAAGGCATCTGGTAACTTCAAACGCCTTTCAGAGTAAAATTATTTTGAGATACTGGTGTGTAAGTTGCTGACTTCCTGGCGCTGTGCATTGCTCATGCCCTCACCCCTGGATATTTGTTCAGATGTTTCCTTATTATTTAAACTTGCGTACAACCCCATACTTCCTATAATATATACTTAGTTGGTATAATTACTCATCTGCTTTCTGCCGCTAGAGGTTCCATGTGGCTAAGGGTGCTTCCTCCTGTGTTCCCTGTGGAATCCCTAGTGCCTAGAAACAGGGCTTGGTCCAAGAAGATGTTGGCTGTGTAGCTTTGCACAGATATTTGCAGTACAACTAATAATTAACCGAATGCACCAGCATTTTGCTTACTTGCCGGTTCCCTCTACTTTCAGCTCTTTCTCCTGGTTGCCCAGGAATAAAACTTTGAGGTAGAGTTTAATTCCCCCATACTTTCCACTCAACAGACAAATAGCTAAGTTTTTTCACCAGTTTTTTCCCCCAAACAAGCCACTGCATCCTTGTTAAGCCCTCTTCTTTTGTCCATTCTAATGCACGTACAGCCCTTCAGTTCCACACCGAAGGCTTTCACGTCTTCAGAGAAGCAAACATTCATCTTCTTCCTGTGTGGTGATCTCAAACCCCTTTGCAGCCTGTATCTCCCACAATTGATTGATAAAAGCAGTGATCCCAACTTAGACTTTCAAATAGAAAATAAAGTAGGCTTCCAGTGGCTGTGTAAAACCCTTAGATTGTATCCATTGCTTTGTGACAGTCCTGTTCTTATTAATGACTTGGCTGCTTTCTCCACTGTCGGCAGGCATTTTTGACAAACTGACCTATGAGCTATTGCGTTTGTGCTGAAAATCTCTGCTACAGAAGAAGAGCGCTTACCATGCATCTCCACCCCAGCGCTTCCATGCCGCTGCACCCACCCACATGATGGGTGAGGTTAGTGGCAGTTGCCTTGCCTTTCTCAGAGTTCTCAGATGTTAGTCAGTCCCCCTTGCTTTGTGATTGAAGTCATCTGTTACTGTATCTAAACAGAAGCACATGAACTACACATACAGAAGCCCCATACTCAAGTCTTTACGTTTTTCCAGTTACTTTTAAGAGGAACACACGGCCCAAGTGTCTGATTTTTAAGTAGATGTGAACTCAAGTTCTAGTAGACCTTCAGATCATTAAAGAGTCACAGCTTGTTTTGAAAGTAGGAACTTAGAAAGATGGTAGGGAAATTGAGTAGGAAGTAAAAAGAGAGAAGAAAACATTGAGTCTGGGTTTTTAAGGGACTAGGTGTAGATAGAGCGGTATACTTGATGCGTAACAGACAGGCAGATGTTTATAGAAATATGTAATAGCCTCACACAGGAAGGTGTCAGGGCAAGAAAGTGCATAGAGCAGCCTCTGCAGCTTTGGGTTTCTTGTGGAGTATTATTCCTAAACTGTCTTTTGTTTTATATCTCCAGGCACACGGAGTCCTGCTTCTCCACTTTGTTTTCTGAGCTGGAGAGGGACTGAACATTCTCTTCTTCTGTTTGGCTCTGACTTCACACGATGTAATTTCTCTCTGTGTCTGTCTTCTCCCCACCCTCAGATATAGTCTCTCTGTGTAGTCTAGGCTGGCCTTGAAGTTATAGTCCTGCTTCTGCCTCTTTGAGTGCTGAGATTACAGGCACACCATGCCTGGCCTCATTGTATTTAATCTTAAAATATGTTCATACCTCTTTCTTCCTTTGTTTTCTTGTATGCGTGGAAAATATACATCCCAGAGTGTTCATTTCATGGGAGGTATTAATGAAGCTTACGCTTTTTGTTTGATACAACTTTTGGTTTAACAAAGTTTTTTTTTAATAATTACATTAAAAATGTCTCTATATACATATTCAATTGAGGCATGTATTTTATTTTACTTGTGATGCTTTCAGATATAAACTTGATTGAAAACTTTATTCAAGAATCTGAGATAGGAAGATCAGAAGTTTAAGGCCAGCCTGAGTAAGAATTTATCTCTTTGTTACAGAACATCAAACACTGCTGCCATTCAATGTTTATCCATTTTTCTGTTGCTTACCAAACTGAGCTTTTTTTTCTTCTGTGTTTGGGTATACATTATCCTGACCTTGTCCTTGTATTTAAGTATGTAGCCAGACATAGCTCTGAATTTCTTCTACCATTCCTAGAACAAAGCTTGCAGTTACAGAAGAGAGTTACTAGGGAAAACTATGTATAAAGATCTTGATTTTAGACATTTTACAACTTTTAAGTTAAAATTTTATGTGTTGCTTTTGCTAGTGGTATAGTTATTAGGTCAGGACTAGAATCATGTACTGTGATTTCATTACGTTTTATAATTTAGATATGTAACTGATTATAATTAGTGTGCTTTAGGGAATAGCCTCTAATGTGTTAACCAATAAAGCTTCATTTCAGGAGAAATTTTGAAAGCAAAACTTGGTTTTAGAGTAAAATTTCCTTTATTGTACCACGTAAGCACTTGTGTTTATCCAAATGCTCCTTGTTTTTGAGATGCCTTTGTTAAGAGTGTTACAAATAACAGCAGAGGCACAGACCAATGAGACATCCTCAGCACACAGAAAGCACCATGCAAGGAAATCTGTTTTGAGGGAGGGTTTAGTGGTGTATATAATGAAGAGGGTGATGGAGTGATGGTCTGGGAAACTGAGGAAGCAGTTACAGGCTCTGGTGACTAGATTGTCTGGACCGTCTGACTGTATCTCAGATTTAGCCACTAGCTACGTTGGAGGAGAGCAGTAGAGGTGGGATTAGAATGGAAGCAGAGATAGCAGGTTGAAGTCTTCTCTGGTAATTGTTGAATTTGTGTGCTTCATATAGGGGTGTGGGTGTGTGCGCATGTGCGCTCAGCTAATCTATCTGGAATCTTCCAGTCAGCACCACTGAAATTGGGACCCAAGACACAGGGACCTTGGGAGGCTGAGAGGAATGGGGCCCAGCCTTGCCACCACTGTGACAGTTATCCTGTGGGTTCTGAATCAAGTGGGATGTGTACCATGAAGAACTTTAGTATCGGGCAGTTCTGCTTCTAGTAAGGAATACAAAGGGCCCTTAATACCTCACTCCTTTCTCCTCCCTACCCTGTCCTTAGTAAAATAGTTGCAGGGAGTGGCGTGCTCACATGGCTTCCACCGAGGCTCTTGAACCATTCTCAAATTGATAGGTGCAGACTTCTCATTGTTAGTTCCAACAATTATCACCTTTCATTATCAAAAATCAGGGTGAATAAAGGTGCCTCTAAGAAAATAGTAACAAGTTTAGGAAAAACTGACAGCTCTGTGATTACAGGACAGGGGAAAAAAAAAAATCAAAGAGGGTGGAACAGACATAGGAGGAAGGATACTGTTAGCAGGGAAAACAGGAAAGGTTGTAACTGATTCATCCTGTGAGCCCCAGGAAAAGGGAGAAGGTTACTATGTATCTTTCATCAGGATCCTGTTAGGTTTTAAAATCTGTTTTGCGCCAACATAATTTACAGATGAGACAAAGACTTGCTCTGTTTATGTAGAAATGTTTCGGTATGTTTGGAGCCAGCATCCTGGGGGTGGGGGTGGGTAAATAAGTGCGGGCTTATATGCTTCTGTAGACGTACAATTCGGGGTTAGAATTTTCTGGGAAGTTTATAAGTATAGAAGCCACTCATCTTGTTTCCTACTTAGGAATATTCCCCTCCCCTGCCCCCAGTTTTCTAGGTAAATAGGACAGGGTTGTATTTCTTTAAGTCTCTCACTCTCCCTGTGTCAAATAGACTTCCTAGTAGGTGCAGAGATGTCCCGTTTCACGCACCCTGCATTGTTACCGTCTCCCAGCATGGCTACCATCTCCCAGCATGGCGGCCACTTCCCAGGATGAACCTGTCTGAATCACCCACAGTGGACAGTTTGCATTCGGGCCTCTCTTGGTGTACATTATATGCTACGGACAAGCTTTAGTTGTGCATTTCCCTGCTTGGATCATACGGATTATACTTTTCAACCCTGTGCTCCACCTTTCTCTTTGCACCCAGCTGCCCTTACAGCCTCTGATCTTTTATTGTCCTGCAGCTCTGCCTTGACTCTAATGTCAGTGAGATGAGATCTCACAGAATTGAACCTTTTCAGACTTGCTTCTCTTAGTGCTGTGTGTTTCAGGTCATTGCCATGTCTCTCTTTGACTTAAGAGCTTGTTCTTATTAGCACCACTGTCTATATGTATCATAGTTTGTTAATTTGTTCACCCACCGAAGCATATCATGACTGCCTCTAAGCTTTGGGCAGTTATGAATAAAGCTGTTTTGGCATCCATGAACAGGTGTGGTTGTGGGTGTGTGTGTGGGGGGGGGAGTGGGTGTGTGTAAATTTTAATTTCTTTAGGTTTTGTTTGTTTTGAATGAGGTAGTTTATGAATCTAGCATTCTTTGTTCTCATCATCTGGTGATTCTGTCCCAATCCCTCTGTCCTAAGGTATTAGCTTGTGGCCTCCATCTTGCTCCTTGTCTACCATCTTCAGCTCCTAGGTGCCTTCACACTCCAGGAGCCTCTGCTGGTGTGTGACTTTCTCTTGGTTGTGGAGCCAACTCTACCCTGCCCTGAAGGCAAAGGTGCTGGACTTCGGAGGGAGTAGCTTGTGTATAGAACCAGCTTTCATCCTAGCTCTTTATGCTTAGCCAGCTTGACTGTGCTGCCCACTGGGGATTTTCAGCTTCCTGGACTTTTTGAGAAAGGCTGCCAGAGTTCTGACAAATGACTGCTGGGTTGTGTCTTTTACATTAATATCAGGCATTGTGCAGCCTCCATGCTGCCAGCTAGGGAAAAGGGCTTTTATCATTGTTATTATAAGGATTTATTCTCTGTGTGTGGTGTCTGTGCACATGTGTGTGCAGCATCTATGAGGCCAGAGGTGGATTTCAGACGTCCTGGAACTGAAGTTATGGGTGGTTACTAGTAGCCCAGCATAAGTGCTAGAAACGGAGCTCAGCTCCTGTACAAGAGCAAGTGTTCTAAACTACGATGGCTTCGTTTTGTAAGGCTCCATTAGAGTGTCTTCTGAGGGGACTTTACTGTTTTCCCTCCCACCTGTAGAGAATGGGAGTTCCGGTTGCTCCTTCCTCGGAGCCCTGGAGGGTCTAAGTTTTCTGGATGCTGTCCATTCTAATAGACATGCATCTCTTTCTTACCTCTTCTCTCTTCTGCTCCTCTCTCCTCCTTCCCTTCCTCCCCTCACCTGTAGTAGGGATTGGGTGCAGGGCCTTGAGTGTGGTGGGCAAGCATTGTATCCCAGCAGTACCCCTAGAATCTCTTGTTTTAATTTACATCTTTCTGATGATACGTTATGGAGAACATACTTTCGTGTGCTTATTTGCCACCTGTATATCTTCTTTGCTTTTAAATAATCTTTGTCTGTCTCTGTGTTTGGTGGGGAAGCAGTTGTGTGCCACACTATACATGTGGAGGTCAGGCGACACTTTGTATGTGTCCCACCATATGCGTCCCAGAAATGGACGTTGTGCAGGTTGTGCAGTCATGAGACTTGGTGGTAAATCTGGTTGGCTGATGTGACTCTTATGTAATGGGATTGTATGTTAAGGACTTTGGTCAATTTTTAAATTGTGGTTTTTAAAAAACAAAACAAAACAAAACTCGGTTTTGGGCACTGTGACTATATTAGGAGGCACTCTGTGACCATATTAGGCACTCTGTGACTATATTAGGCAATGCTCCTTTACTGGATAGCTTCTGCAGATGTTTTCTTCCAGTCTGTGGCTTACCTTCTCAGTGTCTTCGTATTCACTGGATGCTGCCTGAGGTGCTGTATCTACAGAGTCCTCACTGTATCAGAGCACATCTAGGTTTCTAGGTCATCTTCCAAGACTTTTCTAGTTTTGCATTATATATTCTATATGTTATATATATTATATGCTATCATCCTGGGTCTTTTAGCTCCTACCTTTGGGTATCATTGTTCTCAAGTACCAGTTCCCAGTTCTATCATGTTGCAGATACTCACAATTCTTTCAGGCTTAATCTCTTGCCTTAATAGGGCTCTCTGTCTCTGTCTCTGTCTCTGTCTCTGTCTCTGTCTCTCCGCTTTATTAATAGTATATACTGACAGTTCTTCAGAAATTGAACATTATTCTACTTTAGTGTTTTACCCATATGTACATAATCTAGGTTAAAAATCTTTAAAATAAATAAAAAGGTAAACTACTCTCTTTTATTGAAAATATCTTTTTGCTTTACCCTACTTTTTACAATCTTTAATGATTTTATTGAGAATATTATGCATATGTAGTGTCTTTTGCTCTCCCCTCCAACCTTTTCCAGGACTCTTCTGAACACGTCACCATCCTAACTCATGGATTTGTTTTGCTTTAATAATGCACTAAGTACAATTAGTGCTTTCTAATATAACACGAATGTGTTGTGGAACTATGAGATGCAGCCTGGTTTCTGGTTGAGCTAGGTTTAAAATCTCGTGACCCAACAGGTGACCTTAGCCTGCTAGGGATGGTAGGCATTTTGCCATGCTCATAGACATGTGCTAAATGGAGGCTCTAACAGGAGGCCATAGCTCTTCACTCCATATGTCTGTGGGTATCAGTCACGTAAGGGCAACGCCCCCAAGCCCCTCCACAGGTAGAGGACTTGACTTCAGGCAGATCTCCATTTTAATGAGGTACCTAAAGGCCTGAAGGGCTTAGTCAATTAAACTCTCCTTCCCAGACACTCCTCGCTGCAAAAGGTATTTAACCTCAGGCCCTCCCTGAGAAAGGGGTCCAGTTTTTATTCATCAACTTCCCGCCATGACAATAATTGTCTTAAAACCATGGACTGCCTCTTCTCAGCGGACTGGCAGTGAATGGGGAACAGTGGAGCAGGTCTTCCTCTAAAGAGCCTCTCCTGTGAGGACCTAACGTCCTGTCTTATGCACAGGCCCTGAGACCACTGAGCCAACTCTGGCAGTTCCCCAGGGACCTCAGACTGCACTTCCCACCCCCAGAGCAGGGTCCCATGGCTTCACATATCCCAGTGCCCGCCCGGCGATGGCATGGGGAACAAGCAGTCATAACTCCTGTGTCCTGCCTCCATGAAAGGCCCTAGCCCTGTAGTGGACCGGACGCAGACGCCATTTTAGCCCACATGTGTGGCTGTCCATACTCCAGTGGGCCATATCACCAAAGAAAAATGGCTGTCTCTCAGCATTATCGTTCCGCACTAGTTTCATGACCTTGGCACTGACACTGGATCAGATCATTTTTTGCTGTGGGGAAGTCCTGTGCATATTAGATGCTCTGTGACATTCCTGACACTCCACCCCCCCACCCCCACCCCCAGAGTATAGACCACTAGAAACGTCTTCAGCTGTCGTAGCATCGCTCCCAGGTGAGAGCTGCTGTGTTCCGCTGCTGTATCCGTTGTCCCTCCTCAGACCTGGCTGGTCTCCGACAGTTCTTCTTTCCTGACCCATTTCTGTCTGTCTTGTTGGATGTGCCTGTAGTAATGATGCCTGGACAGTAAGCTTACCTTTTCTGCTGTGAATTAGCATCTAATGATTTAGTCTCAATGGAGCCATGTCTCATATGCCAAGGCCGGTCAGCTGCCCCCAAGAACAACTGCAAGACGATCTTCAGTCCTGCTGCTAGAGTGAAGAGAAACCCCTTTCCTGTTATTACTATTATTGCTATTATTGTTACTGTTATTTGAAAAGCTAATACAATTGAACTTCCCATCTAGTCCCATGTGACCTGAACAGCTTTTCCTGTTCTCCCTCCACCACCACCACACCCTTTTTTGGACAGTCCTCTTCATTCTGCTCTGTGGTCAGAGGACACTTCTGTAGAATTTGATTGCTTGGCTTTTTTTTTTTTTAAGATTTATTTATTATATGTAAGTACACTGTAGCTGTCCTCAGACACTCCAGAAGAGGGAGTCAGATCTCGTTACAGATGACTGTGAGCCACCATGTGGTTGCTGGGATTTGAACTCAGGACCTTCGGAAGAGCAGTCGGGTGCTCTTACCCACTGAGCCATCTCACCAGCCCGATTGCTTGGCTTTTATGGAATAAAGAATTGAATTTCTAGTAAAAATAATGTTACTTTTTCCTAATCTTATTTTTGACTACTTAAAAGTAAGTTCACAAAAGACAGGCACGGTGGCATGCTCCTGGAGAGCCCTGACTACTTAGGAGGCTGAGGTAGGTAGGGCTGTTGGAACTCAGAAGTTCAAGAACAGCCTGGGCAGCATAGAAAAAGCCTGTCTCAAACCAAAAAAGAAAACAAAAACTTCACAAGTCTTCTCCATTTATTCCTGAATATGTATATATGTATTGACGAGGTAGTGTGGTACATGGATTAAAAACCTCCAACATCCGACCATCTTGGTTTAAATCCTGTAATCTAACACTTATCCCTGCACATAAACTTAGGCCATCCAGACCTGCCACAAATCAGTTTTGCCCTTACTATATCAAGTGAAATGCTGTTGTACATACATAGTGACTCAAATAGTGCCCTATTCATTTCCTGTTCCTGTTTTCAGTACTTGGATGTACACAGAGAACTGTTCAAACCCTCCCCAGGCAGGGTACCAAACCGAGAGCCAAATGGGCAGCAGCTGTTGGCAAATGCTTAGGGGCAGCAGCTTTCACTCCTCTCCTGACACTCATCAGAGACACCTCAAACCATCCTTCCCTCCGGCGACATTTCTATCTCTGTGGGGTGTGACAAGGCAGGGACTAGGGCAGCTCTCATCTTTATAGCACCTTTTTATAGAATAGGTGTCAATAAAAATTGGCAGTCCTTGCGGGTTTCTCAGAAAGTGGGTCAGAATAGCATCCCCAGACATGAAGTCTGGGTTGTTTTGCTCATGGCTCAGTGGAGGCAGTGTCATCTCTCACTTGAGACAGGACATACTGTCTCTGAGCAGCGAAGCCCTAGGGAACGATCTGCATAGGTGTCCACAGTGTTTTGCTGTTTCTTATTGACTGGGACAATTAAGCTAATGTCATCAGTGTGGTGGATCAGTGTGATGGCCTGTGGAGTCAACATGATCTTGGTCCCTCTAGAGCAGTGGTTCTCAACCTTCCTAATGCTGCCACCCTTTTATACAGTTCTTCATGTTGTGGTGACCCTCAGCCAGAAAATTATTTCTGTTGCTACTTCATAACTTTAATTTGCTGTTATTATGAATTGTAGTGTAAATATATACTGTACAGGATACCTGATACATGACCTCTGTCATGGGATCGGTCAACCCCACAGGGGTTGAGACTCGTTGGTTGAGGACCGCTGCTCTGGTGTCTAGACCATACTATGACAGCAGTGCAGACATTAGCCCTATGGTATGACAGTGAACAGTAGGTACTGCTATTTCTGTGGTGATAGGATCTCTGTGTCTCTCACTGATGGTAGAAGAGATGTTTATCGGGTCACGAGCCATATACTTGTCGCCAGGGATTATCCTAATAATCACCGACCCAACATACCTCATCTGGAGTTACTTATGGAATTAGTAGTTACCACATGGTTAGAGTTTGGCAATCCATAATCATGTCCCAAAATTGTTTTGGCTCTCACCCAGTTGAGCAGGAAGCGTAAGTACAGATATGATAGGATGCAGCAGTCCCGATTCATTAGCTTTTTCATAGTGAAACTGATTTCTGAACTCACAAGCAAGAGTATTTTTTGGGCAGAGTACTTTTTTTTTGGTAGTGAGAGTAGAGTGGTTGGTTATAAGGGCTGTAAGCCAGGAACCAAATGGACAATTGCTGTTGACAAGCTATGAGTCAGTGGCCCTTCCTCCTCCCTTGAAGCTTGTCAGAGGTTTCTACAAGGCTCTTTTCTCCTGTAATAGCTGTTTTGGCAGGATGAGGATCCATTGTGGGGATTTGGCAAGATACAAGATAAATCTATGTTTCCATTGGACACACCAAGATTCCAGGGCCAATGTTATCTCTTACACCATCTTTCGGAGCCCCACTCTGACTAGTAGAATACATTTTGTGTCCCCAGAAACTGGTGTCAGTTTGCAGATGGTGTCCAATAACCTTTCAAATAGTCTCATAGTTACCCTTTCAGAGTGGATATGCACTGTGAGGTGACTGCAGATCACTCTTGGAAAAGACCTTGAAGAGCAGTCAGCAGTATGTACTTGTGGCCTTTAATGGGTCACGATAATTCTAGGTTGAGTTCAGCGTGTTCTCCATTGTCTTGGGGTCACGATAATTCTAGGTTGAGTTCAGCGTGTTCTCCATTGTCTTGGGGTCACGATAATTCTAGGTTGAGTTCAGCGTGTTCTCCACTGTCTTGGGGTCACGATAATTCTAGGTTGAGTTCAGCGTGTTCTCCACTGTCTTGGGGTCACGATAATTCTAGGTTGAGTTCAGCGTGTTCTCTATTGTCTTGGGGTCACGATAATTCTAGGTTGAGTTCGGCGTGTTCTCCACTGTCTTGGGGTCACGATAATTCTAGGTTGAGTTCAGCGTGTTCTCCATTGTCTTGGGGTCACGATAATTCTAGGTTGAGTTCGGCGTGTTCTCCATTGTCTTGAGCTTCTTTGTAAGCTGGGTTATGTGATAATAAAGAAAAGTGAGACCATGTCTGAGGGGAATTGGTGTCTCCTTGGGATGGGAAACAAACCTTGAAAGGGTCACATGGAGCATGAGGATGGGATAGAGAGGCCCAAATGAAGTCTGGATGCCCCAGATAAGCTCAGAAGATTCACTGAGCTGGGTAAGTGCAGTTGAGTGGACATGGAGGCCATCCTTGTGAGCCTCACTCATGCTGCCCCAATGCTGGCAGCCGTCATCCAGGATCTGCTTACAACAAGGGCCCTTGTGTAGCATCTGTGACCACATGGTTTGTGTTTAATTGCTCTTCACCAGTTACCATTAAGTTCTGGCCTTTATTCTTCACCCTATCTGTTGGCAGCTATAAGAAATTAAAGACTCTACAAAGAGCCACATTCTACTAGTCATTTGCTTTGTGCATACCTTCAAGGACACCTGTGAGTAACGCCAGCCCTTGTTACAATCGCCCTGCCATCTGTCTGTACCCATCCTGGGACACCTTGCATCTCACTGTACCATCCTGTCCCTCCATAGAAGGGCTATCACTTACTAATATATTTCCTATTTTTATATCTTTTTCCCTTTCACTAAAAGTAGATTCTTTTCTCATACAGTTCCCCCCACCCCCACTCCTTCCAGCTCCTCCCCACCTCCTCCCATCCGGATCCACTCCCTTTCTGTCTCACTGGAGAAGAATAGGCTTCTAAGAGATAACCAAACATAGCACAAAAAAAAAAAAAAAAAAAAAAAAAGATAAAAATCATCACATAGAAGCTGAACAAGAAGCCGGGTGGTGGTGGCAGCGGCGCACACCTTTGATTCCAGCACTTGGGAGGTAGAGGCAGGCAGATTTCTGAGTTCGAAGCCAGCCTGGTCTACAGAGTGAGTTCCAGGACAGCCAGGGCTACACAGAGAAACCCTGTCTTGAAAAACCAAAAATAATTTTTTTAAAAAGAAAAAAAGAAGCTGAACAAGGCAGATCAACAGAAGGAGCCTCACACAAAAGCACAGGAATCAGAGCCCCACAGCTCTCACGTGCAGGAGCCCCATCTAACATTAAACTGAAAGCTGTAATGTGTGCACAGAGGACCTGCAGGCCCTGAGCTTCCTGCTTCAGTCTCTGGGTTCAGAGGAGCTCTGCTCAGTTGATTACAAGGCTGTGTTCTCCTGGTGTCCTCCATCCCCTCTGGCTCTTACACTCTCTGGCTCCTCTTCTGCGGGGTTCCCTGAGCTCTGAGGGGAGGGATTTGATGGAGAAATCCCAATAAAAGCTATGTGTTCCAAGGTCTGTCTATCTGTTTCTCTCTCTCTCTCTCTCTCTCTCTCTCTCTCTCTCTCTCTCTCTCTCTCTCTCTCTCTCTCTCTCTCTCTCTCTCTCTCCATATCTGGCTATGGGTCTCTGTATTTGTTCCTATCTGCATAGGAAGCCTCATTTGGTAATGGCTGAACAAGACACAGATCCTTGAATGTAGCAGAATATCATTTTATCACTACTTTTTTTCTTTTTGGTTTCAAAGTATAGCTCTGGGTTATCTAGTCACTGGCCCTTGTTCTCTTGGCAGTGTTGGTATGGGTTCTGTCTCATGGTTTAAGCTACACACAAGCTCTGTGCCACCATTGACCTAGTATATTTTGCCAGCAGAACTGATTGCAGATCATTTTTGTGGCTTGGTTGGTGTCTACATTGGTTGTCTGTGGGGTATTTTTTCATACCAAAGACGCTAGACCATCGGGGAGAAGGTTCTGTCTGCACTGCTCTACCTCCCTCAGTTATGAGCTGTGCAGGTGTTGTCTTCAACAGTGGGTTCCTGCAGTTGGTTTGGGAAGAACAACCCATTGTCTTGGCAACAGCCTGAGTTGTTTGAGGAATTGGATGTAACCCTGTACTGGCACTGAGAGCTTTGCTTGGTGACAACAGATGGCCAGTTAAGACTGTGTTTCCCTCATTATTCGGAGACTTTATCAGGATCGCCTTCATATATTTCAGGATGTTTCCCACTGCACTAGGTTTTTATTTCATTCCTCAAATTCAGCTCAATGCTAGCTTTCTCTCCCTCAGTACCTCTCCTGTTCCCATCTGCCCCACTCCCAGTCCACTCATAAAATGGATTCCATTCCCCCAGCCCTTTCTTATACCCTCTCCGAGATCATAGATCGCAGCTTATCATTTGGCTAATATCCACATATAAATGAATACATACCGTATTTATCTTTCTGTGTCTGGGTTTCTTCACTTAGGATTTTTTTTTCTAGTTCCATCCATTTGCCTGCAGATTTCATGTCAGTTTTTTTTTTTTATTATTATTAAATCCTCTCTGTAAATGTACCACATTTTCCTTATTTAGTCTTCATTTGGGGCACATCTAGCTTATTTTCGATTTATGGCTATTATAAAGAGCAGCAATGGACATGGTTGCGTAAATGTCCTTGTGGTATTGTGGACCATCCTTTGGGTGGTCTGGAGGTATTTTGGTTTCTTGTTTCTAAGGAGCTGCCATTTTGCTTCTCATAGTGGTTGTACAAGTTTGCAGTCCCACCAGTGATAGATGTGTATCCCCTTGCTCCTCAGCCTTGCCAGCACGAGCTGTCACTTGCATTGCTGACTCTAGCCATTCATCCAGGTGTAACATGAAATCTTAAAGGAGCTTTGATTTGTGTCTCCCTGATGGCTAAGGATGCTGAACATTTTCTAAAAAGTGTTTCTCAGTCATTTGAGTTTCTTTTATTGAGAATTTTCTATTTAGATCTCTAACCCATTTTAAAATTGGATTATCTATATTTTGATATCTATATATTTTGGATTTTAGTCCTCTATCAGATGCAGAGTTGATAAAATCTTTTCCCATTCTATGGACTGCTGTTTTGTCCAAATGGTAATATCCTTTGCCTTGTAGAAGCTTTTCAGTTTCATGACGTCCCATTTGTTAATTTTTTATCGTAGTGCCTGTGCTAAAGACAATTCAGGAAGTTATCTCTTTTGTGGTAATGAGTTCAGAGCTATTCCTCACTTTCTCTTCTATCACGTTCAAGGTATCTGGTTTTAGTTTGTGGTCTTTTTGATCCGTTTAGAGTTGGTTCTGTGCATGGTGGGAAACATGGATCTATTTGCATTCTTCTGCATTCAGACATCCAGTTCGACCAGTACCATTAGTTGAGGATGCTGGTTTTTTTCCAGTGTGCGTTTCTGGGTTCTTTATCAAAGATTCAGTGTCTGGATTTATAATTGGGTCTTCAGTTCAATTCTATTGATCAACATGCTTTTTTATGCCAATACGTGCTGTTTTTATTACTATAGCTTTGTAGTACAACTTGAAATCTGGAATGGTGAGACTTCCAGCGATTCTTTTATTGTCTAGGATTGTTGTAGCTATCCTGGGCTTCTTGTGTCCATATTAAGCTGAGATTGGTTGTTTCAAATCTGTGAAGAATTGTGTTGGAATTTTGATGGGGATTGCATTGGATCTGTAGATTGCTTTTGGTAGTATGGACATTTTTACTATGTTAATTCTACCTATTCATGAGCATGAGATTTTTCCATTGTCTGATATCTTCTTCAATTTCTTCCTTCAAAGATTTGAAGTTTTTATTTTATAAGTCTTTGACTTGCTTTGTTAGAGTTACCCTAAGATATTTTATATTATTCAAGGTTGTGGTAAAATGTGTAGTTGCCCTGATTTCTTTTCAATCCATTTATCATTTGTATATAGGAGGGCTACTGATTTTTATCAATTATTTTTGTATCCAGCTATTTTGTTGAAAGTGTTTTAACTGTGTAGGATGTCCTTGGTGGGAATTTTAGGATCACATATATATACTATCATATCATAGCAAATGAGACTTTGATTTCTTTCCTTCCGCTTTGTATCCTCTTGATCTCCATCAGTTGTCTTATTGCTCTAAGACTTCAAGTACTATCTTGAATAGTTATGGAGAGATCAGTGGGAAACTTTGTCTTGTTTAAGTTCCTCTTATTTAATTTAATGCTGGCTATCAGCTTGCTATATATAGCCCTTACTGTGTTTAGCTATGCCCTTCGTATCCTTCATCTCTCTAAGGCTTTTATCATGAAGGGTTGGAGTTTGTCAAAGATATTTTCTGTATCTAATGAGATGATCATGTTGGTTTTCCTTTCAGTTTGTTCTTACGATAGATTCGGTCTACTCATTTTCATATATTGACCCATCCCTACATCTCTGGGATGAAGCGTACCCACACAGTCCTCTTCAAAGGCCAGACAAGGCCAGGTACTCTGAAAATGGTTTTCTAACCATGTTTTCTTCCTATTGTTTAAGGTTCCATGATGGAGTTTGGACATTACCTCAAGAGGTTTCATATTTTGGATTTGTGACTCATATTTACCCTCTGCTGAGAACTTTGAAACTTCAGACTCAATTTCTGTCCTTCAAGACATTAAATGCAGAGGGATTGTACCATGGACTACAAGGAGAGCTGCCCAAGTGTAAGCATTCCCAGCTCTGACGAACACAGAGAGAAAAAGAAGAGGTTCACGGTAAGTGTATGGTGGGAAGAGAGTAAGGACAGTGATGTCTGCACTCCCCCTAGCCCCCTCTACTCCCCTGCCCCTATGTTCTTTCATAACCAGGAATTCTCCTCCCCTCTCCACAGGTCTAGATTTTACTTCTTTTGAATGAGCAATCCTCACAAAACCTTCTTTAGACCAGGTGGTGACGGTACACACCTCTAATCCCAGCACTGTAGAGGAAGGTGGATCTCTTGAGTTCAAGGCCAGCCTGGTCTACAGAGCTGGTTCCAACCTGGCCAGGGCTACAACAGAGAAACTCTCCCTCAAAGGAAAAAGAAAAAGAAAGGAAACGGAAAAATAATAAGAAAACAAAGCTTCCTTTGGCTACTTTAACAGTAATTGTTCTTTTTAGTGCATATTTTTGCCTGTTTGCATATCTCTTTGGAGAACTGTATGAAACTCATAAGCCCTCTTGTCAGATGTATGTGTATAGACACCATTGCACTTCACTGTTGTAGACTCCTGAAGTCCCTGAGTTAAAAACTACTGCCCTGAAATTTCCATAGTGCCTTCTGGCATTTAATACTTTCCACCTCATCTTTAAAATGTTCCCTTGTTTTACCTCTTTTTCTACCTTCAAGGTAAAGGCATTTCTGAGTTTAGTTCCACCGTATTTGCTGGAGGACTTTATAAGGTACAATGAGCATATGCTAACAGTGTGACCAGTGACTGCTATTGGAAAACAAACACTTTAAAAATATATGTCCATTTATTTGCATATGTATGCATTCTTAATAGTACACACATACATGTGGATCCATAGAGGACAAAAGTAATCAGGTATCCTTGGGTGTCCTTTGTCACTTTATGCCAGTTCCTTTGAGGCAGGTCTCTCCTTGAACTTGGGGCTCATGTTTTCTTCATTACTAAAAGCCGAAAAGCCAAGTCTTCCCTCAGAGTTTGGATTAGAGATGTGTGCAGAACATACCACCTGTTACATAGTTTTAGGACCCAAACTCTGTCTTCATGATTGCATAGGCAGTGTTTTAGCTGGCCTTGCCCTTGCTAAGCTGACTTGAAAATATCTTCTGTTGGTGTGAGTAGGTTCTAATAGGGTTCTCTCCAATACAGTGCCTTTGTTCTCAGTATTGCATATCAGCCCCCTTTTGGACCACCACTGATCTGTTAGAATTAGGCCACTGAATCCTTGCCAGTTAAGCCCTGAGATAAGAGATTTTCAGCTGGAATCCATGCTCACCTGGGATCTGAGAAGACCGGAAATGTTAAGCTAAACACCCCAAACAGTATAGTCTGCCTTACTAACTTGCAGAGGTAAATGCAAATGGTAGCTGTTTCTCAGGGTCCTAGATGTGGAACCAGTAAGCAGTTTTCTGGCCCTATTCTCTGTTTCTAAACAAACACCTGTGCATTGATACAAACAGAGGTTGGAGTGTTAGCTGGTTACTCATCTCTCCCTAGCCTTTAGGTTGCAGAATTGTGTATGTGTGTAGTGTGTGTGTGCTAATGTGTGTTGTAATGGTGCATACTTGTTAACACATTTGTATAACCATATTTTCTAGCAACATTACCTTGAAGGTTAGCAAGGGCTGTTACATTACAGCTTGGATAAAATAGTGGAGTGTAGGCAACTTGCCTTTTTTTCTGTGGTTTTACCTTTGGGCCGTTCTGTCCTTCAGGAACTTAACTTCCCACCAAGTTTGGCAGACATTGCTACTACAGTGTGGATAGTGGACTAGCTTGGGTGTCCTTCCCTTTTGTCAAGCAGAGATACTTTCACACATTTTGTGAACGAGTAGGGTGTGCAGATGTTTCTTGATTTGAGGTGGGCATGTGTGCGCACACCTGTGCGTGAGTGTGTGTGTCCACTTAAAATATCGACTTGTGCTCTACGGCTGTCCTTGGCTGAATTATGAAAGGTAGTTTAGTACCTGCTGATGATTTAATGCTGAGATATATAGAGGGAGAAAATGATACAGATTTTTTTAGCTGAAGCTTAATGGTTTTTTAATGAAGTAAATCAGCTTTATGACTGACATAGTAGGGGGTTTAATTCTGCTCACTTCATAGGCTCATTGATTATAATTAAATGAAGTTCTATATGAAGGCATTAGACACAATTGCAAAATGGCATCAGAAAAATGAAGGGATGCAATTATTATCTGAAAGGTACTGTGTAAAAGATGGTCTGGGAAGAAAAGAAGTAGTAGCTGAGTGCTCACTGTGGGCCAGGCATCACTTTTGAAAGTACTTTATAACTTCAAGCTCATAGCTATCTGCTGAGTAAGAAAATGGCATCACTTAATTCTACCATCTTTTACTCTTGGGAAAGAAAATATGAAGCAAGAATGGCAAAATGTTAGAAGTCAGTAGTCCTGACAGTGAGCACACACACACACACACACATACACACACACACACACACCCATGGTCTTTCTCTGAAAATAACAGGTTCAACAGTTTAGTGCTGTGTTTTATTGGAGTTACATACTCAAATACTCTTATCTTGAATTACTTAAGATGAGCTAATCAGGATTTAAAAAAAAAAAAAAACCTTCCATCTTATAGTTTGTACTGTTGTGTGTGTTTTTTAAAAAGTTTGTTACAAAGAAGTTGATTACATAAAATTTTAAATGTGGGGCTGGTGAGATAGCTCAGCAGTTAAGAGCACCGACTGCTCTTCCAAAGGTCCTGAGTTCGAATCCCAGCAACCACATGGTGGCTCACAGCCATCTGTAACAAAATCTGATGCCCTCTTCTGGAGTGTCTGAAGACAGCTACAGTGTAAAGACATATAATAAATAAATAAATGTTTAAAAAAATTTTTAAATGCAATGTTAAATTATCCCAAAGTAAAGAGTAGTTAACATCGCTAGAACAAAAAGTTTGTTTCATTTGATATGCATTTTTATCTTTCAGAATCACATAAACAGTTACCAGCTGTTGTGTATGGCTTCTTTGCAGTTGAAGTTTGTTAAGTTATGTCTTTTTTTAACTCCACAGGTTTATAAAGTCCTGGTCTCTGTGGGCAGACGCGAGTGGTTTGTCTTCAGGAGATACGCAGAGTTTGACAAACTCTACAATTCTGTAAGAGACTGCATCGTTTCTGTCTAAAGTAAACCGTCTGAGCAAACTCCCTGGGCTGAGAAAGGGGTTTGAATGAGTAAACACATGCTGAAGCAGGAAAGGGGTTGGCTCTTCAGAAGCATCTGAACTCAGTCTTCGTGTGAAGTGTGGAAAGACAGACAGTTCCAAGTGAACAAGAAGGGTGACAGACAAGACAGAGAGCTCAAGGATATTTCAGTGCAGGTGACATTAGACACAAATCTTTGTGCCAAATAATGGCATTCATCAGGGTAGTTCTGGGTAAAAGTGTCACCTGCTCTCCTTCTCTGTGTCATTTGTAGGAGTGATTAGTTCCAGGTTTCAGATACTAACAAAGCTGAGCCAAGTTTGAAATCCAAGTGACCATTGGCTGTCTAAATGACTGAAACCATTTTATTCCTAATCCAGCTATTAAGTAGTTCACAGTCTAGTGCCTATAGTTGCACGTAGTTTTTAACATATGCAGTGAGGTACCACGATCATTGAGAGGCATCAGGCCAGATTCTGCCAGGTGCTGATGTAAGTGGAAGATGCTATAAAAAGTCTTATAGCAGTCCAACAGTGCACTGCAGAAGCCTGGATTAGATCAGCTTTGACTCCCAAGCTTTGTTTCAGTTATGGATAACAAACAAACAAACAAAAAAACAATTGTGGCCCCCACCCCCAGTTCATTTAATGAGTAGATTACCAGGCATCTCTAGAAAATTGTTCAGAAAGGCAAATTTTCATTTCTTAACCCTGTCTCCTGATTTTAAGATAGTCCTTGCTGCTTTTGTGAGCTGATCCACGTGGGTGGCTCATGACGACCTGAAGTCCCATTTCACAACCCTCTCTTGCCTTCAGGGACATGACACACACACACAGTGCGTGTACAGACGCATTACTACAATTTTAAAAAAATACGTAAATCTGCAAGCTATCATTCGTAAGAGGTTTCAAAAACATATCAAGGAGCGGTGTATCAGCTGAGAGACAAACTGTTTCCCAGTGAAGTATAGTGAGTCATAGATCTCATGGGTTTTTAGGTCATAAAAGTTGGGCTCTGGAAATTTTGCCATTTCTCTGTATCTGCTCTAAGTAGCACTCAAGTGATACACTAATTGAAAGTGAACTTACAAATAACAATGTTCTAGTTTTGAGTGACATTACCTGATGTAAATTACTACACATTCTAGAAAAATCTGGATAGTTGGGGAACTTAAAGTAGATTAAATGGCAGCTGTAGCCTGCAGTGTTACTTACTATTCGGGGGTAATGTTTACTGCTTTCCTCTGTTCTTTATGGTTCATTAAAGCTTAATGTAACTGATTTTCCTATACATTGTTTTTACATACTGCTTAACAAGGGATGTCAAGGTAGTGACTGTAAGTGAAATGACAGTTTTGGAGGAAAATAGTAACAAGTAGTGTTAGCCTTTGTAACCTTTTTAGTAGGGTTATTTTTTTTTTTTAATTATTTCTTTTGGGAGCTGGTGAGAGTTGACCGGCTGCTCCTCTCACATCCCTGAGTGCCATCTCTCCCCTCACAGCCCTAGATGTCATCTTTCCACGTTTCTCTCACTTTTTTCATCTTTTTGTTTGCTAATTTTGTCTTGTAAATGTCTTATAAATGTTTTCAGATTCTTGTCACCACAAAAACAGTATCAGTTGTATTATTTAAAACTATAAAAATCTTGGGATGCAGAGGCAGGCGGATTTCTGAGTTAGAGGCCAGCCTGGTCTACAAAGTGAGTTCCAGGACAGCCAGGGCTACACAGAGAAACCCTGTCTCGGAAAAAAAAAAAAAAACAAACAAACCAAAAAACTATAAAAATCGATCTAAACCTGGCCTCT
The DNA here is from genome assembly GCF_978045245.1 of Mus caroli. Taxonomy (NCBI): domain Eukaryota; kingdom Metazoa; phylum Chordata; class Mammalia; order Rodentia; family Muridae; genus Mus; species Mus caroli. Next base: position 6,779,659 of record NW_028227256.1, read on the forward strand.
ATCTCCCTAAGTTTGAAAACTCAAATTCTTTTCCTCTGTTTAGAATAAAAGATAAAGCAAAAAGTAAAAATTTCAATTTGTGAATATTTTTATTGTCACTTAACTGTGTTTTTAAAGAATGTGGTTGGTATTTTAAATTTTTATTGATTCAAATTGTCTAAAAGACGTAACTATATTAGTACAAACAAGAAAATAATAAAATACTGCTGATGTGGTAGTGCACGCCTTTAATCCCAGGAGGCAGAGGCAGGCAGATCTCTTGTGACCAGTCAGAGCAATATAGAGAAACCCTACCTCAAGGGGGAAAAGCAAGAAAATAATAAAATACCATCACTCTCTTCAATTACTGCTGTGATGCTATTTGTTTCATGTTACTTATGAAACAGCCCATTGCAATTTTGGCACAAATCCTAACTTGCCATTTCATCTGTAAATATCTCAATACAGTTTTATCTAAAAGAGAACGATTGTTAAAACACAGCGTCGCTGCTCGCATCTAAAGACAGACAGCGATGCCTTGATACTGGATGCCCAGCACTTGTTTATGCGGCAGCTGATAAGTCTCAGCATCTTTACAGTCTGTGTGCTTGTTGCAGGGTATCATTTGTTTACCCCTCTTTAAGTCTAGGGTTTGCTGACTGCCTGCCCATAGCCTGCACTGATTCTTTTATTCTTGTATTTTCTGTTAGTTGCCAGTCAGATCTGTAGTTTCTTTATGTGTGGATTTTCTACTGCCAGCTAGCTTACAACTCGACTGACCCTTGTTTAATTTCTTTCTACAATATGTGCTCAGGCAGCAAATGGTTCCTCAATAAGAGTAAGTTTTTCCTCAAATAAATCTAATAAACAAATGTATTAGATGAAGAGAAAGAGCTGAGGGAATTGAGGGCAAAATTAATTCACTTTCTCTGAGCATTGTTGTTAATCTGTTGCTGAGGAGAAGGGTGAGTGGTGCCTGCAGAACCTAGGTGCCATTCTTCAGTCTGAGTGTTAACTGAATGGGAATTAATTCAACTGCACAAAAACATCCGAAAGATGCTCAGTTAGCCTATCCCCATTTTACAGACAAAACAGACAAACAAAAAACACTGAGGCACAACCATGTTAAGTGACTCACCAAGGTTACATGCCAAACAGTTCCCTGGGACAAACGAGGAGGATTAGCAGTCAGTCCGTGGCATTTTACCCACACTTGTTAGTATTGTATGTTGCACCTTCATACTACAGTAAATCTTCCTTAAGTTCACACTGTGTTGTCCAGGCATAAATAGATTTAGAAATTAGCTCACAGAATGCTCTTTTTGAAATTCAGTTAAAGAAGCAGTTTCCTGCCATGGCTCTGAAGATTCCTGCCAAGAGAATATTTGGTGATAATTTTGATCCAGGTAAGCAAAAGCTTTGTAGTATAACTGTCACGTTCTAGTTTAAGGCTGAAGAAGCAGGTCATGTGTTCACTGAAGAATATAACTGTTCAGAGCTTTTTTGTTTTTTGAGATAGAATCTTGCTGTGTAGTCTAGGCTGGCTTCAAACTTGTGATCCTCCTGCCTCAGCCTTGGGCATGAACTGCTCCTACATGTATTTTGTTCATGAAGTTTATGATATACAGTCTCCTTCACTGTTGAGAAGACACATAAGCTGAGCACCATGGAGAGAGCAGATGGTTCTTCAGTAAGAGGCAGTGCTTAGTGTCAAGATACCCAACTCCTCCAAATGTAAGGACTGTGTGCGTTGACTCCATCTTGGCTCTGTCAGTGACGCTGTAGTTTTCTTGAGCATCTACAAAGCTCTCCCTCCTTCAGTACCAAATACTAACTAGGAAATAGCTTCTTGACCACAGTTTGCTGCCCCGTGCTTGTCTATTCTCCAATGAATGAATGCTTCGCGATAACTGTATAAGATGACAGAAATATGACTACTAGTGCACACCTGTCTCTCTTACAGATTTTATTAAACAAAGAAGAGCAGGACTGAATGAGTTCATTCAGAACTTGGTCAGATATCCAGAGCTTTACAACCAGTAAGTACTTTCCTCTTGTTCTAAAGAGACAGTGAAGCCAAGCCCAAGCGTATTGATTAAACCTCAGGAAGAGTTTTGGGAAATCTTTCTGGAACGCGTTCTCCTAATGTTCTGTGTCACTGTTCTTCAGCTCAGACGTTTCCTTCCCTTCGTACTTGTATGATGTCTCAGCTGGGTTTCTGTGGTTGGAACAGGACACCGTGACCAAAGTCCACTTGAGAATGAAAGGGGTTGTTTCATCTGACAGCTCTCAGAGCCTACTCATCACTGAGGGAAGTCAGAGCAGGACCTGAAACAGAAGCCATGGTGGAATACTGCTTGCTGGCTTGCTCCTCATGGCTGACTGAAACAGAAGCCATGGTGGAATACTGCTTGCTGGCTTGCTCCTCATGGCTGAATCAACCTGCTTTCTTGTATGCCCAGCAGTACCACCCTAGTGAGCTGTGCCCTGCCACATTAATCATGAAAATATACTACAGACTCTCCTACAGGCAAATATTATGTATGAAGGCATTTTTTTTCCAATTAAGAATTCCTCGTTATAGATGACTCTGGCTTGTTTCAAATTGTCAAAAATACTAACCAAGACATAGAAATTTTATGGATTACTGTTTAAATCAGTTTGATATTAGTTAAAACATCTTGCTAGCTGGTTATATTTATCCATCACTTGGAAAGGTACCTCAGTATCTGATGCCCACTAGGATTAGACCACATGTTATCCATATGTTCCAGAAACATAGGTAGTTGCACTCTGATCTACCCAACCTCAGCTCTTAACCCCTTCTTCTCCCTCCTCTGAGCCTTGCAGGGGTCAGGGTGATAATATAATGTCCCGTTTGTGGCTGAGAACCCTCTGGCACTTTCTGCACATTGGTCACTTGTGACAACAGATATTTTTATATACATGTGCACTTTATAAGTGAGCGTCTTCTTCTCTGGGTAGAAGAAATCTCAGGCCCCCATGAACAAATAACCAAGAGGTTTTAACCTGACATTTCCTTTTTAATAAGACAAGATACTTTGTATTTTGTAGATCTCGTCTTTTGTTAATAGAACTTAGTTTTCATTTTATTGTCCAATTATAACATGAGTATTCACTGCATTCTTATTGCTACTGTCAGGGAAACACACTTTAAATGGCTTTAGAAACCTTGGTGGAGCATGCTTATAATTCCATACCTGGAGGGGCCAGCCTGGGCTGTATTAGACCCTGTCACAACTTCTTGACCCCAGATTTGTTCTAATAGGAAAGGGTATTTTAAAAAATAAGTATGAAAATATGATTTTAAAATTATGTTTTTTAACTGGAATATAGTTTGTTTATCTGACCTTTGGATAAAAAGGGGGATTTTCTGAATACATTGGCAGTAAATAATTGGGTCCCAAAGCTGAACAGTGGTACTCCTGACTAAAACCCTAAAATACTAAGTGAACTGAAAACCAAAAAGACATAATAATTTGCTATGATAAAGGATGATAAATAGATATACATATTGAAAGAGAGCCAGTGCAAATGATACACACTGAAAGAAAAGGAAATATAGGCAGGATAAATGGCTCAGTGGTTTAGCACATAGGCTACCCTTCCAGAGGATCTGGGTTTGACTTCTAGTACCTATATGTAGCTCAGAACCATTTGTAGCTCCAGTTCCAAGGGTCTGATACCTTTGGCATCCACAGGCAGCAGGTACACATATGGTGCACAGGCAAACAGGCAAAATACTCCGGCATATAAAGGAAAAAGTGAAAGTGCTGACCATCCTAAGCACTGAACCTTTCCGTATGCATTTAGGAGATGGAAGAAGAGCTGGATGTGCTGGTGCACGCCTGTAATCTCCATACGGAGGAGATGGAGGCAGGGGCCTAGAGACATGGTTCCATACTGGCTGCTCTTGTAGAAGACCCAGATTCTCTTCCCAGAGTCCCTCATAGTGGCTCACAACCATCTGTAGTTTGTCTTAGGCGATCTGACCCCGCTTCTGGCCTCTGCAGGCCCTTACATGAATTGGCACATAGACATACACGCAAAGAAAACATAAATACACATAAAAATAAGATGGGAAAACAAGTGGAGGTGGGAAAGTCAACGGTTCAAAACCAACATAGGGCCACATAATTTGTTAGAGCAGAGCCTGGTCCACACGAGACCTTATAATAATGCAATAACAAGAATAACAAAACAAAAACAGGAGATGAAAATGGAAGCAAGTCTGAAACCACTCAAATACCTTGTTTAAGTCCCTATTCCTTCTTTCTTTCCCGAGATAACCACATCTCTGATTCTAAAAACATAGATTAGTGTGGCCTGACCTTAAACTTCATATAGCTAAGGTCACAGCATGCACCTTCTCTCTCTGCCTTGGTAATTTTTATTGCTCTAAATATTCCATAACTCATCCAATTCTACTAATGGACATTTTGTGTTAATAGAAATTCAGTCTTCGTGCTTCCCATTTGAACATCAAACTATTGGTGTGCCTCAGGGAGCCACATTTACAGACTTCACGTAAAATTTCTGAGTTAAGAACAAAACAACTTTGACATTAAATGCACCTGTTACGGCTGCTTTCCAGGGACCCAGCCTATGCCAGTGTGTACTTTGCTAGCTTTAAGTCCTAAAGCTATCTAGCTGTGTTTAGAGTAATACTGGAAGTATATTTTGGAATTTCAAGAGACATGAGGATTTTTTTTCTGGCTGTTAGAAATGTTATTGGTCTTGCCATGTCTTGTAGTACACATGTACAAATGTTCTTGAAGTGTCTGGGTTGTGGGATGCGTGCTTAACTCCAAGGCATAGTCATGTGACTTTCCAAGGTGGTTGCAGCAGTTTGTATTTCCAGGATAAATATAGGAAATGACATTGCTCATCTGGCCACCACTTTGTATGATTAGTCTCAGTTTTAGCCATTCTGATGAGCAAATGGTAATACCTTGTTCTGACTTTAATTAATGATAATGTTGGTCATGTTAGTACATAGTAGCAGTGAAATTATGTCCCTTGTTAGCTTTTAACACTAACCACAGCTGGGAGAATCTTTAGATGTTCATAAAAACTAGGAGGAGAGTAAAACTTGGTATAGCATTTCTAGAAGTAATCAGAGTATAGCTAAAATGTTAACATGGTTTATTATCCAGAGTAAATAATTTTTGTTCTGTTCTGTTTTGGTTTTGAGACAGGGTTTCTCAGTGTATCTCTGGCAGTTCTGGAACCCACTCTGTAGACCAGACTGACCTCCAGCTCATAGATCTACCTGCCTCTGTTTCCTGTGTGCTGGGATTAAACATAATGCCTGGTCCCAAATTAAGTGGTTTTGGTTTTTAAAAGGGATTCCATGGATAAAGGAGTTTGCCAAGCAAGGCAGGCCACCTGAATTCTATCCTCAGAACGCACAGAAAGGTAGAAGGCCTCTGGCTTTCATCCCTGCACCATAGGCACATACTCCCTCCACCTCCATTTGTGCAAATAATAAAACTTTAAAATATTTAAGTCTGTCTTGTGAGTCATAATGAAGCCATGGTTCTAAACCCAAGGTGTGCCTTTGCAACACTGTCTGCAGAGCATGAACGTTGACTTGGTGCCTCTGTCTGGACTATCTGATGGTTAGAGCCTCTGATGTTCAGGAGAGAATTTGAAGTAGGCACCATAAGATGAATATATAAATGTAGCATGATCAAAATTTTGCAGAGAATAAAGCCAACATATAAGCTATTGTGGGTTTTGGAATATATGTCCTTTTTTTTGTTGTTGTTCCTTTGTTCATTCAGTGCAATATTTTGAGGTTTATTCCTGTCCTAACAGGTATAAGTAAGTACTTTACTACATGGTTTACTACATAGTGTTTGTCCATTTATTAGTTGGTGGACATTTGTGGCATTTCTCCTTTTGTGCTATTACAAATAATGCTATTATAAATACTCATGTATGAAATTCAGGATAAATATATTCTTATGATTTGTGCATGTAAACCTACAGTGGATCATTAAGTAATGGTTAACAGTTGTAAAGAGCATCCTTTTTAAAAGTAATTTTTTATCTTTCTGGTTTTCTACAAGTTTTATTTGTATTGAGTTGTTAAGACCACCCATTGACTGTGTGTATGTGTGCATCAGGACAGCAATTTGGCCGTTAGTTGGGATTTTCATTAGTACATAAATAGTCTGCTTTAATTTTAGTCTACCCCATCAGCTTATGTCTTTGTACCCATGTGGAGATCTATTCTAATATACATTATTAGGATACATATATCTCCCTGTATTCAAGGAAAGGCTTTCCTTGTATCTGTGGGAATACACAGAGGAGAGGACAACTCTATATGTTCATCACAGTGGCAGAGCACAGCAGGCAGTGCTCCACACTGTAGGTTCATGTCATTGCTGGCTGCCAACTGGTGTACTCTATAGGCAGTTACTATAGCTGGCCTACTCCTGCTGGTGACAGGTGCCCCTTTGCCTTCAGTTTACTATGAGAAAGAGAAAGCTGGTTTTTTATATGGACCTGTAACTGGTCCCCCTCCCACCCACCCATCGCTTAAGCTTATAAAGGAAGAGTCTACATCTGAGGAAAATGTATTCCTGGTCTCTCCAAGCCAGCCTGCTTTTCAGGAGAGGCTCATTCTCCATCCCAGCAGTAGCACATGAGTGTGACCCTTCCTGCTCCGGGCATCCTTTTATCCATCTGACTTTGCTGGTTAATGGATGTGAAGTGAATCTCAGTTTCAGTTTCCATTTTGGATTTCCTCTAGTGTGAACCATCTGTTTATAACTTTGCCTGCTCCTCTATTGGGTTTCCTCTTTTTAAAAGCAGAACTTCTCCATTCCTATTACAATAGTGAATAATATACTTTGTAGTTTTCCTGCTGCAAATGCTAATATGGCGGTTTCTGTTTCTGTTCCTTTTTAAGGGGACACAGGCTGTTAATATGCTGTCAGAGTAATAAATTAATCTTTGTTTTCAGTCCAGACGTCCGAGCGTTCCTTCAAATGGACAGCCCGAGGCATCAGTCAGATCCATCTGAAGATGAGGATGAAAGAAGTACTGCGAAGGTAGCAGGGGCGCTGTGCTTGACAGTCACAGCCTCAGTGATGTGCTTAACCTCAGACATGTGCTCTTACTTCAGAGCAGCATTAATGCAGAACCAAGGGATCGCGTCTGCGCTAGGTTGTCTGCACTGTAGCATACCTAAAAACAATGACACCATTTGCACACTATTACCCACCCCTCCTTTTTCTTTTCATGTGCATTGTGTGTGCTGTTGTATGGTGCATACATGTGGACATACGTGTGGAGGAACATGTGAATGGAGGTCTGAGGTTGATATTGGCAGTCTTCTACAGTGCCCTTACATTTTACTCAATGAAGCAGGACCTGATAGTCAAACATATACCCCACCAACATGGCTGGTCTTGCCAGGCAGCTAGCTTGCTCTGGGGAGTCCTGTCCCCACCCTTGAGGCTGGAATTACAGGCCAGCTGCCATGTCTACCTGGCATTTATGTGGGTTCTGTGGATCCAAACTGGTCCTCTTGCTTGTGTGGCAAGTGCTTTAACTACTGAGCCCTGATCACTGTCTCTATGTATGAAATACATAGAAATTGTACTTTGAAGTAAAAAGCATAATGCAGGTTGTTCTTAATATTGAAATTAAGTAGAATAAGCTTATTTTTAGAAGTTACTTTTAATATTCACTTTTGGGTCATGTAAGAAAGAAAAAAAATGTAAATCAGGGTATTATAAGTACAGTAGTACTGTGTCACCTGGAAATTATAAATCTGAAGTAAATTTCAGTAAAAATATGGTAATCTTACATGGAATGTGATTATATTGTTGTAGAGGTATGTGTGCTACATATACATAAAAGTTACTTATTTTCTTGAATATATAAAGGACTTCAAAGTGGATTTATGGGAAGCTAATTTCACTTATAGTTGGCTTTTGGGAAAGTGTCTACTGTGGGATGGGTTTGAAGCTCAGGGGCAGAATACATGCCCAGAGGCCCTGCTTTAATCCTTTGTAACCCAAGAAGAAACAGATGCTGTCTATGACAGGACCACTAGATTCAACTTAGGGAGTTTTCAGTTGAGTTTTCAGGTGAACTAGAATCTTTTCAAGTTAAGTTGCTCTGTGCTGTAACAGGTGAGTAAGGCTTCACTGCTGAATTGATCCTGGTCTTTAATTTACTGTATCTAAAACTTTGAAACTACTAAACTGCTGGGGACGAGAGAAAACCCTGTCTTAATTTCCTTTGGAGATGATTCTGCCAGGGGCTGAGAGAGCAGTCAGTCCGCCAGTGGGTGAGCCTGAGTTTGGATCCATCCCCAGTACCCAGAGAAAAGCTGAGTATGGCAGTGCCTGGGGTGGAGACAGAGGTCCTAGGGACTCACTGGCCAGCTCCAGGCTCTGTGAGATTGTCTGTTAAAGATAAGGAAGATCCAGGCAATCTCAGGGCTCCACTCTGCACTCAGTTGGATCTGCTCTGCATAGCCCTCATTACTGTCAACCTGGGTTAAATTCTTTTAATATTTGAAAAACAAATAGCATGGTAACCAGTTCTGAGTGTAAAGTGATTGTTGCTGTTAAAGTGTGTTTTCTGTGCTCCGCTCTCCCACGCAGCTTTGCCTGTTCCTTGTCCATTTAATGCTGAGTGTCATATCTGACTCTTCTTTTTTCTTGCAACTGCTCTTGAAAGTTATCACAATAAGAGTGACTGCTTATACTGATTATATTCCAGAATTAGGACTTGAGGCTTCTTTAACATATATTGTTGACTGTGGTACAGTTATATAATTTTATATCAAGGCATCCATTGATTTGTAATCTTTGACACTAATGAGAATACTGTTTTCCCCCTCACTAAATAGCCACATTCTACCTCACGGAACATCAACCTGGGACCAACTGGAAATCCTCAGTAGGTTTAACTTACTTCCATTTTTTTTTTTTTTTTTGAGAATAGGCATTTTTGTGAAGTTATACCATTTTAACTGGAGGCTGTGAAATGTGTCAGTAGATACAGAGAATATAATGCTGTCATGTGCTTCATTGCTCTAGCAGAGCTAGACGTTTTGTTTTAAAACTATTCGTCTCTCTCTCTCTCCCTCCCTCTCTCTCTCTCTCTCTCTCTCTCTCTCTCTCTCTCTCTCTCTCTCTCTCTCTGTGTGTGTGTGTGTATGTTTACACAGTCACATTTGCTTCCTTCTGTTTAAGACATTTCATTAAAGAACAAAAGAGCCAGGCGTGGTGGCGCACGCCTTTAATCCCAGCTCTTGGGAGGCAGAGGCAGGCGGATTTCTAAGTTCAAGGCCAGCCTGGTCTACAGAGTGAGTTCCAGGACAGCCAGGGCTACACAGAGAAACCCTGTCTTGAAAAAAACAAAAAAAACAAAAACAAAAATAGCCCAAAGGTTTTTATAGAAGAAATATACCTATATTTCATTAAGTATTTTAATATATCCTGTTTATTTTTAATTAATTTTTAGTTAACATATAAAATACTTGCCTCTTATGACATTTTCATATATGTATCAATATGCTCTGTTCATACTTGTCCCCCAGCGCACACACTGACCCCCTCCTCTCTGCCCAGTAGTCCCCCTTCTACTTTCATGTTATTCACGTGTGTACATATTAAACCTTGACTCAACATATGAAAGAAGACGTGTTTTGTCACTTCCTGTCTTGCTCTGTTCTTCAAATCCTTGGACATCTTTGCCTCTTCCTCTGTAGTCTTTCTGCTTTTGCATTCTCTGTGTGTGAGAGAAGATGTATTTAAATCTAGAGAGAATGTGTGCCATTTGCCTTTCTTTTTTTTTTTTTTTTTTTTGGTTTTTCGAGACAGGGTTTCTCTGTGTAGCCCTGGCTGTCCTGGAACTCACTTTGTAGACCAGGCTGGCCTTGAACTCAGAAATCCGCCTGCCTCTGCCTCCAGAGTGCTGGGATTAAAGGCGTGCGCCACCACGCCCGGCCTACCATTTGCCTTTCTTGAGTCTGGCTTATTTGCTGAATGCATCCTTGTTAATTTTCTCCTTTTTAAATATTTAACCTGCACCAGGTGTTAGGGTATGTGTATGAACAGACTTTATACTTTATGTATTTACTTACTGTGTGTGGAGGTCACAGGGCATCTTTTAGGAGTCAGTTCTTTGCTTGCACCATGTGGTTCCCAAGCATCAAACTCAAGTCATCAGGCTTAGTGGCAGTGTCCTTCGCCAGCCTGCCGATCAGATCACCTGTTTTTTGTTGGGATGGGTGGGTGGGTTGGTTGGTTGGTTAGTTTTGCTAATTACTTGACATTTTAAACGTAAGTGAAGTGACTCCTCCTCTGGTACAGCCTAGGCATTCAGGCTGTCTGTAGGAAAATATTCATAGATATAAAGGTCACTGTCCTACCTGCTGCCTCTCATGCCTTTGCCCACATACAGCCAGTGCTGTTTCTATCTGCTAGGTTTGAATAAGCAAAAAGGCAGTGTTGTTCTCCACTGTCTGGAGTTCTGTTCCTCGATCCCCTTCATTGCATGCATGTATGAGAACAATTCATTACATTGGAGATTTCTCTCCATCAAAAAGCATCCTTGGGGGGCTGGAGAGATGGCTCAGAGATTAAGAGCACTGACTGCTCTTCTAGAGGTCCTGAGTTCAATTCCCAGCAACCACATGGTGGCTCACAGCCATCAGTAATGGAATCTGATGCCATCTTCTGGTGTGTCTGAAGACAGCAACAGTGTACTCACATACATAAAATAAATAAATCTCTTTTTAAAAAAAGAAAGAAAAGGAAAAAAAAGTACTCTTAGCATTTTTATTGGTTGCTAGCACCTAGTAGCTTGTTTTGAAGAATTACCCAGCACCAAACACTACTTGAACTTAACGTATGTAGGTTTCTTATAACTGTGTCTATGTATTATAATGCATATGAAAGTTTATCTCCATTTTGTTCCCTTAGAATTTTATTGAAGTACCTATTAAACAGAGCTTAAACAGGGTTTATATAACTTAATTGGGAGAAAATGATATTGCTCTTAACAAAGGAAATGTACTAGTATAAAATCTTAGAAAGTACTGCCCAGAGAGCCAAAGATTTTGTTCCCCTACATTAATTTGTTAAATTAATGAGGTACAAGGAAATGATTTAAAGTTAATATCTTAATTTCTAGAAGGCTCATTTTTTTTTTTGCCATTGTTAATTTCTTTCAGTGCTAAACCAACTGACTTCGATTTTTTAAAAGTTATTGGAAAGGGCAGCTTTGGCAAGGTAAGCTTTTACTGTTCCCTTCCATGATTAAGTAGGCAGCGTCTGCTTTACATGTGTCATTGGGCTTCTCCCTTGGCAGGAGACGGACTTAATCTTAACTCTTTCTCTGCCGAGGCTTAAGGAGACAAGGCATGTGCTGAAATTCTAAGGTGAAACTTAGTGTGTGCCCAGTGCTTGTCAAGGTTCTATTGAGAAAACTGACTTAGAGATGCTTACAGCCTTTTGGGGTAAATAGTCTATTAAGGAATTCACCCAGGTAAATGTAAATGGTAGTGGGGCTGTGGTGAAATAAACAGGTGGATTGACGGGGTGTGGGCAGCTCAGTTGTCAGAAATAACCTTTGGATGGAATCCTTTTAAATGGAGGCTAGAAAAACTGAAGTGGGCACTTGTGTGGATTATAAAGAAAGGAAAATTTCCTTAATCCAAGAGCATCAGAGAAATCACAGAACGGGACAGGGTCCAGCCCTGCCAGGAAGGCCAGCACGGTCAGCAAAAGTGTCACAGGAGAATTTATCTGAACCACCAAATATATCTATTCTTTTTTGCAAATTTCACTAAAACTTGTAGTAAAATTTAATATATGTATACTTAATTATATTTTAATATATGTATAATTATTTAATATATAAGTATATAATTATATTTTCTTATATTTGTAGCTTTTGGTATCTTTTACGTTTTCTGAGTTGCTTTGAGAGCAGGAAAGGGCTACACTGCTAATCCTGTTTGTGTTGGTTTATTCATCAGATACACGGTGATCACTTGTTACATTGTACTTATATAAGCAGCAGCAGCAGAGTTAGACATGGATCCTGCCCTCTGTCACTACAGTTTATCACATGTTATAAGTGGTCTGCCATTAAAAACGCAGCATTTCAGATATCAAGAAGTTAGTGGCCATCAATCCTGGATAAATCTCCCCTTGCTTTGCACTAAAAACAGTGACAAACATTAGCTGGGTGTGCTGATGCATGCTTATAATCTTAGGATTATAAGCTTGGGAATCCGAGGTGGAGGATGGTGAGTTCGAAGCTAGCCTGGACAACATAGCATGATGCCATCCATCCTGAGACGGATGGAAGCACAACGAACATATAGTGGGCTTTGCTGTTGCTTTGAAGTTCTGCTTATGCCAAGAAGCCACAGGAATTGGTTTTATATGCAGTGTGCAGTGTAGGGTGACTCTTCATCTTTTTTCATGTGGCTTTATGGCTGACAGTACAGTTTGTTGAGACATAGTACCCCCTGGCACATACTGGGCTACAAGACCACCTCTGTCATTACTTGGCATTCATGTATGAACGAATCTGGTTTGAGACATGATGGTTTGTAGTTCTGTTTCTAGACTTTATTTTCTATTCCACGGGTCTGCTTGTTTATCATGGCATCCATGTTGTAATGTCTTGACAAATACAGCCTGATAGCCAGCACAAGCCCATCTATTCTCCTCCAGGAAGATATTCTTAGCCCTTTCCATGGCTGTGTACATTTTAGAATCATGATGAAATTTAATTTGGATTACATTCAATCTGCAGATAAGGTCAGGTGGGGGAGAATTGGTGTCTTTATATCTATGGACATGATATAAACTTTTCAATAATTAAACCTTTCTCAATATTTTATAACATTCTAATATTATTTTACACCCAGTTTATTTTTTTGTTTTGTTTTTTTCGAGACAGGGTTTCTCTGTATAGTCCTGGCTGTCCTGGAACTCACTTTGTAGACCAGGCTGGCCTCGAACTCAGAAATCCGCCTGCCTCTGCCTCCCGAGTGCTGGGATTAAAGGCGTGTGCTCCACCACTGCCCGGTTTATTACTATGTTCTTTGGTGTTTCTTTTTGAACTGTTGAAAACTGTTGTTAATCATTGATGCTAATTATATTTATGACCTGTGACACACTGAGCAGGAACACATATGCATCAGGAAAGGCATATGCAGGCATGCTCAAAGCATCATTTTTCACAAATAGTTTACCAGAGTATATACATCATAATGGAAGATTCTGTGTGATAGCGTTGACCATGAAATCTTCCACATGCTGCAATAATTTGGAATGAAAGGAATGAAAGGGGGACATGGTCTGTATAATTACAAATATATAATTTTTGAAAGCAGAACTTATTAGTTATTGCATGGTAAAATAGTGGTATAGCTGCCTTTGAGGAGGAGTGGGGTAAAGCCATGATTGGGGCAGGAGTTGTGGCGTGTTCTGCTTGACCTACGTAGTGCTTTAGAGGCTTTGTAAAAGCTTACCGAGATTTGTCTTAATATGTACAAGCTATGTTTAATAAAAACTGAAAATTTTGTACACAATATGAACCCATAAGGTTCAATAAAATGAAAGACTAATATGCAAAAATAAAGCAAAGCAAACACAAGTACAGAGTCAGAGCCTGCTGGGAAAGCAGTACATTTGTGAATAAGCTAAGCCTGCATGTGGTGGCCAAGTGTGCATGTCAGCTCTTTCCAGGGAGTGGCTTTGGTTCAGTTTCATTTGCTGATTTGCTTCTTAGTTTTTTATGTATTGTCCGAATCCACCAGCTACTAGATAAAGGTACACACTGTGAGGGTAAGCCGTGTTTGTACTAAGAATACATTTAAAGATGAGCCAGTCTATATCAGAAAGAAGGGTCGGGTAGGTGGGAGTCACTAAAAAGGAGAAGAAGTAGAGAAGGCAGGTGTTGCTCAGGCCAGAGCTATAGAGTAAAGGACAGGAACCACAAAACATGCTTGGATGTTAATACTAAAGGGGTTTGGACTCCATCTTTATGAATTCCAAACGTTAGTATTAACATACTTGCATCATTTACTTGGATTTTATAGCTTTTGCCGTCTTCTCTTTTCCTATCCAGCTTCCACTTTACACAGAGGTTTCATGTCTGCTTGGGTTCGTCTTGGCTGTCAGTTACCCAGACTTCCCTTGCTTTTGATGTCCGTGACAGTTTGAGGTATAGTGAGCATGTGTATCAGGAAGCCCCTCTGTTGGACGGCTCTGATGCTGAGGGTGTGTATGTGGACCAGTGAGACAGGGGCAGTTCTAGAAGCAGCTTGCCAGTGTCAGGAGTTGGTGTTGAAATGCCTTGGGACATGTCCTTTAGTAACCCAATACCTTACAGTTGTTCTCATGTATCATGTACTGGAAATGTGTTTGAATGTATGCATCCATAAGCAGTTTCATCACTGAGGAAGGACATCACAAAGTGTACTTACACACACACTTAAATATTACAGCCTACTACATGTCTAGGCCATGAACTATACGCTATTGCATACATGCCAGTCATGAACCAAAACACTGTTATGTGTAGCACAACCTTGAACATGTCTTCCTTTTCTGGTACAACATCCTCTGATTTTTTAAAAAATATATACATACAAGCTAAACCATTATAAAAAATACAACAGTCCATGTTGTATTGTTTCTCTGAACTCTTGTGAATTCAGAGCCAGTAAGAGAAGCCTGCATAAAATAGCAATGCATTATGTTCACTGAAGAAAATCACTCCCTTTATGTACCAACCAAGGTTATAGCTTTGGCATTTCATTGACTTATGAGTATCTCTGTATATCAAAATCACAAAGAACCTGTGAGAGTCAGTTCTCTCCTCCCGCGTGGCTCCCAGGAGTCAGACTTCTCATCAGGCGGAAGAGCCGTCACCTTTGCCCACTGAGCTGTCTCCACGGCCCTGCTTCAGTATTTTCTAAGCAAACTCCTCAAAGGGCAACATACACAGAAAGTTCTTGAATATGTGTATTTGGTGATGAATTTAGTTAAAAAACAAAACAAACAAACAAACAAAAATCTCATTACCAATATATTAAATAGCAAATAAGTGCTCTAGCTTTTCAAATAATCAGAACCCTTTCGGTTTTATTAAAATATCTCAGAAAAAGAATTACAGAAGTAAATCCAGTCGTGGTTAATCTTCAGCACAACACACAGGTCCGTTGCGGACATGATTTTTAGAAACTTTAAAAAGATTGCGAACTCTTCACTCATTTGCAAATCTTTCTAACAGGTTCTTCTTGCAAAACGGAAACTGGATGGAAAATTTTATGCTGTCAAAGTGTTACAGAAAAAAATAGTTCTCAACAGAAAAGAGGTAAAGTAAAATAGCTCGAGCCTGTTTCTGTATGAGCAGCTGTTTTCTGGTGTATACTACAAACTGATATTTTGCATTTTTTTCCAGCAAAAACATATTATGGCTGAACGCAATGTGCTCTTGAAAAATGTGAAGCACCCATTTTTGGTTGGATTGCACTATTCTTTCCAAACAACTGAAAAGCTTTATTTTGTTCTGGATTTTGTTAATGGAGGGGAGGTGAGTTTTGTAATTAGTTGTCTAATAGAGACAATGGCTAGAAAAAAAAAAGTAGCATGAAATCCAAAAGGTTCCCAGGCAAGGTCTGGGCTGACCGTGCTTTACCGACAGCCGTTGGAGAGTGAAGACAGTATTCAGTGGACCTCATGCTGTGCAGGACAGAGAGAAGTTACAGGCGTCGTGTGTGGTTTTGTCAACACTGTATTGCAAAATTGAAATGTTAGTGTAAAGCGGGATGTGTAATTTAGGTAATGGTTGTTCCAACCATTGCCTATGAATGTTAGCCATACATGTTATTTTCTAAAACGATCCAACTCTTCATCAGCAAGGCAAGCCCTCCCCACAGTTAAGCCAGTGGCGCAATGTTTGATGCTGTACCACCTTCCTGATAGTACACATGCATTTCAGCATGTTAGAGTCTGGCAAGATCTGGCTCAGAGAAAGGGTTTTTTGAAAGAAAAAGGTAATTGTAATCAGAGTCCACTCTTTTGTTTGTGCCAGTAAACCATGATCCCCAAAACGTACTCAGAGGACTATTGAATCCCATTCTAACAATGCTACCGTTACAGCGGCTGATGCGCGATAGTATGTGTGAAGTGTTACTTATATGCCCAGGACTCTGGCTTCTGTGTATGATGACTTTATTGTCACAACAGGCAGATTGTGTAAGACAAAGCCATCTGGCTAGTGGTAGTGAGTCATGGAGTTATAGCTACAGAGTGAGTTCCAGCAGCCTGGTATCAGGTTTCAGGCTGTTGGCCATCCCCGTTGATCTACTTCCTAAGCCCCTTAGATTTCTATTTCAGATGACCTCTGATCTACAAGTGTCTCTAAAGTTCACTTAAGTAGTACATCTTATAACATCTTTACAAAGGAGTCCTCTATCCCTCCATCTCAGCAAAGAGGAAAGACTAAATGTTACGTCAGTTAACTATAGAATAAAGGTGACAGAAAAAGAGAATGAAGGTGGGCAAGGTGGCACGCCTTTGATCCCAGCACTTGGGAGGCAAAGGAAGGGAGCTCTCTATGAGTTCAAGGCCAACCTGGTCTACAGAGTGAGTTCCAGGACAGCCAGGGCTACATAGTGAAACCTTGTGTGGTAAAAAACGAGAGAGAGGGAGAGGTTGGGAGGGAGAGAGAGAGAGAGAGAGAGAGAGAGAGAGAGAGAGAGAAGGGGAGGGGGGAGGAGAGGAGGAGGGAAGAGAGAGAGAACGAACATGAACAAATATGAAGTATAAAGTGAGTTACAAGCAGTAAAGAAATAGAATTCAGAGACAAGTTTGTCAGTGTTACTCAGTTCCACTTAAGTTTGAAGGTAGACATCTCAGTCACAAGCCTCCCTCCGCTGCTTCTCAGTCTTTGAAATGTTCATGGGAGACGTCTGAGTGGATAAGGGGGCCACTGCAAGTTTCCTTTTTATCTGTGGTTTCTTCATATTTTGGGGGTATGGTTTTGGATCCTTTTTACACCGTGGTTGTTCAGACCTGAGCAGCAAAGGTGGAAAGATGCATGGTTGTCATCCACAAGATGAGCTCTGCTTAGATATTCAGTGGTAGTAGATGAAGTCCTGTAGAGTGCACTGGGTGGGGGGGGGGGGGTGTTACAGGGTGTTAAATGTCTGTAGGTAGACTGGAGATAAAGGCCAGGAAGAAGGGTTGAGGTAGAGTTTGGCTTCATCCTGTGTTCTGTTGTAGTTTTGTTTCTGTTGTTTGGGTCAAGCCTTGCTATGTATGCAATGTATGTAATTCTTTCTGACTTGGCACTCCCTGTGCAGCCATGGCTGTCCTTAAGCTTGTGACAATCCCTCTGCCTCAGCCTCCTTCCTGAGTGCTGGGCTTACAGGCATGTGCCAACATACCTGACTTACGTTTGTTTGTTTTGTAGAGTCTCATTAGATAGCCTAGGCTGTAGGCCTCAGTCTCCGAGTACTGGGTGATCGTTATGCACCACTGCGCCCAGCTCCTCCTGTTCTCCCATTGTTGACCTCAAACCTCGACCTGGGACATGGAACTTTTGTGTATTACTTAATCTCGTCATTAGAACCAAGTGGAGTGTCAAAAAATGAGTTCTAGGATGCTGGTCAGATCAGCCTTTCTGAGCTAGCTTCCTCGTCAGTCTTCTACCTCAGGTCTGCTGATTGGGCAGATTAAAGGACAGAAGTGTATAAAGACCTCACACAGAGCTTTTGGTTTACTAAGCTGTCCACGAGGCCTAGTAATTCCATGGTATTTACAGGTAGTTACAGGCAGCATCAGGATTGTAGATTTTCCTTAATCTCTTCTAAAGCGGCTATCCGCAAAGTGTGGAGACTGTCACACTGAGAACTGAGTGTAGTACATGGGAAATGAGAGAATTCAGTGAGAGCAACACAGACACATGTTTGAAGACAGTGGCACAGTAGCTGGGTAAGAGACGGACACACGGTTGAAGATGAGATACGGACAGGACAGCGGGGTTTGTGAGCCTTCATCTTACGATCAGTGTATCAGAAGCAATGCTTTTGTGTGATGCCTGCCACATGTGAGCACCCTAACAGCTTCCCTCCGCCCTGCAGCTCTTCTTTCACCTCCAAAGGGAAAGGTCTTTTCCTGAACCCAGAGCGAGGTTTTATGCCGCGGAGATCGCCAGTGCCTTGGGCTACCTGCACTCCATCAAAATAGTGTACAGGTGAGTCATCTTTTTATACCACATGGAGACACCTCCTGAAATGGTTACGGTTTCTTGAAATATTTCAGATGATAGTCATATTTTTCTTTTCTTTTAATTCAATATAGAGACTTGAAACCAGAAAATATTCTTTTGGATTCAATGGTAAGTGTGATCTTATTTAAAATCTTGTAGTTTTTATTTCGTTGTTGTTGTTAGGCATGGTAGGAAATTGTCTTAAAGCTTCCTTACTCTGTGATTGCATTTCCGTACGAGTCTTGACGTGACGTTATACTTTGATTATCCTGTTAGTGTTTATAAGGGACCAGGTTGAGAAAAGAGAGCCCAGGGCTGGAGAGATGGCTCAGTGGTTAAGAGCATGAACTGCTCTTCCCAGAGGTCCTGAGTTCAATTCCCAGCAACCTCATGGTGGTTCACAACCATCTGTAATGGGATCCGATGTCCTCTTCTGGTGTGTCTGAAGACAGCCACAGTGTATTCACATACATAAAATAAATAAACCTAGAAACGAAGGAAGGAAGGAAGGAAGGAAGGAAGGAAGCAAGCAAGCAAGCAAGCAAGCAAGCAAGCAAGCAAGCTTGCTCACAAAGATAAAGAACTAGCACGAGGCCCCTTGCAAGGAAGTAGTTCTGTCTTGACTGTGGTGAGACCTACAACAGTACACGTACAATGCATAGAACTGCACATGAACACAGGATTACACATATGCAAAGGAGTGACACCAAGTAAAGCCAGTATTGTTATTAGCACTTTTGTACTAATGTGAATTTCTTGCTCGACATTGTAACAAAACGTCGGCTCTGGGGTAAGCTCGATGAGGTTACAATCTCTACTGTTTTTGAAATTTTATTTGTTATTATAGTTATTTTAAAATAAGAAGGGTTTCAAATTATCAGTTCAGCTCCAAGGATATAACTCAGTAGGTAGAGCAATTGCCTAGCATGTAGGCAGCCCTGGATTCACCTTACTTTAAAAAAAAAAAAAAGGCACAGCTGTACATACCTACTATCCCAGCACTTGGGGCAGGAGGCTCAAGCTATTCTAAAGCGTAAGGCCAGCCTAGGGCTCTGTCTCAGAAAACGAAAAGTAAAGTTGTTACAGTGAGAAGCTTGTTAATTCCTGTCTACACGTTGCTTTATCTTGCCGACTTCTGTTGTCAGGGACATGTTGTCTTAACGGATTTTGGACTTTGCAAAGAAGGAATCGCTATTTCTGATACCACCACAACTTTTTGTGGTACACCAGAGGTAAGAAATATGTCTGATCATTGATATAATTTATAAACTATAAATACAAGTCATACCCTACATCTACAGAAGAGGTGAAATAAAACCTGTTAGAGCTTCCAGCTTTCTAGGGACTTAGAGTGTACAGTGGGTATTTTTCACTGGTTGTGACAGCCACAAGACCCAACTCATTTGAAAATCTAGATAGCACTTATTTAGTGTGAGTTACAGTACCTTAAATTTGTTCCCTTTTCAGATCCTAAATTCTGTCTTGTGTTCACTGGGTTGCTGTAACGTTTCCATTTTTTCTGTAGTACCTTGCACCTGAAGTAATCAGAAAACAGCCCTATGACAACACTGTGGACTGGTGGTGCCTGGGAGCTGTTCTGT
The DNA here is from genome assembly GCF_978045245.1 of Mus caroli. Lineage (NCBI taxonomy): Eukaryota > Metazoa > Chordata > Mammalia > Rodentia > Muridae > Mus > Mus caroli. Next base: position 6,799,536 of record NW_028227256.1, read on the forward strand.
ATGAGATGCTGTACGGGCTGGTATGTGTTTCTATTCCTCATTGTTCACTGCACCATTGATGACATAGTAATTAGTAATCCTGAAGATGCTTAGGTAGTACCAACAATGCCTTGTTAAATGAGTCTGAAACCATTTTAGGAATACTTACATAAAGAAAGGCTTCATTACTTTCAAACACCAATATATAATTTCGGTATTCCTTTAGGTATTTCTTCGGGCACTTTTAGAAATAGACACCCAGTCATAATGTTGAACTTTCTTGTTTTCTTTCATTTTGTTTACATCAGACATCACCTGCCTAGTTTCAGAAAGATGAAAATAAAAGAGTTTTCAGTTATTAACAGATTGCTATTATGTCTTAAACGATGATGCTTTGGGGTTTTGCCTTTCATTCTGTTCTCATGGGGATGAGTTAATACAGGCATTTCCAGCTTTTATAGCACTGGATACCACGTGTTTCCCTTCCCTGAAAACATCCTGGGTTAAAGAATTCACTGACAAAAAAAAAAGATGTTTACTGTGCAGTTAAATTCCACAGTTTTCAGTAAGGATGCCTAAGGCCAGCCAGCGCTACTGGTTAAAATGGAAATTTTATAGCTATACTAAGATACCACTCCAACCCAGGGATAGGCTTTTTAGTTTACATATCTTCATAACAGTATATTTGTTTTTCTTTTATGTGGAGTGTGTGCAAGCTAAAAGTCAGTGGTAGGTGTCTTTGTCAATAGCTATCCACCTTATTTTTTGAGACAGTCTCTTACTGAACCTGTAGCTCACCGATATGGTTAAATTGGTATGTTAGCAAGCCCTACGTAGCTTTGTATTTCTGCACCCTGCACTGGATTACAGGCACAATTTTATGTGGGTACTGAAGATATGGGTGTGGGGCCTCATGTTTGCATAGCAAGTACTTCAGTGACTGAGCCATCTCCTAGGACAGCACCTAAATTTTGCTTTTCTCTAGCCCATTTGAAATATTTGAATTGCTTTCTAGATATTTTCTGTGGTCCCTATGTGTTCAGCAGCCCTATGCAGTGACCTTTGAGGTAGTAGACAGTGCTAGTGTTAAATGCTCATCGGCTCAGGAGAGAGAGGGGGGGTGGGGTGGGGGGAGTGTGTGTGTGTGTGTGTGTGTGTGTGTGTGTGTGTGTGTGTATGTGTATGTGTATGTGTGTCCTACAAGCTGAGCTCAATAAAGATCAGCATATTTAGCCGGGCATTGGTGGCACACGCCTTTTGTCCCAGCACTTGGGAGGCAGAGGCAGGCGAATTTCTGAGTTCGAGGCCAGCCTGGTCTACAGAGTGAGTTCCAGGACAGCCAGGGCTACACAGAGAAACACTGTCTCAAAAAAATTAGCATATTTTAGATTCCACAGAATAATAGACAGATAACACCGCCCTTCCCTCAGCTGTAAATGGCTTGTTAAAAGCTACCTTTTAAGTAATGCTAATGACAATAGATATCAGATAATTACTTAATACCTTAACTTTATTTAGCCACTGATTGTCATCTAGATATTTCAGAATTCTTTGTATTCTTTGAAGGACTTTGAAAGTATAAAATAAGGTTATATTTTAAAAGGCAAAAAAAAATTTTTTTTACTTTCTTACCAAAAACAACAAACCAAAAACCCTGAAAATTGACAGAGCTATAAAACTCCATTAACTTTAAATAATATTTTTATTTCAAAGCTTTTAGCTAGATAATTAATTCTGAGGTATTCTCCTCAGACTGTAATTGTCACATGTACTTATGAAGGAACACTGTCTTCAGGTTGCTATCTACATGTTTGATGATTTTATTCTCAAATCTTAAGTCATTTGATATTTGTTATTTGATGGGTCTGGAATGCCTATTCCCTGTAACTATCATCATACCTGTGTCTCAGTCACTGCTCTCTGACTCTGAAGAGAGAGACACCGTGACCAAGGCAACTCTTATAAAAGGAACCATTTAATGTGGGGCTTGTTGACAGTTTCAGAGGCTTAGCTCAGTATCATCATGGTGAGGACCATGGAACCGGAGCAATAGCTGAGAGCTATATCCCAATTCATAGGCCAAGATACAGAAAGAGACACTTGACCTGGCAAGGGCTTTTAAAACCTCAAAGTCCCGCCCCCAGTGACACACTTACTCCAACAACTAATCCTTCTCAAATAGTGCTATTTCCTGCTGACTAAGCATTCAAGTATAGGAGCCTATGGAGTGAGGGTGGGAGGTGGAGATATTCGAGCCACCACACTGTGATATGGCCGACCCATCCTTATCTTTTGTAAAATATACTAATACAAGTGTGTGATTTAAAAGCAGTCTACAAAGAACTAGTAAAAGTATTATTCCAGCCAACGAACACAAATTAAATCTCTTTGCCATACACTATTGATAGCTGCATTCTCCAGGAGGTACTGCGTTTCTGTAACTCTCAGGACCCAGCCTCTCTGAAGACCAAGGTCAGGTCCAACATCTTTTCTTTTGGAACACAGTGTTTCACTGTGTGGTCCTGCTTGGCCTGAAATTCACCATGTAGACTTTGCTAGAACTCATAGAGATCTACCTGCCTCTCTAGAACTCAGAGATCTACCTGCCTCTATCTTCCAAGTTCTGGGATTGATAGTGTGGGACACCTCACTCAACAGTCCAACATCTTTTAAACCATTTTCACATAACTCACTAGCCTCTTGTGTTGTTTTGCTGTTTTAAAAAATTTTTCCAGCCTCCTTTTTACTGCCGAGATGTTGCTGAAATGTATGACAATATTCTTCACAAGCCCTTAAACTTGAGACCAGGAGTGAGTCTCACCGCCTGGTCCATTCTGGAAGAACTCCTAGAAAAAAACAGACAAAATCGACTTGGTGCCAAAGAAGACTTTGTATGTATCATGTTTCTGAGTACCAGTTGTTAAACTTAATTAAAATGTGGAGATAAGTCCTTATTTTATTTGGTATTTAGTGAAACATTATTACAGAATCGGGGTAAATGGGGGGATTCTTGTCCCAGGTTTCAGTAGTGTTCATGTACTTTAATTTAGTTCTCTGTCCAGCTTTTATACCCCGCTACTTACTGATTTTCATTTCCGACAATTGCTCCTTCCCTCTTTTTATGAGGTGTCATATGGTACATTTACTACTTTGATTTTTTTTTTTGTTAGTTTATTTTAGAAGAAAATTTTAATACATAGCTCAAAATCTAATGTTCTCTCCCTCAGCCTCTTGAGTGCTAGGATTAGAAATGTGTGCCATGCCCAGAAATTTTATTTTTTGTATTTTGTTGTTACTATTTGTTTGTTTTATTTTATTTTGAGAAAAAAGTCTGTGATGTGCAGACTAAACTCAAACCAGCTGCCATCCACCTGCCTCTGTCTCCCAAGCGCTGGGATTACAGGAGTGTGCCACCACACCCAACCTAGAAATTTAAAGTTTTACCGCTAAGTAATACAAACTTAAAACACAAACCACCCAACTCATAAGTTTTTGTTGGGGTTTAAGACTATGGTAGTGTTTAAATTATTTTCTTTGTTAAGGAAAATTTAAGGGGCTGGAGCAACAGTTTGGGGGTTAAGAGTGCTGCTTGCTTTTCTGGAGGACCATGTTTGATCCTCAGCACATGAGAAGGTCACCACCATCTGTAATTCCAGTTCCAGGCAGTCCAAGGCCCTGTCTTGCTGACAGTCTGTGTTCCTTTCCACATGAAATGCCTTCATTTCCATTTGGTTGTTCTGGCCGCAAGTCTGAGAAACAGACTCTCTCTCTTACCAACTTCCATATTTAACCAACTGTATGTGTGTGAGAGGGAAAAGAGACAAGAGAATATGAACATTAATGAGAATATTCCCTATCTGTACTGCAGGACTCACTCTCTCAACCAAACTACCCAAGCTCCCTTCATTCATCAGTTTACTTTCTTACTGTCTACTTAATTCTTAATGTAGCTTTCAGAAGTCAATAGTCATTTCTCATTTTCTTTGTTTATTTTTTATTTTGTTTTTTAAGAAATAAAAGAAGCAGAGTTTAGTATCCAGCACACATACCAAGTGGTTCACAAACACCTATGACACTAGCTTCAAGGAATTCGATTTCTCTTCTGAACTCTGGGCACCTGCACACACACACACACATGCACACACCACAGACATTCACACATACATGTGTGCATATGTGCAGATACACACAAATAAATTGTCTTTTTTTAAAGGTGCCCACTTAAGACATTGCATAGAATTTTTTTTCCTAACCCACAAGCTTTGTAGGTTGAGCCCTACTTTATAACTGCTATAGAACTGGACTGTGCTGTGCCTTGGTGTAATCAGGCCCCTCCCACAGCTTTCATGTCTGTCCCCTGTGTAAGCAGGCCCTCCCCACAGCTTTCACATCTGTCCCCTGTGTAAGCAGGCCCTCCCCACAACTTTCACATCTGTCCCCTGTGTAAGACTGTGCTGACTTTTTATTTTTTATTTATTTTTTAAATACTTTTTTTTTTTTAAAGATTTATTTATTTATTATATGTAAGTACACTGTAGCTGTCTTCAGACACTCCAGAAGAGGGCGCCAGATCTCGTTACGGATGGTTGTGAGCCACCATGTGGTTGCTGGGATTTGAACTCTGGACCTTCGGAAGAGCAGTCGGGTGCTCTTACCCACTGAGCCATCTCACCAGCCCTGTGCTGACTTTTTAATGATACTTTCATTTCCACATTTTTATGCTCATCTTTGAAGACTCCATGAAATATTTAGGACAGGATTGTTAACCCCGTTTAACCTAAATACCTGCCTTTCCAGGGCCTATGTCCAACATCAGTATCAGATTAAAAACAGATTAAAGGACGTAGTTTCACCTTGTAAGATTCTTCAATGAATACTTAAATTTATGTCATTACTAAAAAAACTTTTTTTAATATTCTAGCTTGAAATCCAGAATCATCCTTTTTTTGAGTCACTCAGCTGGACTGACCTCATACAAAAAAAGATCCCACCTCCATTTAACCCTAATGTGGTAAGTATGTGTCTTATGTAAAATAGTGAAATCTAGAACTTAAGTTCACTATGACTTAGGAAATGGATCCCCACAGCCAGCCTGAATTAAAGGAGCCAGGCCCTGAAGATCTGTGCACCCTCACTGAGTGGTGCCTAGCTCAGTGGTGGAGGACTTGCCTAGCATTTCACAAAAACATGAAGAGAAGAAAGCAACAGAAACTTCAAGGTGACCAGTAAGACCACAGTTATTAAATATCTTCCTGCATAGTAATTATGAGTGCTTCTTAAAGGTCAAAAGGATGGGCTTAGTAGATGGAAGCTAAGGTAGCCATTACCATTTCTATACATAGTAAACCAGCATCCAAGTGCAATTATTTCCTAACAAATGTGTGTATAGGTATAGTGTTGTATGTACGTGTGTGCGCGTGTGCATGTGCGCGTGGATGTGCCAGAGGTTGAAGTATCCTCCACAGTCTTGCCCACTTTAGTTTTTGAGACAGGCTCTGTCACTAAACCTGAGCTGACTCATTTCAGCTAGGCAGCCTTGCCAGTTAGCTGCAAGGATCCACCTGTCTCTGCCTTTTTGGTGCCAGGAGGACTCATGTGTAAACCCTGCTCAGATCGTGACTAAGTCCTGGAGATCTGAACTCGGGTCCTTATGCTTGCTTGCTAAATACTCTTATCAGCCCAACTGTATCTTTGGCCCTAAGCAAAGTCTTTTCCTGGCGTTTGTCCTAGCACTTCTAGAAATTAATAAGCTGGGCAGAGGCAGGCAGATTTCTGAGTTCAAGGCCAGCCTGGTCTACAGAGTGAGTTCCAGGACAGCCAGGGCTACACAGAGAAACACAGAAAAACCAAAAAGAAAGAAAATAATAAAAGTATTATTAAAATGTTCGTATTAGCTACCCTTGTTAGATCTACTGATGGAGGCAGTTTACTAAAGATATGGTTTTAAGCAAAAAGGTGATGAGAGGTGCATTAGAATTAGCAATGTGTAAAGTTTTAGAAAGCAACATAGATTGTTAATAGTCATCGGAAGGTTGGTAATAATGTTAGTAACCACTGACGGCCTTCTTCCTGGACTTACATATTTTGTGTTGGCTGTTTCACATGAGCTGCCCCTCAGATGAGCTGCAAACTCACTACTCTTATGCATGCCTCATCAGTGTGTCTGTTTATAAATTAGCAGAGGATAGTCGCAGACAGATGAGAAGTGACAACACCAATATGCAAATCTGGGTGTGATTCCAGGGTTGCCCTGTGTTTGCATGGGTGGGCATGCACATTCCTGTGATGGACAGACCAAATCCTTGACGTCACTCCTTAGGCGTCACCCATGTTGTTTTGTTTTATTTTGTGTTGTGAGACAAAGACTCTTACTGGCCTGAAACTAGGCTGGCTGACCAGTGAGCCCAGAAACCTGACTGACTACACCTTCCTGTGCTGGAATGGCACAAGTGTCACCAGGCCAGTGTTTTAAAACCTGAACTCCAACTCATCTTCCCCTGGCTAAACAAATAATTCAGCAAGTGACCATCCCTCCCAGCCCCAAATCTCTTCATTTGTTGTTGCTGTGAAACTTAGGGGGATAAGGAAATTACTCTAGGAAGTAATGTTATTTTGTATACCCTGTCTTGGTGAAAGGTTAGACTCTGCAGAATGACTGTGATTTTTTACACCATCTGACATAGCAGTGTTTGTACCCTGGCTTGTTTTACGTAGTTCGGAATTGATAGTTTGAGAAATGACTACTCTGTTAAGGACAGTTTTGTTCCTGATTTTCACTTTCAGGGTTAGGGAGGCTCAGTCCTCATTCTTCACTGAAGAGAAAGCAAGTGTATAGAGAAAAGGAAATGATATAAAGAATTGCAACGTTTCATACTCAAAAGTTGATGAAAGTTTCTGCTGTGTTCTGCATTAATTTGTGTCTGTGTGTTACTGAGCACATTGGCATAAGGGTTGCTGAAGCAGGTGCTCCTATCCCTGGGATAAACTCCCAGTTCTGAAATGATTTTAAATACCTGTGTGTGTGTGTGTGCGCTTCCGCTCAGTATGCATTTAAGCGCCACATGCTTCCATCCCTGGTCCCTGCTGAGACTATAAGAGGCCATTGGATCCCTGAAACTGAAGTTAAAGCTGATGTGAGCCATCTGATATAGATGCTGGGAACAAAACATGGATCCTCTACAATACTTTTTTTTTTTTTTGAGATTTTATTTTTCTTTTTTTTTTTTTAAAGATTTTATTTATTTATTATATGTAAGTACACTGTAGCTGTCTTCAGACACTCCAGAAGAGGGCGCCAGATCTCGTTGCGGATGGTTGTGAGCCACCATGTGGTTGCTGGGATTTGAACTCTGGACCTTCGGAAGAGCAGTCGGGTGCTCTTACCCACTGAGCCATCTCACCAGCCCCCTTTATTTTTCTTTTTGTGTAAGTGTATGAGTATTACACTGGATATGCATATGCGCACCAAGTGCATACAGTGTTCATGGAGACTAGAAGTGTCAAATCTCATGAGCCATCACGTAGGTGCCAGGAATCGAATCCAGGTCCTTTATCCTCTAGAAGAGTAGCCAGTGCTGTTTGTTCTCTCTCCCTCTCCCCCTTCCCCTCTCCCCCTCTCCCCTCCCCTTCTTCCTCTTCCTCCTCCCCCTCTCCCCTCCCCCCTCTCCCCTCCCCCCATCCCTCTCCCTCTCCCTCTCCCTCATCCATACATGTGGTATATGTGTGTGTGTGTGCACACACACATGTGGCTGGGCAGTGGTGGCGCATGTCTTTAATCCCACCACTTGGAAGGCAGAGGCAGGCAGATTTATGAGTTCGAGGACAGCCTGGTCTACAGACTGAGTTCCAGGACAGCTAGAGAAACCCTGTCTCAAAAAACCAAATAATAATAATAATAATAAAATGTTTTAAAAAAATTTTTTTAAAGATAGATTTTGATCATTTTTTTTCCTCCCCCAGTTTCTCTCAGATCCTACCCGCTTCCTCGCTTACTATCCACCCAACTTTATGTTCTTTTGCCTAACAGTACACAATCAGTTGGGCATAGTGATACATACCTTTAATTCCAGCACTCAGGAGACTGAGTTTGAGGCCAGCATGTTCTACAGAGAAAGTTCCCAAACAGGCAGGGCTACACAGAGAAACCCTGTGTCAAAAAACAAAAATGAAAAAGAAGGGGCTGGTGAGATGGCTCAGTGGGTAAGAGGACTGACTGCTCTTCCGAAGGTCCTGAGTTCAAATCCCAGCAACCAATATTGAGGCTCACAACTACCCGTAATGAGATCTCACGCCCTCTTCTGGTGCATCTGAAGACAGCTACAGTGTACTTATGTATAATAATAAATAAATCTTAAAAAAGAAAAAGAAAAAAGAGAAGCCACAAAAACAAAACAAAAAAGCAAAGTACACATACACAATGGAACAAATGGAAATCAAAAGAAACCAAAGACCAACAAGACAAAAAAAAAAAAAAAGAAAGAAAGAAAGAAAATCTAAAGGAAAAGGAGACAGGAAGCCTACAAAACACCATTGAATTAATTCATTTTGTGTTGGGCATCTACTCCTGGGTGTGGTGCCTTCCTGATGGGTGGTTAATATAACCAGAGAGACAGAGATTCCACCGGAGGAAACTGATTTTTTTCCCTTTGCTAGTGGGTATCAAATGCAGATAGCTTCTTGGTTAGGGGTGGGAACCCATGTCCATTTCCCCCTCACTGGCTTTATCTGGCTTGAACTTGTGTATGCTTTTTGCATGTGTATCAGTCCTGTTGTGTCTAGAAGACACTGTTTCTTTATACTCATCCGTGACCTCTGACCCTTTAGATCTTTCTGCCTCCTTTCCCACATATGTCGCTGTGCCTTCATAGGGAGGCTTTGATGAAGATATCTCATTTAGGACTGAGTGCTCCAAAGTCTCTCACTCTGCACATTATCCAGTTGTGGGTTTCTTTGTTAGTTCCAGTCTACTGCAAGAAGAAGGTTCTCTAATGATGGATAAAAAAGGTACTGATCTATGATATAGTAGTATGACATTAGGACTCATTTTATTGCTGTATTCCTTTAGCAGAATAATAGTATTAGATTTTCCTCTATATAGTCTCAAATTCTTAGGTACTACATAGTCATCTCTAGTTCTTAGATACAATAAAGCCTGGAGTTCTTAGGTACTATTGAGTTCTTAGGCACTACATAGCCTCTAGTTCTTAGGCACTATCTATTCTCAAGTTCTTAGGCACTATTGAGTTCTTAGGCACTACATAGCCTCTAGTTTTTAGGCACTATCTAGTCTCAAGTCTTAGGTACGATATAGTCTCAATTTCTTGACACCTACTTCTTTAACTGGAATCATTTGTTTAGTTGATTGGTTAGTTTAGTTAGTTTGTAAAGACAGGGTTTCTCTATGTAGCCCTGGAACTCACTCTGTAGACCAGGCTGGCCTTGAACTCAGAGATTCACTTTCCTGAGTACTGGGATTAAAGGAATGCTTTTCACCACCCAGCTTGGCACCTCCTTCTTTACATCAAGGAAATCATCATCTATGATTTTGTTAAGAACATTTTCTGTGTTTGATCTCGGTTTATTCTGCTCCTCAATTTGTAGATTTGGTCTTGGTTTCCTGCATGTTTTCTGGCTGGATTTTTTTAGGTTTGGCATTTCTTTGAGCTATCCCTTTTTTTCCTACCTTATCTTCAACTCCCGAGATTCTACATGTTTTGTACTACGTTAATGTGGTGTGACAGGGCTTTCTAGGGGGAGACCAGTAACACACTCACTCCAGACAGGAAGCCTGTGACAGACCAAAGAACAAATGCCACCAAAGGCCAGCTTGGTGAATCAATACGTTTTATTGGGGTTACTTAAAGGAATATGGGCAAAGGATACTTATGGGAGCAGAAATTACTCAGATAGCTACATCACCAAAGGCCACCCCAGCACAGGTGACATCTCACAGAATCTGGGAACCTGGAGCACACTACACTGTACAGCCTGCATTCACTTCACAGGTTGGCGGGGTCCCTTTCAGTGACTCAGTTGGTTAAACCTCTTCCGACCTGGGGACTGGTTTCTCCTTCTTCCAGGCAGTTTCTCTAGTCTCACAATCTTCTTTGCAGCTTGGCTTCTTTACTCTGGGGTGGGGATGGGAGCTAGCTAATTTGATTAGCTTCAGGTACTACCTGAAGCTATTTGTTACCTTTCTGCTCAAGAGGTTTTCCTGTATGGTATTTCAATCTGGGAGTAAACCATTACACAACAGTTGGTAGGACTTAACCTCTGAGGTAAGTTTTGTTTGACTTCCTAAATTTTATATATAGTTTTATTCAGTTTAATCACTTCAGTGATTCTCTTTGTTAAATTATACTTTCATGTCTTGAGATGTTTTCATTATTTCATTCAACTATAGTTTTACAGACTTTATTAAGGGATTTATTCATAATCTCATATACCATTCATTTGATAATTCATACCTTTTTAAGACTTTTATTTTTATTACTTTTTTTGTAGTCCAGGTGTTATCCCCCTCCTGGTCTGCCCTCCAACAGTTCCTCATTCCATTCCTCTCCTCCTCCCCTGTCTCCAAGAGGATGTCCCCGGCGCCTACCCTGCCAGGCCTCCCCCTTCTAGGCCTCAAGTCTCTCGAGGTTTAGGTGCGTAGTTTTGGTACAGAGGCAGACATGTTGAATGGGATAGGATGGAAGACCCAGAAATAAACCCACACACTTACGGACACTTGGTCTTTGACAAAGAAGCCAAAAATATACAATGGAAAAAAGAAAGCATCTTCAGTAAATGGTGCTGGTCTAACTGGCAGTCAGTGTGTAAAAGGATGAAAATAGATACAAATTCATATCTTAAGGTCCTTGCCATTTTGACGTCTGTGTCTTGTGCTTCAGCTAATTGCATTTCTCGGGCGGGGCCTACTGTGATAGGGTTACTGGATTCTGGTAGAGGCACTTTGTCCTGGCTGTTCGTGTTTTTATTTTTGTGTGGGGTGTAGGCATCTGGAGTTCAGTGTTTGCTGTGTTTCCGGTGTCATTATCTGTTCTTGTCTTTGTTGGGTAAGGGTTCTGTTCTATGGTTGCAGTTGCTTTCTCTGGATCCTGAGCAGGTGTGGTTGCTGTGGGGTTGCCGGCAGAGATTGCCTTTGCTAGACAGAGGATGGCAGAGAGGAATGGAAGTAGGCTTAGAGGAACAGCAGAGAGGGTTACAAGAAAGAGCCAAGCAGGGTCTGTACCAAAAGGTGGAGTCCTCAGGGAATGGGTGTGGTGTGGCAAAAGGGACTCCTGCAGGCTGGTACGGAACTAAGAGTAAATACCGAAAGAGTACAGTGGAAGTCAGGAAAGTGAAACTCACCTACATGACTCCCAGTTCAGTGTGGCCACAGGGTTCCATGTGTTTTTGCTGATACAAAGGAATGGCCATGGGCTAGAGGAGAAGGCTGAAGGAATGGATGGGAAAGAGCTGAGCTGGGACTACCAGCAGCCCTTAATCACTGAACCATCTCTTCCGCACCTTTAAATTCATCTTAAATTCCTTTTCATTCTAAAATCTTTAGTGCAATAATTCCTAGAGCACTTTGTACTCCGAGGGAGATTTTCTAATATGGAGAGCATTTCATGTCCGTGCCCTGTTTTCTGATTAATTTGTAGATTTACAGGGCTAACTGATATCCTGGGGTTATTTTCTCTGCCCTGAGTCCCTATCTGTGTAAATCAGTTAAGCTTCTGTTCCTGGAGTGTACAGGGTTTTGCTTCCCTGTAGAGCCTGGAGGTTTAGCATGGTGTTTACAGTCAGACCACTGGCGTTGATATCACAGTTCCTATCTGTGGGAAAAGGTTCAGCGCCACGTTGAATGAGACACTTGAGAGGTGAGCTTTACTCCTCCTTTCTCAGCAGCTGCCCTCAGGCTTTACAGCGAAGGATGTCCTCACCAAGTGCTTCATGACTGCCTCTTAGGGCAAAGATCATGGCTTTACCTAAAACAGCCCCCACTGCTCCATAAGAAAGCTTTACCCATCTAAACTTGAGGAAGTGAACAGTCAGGCTCAAAGTAAAATACTTTCCTGGAGCTCTCTCTCCCTAAGCCTTGCTTTTGCACATAGGGATGGTGATGTATAGAGGAGAAGGTATGTATATATATGCATATGTATATGCATATGCAACTCTACTATGCTGGTCTTCCTTTCCCTTACCATCACTATTCTTCCTACTTAGCAGTAAAAAAACAAATCTCACCATGATAATAAAGGTGGCACAGGAGGAACAGAATAATAACGTAGGGGAAATCTAAACTTGCCAGGGGAAATATGCAAAGTCATAAAGACACTTTGATGAACTACATTAATGAAAAATGAATAATGAACTGAGTTAATGAAAGGAAAGCTAAGGTGAATGATTTTGTGCTTTTGATGTTTTAGGCTGGACCAGATGATATCAGGAACTTTGATGCCGTCTTCACTGAAGAAACGGTTCCCTATTCTGTGTGTGTGTCCTCTGACTATTCTATAGTGAATGCCAGTGTTCTGGAGGCAGATGATGCGTTTGTTGGTTTTTCCTACGCCCCTCCTTCAGAAGACTTATTTTTGTGAACACTTTGACATTCAGAAACCAATGAACAACCTCTAGCTTGCAGAAGAAATGGAAACACCTATTTGTGTGAATATATTCAACTATGTATAACAGTGCCTCATTTTTATATGTAACAGTGAAAACTAAGAAATACGTATTTTCTGCTGTATGTAAGAAATAGGGCATTTCAAAGAGCTAAGTTTTGAACTGAAATTTGTATTCTTGTTTATTAAGCTTATTTTTAAACAAAAATTTGAAGCTATTATTCTTAGCATTAACCTATTTTTAAAAATAACTTTTTGCTATTGACTGTTTTTTTTTCCCTGTTAAGTTTACACTAACACATCCAAGGTAGACTTTTAATCGTCTGTTACAGTTAAAATAAGATGTATTAATATCTTTATAATTCTATGACTTTTTTATCATAGCAGAACTATGCAAATGGTACAAGGATGGTTTATGATGAAACCCTATCTTCCCATGATAATTCACTATTTGCTTAGTAGGATTGAAATGCAAGGGCAGATGAAGCACACTGGCTGCTAGTGGGCGTCTGCAGCCACTCACTTGCAGACCCAGAATACAAGGAAAAGGCAGACATTTGCTTTGAAATGCTCAGTCCCCATCCATGCACCATTTTTTTCTCTAGAGGAAAAGAAAATATTTAATGGCCAGAATTTTTTAGAATTCCCAACGAACTGAGAAGTGTAATAAAATGCTACCAGATGTTTTTTAAGGTGGTGCCCACCATAATGGCTCTGTCACATATTTATATTACAAATGTTTTCTATTTATGTTCCTTTTGACTCTTTGAAGGGTTAGTGTATTGTTGAGCAGGTCTAAACCTTGGTGTCTGTTTTTGCAAATAGCGATTTCAAAACTGCCTTCCTAATTGATCGTGTTTTTAAAATGACAGAAAAAAGTAGCCTTCTATAATGTTTACCTAGTTGTGAATTAAATAATAAAATGGCAAGTCTGGGTTGGTGTGAATGTGTGTCACCTACACATTCTAACAGAAGGTAACAATAAGTTAGCAGTGACATATTCAGTATTACTCATTTTGTAGTGCCAGGGATCAGACATGCACAAGGCCTTATGAATGCTAATAAGAGTTCTCCTTTTCTCGGAAGTACATACATGTCTCTTGGTGTGTTTATGTGTCTTAGAAATAGTTCAGAAAACTGTGAAATTACGTGTCAGTTAACTCCTGTGTTCATAATGGTAAAATGTGTTAGGCACAGAGAATCTGTTTTGAAAGGGTGCTTCTTGCGACTACAGTTCCTGGAGGACAGTTTCCCGGGTCCTTTAGGGGACACTTAACTATCATGAGCTTAGCTGCACTAAAAACAAACTTCCATTGTACGTGTTACCTTGACAAATGAGAAGTATTTCTCATCCATACCTTTTGGCTTAATTATGTTCAGCAGAATGGGAATAGACTGTGCTTCAGTTTGACAGGTAGTCTTTGAATGCATGCAGTACACTGGACCTCCCTCACAGGTGAGATGTTACGTCTGCACTGTACTATAATTTGATCCAGGGTACTCTATCCGCTCTACTTTAATACTTGTTGATTATAAATCAAGACAAAAATTGTACATACATGATTTTTATTCTAATATCCCTTAATTAAATTGCCAAAAATTAAAGTGCAATATTGTATTTTTAAGAACAAATTTTAGATTTTTGATGTTTCTTGGATCACATAAAATTAACAAAAGATTAATGATCGACATCTAATTTCTGTTGTTATTTTAAATTAAATTAGTAATGGTTATAGTAGTAACTACTCAAATGAGTTATTTTTGTGTGAGAAAAAGGTATACAACTTTGTGAAAATACTTAAGTAGAATGAATTACCAAGTTATTTTATACTGACAAATATATGGGTTAGGAAAAAATGCTAATTTTCAAGTTTAATTTTTCTCCCAAACTGTTAAGTCTTTTATTAAATATATGCCTTTTGAACAGTTGGACTATTTCATGCTAACTACTAAAATAATCTCAAAGGTTATTTAGGAAGTCAGCTCTCTGCCTGTTGGTTTTGGTTTTAGAGATACCTCTCAATGTGGCCCAGCCTGGCTTCAAACGCCTCCTCAACCTAGGATTATGGCTTGTTAATTACAACTTGTTGAAATAGTTTTTTTAGCCATTGACCTCTAAAGGTATTAGTTATGTCTTAGTTAGGGTTTTACTGCTGTGAACAGACACCATGACCAAGGCAAGTCTTATAAAAAACAACATTTAATTGGGGCTGGCTTACAGGTTCAGAGGTTCAGTCCATTATCATCAAGGTGGGAGCATGGCAGTATCCAGGCAGGCATGGTGCAGGAGGAGCTGAGAGCTCTATGTCTTCATCCAAAGGCTGCTAGTGGAAGACTGACTTCCAGGCAACTAGGGTGAGGATCTTATACCCACACCCACAGTGGCACACGCATTCCAACTAGGTCACACCTATTCCAACAAGGCCACACCTTCAGATGGTGCCACTCCCTGGTCCAAGGATATACAAACCATCACATTCCGCTCCCTGGTCCCCATAGACTTGTTCAAAAACATGAGTCTATGGGGGCCATACTTAAACATAACATAATGCAAAATGCATTTAGTCCAACTTTCAAAGTCCTCATAGTCTATAGCAGTTGCAACAATGTTAAAAGTCCAAAGTTCAAGGTCTCTTCTGAGATTCATTCAACTTAATTAACTGTAATCCCCAAAGCAAGGCAGGAAACCAGCTGGGCAAACTCCAAACTCTGCATCTCCATGGCTGATGTCAAAGCGGTCTTCAGATCTCCACTCCCTTTTCATCTTTGTTGACTGCAACAAACTGCTTTCTCTTGGACTGGTTCCACTCCCTGTTAGCCATGTATCCCATGGCTCTGGCATCTTTAGCATCTTTAACATCTTTGAGTCTCCAAGGCAATTTCAATGTTACAGCTTCTTGTTTCAGTGTCTGGGATTCCACTTGATGCATTGGACTCCTCCTAAGGGCTGGCATCACTTTTCAGCTCTGCCCTCTGTAGCACTCTAAGCTCAGGTTGATCCACTACACTATGGCTGCTGTTCTTAGTGATCATCCCATGGTACTGACATCTCCAATACACTGGGGTGTTCCACTCCAACCAGGCCTCACCAATAGCCTCTCATAGGCTCTCTTCAGGGTGCCAAGCCTCAAATCCTTTGCATGACCCCTTCAGTCCTGGGCCATCAACTACAGCTGAGGCTTCACCTTCTCCAATGGCCTTCCCTGGCTTCTCACAGTGCTAAGCCTCAGCTTCTCTCCATGATCCCTTCATTCCTTCACAAGCAGTACCACCTGAGTGACTCTTACACATTACCAAGTCTAGCCGCAGCATGAGGTACACCCTTGGGTATCTCTGGAACACAGCTTCTTTGTGCTCCCAGAAAACAAGTTCCAGAAGATTTCACCTCAGTGATGCTGGTCTCTTCTAAATCACTGCTAATTCCTTAGCTCCAGCTAACCAGCATCAATTTTCCCAGTAGTTCCTTCCATTCTTAACTCTAGAGCCAGAGCCACATGGCTGAAGCTGCTGAGTTCTGCTGCTTACAGAAACTAAAACATGATCCCCTTGTACTATTACATTATCACTAGCTTTATGTTTTCTAAATTCTTCACTGCCTAAGCTTGGCTATCCTGGTTCTTGCTCTGTAGATTGACCTTGAATGCAGAGATCAGCATGCCTGTCTCATGGAACTAAAGGTGTGTACCACCATACCTGGTTCTAAATTCAGCTGGGTAGGGTCTTGCCCCAAGGTCCCACTCCCTTAATCTGTTATTTCCTAGAACACAGGAATTTGTTCCATTTCATTTCCTGGTATGCATTTAATACTCAAACCATATATTTTATATTTGGCCTTTCTAAGCTTGCTATGCTTGTTCAAACTTCTCTTTGTGAGACTTAACCAGAGAACAGAGTCTCTGCTGGACTTTTTTGAAACTTCCTCTGTCAATGCAGTTAATTCAATTAATCCAAATCTCTTCACCTTAGCCTCAGGCAGACTTTTCAGACAAGGGCAAAAAGTAACCACATTCTTCACCAAAATACCACAAAAACAGTCTTTATGCCACATACTGAAATTCTTCTCTTTTGAAATTTCTTGGGCCAAGTCAACACAGTTCAAATTACTCCCAGCAACAAAGTCTTCCATATTCCTACTAGGATGACCCATTAAGCCCCATTTAAAGCATTCCACTTAGTTCCAAATCCAATGTCCAAAAATCTACATTCTTTCAAATAGAAGCATGATCAAGCCCATCACAGCAATACCCCACTCCCAGTACCAACTTCTTAGTTAGGGTTTTACTGCTGTGAACAGACACCATGACCAAGGCAAGTCTTATAAAAAACAACATTTAATTGGGGCTGGCTTACAGGTTCAGAGGTTCAGTCCATTATCATCAAGGTGGGAGCATGGCAGTATCCAGGCAGGCATGGTGCAGGAGGAGCTGAGAGCTCTATGTTTTCATCCAAAGGCTGCTAGTGGAAGACTGACTTCCAGGCAACTAGGGTGAGGATCTTATACCCACACCCACAGTGGCACACGCATTCCAACTAGGCCACACCTATTCCAACAAGGCCACACCTTCAGATGGTGCCACTCCCTGGTCCAAGGATATACAAACCATCACAAGTTACTTCCTTGCTTTGTCACAGACTACAGGGTGAGTAGAGGTTTGTTTTTTAGGAAGAGCCTCTTTATAGCTGGGGTTTCCTGCTGGAGCCTGGCAAGGTAGAAGAGGCTTTTAGTTTCCTCCGGGGCTATCTCCTTTGCTTTCCCAAAGTCCCCCCTGAGTAGTCTCACCTAGGGCTTAGATGGCACACATGAATTTTATGGAAACACAAACATTGAAAGCACAGTAATATGAAACCATTTCATGGATTTTTGATGGTCTGAGTATCTTGATATGACATGTTTTTGTATTAAAGAAATTAACAGCAAAATGAGTGGTATCACCCAGTATATGGATACAGATATTGGGTCAGAGCCTAGAGAGATGGATCCAAAGTTAAGAGCACTTGCTGTTCATGTGGAGGACCTGGGTTTTGTTCCCAGTAACCACCTCGTGGCACACACAGCCTGTGGCTCCAGTTCTAGGAACTCCAGCCACCATCTGGTCTCAGGCATCCAGCAAGCACATGGTGCACATACATGCAGAGACTCACATATACACACAAGAGGAAAGTAAGCACATTTTTTCAAGTATTTGGGCTCTTTGCTACTTTTCATATGTACTCAGTTGATACTAGGAAAAATTGTTCTCAGCTTCAGTGATAGAATTCCAGTTAAAGATCTGTTGTGTTTATTTCACATTTTTAGTATCATGGCAACTTGTGTCACTGTTCATTTGCAATCCTTTAAACACATCTTAGTGTGTGGACGGGCCTACATACAAATCATCTTTAAGGATGGGCAATATGGCTCACCAGGACACTTGCCACCAACGCTGACTACCAGAGTTCAGTCCCTGAGACCCACATAGTAGAAGAGAACCAGCATCCATAAATTGTCCTCTGACCACTGTGGGCACCCTCATACACAAATGTAAATTTTGGAAAATTTTTTTGTTTTTTGTTTGTTTGTTTGCTTTCCGAGACAGGGTTTCTCTGTATAGCCCTGACTGTCCTGGTACTCACTCTGTAGACCAGGCTGGCCTCGAACTCTGAAATCCGCCTGCCTCTGCCTCCCATGTGCTGGGATTAAAGGCTTGTGCCACCACTGCCCGGCTATATTTTTTGGTTCTTAAATGTCTAGTTTTTCACACTGTAAATGAACTGAGAAAGAAAAAAAATGCTGTGCTGTGTTCAGATACAAGTTTTGAAAATTTAAGCAGAAGCTGCCCCTGCTCGGGAGTCACAATGGGCAGCAAGATGGCTTCTGCCACCAGGGTCGTGCAGGTAGTGAAGCCACATGCTCCCTAACAGAAGAGACAAACCTAAACTCAGTGCCTCAGAAGCTCTGGGATCTGCTGCGCTCCCCTCCCACCCCTCTGTCATTTCACAGCATTCTAAAGGAAGTACATCCCCCGATTTACTGATGCACCAGGGGCCACCAGACACTGCAGAAATGATAAAATCATTACCTCAGAAATACAGAAGGAACCATCAAGAGGAAATGGAATTTATCCAGCATAGGGGTCCAGAGTGATCATCGTGGCTGCTGCTTGTCACCAGACAGAAAGATTAGCCTTACAATAAAGGACTTCCACATTGTCAAACGAAAAGTCATACATTAAGCAATCTTAATAAATATTCTGTAAGCAGAATGAAGTATAGAAACTCCAGGTGGTCACTTGTACCTTCTACGTTACGTATCTTGGTCAGCTGCCCCACAAGCTGACCTGTACACTTATTAAAGTCTACATTTTTAAATGCTAGCCTGTTAACTTGCTCTTGATTATGAAATGTTCCCAGTGATGAGCTATTAAAAGTACATAGTATCTAAAGAAAAAGAAAATTTAACCAAAGTTGCAGCAGTAGAGAATAAATTGTTGGTACACAAGCCATTCTATAACAGTTAAGTGGTCAAAGAATCTCCCACGTAGAAGGTGGATAGTTTTTACATAGGTTTAGCTACAATAAAAATGTTAAACCTAGCCGGGCGGTGGTGGCGCACGCCTTTAATCCCAGCACTTGGGAGGCAGAGGCAGGCGGATTTCTGAGTTCGAGGCCAGCCTGGTCTACAAAGTGAGTTCCAGGACAGCCAGGGCTATACAGAGAAACCCTGTCTCGAAAAACCAAAAAAAAAAAAAAAAAAAAAATGTTAAACCTGCTCACTCAAAGAACCAGACACACTTGATTTTATAAATCCTGTATTCAAAAGTAACATCTAAATTTTTATCATAAATTCTCTTTTGTAGGAATGTATTTCATGGGTTCATTGTTTCTCACACCTACTATACTTTGAGCAGTTAATGATAAAGATAGGTGCTACTTTAGTTTTGGTTAAATATTTGTGGGAAAGTACAATGAAGTATCAACTCATTGTTCTTCTGTTTTAACTTGTGGAGCGCAGAAATTGAGTTACACAGTACTGTCAAACCACACAGCCAGCCAGCTGCAGTCTCCTCTGGAGTTTTTCAGTTCTTTTTACATAGTAAAAAAAAAAAAAAAAAAAAAAAGCCTTGCTGTGTTAGGTTTTTCTGTGATCCAGTGGTAGGCATGAATCATTCAAATATTAAAGCTTATAAGCTGGCAGGATGATTTACCAGTCACATTGCCACCGAACCTGATGAACTGAGTTTAATACCAAGGACTTCCATCTGGGTTCAATACCGTGTGTGTGTGTGTGTGTGTGTGTGTGTGTGTGTGTGTGTGTGGTGTGCATATACACCACATGTATGCAGATGTCATCAGTCTAGAAGAGGGACTCCAGTCTCCTGAGGCTGGAGATGTAGGTGCTTGTAAACCGCCTGACATGGATGCTGGATGCTGAACTGAGGTCCTCTAGAAGAGCAGCAAAGGCTCTCAGCCACTGAGCCATCTCTCTAGCCCTGGCTGTTAATCTTAATTGAGAACATTTATCACAAGTCCAGAGGAAAAAGGATCTGAGGTACATTTTGATGGATGGTACAGTAGCTAGATGATTGCACCCACAACCGAGACTTTATACATTTATATTCTTGGAAATTTTCATACATGTATACAATGTATTTTGCCTTATCTTTACCTCACCCTGGTCTCCTCCCACCCCAAACTTGTCCCACAACATATATTTTCCTCTCCCAGCTTCATGTTTTTTTTTTTAAATAACCTGCTGATTCCAGCTAATAGAACAAATACATGATCTCTGCATTTTGATCCAATCCATGAATGTCTTTTGATTGAGACTGTTAGTGTTCAGTTATTATTAAAAGCTGTATATTGATTCCTAGCATCTTGTTGATTTTGTAGTGCTTGGTATTTTTCCTCTTCTTTTGCTTAACTATTATTCTAGCGTGGTTCCCCTCTCCCCCACCCTGAGGCTACAGAGGTGCATATTTTTCTCTTTGGTCAGTAAGATTTAATGTATATTCTGCTGAGCTGGCTTAGTAGACATAGTTCCTTTAGGCTATTTCTGTGAGAGTTACTTTTCTGTTTCTCTAACAGAACACTGTGAGCCAAGGCACCTTACAGGGGAATTTATTTTGTCTCACGATTCCAGAGAGAGGGTCCATAGCAGTGTGGAATGTAGGAATGGGAAGATGGCTGGCCACATTTTCAGTTGCACACAGCAGAGAGGGACCTGCCAGGAGAACAAGGCTGTGGACCTCAAAGCTCACACCCAATGATGCATTTCCTCCAGCAGGGCTGTGCTTCCTAAACATTCCAAATCTCACCAGACAGCACTGCCAAATGACAACCAAGTAGTGACCAAATACATGCACCTACTGGCCGCCACAGCAGTCTGTCCAGGCCCTCCTGATTCTTCAAAGTTCACTTGAATAATCTGCTGTTATTCTGGTGGGCCTACCTTTATATATTACAGGCTTGACATTTCTCTTGGTACATTGTATATACTTGTTCTTTTTACTTGGAGTTTTAGTTTTCATATAGTGAGGGGAGGCTGTTAATATCGTTGTTTAGGAGTCCTAAGTGCCTCCTCTATTTGGATTGGCTTTTTTTTTCTAATGATGGTTTCAGTTGTCTTGAAAATGTTTTTTGTGCCTTTAGATTGAGGTGATTCTTGTCTTATGCTTATAACCACAGAGTTAGTCTTTCTGGGTATCACATATATCTTGAGATTATCATTGGAACCTTTTTTATTATTTTATCTCTGTCTTTGTTAGATTGTTCTGTTTCCTCCATCTTGTCTTCAAGCTCAGATATACTGTCCTCTCTTTGATCTGTTCTTTTGTTGAGACATCCTATGTGTTTTAATTTCAGCATTTCAGGTAAGTTTCTCTTTGTTTAATTCTCCTTTCATATTATCCCTTGTCTTCCTTATTTCACTCTGTGTCTTTGAACATACTTAGAATTGTATTTTGAGTTCTCTGGGACTTCATCTAACTCTTCTCACTAGATGGCATAGGGTTTATTTATGTGTATTTGTGAGCCTAAGTGAGTGAATGTCCTACCACATACATGCAGAAGCCTACGGAAGGCATCAAATCTATGGAACTGGCGTTTCAGGTAGTTGTGACCCATCATATGGGTGCTACAGACCAACCCTGTGTTCTCTGCAAGAGCAGGAAGTACTCAACTGCTTCATCAGCTCTCTAGCCCCCAGGTTGAGTATTTTTGATGATCAGGTAGGAAATATGGTATAATTGAGTTCAGAAAATAATTTCTTAGTCCAGATGCTCAAAATACCTGATATAAGCTCTGTGTTATTCCCTGAGTGGAATATTAACTGGGAGAACAGTCATGGGTGTCTTTTATTACCACTTTACAGTGTCAAACTGGTCAAGAGCAATGGTCCCTTGACTTCAGTAACTGTTGGAAGATAAACAAGGATTCTATGTAGTAGACTCAAACTAGAGTTACTAAGATTAAAAGTGAAAGAGGGCTAAAGAGATGGCTCAGTGGTTAAGAGCACTGACTTCTCCTCTGAAGGTCCTGAGTTCAAATCCCAGCAACCACATGGTGGCTCACAACCATCTGTAACAAGATCTGATGCCCTCTTCTGGAGTGTCTGAAGACAGCTACCATGTACTTACATATAGTAAATAAATCTTTTAAAAAAGAAAGTGAAAGAGAAGTAGGGTGCATAAGAAAAAAGGTTAAGTACTAATCTAATTGGGAAAATCACAATAGCCTGAGAGGGAGAGTTGGGGTGCATTAGGGTTCACAGATTTAGAGAGTGTTAAATTTATGGAAAGTTACAATTAAGGGAATGGGTAAGCATGAGAGAAAAAAAACAAGGGGTATGTATATGGCTGAAGACTAAGACCGCCTTACCTTAGTAGGGAAATGGTAATCCTGAAACAACTGATACACAAGCACAGCTGTTGTGATCCTTATGTGGAAAAGAGGAAATAAATATAAAGTAAGGAAAAAATACTTACAAAATGAACTGGCCACTCTATTAATACCCAGTTGAAATGTGAAATTTCCAGATCCCTCTGGCTCCAGCAGGTTCCACATGATGCCGGGGGAGGAAAGGAGGCAAGTAGAAGCCATTGGTCTCTGCAGCCTGGTATCTCTGGGGTTCTGGTATATGGTGAAGGGGTATTGGAAATCCATTCCTGGCAGTTCCCTCAGACCTCCACCATGGCCTCTTTTGGTCCTGTATGTCCTCCACCTAGAGTCTTTCCTCACCTACTTTCATCTTCTGATTAATTCTTTTGTGGACGGAGATGCCTGTGACATTCTGAGGAGTTGCATTCAGGTATGAGAATATCTAAGCAAAGGAGGGAAAAGATCCTTAATTTCCTTACTTGAGAAGCTCCACAGCAGACTTCATTCCTTGGGGTCTGTCTCACTATCCAGAACTACAGCACACATGCACTCCCTAGTCAAAGCTGGTGATGAGAGTTTTCAGTGTGTGTTGGAATGGGTGATTGGGAAAATCCCAGGCTGCCCTTGGCTCTTGTCCATCTTGTAACACATAGCAAACAGAAGCAACTTAAGAGTGACTTTGGATTGCTCAGTTTGAGGGAACGGTTCGTTCTGGCAGGAGACAGCATGCTACAACTGTCATGGCCGAAGTGCCAAGCAGTTGGTTACATTGGGTCTTCAGTCAGGAATCAAAAGATAAAAGCTAATATTTCATGAGTTCCCTCTTGTGAGTCCAAGATGTCCGTCCACAGGGTGCTGCACCACATTTACGGCAGATCTCCCCTTCTTAAGCCTCTCTGGAAAAGTTCTCACAGATCCACGAAGATTCATGTTTCCCTGGTGACTTCAAATCCCATCCACTTAACAGTCAAGATGGATCACTACCCAGGCCCTTCCACAGGGGCCATAAGAATACAAAATAATGTATAATGACTGTTGTGATTCCTAGTGACATGAAAGCAGCAGTGGGTGACAATGTGACATGTGACACATTGTGCATGTGTCAGCTGTCATTGACTGCTGGAGTCATAACTTTAATTGCTTTGCTTTTCACTTAGATTTAAAACAACAACAACAACAACAACAACAACAACAACAACAAAAACTGTCCTCCAAATTTGGAATCAAAGTGTCAAAAGACATGGCTGTGTTGTCATGTTTACTAAGTCATCAAACAACCAGAGTCAACACAAAAATACAAAAGGGAAAACGTGCTGGTGGTACATGTGGCATACAGCTGTGGGGCAATGTTACATAGTGATTTCCTAACTGAAACCTTTACCCCTGAAGAGGAAGAAGGCCTACTTTGCCAAGTAGTACACTTGAGCTAATCCAAATTTTAGTGCTTTTGTTGTTTGGTAAAACTTCTATGATCTTTAATTCTTATACTATAGAATTCATCCATTTAAAAATGCCTGATATCGTGAAATGTACCTATAAGTACCTAAATATACTTGGAAGCTGAGGCAAAATTGTGAATTGAAGACTTGCCTATGCTATGAACTGAGTTCAGAGCCAGCCTGGATTACAAGGTAAATGTAAGGCTATCCTGGGTTATAGTAGAAAGACCCTGTCTCAAAATCAACAAATGACAGGCTTTCTTCAGAACTTCATTCAACTTTAGGATATCTCCATTACCTCACAAACAACCGATGGGACCTGGAGGTTCAGTGTCAGTCCCCAGCACCAAGAAGAGAATCCATGGAATGGAATACTACAAATGAAGACTATTCTAACATCCTACAACATGGATGAGCCTTAAGGACATTTTATGAAGTAGAATAAAAGGCACAAGACAATAAATGCTGTATTTGTTCCATTTATGAGTTCTGGAGTAGCTAATTTTAAGAAGACAGAATGGTTATTGCCAGGAACTTAGGGAATCACTAAATGGTACAGAGTTAGGGGGAGATGATTATGTACTGGAAGTAGTGTTACAGTTCTATGACATTCAACTCAAGAATGGCTAAAATGGTACATTTTGTTATGTGTTATTTTACCACATTTTAGGGGGGAAGTCCCCTACTCATTATCAGTCACTTTTCACTGCCTTACCAAGCCCTAGGTAGTCATAAATTTGTATTCATGTTTGCCTATCCTATTTCATACATGAATGGCAACATACAACATATGACTTTGTGCCTTTCCTCTTGCACAGTGCACTCAAAAGCCATAGTATTGTGCTATCCCTTAATTCTCTTTTTAATTCAAGGGGATATCGTGTTGTCTTGTGTTGCTATACCACAGCTGTTTGACGCTAGTTGGAAGTCAAGACATTCACTTCGGGGCAATTTTGAGTAATAGTATGAATTTACATATACAAGATTTTCTGTGGATGCATATTTTCAATTCTCTTGGAATTAGCCTTTTGAGAGGTTATCACAGTTTCCGAAGTTTACGACGCTATTTCGCATTTCCACCGGCAGAAATTGAAATTTTTTTCATACAGATATTGTCTTGGATTAGATAACAGCAAAAGCAAAAGTATCTCTTTGCCTTGCAAACAGCACTATATAGGTGAGACTGGTTGCCCTGGTGACAGAAGGGCTGAGGTCCCGGCAGACCCCGCGCGCGCCAGCCGACAGTTGGGAGAGTGCGCGTGCGCAGGAGGCCCTCTGTAGCCCACGCGGGTCCTGCAGTGCAGGTGGGTCTTATTCCAGAGGTGGCAACATGGCCGGGTCGAGGGCACTGGAGTCTCCTGAGGAGCTGCGGGCCGGCGAGCCAAGCGGGTTCGCTCGAGTGGCTGAGTCCTGAGGTGTTTGGGCCTTGGTCTCCGCATCTCCTCAGGGTTCCCTCAGCGCTGACAGAAGGGAAAACTTGAATTATTCCCGTGGCCTGTTCTGTGTCCTTTTCTCCTCGTTATCCCCTACTTGCAAATGCGTTCATTCCCAAGACTGTCTGTCTGTCTGTCTATCTGTCTGTCTGTCAGTCCGTCAGTCAGTCCGTCCGTCCGTCCGTCCTGGAACTTGCTCTGTAGACCAGGCTGACCTCAAACCCAGAGATGCTCCTGCCTCTCTGCCTCCTGAGTTGGCGCGTGCCATTACTGCCCAGCATGACAATTTGGGGCAGACAGTTGGGCTCTATGCCCATCTTTGGAAGGCCCTGAACTCCAGACTCAACTTCTGTGTCCTTTCCTGCCTAGCTGACTTTCAAGAGTCTGCGGCACACGCACCTGATAAATGAGAATTCACTTGTTTGGCAGTGCTGTGATGAAGCCCAGCCTTGGGCAAGACAAACTTTGATTTCTAGACAGGGCTCTGTTATGCAACTCAGGCTACTCTAGAGCTCATTGTGTAGTCCAAGGCTACCAAGACTACCGTTTTGTTTTGTTTTGTTTTGTTTTGTTTTGTTTTGTTTTGTTTTGTTTTGTTTTTCGAGACTTGGTTTCTTTGCAGAGCCCTTCCCATCATGGAGCTCACAGCGATATTCCTGCCTCTGCCTCCTGAGTGCTGGGATCAAGGCTGTGTGCCACCACTTGTCTGCCAGAGACTAACTTTGAACTCAGTCTGGCCAACCTACTGAATGTCTGCAACCATGACCTGGCCTCGACTGAATTTTTTCCTCTCTGTGTGGTACAGGTTGGTCATCAAGCCCAGAATTAGAGTCTTTAAAATTCTAGAATTATCTCCTCCATTCCATTTTGTTCCAAATACCCTGGGCTGGTCCATCCATCTCTTAGAAATACAACACTAGTTGAAAACTGATAATTGGCTGTTCAGTTTCAAAGCATTCTTCACACAGGCAACATGAAGGAGCTAATTTCCAAAATATAATTTAAGAAAAAAATGGACGATTATGTTTTCAAAAACTTTGTAAACTTCTCTTTCCTTATATAATTATTTTGCACTTCAAAAACTTATTCTAAATTTACACAACCATTTCACTCAATGTCCTCCAACTTCAGAAACCTGTTTTTGTTCTTGGTGGTGGTGGTGGTGGTGGTGGTGGTGGTGGTGGTGGTGGTTTGGCTTTGTTTTGTTTTGAGACACAGATTCAATGGCTGTCCTCCATCTGCAGACCAGGCTAACCTAGACCTCAGGGACCTGTGTGCCTCTGCTTCCTGATCATTGGGATTAAATGTGTCCATGAGCATACCTAGCAAAAAGCTGATATTCTAACAATGTCAACCTTCAAAATTATTAATTTTGACCCCGATATAATAACAAAAGGGTAGCCACTTACTTTTCTATGCAAAGTATCCTGAACTATAGGTATGGGTGGATAAAATCAGTGATATATGACTCATAATGGGGGTGTTAGCCGGTATCTTTGGAAAACTCTCCCATTATAGAAATATTCACCTACTAAAAACAAAATTTATTTATTTATTTATTTAGGTGGTGCTGGGACTGAGCCCAGCCTTGTGCATGCTGGACAAGCAAGCTAGAATAGCATTATTGTACTTAGAGCCACACAGAAATAAACTCACTTTATTTATCCCTTTGAAGTGGAATGCATGGCTGCCTTGTTACCTTCTGTCATCAACCAAAAGAGTCCAAAGCAGTAGAAAAATACATGATAATGAGCCCAATTTTATGAAGCTTTTCACTTATCGTGTTCTATGGCCACTAACCTGTTCATATTCCTATTACAAGTTATCATATAGTTGTTCGCATAGCTGATTTACACGCTGTGCTCTTTAAAGGATAGACACTGTGTTTTGCTCATCTTTGCATTACTGGTGCCTAGGGAAAGTAAGGTAGCCAATAAATTATAGATAATAATAGCTGATAATGTTTCAATAATGTGTTAGTCATTATTTCTGACCTCTCTAAGTTGGATTTCTTAAAGACAGGGTCCAATCTTAATCATATCATTCCTAATAATATCACAATGATTGCATGACATATCTTGGTTCTAATATTTTCTGCTCAAGTGAACATTTTATATTCCCCTCTCCACCTCTACAGTATAATGTTCTATATTTGACACTGGCAAAGATTTAAAATGGAAAGAGGGCTTAATTGTTTAATACCTTTGTCTTTGTCAGCTAAAGATATTGGGGCAAGAGAGGCCAATCAATATCCCCAACAAATGCTGGGCCAAAAACCATTTCTCAGGTTTTTCAATTTAGTGCTCATAGGACCACATTTACTTTTTTCTCTGTGTGTGTGTGTGTGTGTGTCCTCGAGCAGTGAGCAGGGAGCTGGGGGCAATCAAAGGACAACTTGGTGAAGTTGATTTCTTCCACTATGTGGGTCCCAGGGGTCAAACTCCCTCATGAGACTTGGCTTCTTTACCCAATGAGTCATCTTGCTATCCCAAACTGGATTGATGAGACAGTTTATATGACGTTCATCCTTCAGCCTAGGCTTACATCGGGACTATCATTTAAAATTATTAGTTTCAGGTTGCATTTTTAGGAGTGCCTGCCCTAGAGAGACATTTTGAGCATCCTGCTAAGTGTGATTAAAGTGTTATCTGGGGATGGAGGTGTGAGTCAGGGTTCAATCAATAGCTAGGTTTCGTTTCTCTTTCAATTAGAAGGGTTACCTAGTTGCATCCTCAATTTTATGTTTTGTTGTTGTTGTTTGTTTGTTTGTTTGTTTGTTCATGGTTTTTCGAGACAGTGTCAATTTTATGTTTTAATGATTTGTAAGTTTTCTTAGTGGTCTTCAAAAGTAAACTTTATTTTGTTCTTCATTCTTTATCTGAGTCTCATCACTTTAATCTTTACCACCAGCTGTGGTTAATGTTCTACTAATAGAGATTACCACCAAGGAGAAAATGGAGACTCTGCAGATGAAAGAGGCAGCCCTTGTCTATCTCGACAGAAGTGGAGGCCTCCAAAAGTTTATAGACGACTGCAAGTCCTACAATGGTATGTCAGCGAGGGGGTGAGCAATGGTGTGTCAGTCAGGAGCCCTCAGACAAGTGTGCACACAATCATCCTGTTATTCACACTTATATCTTCACAGATTCAAAGCAAAGTTATGCTGTCTATCGGTTCAGTATTCTAATAAACCCCTGTGACGTTGTTGAATTAGATGCTGAACTTGGAAATCACATTTTACACCATCCCTTAAAAGCTGCTCGAGTTTTTCAATCAGTAAGTTAAAGAAGAAATGATTTCCATATCACACGGAAATCTTGGTAATGTGTTTGCTTGTTTGACATCACAGGTCTGCTTTGTTGCTGTGAAGACTCTCTCATTAATTGGACAGTTACAGACTGAAACTCAAGTAAGTTTTAATTAACTTTAAGTTTTCAAGACTGAAGTACAAATTTTCCAAATAACATACAATACTGTTTTTACAGTAATAAGTTAAAAACTAAAGAGTAGAATACATTTTACAAAGTCCAATTTACTATTTTCTAAGTCAGATTTTTTTCTTACTTAACATTTTTATTTGAGGGGTGGTCATGCTTATTCCACCAGAGCCTACAGAGGACAATGGTTGTCTCTATGTTTTCCTCTTCCACCACATGGGCTCAGGGGATAGAACTCAGGTGAGGTCGTCAGTCAGAGCTCCAATGCTGTATCAACATATCTGACAGAAACTAGTTAAAGGAGAAGGGATATGCTTCAGTGCTGTGCTCTTTCAGGGCAGGTCTGCCTCCCATAGCTGTCAGTGTTCAGGGTAGGTGAGCTTCCCATGGTTAATCATCTCTGAAAACACCCCCAACAACACATTTACCAGGGTACTGTATTAATTCCAAGGTGCTACTGAATCCAAATTGACAGCCAGCATTAACACAAACACCTTAATATGTTTCATTTTTGCCCATATTATCACTTTTAAGAATAAATGCTTTTATAATAACCATTTCAAATGTATCCAAAAGTAAAGATTTTATACAATTGACTTCTGTATATCTATCATTCAAGCTCAGTGATGCAATGTATATGCATCATCTATATTTATCTGGAATATTTTAAAGCACATCCCAGATGCTCTGTTATCTCACCCCATATATATACTTCAGGATCAACTTCTTTTCCCCACATCTTTTTTTTTAATTAATTTATTTTTATATGTAAGTACACTGTAGCCGTCTTTAGACACACCAGAAGAGGGCATCAGATCTCATTACAGATGGTTATGAGCCACCATGTAGTTGTGGGATTTGAACTCAGGACCTTCGGAAGTGCAGTCATTGCTCTTAACTGAGCCATCTCTCCAGCCCCCCCCCCTTTTTTATTATATATTTTCTTTATTTACATTTCAAATGTTATCCCCTTTCCTAGTTTCCCCTCTGAAAATTCCCTATCCTCTCTCCCCTCCCCCTGCTCCTCAACCCACCCACTCCTGGCTTCCTGGCCCTGGCATTCCCCTATACTGGGGCACAGAACCTTCACAGGACCAAGGGCCTCTCCTTCCACTGATGATCAACTAGGCCATCCTCTGCTACATATGCAGCTAGAGCCGTGAGTCCCACCATGTGTTTTTTTTGATTAGTGGTTTAGTCCCAGGGAGCTCTGGGAGTACTGGTTAGTTCATATTGTTGTTCCTCCTATGGGGCTGCAAACCCCTTCAGCTTCTTGGGTACTTTCTCTAGCTCCTTCATTGGGGACCCTGTGTTCCATCCATCCAATGGATGGCTGTGAGCATTCACTTCTGTATTTGTCAGGCACTGGCAGAGCCTCTCAGGAGACAGCTTTATCAGGCTTCTGTCAGCAACCTCTTGTTGGTATCCACAATAGTGTCTGGGTTTGGTTATCCACAATAGTGTCTGGGTGAGTTAATGGGATAGATCCCCAGGTGAGACAAGTCTCTGGATGGTCATTCCTTCAATCAAGATCAACTTCTAAAAACTGTTGTGTTGTGTTCTTATATAATCACAATATCATCATTTACAAACCAGTGGTATTTTCTTGATATCATTTAATATCCAGTCCATATTTTAATTTTTTCAATATTTTTTAACTTTTTGGGGGGTTTTCCCTCGAGCCAGGACCAAGGTATGCATGAGGTAGTGCATGCCCTATAATCCCATCACTTAGGAGGCAGAAACAGGAAGGTTTAAGGTTATCTTCAGAGCAGAGCAGTAGTACTTTTGTATTGCTCGCTGAGGCTTCTCCAGTTCTCCAGTCTGGTGCTAGCCCCACGCCTTCCTTTTTTATACCATTGATTAAAAAAAAAAAAAAAAACTGGTTAATTATCCTGTAAGATATTATGCCAGTGCATCCATCTAATTACTTATTTATGATAACATGTTATTTTTCTGTATCCTGTATGTCTAAAATAAGGCTTGACTCTGGAGGCTTAGGTCTAGATTCAACGCATTTTAACAACACATTATATAATGCTACATATTATACATTCAATATCATAAGGGATATAATGGTGCCTTTGTGATGTCAGTTGCTATTGTTCTGATCCCTACATTAATTATACAGTTTCATATCAATTTTCACCTGATGGTTTTAGAATACCTACAGTCTATCATTTCATTAGCAGTTATAATTTTATATTTTTCTCATTTTGCCACCCTCTCTGATTTATCTGAAATTACTCTATAAAATAAATTGTCTCATCTGGGGATATAGCTGGATAGGAGAACATTTGCCTAGCATGGGCAAAACTCTGATTTTAATCTCTAACATTCATAAATGAAAATTAAAATAAATTATTATTTATCATTATTTATTTGGTTACTCTAAAATACAATTTGTTTGGGAAATGTGGGATAAATATTTGATTATTTTCCTTTTAAGGCTTTGAAGGGTAATAACTTGAAAACGGGTAGTAACCTGTAATGATGCCCAATATTTCTTTCTTTCTCTTTTTTTTTTTTAACAAGAGAATTGCATGAGCTCTTCACTGTATCTGCAGGGAAGGCACTTGCTTCCATGCCTGACTGCTTTAATTTGATCCCTTACCGCCACATGGCGGAAGGAGAGAACTGATCCTCACAGTTTGTCTTCTAACCTTCACATGTATTGCATGCTATGACGTAATAAGTATATCTTTTAAAACAATTAGATGCCCCAATGCCATCTCCTATATTTTCAGTCCCAGACTTGGAATCATTACTTTCCCCCTCAAGAGCTCTGACTCCTTTTAATGTCAATTGATATTTTGAGATTACAGTTTGAGCACTAAAGTGTCCAATGCTATTGGGGTTCACATTAGTTTTTATTGTGGTTCAGAAAATGTGTATTTTTTAAGGAGCTCATTGTGGTATTTTTAATTAAGATGTTATAGGATTTTATGTTTTTCTCTGGCTTAATATTTGATTCATAGCAACAATAACATATTCTTAATATATATAGTATTCTTACTATATAAAAAGGCAAGTCAAATTGGATTGCAACTTTTACTAATGTGTTTTTTGTGTTCTTCTCAGATCAATATTGTGCTGAAGTTAACACATTTACCAGCCCTGCCAAGCTATAGTCTTGATCTTTGTGAATTTCCACTTAATTATGCATCTCAGAGATTTTATATGATGCAAGGGATTGTGATTGCAATGACAACTATAACCAAGTACACTCAAGGTGCAAGGTTCTTGTGTTCAGATGAAGTGTGTCCTTTTTCAAAAGGTCAGTGTTCAAATGGGAAATTAAAAAAACAAGCTGTTTCATCTCAAACCATCTCTGCAATTGGTGGCTAATCAAGCATTTATTAGTGTCTCCTAAAATTCATTAGTTTACTGTGCATCATCTTGAAACGATCTTCCCTGCACTCCACAGCTTCATAAGTGTTGATGTTGTCCTGGAAAAGGACATATCAAATGAGACAGAACAAAATGAGATCTGTTTGCTCATGCAGTTTCCTCTGTGCTTAAGATCTAACCTAGCCAGCCTGCTTCTCCATTGATTCTCAAGGTTGGTTGAGCTGGATGAAGCTTCCTCTCTCCTCTCTGAGCTCTCTGTTAATGACGCCACATACAGAAATTGTGTATTTAAGTATCCATGTCACCAATGCCTTAGCATAGTGCCCGAGAGGAAACAGTCATGTTGCCAACACTTGGGAAGCTGAAGCAGGAGGATGGAGGGTTCAAGGCTAGCCTGGGCTACACAGTGATACCTGTACAAACAAACAAACAAGGCAAGCAATACACACTAACTGATAATAGTAAATGGTTGAAAAATAGCCAATCTGAGAGAGGCTGAGCTCAGCGCTGTTTTCTTTCAGGATTTCAGTATGTAAGAGTCCATGTGCCTGGAGCTACAGAATCTGCAACAGTAAGAAATGACTTTTTATGCAGTCTCTGTTCATCTTCACTTCAAGAAGACAGAAAATTTAGAGTACTTGGTGGTAAAAAAAAATGCATTTACATTTTGTGATAACTTTCAAATAGTCTCTTGTATTTTAATAGGAGACTTAATCTGAATATGGATTCTATTAACATTTTTTTGTTCTTTACCTTAAGATAAACAGATAGTTGAAATAATCACCACAAAAATGTTTCATGCTTTTCAAGGAGACTCTAAAAGCCAGCCATTTAGGTTTCAATCACTTGGTATTTTCCTAAGAGGTATGTAAAGTTCTGTTTGAATTTGAAACAAATTGCTAACATATTGTAAAGTGTCCTGACAGCTTACACAGGGAAAGTTATCTTTATCTGGAATTGCCGTTTATAGTAATAATGTCACATTATTCTCATCCTCTCTTTCTCTCTCTCTCTCTCTCTCTCTCTGTGTGTGTGTGTGTGTTGTACCTTGTTGTTTGTTAATATTAGCATACAGGCTGGGTGTGATAGTGCATGCTTCATTCATTCCAGCATTAGAGGCACTCTGTAAGATCAAGGCCAGCCAGATTTACACAGTGAGGCCCAATATCAAAAAAAAAAAATTATTAGTATATGAACATGATGAAAAAGAGATTTGGGGATTTTGCTGCACAGAGTAAGAGTCTCTTAAAGATGAGACTGACACCTGTGACTGTGGAGAACTGATGGGTAAGTACAAGGAGACAAGTGATTGCCATGGAGTGGGGCATCACTTACAGGATCAGGTGCCTAAGAAAGAAGTTAGAGCTGTGGCAACAATGCACATTTGTCTTTTCCTGTGGACTGAAATTTGAGAAATTAAAAGTATTCACTTAGTGCCGGGCGTGGTGGCGCACGCCTTTAATCCCAGCACTCGGGAGGCAGAGGCAGGTGGATTTCTGAGTTCAAGGCCAGCCTGGTCTACAAAGTGAGTGCCAGGACAGCCAGGGCTACACAGAGAAACTCTGTCTCGAAAAACCAAAAAAAAAAAAAAAAAAGTATTCACTTAGAGGCTGGAAAGATGGCTCAGCAGTTAAGAGCACTGGCTGCTCTTTCAGAGGTCCTGAGTTCAATTCCCAGCAACCACGTGGTGGCTCACAACCATCCGTAATGAGATCCGATGTCATCTTCTGGTGTGTCTGAAGATAGCAACAGTGTACTCACATACATAAAATAAATAATTAAAAAATTAGTAATAAAAGCATTCACTTAGAGAGATGGCTGCTGTAATTCTACAACCTTTAAGTGTTGTGCTGTTTCACTGTTTGTCTTGAAACTCAGTGCTTGTATTCAGGAGAGAGAGGAGAGACAGGGACATGAAGAGAGAGAGAGAGAGTGTGTGTGTGTGTGTGTGTGTGTGTGTGTGTGAGAGAGAGAGAGAGAGAGAGAGAGAGATGTGTACTTGTCTCTGTGTGCATGTAGAGGTCAATGTTGAGTGTCTTATAGATCTCTCTCAGCCCTGTTGTTGAGACAAGGTCTCTCTCACAGCATGACTGTGGTGCTTTCCTTCAGGCTAGGCTCGCTGTCCCCTGAGCTCCAAGGCCTGGCCTGGCCCCCCACACCACTTAGCACTGAGGTCACAGGTGTGATCTGCCATGCTCAGCATCTCCTGTGGGCATGAGGAAACTAGGCAGAGCTCAGTAAAGAGCATGGCAGGTACTGTGCTCACTGAGCCTCTTTCTAAGCCCTTAATTAGACTTTAAAAATAAACTTGGGCCAGGCATGGTGGCGCACGCCTTTGATCCCAGCACTCGGGAGGCAGAGGCAGGCGGATTTCTGAGTTCCAGGACAGCCAGGGATACACAGAGAAACCTTGTCTCGAAAAAATATATAAATAAATAAATAAATAAACTTGGAGGGCTAATAAGATGTGCTGTCAGGTAAAAATGCTTGCTGCCAAGCCTGACAGCCTGAGTTGATTACTGTAACCCACATGGTCAAAGAAGAGAACTGATTCCTGAAAGTTGTACTCTCACAGCCAACATGCACACACACATACCATACATACAGCACACATACACACTTGATGGAGTTTAAAGGCTTATCCCAGTCTGCATGTGTGAGAAGAACATGGCCTAGCATGAAAGGGTGTCTTAGACTAGATGTGCATTCAGTTTTTCCTCTTACAATGACTTGGCCCCACAGAGATTGCTTGCTCTCTTGGTTTTCCATGAAAAACGTACAGGTGGAAATATCCAGTTAGTAATTTTAAAATTACTTAATTTTCTAGATAAATAATGTGACTTACATGATGTTTATTAACATTCTTTAGCATTTAATTGAAATATGTTCTGTCTTATATGGAATGGTATTTTTCCTCTTGACAGCATTATAGGTGAATATTTAATTATCCTAGTTGCTATTCCCCATGCCTCTTGAAGCTTACTTGCCTATAAATATCAACATATGTTAGCTATATAATGGCCTTGGTTTCCATTATTGGTGCCATTGCATATGGATACTGTAATTTTTTAAAAGATTTATTTATTTATTTATTTATTTATTTAATGTATATGAGTACACTGTAGCTGTACAGATGGTTGTGAGCCATCATGTGGACCTCTGCTCGCTCCAGCCCCGCTCACTCTAGCCCAAAGATTTATTTATTTTTATATGTAAGTACACTGTAGCTGTCTTTAGACACACTAGAAGAGGGCATCAGATCTCATCACCGATGGTTGTGAGCCACCATGTGGTTGCTGGGATTTGAACTCAGGACCTTTGGAAGAGCAGTCAGTGCTCTTAACCTCTGAGCCATCTCTCCAGCCCCCATGGGTACTGTATTAAATAAAGGTTAACACTTCACTACTAACTCAACTACTGAGTTGTCACTTGTTCCAGATCTTTGAACCAGATATGATATGCAGTTTCATTTAGTGAATGCTATTTTCTTTTGTGTTTAATAAACATAGATGAACTAGTGAATAAGATGAAAATAGGAAATGAATATAAAATTATTGGAATTCCAGTCTGTGTCAAAACTTCACAAACTGCTCTCTGTGTAGAAGCAAATAGTATCACTCCCTACACAGCAAAAGGTAAGAAAACCCATGTATTTTAACATATGTAAGTCCATCTGTTTAGCAAACAGTGTTGTTTGCCTTTGTGCGAGGCCCTCTCCTAAGCAATAGAAACATAGTGAAGCAGAAGGCCAGGCTGTCTACTCCTAACTCGCATGGTAGTGGCCAGTCAGATGGCCACTAAGCCTGGTGTGGTGGCACACTAGCACTTGGGAGGCTGAGGCAGGAGGGGCAAAGCTTGACACCAGCTTGAGCTGTGTAATGAGTTGCTGCTCAGCCCGGGGTTATTTTAGCAAGGCTCAACCTCCAAATAAAAACCACAAAACTAGCCAATGAAGCAGTCCCTGCTACTAAACAAGATGTTTACAGTCTTGGTGTAATTGAAGACCTCTTTCTGGAACTAAATCTTATGTTGACTTTTTGTAGGTTAACAATGAGAGAAATGTTTCTGACATTTTTCTGAGCATGGTGGTACAAACTTAAGCCTATGGCTTTGTCACAGAGGCAGGAAGTCAACCTGGGGTACAGTAAGAAGCCAGAAATCTTTTGGGGTTCCAAGAGTTAATAGACCAAAAGAGAAACAAACAAACAAACAAACAAAACAAAAAACAGAAAAAATCAAAAAAAAAAAAAAGCAAAGCCAGGCAGTGGTGGAAACCCTGTCTCGAAAAACCAAAATAGAAAACAAGAGTTAATAGATTTGTTTTCTGGCTAAGGCAATTCATAGTAACTGCTGTGGTCTGAAGAGGAGATCAGAAAAAGGCAAGGGGATGAAAATACCACCCTTTTTTTTTAAAGTTTTTTTTTTTAATGTATATGAGTACACTATAGATGTACAGATGGTTGTGAGCCTTCTTGTGGTTGTTGGGAATTGAATTTTTAGGACCTTTGCTTGCTCCGGTTGGCCCTGCTTACTCTGGTCAACTCCGCTCTCTGTCCCTGCTTGCTCCGTACCAGAAGAGGGTGTCAGATCTCATTACTGGTGATTGTGAGCCATCGTGTGGTTTCTGGGATTTAAACTCAGGACCAGGTTAGTGCTCTTACCTGCTGAGCCATCTCTACAGCTCCAACCTTTCTGTTTGTTTGTTTTTTGTTTTTTGAGACAGGGTTTCTCTGTGTTGTAGCCATGGCTGTCCTGGAACTTGCTCTGTAGACCAGGCTGGCCTCCAGTTCACATAGAATAGCCTGCCTCTTTCTGTCTCATGTACCACCACCATCCAGCCCAACTTGAAACTAAATGCAAGTGAATTCTAGATACTTCAGCTGATCTTGAAAAGACTTTTAAAAAGAAGGAGACTGTTGAAGAAAGCAAGCAACATAAACGAACAGTTTGGTGACCATTTTTATGTATTGTGAAGTACTTCATGACTTACTTGCTTGTTATCAGAACACAGCTTATATGCAGGTGGAAAGTCTGCTTTCTTATGTTGAACTCTAGGATCAAGTGTTAGACTACAATAAGCCTTCCTAGATCTGGGCGTGAGCACTGCCCAGAGGCTAGCAGAGCTATCACACACAGCTTCTCCTCTGACATTCACCTTTCTTAGGAGCTGGATAGAATCAGGGTGGAGAACATTTAGACTACTACAGTGTGGCATAGTGCAGTTATTTCAGAGTAGGAAAATACAAATCCTTCAACCACAGCACCCTGGGTACTTCCTGATAGGAGCAAAGACAGCTGTATTGAAGCCTCATCCCTGCTGCCTCACACATGACTGCAGAGGAGAACAGATGATTGGCTTTCAGCTCACAACTCATTCATGTGGGGGTGTGAGGTAACTGGGGTAAGAAATGATGGGCAAGCATTTCACCAATCATAATATCATAAAATTTGAGTATGGTACATTACAAGAACTATATTTTGAAATTATTTTGAATAAAGGAATCAAATACCTGTCCTTTTTATTTTTTTTCAGTTCCTTCAGGAATTAGTGACAACTTTAGGTGTCTCCTCTCCTTGACTTCGAGCTCGTGCTGGAAATTCACAGCAATACTGGCCAATATCTTTGCATCACAGATTGTTCCTCCTGGGACTTACAATTTGCTCAAACTTTGTTTGTTGATGAGTCTAGTACAGACAAGGGACTGCAACAGGGAACGAGAAGACTGCTTGGATATTTTAGTTATAACCAGTGACACTCTGCTTGTAGACAGGTAAGGTGTTTGCCATGAAGTTTTCAAATTTTATATTGCTCACAAAATTGTATAAATTCTTCCTCCTAATATTACTGTGATTATAAAAAATGCATCTGAGTACTAAAGCATTTAAATAGATTAGTACTAATAAAGTTGAAAACTTCTTTTTACAGGGTCTCACTATGAAGCTCTGGCTGTCCTGGAACTAGCTCTGTAGAACAGGCTGGCCTCAAACTCAGAGATCTGCCAGCTTCTGCCCCCTGAATGCTAAGACTTAAGGCATGCACCACCACCACCTGGCTTAGAATTGGGAACTTTTGGTGTTAGATAAAATTTATATATAGTGAAATAACCAGATCTTGTCACTACTATTTTTAAGGTTTGTTTATATATATTAGTGCTTTGCCTGCATGTATTCCTGCACACCAGAAAAGGTATCGGATTCCATTATAGATGGGTGTGAGTACCATATGGTTGCTGGGAATTGAACTAGAACATTTGGAAAAGCAACCAATGCTCTTAACCGCTGAGCCATCTCTCCAGCCCCATGGAGACAAATGTCATTATTATTAAAACAAAAAAACAAACTAGAAGTTTTTGACAAATTTTTCTAATTTGCTTTACATTGCTGTGATAAACACTAGGCCCAAAAGCACTTCACTGGGAGAAAGGGTTTATTTCAGCTTACATGTTACACTCCACCACTGAGAGGTAAGGGTAGGAGCTCAGGGAGGAACCTAATCCAGAAACTGACAGCAGAACCAAAAAAGACCACTGATATCTGACTTGCTCTCTGTGTCTGGCTCAGCTGCCTTCCATGTACAACCCAGGACCCACAGTGTGACACAGGCCACAATGGCTGGACCCTCCCACATCAATCATTAATCAAGAGAATGTTTGCCAGACATGCCCACAGACCGATTTGATGGAGGCAGTTCCTTAGCTGAGGCTCCCTTTCCCAGGTGGCAACTGTCTATGTGAAAGGGCAATACCCAGCACACACTCACTCCGAAAACTTACCTCAGTCTTTCTTCCACTTATCACCGGAACTAACTTTCCTGTTCATGAGACAGGGTGCTCTGTAACCCTGGCTGGCCTGGAGCTCTCACTTTGTAGGTCAGGCTGGCCTTGAACTGAGACTCGCCTGCCTCTGCCTCCTCTGCTGGGTTTATGTTATTACTCTTCTCCCAATGATGGTTTTGCATGTTTAGAGTATTATAAATAAACTGCTCTATCTTAACATTTTGGTGATAGGGATCAATACTAGGACTTGGTATGTACTAGACAAAGCCTCTACAGCTGAGCTACATACCCTGTAAACACTCTTGTATAACATTTGTGTCACTTCGATTTAGAGGATTTCTGTTTCCGGTTTGTTATTTCCTCTTGTTTCATCTTTTCTGGGTTCAGTTAAGAAATTTTTGCCTACATGAAAGTTGTGAAAATTCTTTGTTTTCTTTCTAGAAATATATTTTGTTTTTTTTTGTTGTTATTGTTGAGTCTTTTCCCAGTGTGTCCATGTTGTGGGGGAGTGCGCATGCCACAAAGCACACATGGGTGTCAGAGGGCACCTTGGTGGTGTTGATTGTCTCTTTGTACCTTTACATGTGTTCAAGGGATTGAACCCAAGTTGCTGGGCAAGTGTCCTTACCCACTAAGGGATTACCTGTCCAGCTGCCCTTGAGATAGTGTCTCTATGTGGGATTGTGTAGTGAAAGTTGATGTCTCTCCTATGCAGTCTCCACATCATCTGTTATAAGGTTTTATCTCCTTGTTTCCTCGTACCAAGTTTAAAATTAAACTAGACTGTAAATCTATTTGAACACTATTTTTTGTTGTGAATTTTTTATCTATATTTAGGTCAATAGTACACAGTCCTGGTTATTCAGGCTTGAAATCAGGCAAGTCAACCTTGTCTCAAAAATTAGATACTTTAAAAAAGTTGTATACCACCTCCAAAAATTCTATTTTAAGTAGTTGAGGAATAGAGATGGGCATTAGAATTTGTTTTGAAACAAAACAAAAACTCCTTACATGATTTTAATGTGACCTGTAGCTAAGAACCACTGCTCATTTCAGGCTAGAAATGTTCCTTCTGCAGTGTCCTCCGTGTTCCATACCCCTGGGCTAATGTTTAAATCCTGTGATGATGCATACACTGACCACACTTTCTGGCATTTTCCTGTCTACATCTAAAGGACACTACCTGGGTCCCTTTTACATTCCATGTCTGTGTCTGGTCGTCATATATGGTTGCATCAGAAAGTTGTAATTTCTGTGGTAAGGATTTTAAAGATAGCCACATTAGACAGAGTTTTCATTGCTGTCAAAAGTGTTCAAGAGAAACAATCCAAAGGATAAAAATCTTTATTTTTGCTCACAATTGCAGTCTATCATTTACATGTTCCATTGCTATCTGCCAGTACTGAGGCAGAATGCCATGGCAGAGAAAAACAGCTCATCTTTGGTAGACAGGAACCAGAGGGAGAGAGACAGGAAGAGGCAGAGGACACAGTCTATTTGTTCAGGGAATGTCCACTTACTTAATCTTGCGCACGCCCGACTGGCCAGCAAGAACAACTCTGCAACAGGATCCTTCCGTACACATTTATTGGGAGAGCTTGATTGCAGAGGCGAAGTGACCCCAAGCCCAGAACTGGTGCTACTTATATAGGCCTAGGAGAGGCGTGTCTCACACCCGGATTGGTTGTGCTTGGGTTATGCTTTTCACCTCGTTTGCATGCCTACATCTGATTGGTTAACTTGTCTCCCATCTGATTGGTTAACTTGTCTCCCATCTGATTGGTTAATTTTGGTTAATTCTCAAAACCTCATCTTGGCAAAAGAACTTTACTGCCTATGTATGCGTGGTGGCCAGCAGAAGCCAGTGCCACCCTGCAATGGCACATGTGGCTTCCCACAACTTAAGAGGTCCTAACTCCTAAATCTTCTGTCCTAATGTGAGTTCCTCCATTGATCAGGTAGGAACCCCCAGGACCCACATACTTTGCCCAAGCCCACAATCTATCCAACCCCAAACATGAGTGCTTAGAGGATATCTCAGGTTTACAACAATACTAAAGTAATGATATTCTTTAGGTAGACTAAAGTCCTTTATCATAATTTAAATTTGAGAATTAAAGAAATTGAAGCAGTTAACAATAATATTAAAAGCAAAAATGAAGATGGAACAAGCGTTGTCATGATACAGACACAGTAGGAAAAGTCAAGATAGGACGTTGACAAACCTGAGAAACAGATCTGGAATTTATAAAAGAAAGTAAGCCATAAAAAGACAGTGATCCACCGGGCAGTGGTGGCACACGCACAACTCTAATCCCAGCACTCAGGAGGC
Source organism: Mus caroli (assembly GCF_978045245.1). NCBI lineage: Eukaryota > Metazoa > Chordata > Mammalia > Rodentia > Muridae > Mus > Mus caroli. The sequence goes on from NW_028227256.1 coordinate 6,840,749, forward strand.
AGAGACAGGTCTACAGAGCAAGTTCCAGGACAACCATGCTACACAAACAAACCCTGTCTCAAAAACAAACAAACAGCCGGGCGTGGTGGCGCACGCCTTTAATCCCAGCACTCGGGAGGCAGAGGCAGGCGGATTTCTGAGTTCGAGGCCAGCCTGGTCTACAGAGTGAGTTCCAGGACAGCCAGGGCTATACAGAGAAACCCTGTCTCGAAAAACCAAAAAAAAAAAAAAAAAAAAAAAAAAAAAAAACAAACAAACAAAATCACAACAACAACAAAAGAAATTATGCAGTTTGGGCTGGTGAGATGGCTCAGTGGGTAAGAACACCCGACTGTTCTTCCGAAGGTCCAGAGTTCAAATCCCAGCAACCACATGGTGGCTCACAACCATCCGTAACGAGATCTGACGCCCTCTTCTGGAGTGTCTGAAGACAGCTACAGTGTACTTACATATAATAAATAAATAAATCTTTAAAAAAAAAAAGAAATTATGCAGTTTAAATGTTGCCTTTTTATGGCTTTCTCTGATTCTTTTCTAAAAGTAAATAATAATTCCCTTTGTGGTACTCTCAAGAAATTATTTTAGAATTATTCCATTGTAAAGTATTTCTCTAACTCTGTCTACACTGTAAGTTGTTCAAATAAAATACCAGGTTTCGGGGCTGGTGAGATGGCTCAGTGGGTAAGAGCACCCGACTGCTCTTCCAAAGGTCCAGAGTTCAAATCCCAGCAACCACATGGTGGCTCACAACCATCTGTAACAAAATCTAACTCCCTCTTCTGGAGTGTCTGAAGACAGCGACAGTGTACTTACATATAATAAATAAATAAATAAAATCTTTAAAAAAAAAATACCAGGTTTCATATATGTACTGCTTGATAGAAAATGGCCAAATTAAATTTAAACATGTTGTTAACATGTAATGACCTCTGAAAATAAATTATTAAATATCGGTGAATAATTTATTTTTCCTAGACTTTTGAATTTTAGCATGAATCTTGTCTCCCGTGGTATACGTCATCCTGTCTGTACAGAAGTTTTTCCTACAGTGTCCAGAAATAAATATGGAACAGGAGCAGTGAGCATTCAGGCCGGCAGTGCTTTGCTTGCTAAGGGTGGTATCTGCTTTATAGGAGACCTGACATCCCATAAAAAAGATAAACTTGAACAGCTTCAATCAGGTAAATAATACTCTCTCAAATCATCCCACCTGCTTACCCTCGTCTCACCTGTACTGAGGAGTCATTTCACAGCTGAGATAGAAGTGCACAGGGCAGCCGGGCGTGGCAGCGCATGCCTTCAATCCCAGCATTCAGGAGGCAGAGGCAGGCAGATTTCTGAGTTCGAGCCAGCCTGGTCTACAAAGTGAGTTCCAGGACAGCCAGGGCTACAGAGAAACCCTGTCTCAAAAACCAAAAAAAAAAAAAAAAGAAAGAAAAGAAAAGAAAAAAAAAAGAAAAAAGAAAAAGAAGTGCACAGGGCTTAGGAGATGAAAATTAGAATGAATGTTAGTTCTCAGTTTAATTTTAGAAATAAAATAATTTAATTTGCAAATGCATTGTTTTAGCCTTTACTCTAGGCTCTAATACGTGACTGTATTTTGAGCCAATTTTGTTCCTTTTTGTCTTATTATATTATTGAAGATTTAGCACAATGAGAAAAATAGTTGTTCCAAATCTTCAGGTTTGACACCATTAATTGTAATTAATGCTAACTGTGGAGTTATTGTTGTTGTTTTAATTTTAAAGCCCAGGATGAAGAGATTTCCCTCTATTCCTAGTCCACTAACAAGTTTTATTATGAATCAGTATAGGATTTTGTCAGATCTTTTTTCTTATATCTATTAATTTGATTATGCAGTTTTTATAGCTTACATTGATTTTGCTTTGGGTTTTGCTGTTTTATGACTATCAATATTTTATTTGTATGTATATCTATTTTCCACTTGGGCCTGGTGCTCCCAGAAGCCAGAAGAGGACATTGAATCCCCTGGAACTGGATTTGCAGATAGTTATGCGCTGTTGTTAGTTCTGGGAATCAAATGCAGGTGTGCTGCAAGAGCAGCCAGGGTTCTTAACCACGTCGGCATCCCGCCAGCTCCACACTGGTTAATTTGAATACTGGACCAGCACAGCATAGCTGAGATAGGCCCGACTTAATCGGTATGAATATGGTGTGGGTGTTCTGGAAAGGTGTAAAAGAGATGCCTGATTACATACTGGACAGTGCCGCCTACCATGGCTGACAGGTACAAGCCCAGCTTGATAAGTAATGCACTTATCAGAAGTCACTGATGGAACGTTTGATAGTCTACAGGCAGCTACACTCACCTGAACCACCTCTCCAACTCCTGTTCTAAGTCCCCCATACAGGACAAAAGCAAATCAGCTCCAGAGAGGTATGTGTCTAGGGAGCACTTGGTCCTTATCCTCATTAGAAACTTTGAAGGTTTTAGTAAATACTGCGAGACCATGAGAAGGGAGGCTTTATTTGGTTGGAGTCTGACACTTGCTGCCAGTATACAGACAGCTAAGTAGCAGATTGCTACAAAATAGTAAGTATTACTTTGGCAAGGTGTATCGGTTACTTGTCTTGTTGCTGCAACAAAATACTTAACAAAAGCAATGTACAGAAGGATGGGTTTATTGTGGCTCACAGTTCTAAAGGGAACAGTACAGTCCATCCTATCAGGAAAAGAATAATGGCAGTTCAAGGCAGCAGGTCACTTTGCATCCATAGTCAGAAACCACAGAGAGATGTGTATGCTCAACAGCTTTCTATGTTCCTTTCCAGTTATTTGTGTGTATGTATGTATGAGTGTGGTGGCTTGAATGAGAATGGCCTCCATAGGCTTATACATTTGAATGCTTGGTCTCTAGTTGGTAAATTATGTAGGAAGGATTAGCAAGTATAATTTTGTTGGAGAAGGTGTGTCGCTGGGGTGAACTTTGAGGTTTCAAAAGCCCAGCTCAAGCTGTCTCAAACACTCTGTCTGCCTCCTGCTTGGGGATCAGGAGGTAACCTCTCAGCTTACTACTCCAACACCATGCCTGCCTGCCTGCCTGTCTGTCTGTCTGTCTGTCTGTCTGCCTGCCTGCCTGGCTGTCTGCCTGTCTGCCTGTCTGCCTGTCTGCCTGTCTGCCTGCCTGCCTGCCTGCCTGCCACTGTCCTCCCAGCCATGATCATGGACCCCAATTAAACGCTTTCTTCTATGAGCTGCCTTGGGTGTGGTGTCCGTTTCTAGCAATAGAACAGTAACTAAGACAGATGGGGTATATTCAGAATATAGACGTTTCTGTAAGTCAATACTTTAAAAAACAGAACTCTTGGGCTCAGGAGTAGAGTGCATGCTTTCCATTTTTTATTGCTGATCATCAGTGGTCATCAGGGTATAGAAGTAAAAACCACAAGGAGATAGCAACAAGCATAAAGTAGGACAAGTGCCAACTCCAGAAGAGACCAGAAATCAAGTTAAAACACTGCTGGTACCATCTTTCAATTTTTAATAACTTTAGGCTGGGGATATAACTTAATTGATAGAGTGCTTGCCTTGAAAACCCTAGGTTTGGTCCCCAGCACCACACACAAAAGAATTTTAAAAACAGCTTTTCCTTTGAAGTCACACATTGCAAAGTGCAGTGAGACTGGAGGAAACACATCCATGGGCTATCAACAGTAGCCTGTCTCTTTCTTTGAGCACTGATAGTGTCTACATGGCCTTCATGACACAGCTGGCTCTAACTTTAATTTTCAGTGACTTCTCTTTCATTGTTGATGAACTGAAGTCCAGTTCCTTACCATTTCTTACCTTGGCTGCAGACACTGTCACTGACTGAGCCAGAGGTGCTACATCTGTGCCTATGGATCAGATTTGCTTCCTAATTCCGTGGAAGAGCCTTTCAGGACATAACATATAATAAACAAATCCTTAAATGTGTGGACATCTGTGACTGACATCTTTCATTTAGCTTAAAAAATAGCAAATTTCATCCATGAAAACATAAATCTATAAATCTCAGCACTCTGGAATCTAAGGTAGAGGGTCAGGATTTTAAGGCCAGTCTAGAATACATAGTGAGTCTGAGGCCAGCCTGAGCTACATAACAAGACTCTCTGAAATCATAAGTCCCTAATTAAATGCTTCTTTTCATAAGAGTTGCAACGATCTTGGTGTTTCTTCATAGCAATGGACACTTACTAAGACAAAGTACATTTATACTCTTGTACATCTATTACTGCTGTACATTTCCAGAATTGTTTGATAACTCCTGTTTTAGAAATTATTTAATCTGGACTCGAGATTTTTACTCTCATCTTAAATTGTTTAGTTCCCAGATTTAAACACACACACACACCTTTATATTCACAAGAGCTGGGCAGATACCTAGCCTCCATGCTATTAGAATCTACTTTCCTATAGATAAATTCTTACTATTTCCTATGTTTCATCTGGACTTTTTCTGGACTCCAGTTGGCCAGCCTTCGGGGCCATGGTTTTTATTTTTTATTTATTTATTTGGTTTTTTCGAGACAGGGTTTCTCTGTGTAGCCCTGGCTGTCCTGGCACTCACTTTGTAGACCAGGCTGGCCTCGAACTCAGAAATCGGCCTGCCTCTGCCTCCCGAGTGCTGGGACTAAAGGCGTGCGCCACCACGCCCGGCACTGGGGCCATGGTTTTTATGGCTTACCTATCCCATGGTAACTTCTCCTTCTCCTCCTGGACCTTCTTCTCCCTCATGATCCCTCTCTGATCCCCAAGCCCAGGAAACCTAAACTCCACCTACCTCCCTCTGCCCAGCTATTGGCATCTTTATTTACCAATTACAGAGAACTTGGAGCCAAATTGTACATGCAGACTCTCTCATCTCTGGGACAACCAGATCTTAGGGGCCTGCACTTAGAATTACAATAGATAACAAAAGACCAAACTCAACACACTTCAAATATAAATTTGTAGGGTGAGGTGCTGTTTCCCTAATTGGTTCTTGATTTGGTCAATAAAGAAGGTGGAAGCTGCGGGTCAGTAGTAGTGCACGACTTTAATCCCAGCACTTGGGAGGCAGAGGCAGGCAGATTTCTGAGTTCGAGGCCACCTGGTCTACAAAGTGAGTTCTAGGACTGCCAGGGCTACACAGAGAAATCCTGTCTCAAAAAAAAAACCAAAAAAACAAACAAACAAAAAAAAGAAGGTAGAAGCTAATTGATGGGTGAAAGGTAACGGTGGGACTTCCAGGTCCCAGGAGGAAGAAGGGATGAGAGGAAGGAGAAAGGGCTTTTCAGCCAGATTTTGGAATTAGAAGAAAGCAGCAGTCATGTAAAATCTTGGGGAAATTAGAACTGGTGGCCTCTGCCACCAAGGAGGTCACTGGAGACTGTCTGATAAAGGCTAAATTGATAAGATTAGGGCAGAAGGTTCTTGCACCCAGCAATTGTGCTATCTGACAAGTTTTTTTTTTTTTTAAAGATTTATTTTATTTATTATATGTAAGTACACTGTAGCTGTCTTCAGACACTCCAGAAGAGGGCGCCAGATCTCGTTGCGGATGGTTGTGAGCCACCATGTGGTTGCTGGGATTTGAACTCTGGACCTTCGGAAGAGCAGTCGGGTGCTCTTACCCACTGAGCTATCTCACCAGCCCCCCAAGTTTTAAATTAATAAAGCTGTCTAAATGTTTTCTTCCACGGAGCAAAGGTGGGCAGAGAAAGCCAGAAGCCACGAGGGGCCGGTGGAGTGTGGATAGCAGCTCCCAGCTTTCCAGGTTGGGGTTGGTTGCTATGGATCCTGAGCTAAGGCAGGAAAGGCAGTAGTCGCTGGCTGTAGGAGCTAAGCTGGGAGGAAAGGGCAAGTCAGGAGTGGGACCAGCAGCAACTGATCTCAGAGCTAAGCTGGGAGCTAGGGCCATGGTCCCAGGCAAAGAAGGAAACATGTTTTTAAAATTTACATGCAACATAAACTCTATATTCATTAAATGCTAACTCCCTATTTCTGTCTATTAGCCCCTGGTAATATTCATTCCATTTTCTGTCTTTATGAACTTGTTTATGAATAGAAATTTCATTCATTTTTTAAGGAGCTTTGTTTTAAGGTTTATTTATTATATGTAAGTACACTGTAGCTGTCCTTAGACACCCCAGAAGAGGGCATCAGATTTCACTACAAATGGTTGAGAGGCACCATGTGGTTGCTGGGATTTGAACTCAGGATCTTCGGAAATGCAGTCAGTGCTCTTAACTGCTGAGCCATCTCTCCGGCCCGAATTTCATTCATTTTAATGCTGAAAAATGTCCATTCATTTATTACATTGACAGATATCTTGTATCCACTTCTTGCTAGTTGTGAATAATCTGCTATGAGTATTTGCCTTAGTTACTTTTCAATTGCTGTGATAAAACACCATGACTAAGACAACTTAAGAAGAAACTATTTAATTTGGGGCTTATGGTCCCAGAGGTTTTGAATCTATGACCATTAATGGTAGGGAGCATGGCAGCAGCAATGGCATAGGGGTTAAGAGCACTGGCTGCTCTTCCAGAGGACCCAGGTTCAGTTACCAGCACCCACATGGCAGCTCACAACTTAAGTCCAGTTCCAGGATATCTGATACCCTCACACCGATGCACATAAAGTAAAGTAAAATTAATTATTAAAAAAAGAAAAAGTATAAATATAAGTTTATATAAAAATATGTTTAAAGGTAAAGCTGTGCATACTCGTACTTTTTTGTTGTTGTTGTTTGAGACAGGGTTTCTCTGTGTAGCCCTGGCTGTCCTGGAACTCACTCTGTAGACCAGGCTGGCCTCAAACTCAGAAATCGGCCTGCCTCTGCCTCCCGAGTGCTGGGATTAAAGGTGTGCGCCACCACCTCCCGGCGTACTAGTACTTTTAATAGAAGTATTTTTCCTGCTCTTTTAACAGCATAATAGCCTTTTTGTTTGTTTGTTTCCATTGGGCTCCACTAAGTAGTCCTGCCAACTAGAATGGCAAAAAGAACTTTAAAGAATTGATAAGAATTGAGAATGTGGAACCTCTGAATTCTTGTGTATTGTTATAGGGAGTAGAAAATAGTGCAATCATTGTGAAAACTGCTTGGGCAATTTCTATGAGGCTAAGGCTTCACAGTCCAGGGTAAAGAAAAGTATAATTCAATAGTTAATCATAACTCTACATAACATTAAAAATAAAGCTTACTTCTGAGTATGTCTGGAAGTCATTCCAGAGAGGATAAGTTAGCCCACCCGGCATGGAGGTGGCACCTTTACTGAAGGTAAAGAGCAGAACAGAGCCAGGCCGTGGTGGAGCACACCTTGAATCCCACACTTGGGAGGCAGAGGCAGGCGGATTTCTGAGTTCGAGACCAGCCTGGTCTACACAGTGAGCTCCAGGACAGCCAGGGCTACACAGAGAAACCCTGTCTTGAAAAACAAACAAATAAACAAACAAAAAGAGCAGAACATTCTTTGTTTTTTGACTATCATGATGTGAGCTGCTCTGCTCTGTCATGTCTTCCCCAGCATGATAGACTAAAACTTTAGTACCACAGTCTAAGGAGCTTTCTCTTGAAGTTGCTTATATGAGGTAGTTTTTCATAGTGACAGAAGTCTAACATGCGTGAATACAAAAGACTGTTAAATGAATCATAAGATTAATTGGAATTCACTTAGAAGTCAGAGTCCTAGGAATAAAGTTAAATCAATAGACTGAATGTTATGAAGTGTGAAGGAAATAAAAATAAGTGTGTGAGTAGGATAGTACGTTTTGTTTGTTTGGGTTTTAGGTGGAAGAAGGCTTTGACAGCTTTGGTTTTGAACATGCTGAATTGAAATACTTTCTTCCTCAGTCATAAATCATAGTATCTTTGACTTCTGACATCCCCTCATGAATAGACTACTTTCTATCACTTTTTTTTTTTTTTTAAGCACATAAGGGACATTCCTGAGTTGGCTGTGGCTCAGTTGGTAGTGTGCACAAAGCCCTGCCTGGGGTCTATCCAAGGACCACATGCACTGTTCATGGTGTCTTCACTCTCTGATTTAGTAGAATTTAATATGATATTTTTTATTAATTTGTAGACTTACAGGATATCTACTAGAATAACAAAATCTTTAAAGATTGACAGTAAAAACTGTTCAGATGCCGGGCGTGGTGTCACACGCCTTCAATCCCAGCGCTTGGGAGGCAGAGGCAGGCGAATCTCTAAGTTCAAGGCCAGCCTGGTGAGTTCCAGGACAGCCAGGGCTACACAGAGAAACCCTGTCTCGAAAAAAAAAAAAAAAATAAACAACAAAAAAACCTGTTCAGATGTGCAATGTCTAAGTTCTTAGCTAACACATGGATCGTTTCTTGTGATGCAGCTTTGGAGAGCAGAAGCATTACAGTGTTCATCCCAGGAAAGAAGTTTGGGGATGATTTCGATCAGCAAATGACTTTTCCCATTCAGTGCAGTTTTTGGTCTTTTGTTGACATGGATTCATCTTCAAGGAGAAATGTGCAGAAAACCAGTACTCTGATTGGTCAGATGGTAAGGGTTCTGACTATTTTACTGTTAGGATATTATTGAATAATGTTTAGGAGGCCACCTGTAATCCTAGTACTTGAGACCTGGAAGCAGGATTAGAATTCAAGGTCATCCTCAGCGTTGTGAGTTTGAGGCCATCCTGGGCTACATGAAACCCTGTCTTTAAAAAAAAAAAAAAAAAAAAAAAGGAGCTTTTAAATGTTTTTCAGAGAACTGTTAGTATGTTTTCACACTCTTTTCTGCTTCCACCCTCTTCTCTCTTACATCTTCCTCATTTCTTAGGTAACATCTTCCTCATTTCTTAGGTAAGACTTCACCATGTAACCAAGATGGTGCTGTAACTCATTATATAGCCTAGACTGGCTCAAACTAGCCATCATACTGAGTGCCGAGAGCTGGAGTGCAGACATGCCCTGGTATACCCGATGTTGTTGCTGTTGTTGTACTTATATACTTTATCAGACATTACAGCTGAATAATGACCCAGTTGTGAATGTTTGTGAGGTTTTTTTGTCTGAGCTACATCCCACCCCTAAAATTTTCACTCATGCAAATCAGATGTCTATAGAATATAGATGTCAATAGAAATTTCTGTTTCAAAGTTGAGAAGTGTGTGTGTGTGTGTGTGTTTTCAAAGTTGACATCAATGTCTTCCTCAACTGCAGTCCACCTTGGTTTTTGAGCGGTCTCTCTCTCTGAAACTCACACATTTAGCCTAGTCCTGCAAGCTCACGGGATCTTTCTGTGTCCACCTCCCCACCACTGAGATTACAAGCACTTGTTGTGGCACCAAGCCTTTCTGTCTGGGCTTTGGAGGATAGAATTCAATTCATCCTCCTCATTCTTTACTGACTGTGCATCTCCTGAGCCTTAGAAGGCTTTACTAAATATTTAATAAATACTCAGTAAGAACTTTCTTAAAATGTTGCTTTCCACAAATGTTGACATTTTCCCCAGAAATTACTTTAAACTGTAGTTAATACTGAAATAATCACTAGATAGTTAAATACTAGAATGATCAATTTGTATTTAACTATTTCCAGTTACTTAGCTGTGTGTCCTACCTCTGTGTTTGCTGCAGGACTGCAGTTTGATTCCAGCCAACCTTGCAGAGGCATTTGGATTACTGATTAACTGCAGGGAGGCATCTCCGTGCCACCCACTTCTTCCTACGGTGCAGCACACTTTAAAGAAAGCAGTGGAGCCTGAGGGGCGGCTGTACTTAGCGTCTAAGCAGTTCACAACCGAAGACTTTGAAAAGGTAAAGTTAGAGAAAATGATTACTCAGAATGCCTACTCGTTTCTCAATTATTTATTTTTTATCTTTACATTTATTTACTTATTTATTCATTTGTGTGGTGTGTGTGTGTGTGCCCATGCATGCATGTATTTTGCATGTGTGTGGACACAAGTGTAGCCCAGCACACATAAAGGTCATAGAGTAACTTTGTAAAATGCAGTTCCCTCCTTCTGTGGCTTATGGGGATCAAACTCAGGCTGTCAGGCTTGACAACAGTGCCTTTACTCACTGAGTCAGCTCACCAGCCCAGTTCTTAATTTAATAGAAGTCTATTTTGGCATTATTTTTTTCTTCTTCTAGAATTTTATCTAGTTCACTTTTTGTTTGTTTTTTGTTTTTGTTTTTTGAGACAAGGTTTCATGTAGCCCAAGCTGCTTGGACCTCACTATGGTAGCCAAGAATAGTCTTGAACCTTCTGCTTTTTGTTGTTGTTGTTGTTGTTTGTTTTTGCTTTTGTTTTTTTGGTTTTTTTTTTTCGAGACAGAGTTTCTCTGTGTAGTCCTGGCTGTCCTGGAACTCACTCTGTAGACCAGGCTGGCCTTGAACTCAAGAGATCTGCCTGCCTCTGCCTCCCAAGTGCTGGGATTAAAGGCATGCACCACCACTCCACTGCCCAGCTCATTTAATTATTTTATGTATGTGAGTACTCTGTAGCTGTCTTTAGATTCACCAAAAGAGGGCATCGGATCCTGTTACAGATGGTTGTGAGCCAATATGTGGTTTCTGGGAATCGAACTCAGGACGTCTTGGGGAACAACCAGTGCTCTTAACTGCTGAACCATCTCTCTAGTCTGATTCTAACTTTCAAGTGCTAAGATTACAGGTATTTGCTACTTATGCTCAGCTGGTATTCTTTCACATAAGCTTGCTTCCAGATTTTTAATACTGTATGTACATTGTATAGAAAAAAATAACACTATTTAAAGAAACGTTCATATCCAAATGTTAAGCTTATTTCTTCTACTATCATCTAAATATCCATAGCTTTAAAAGGATCAATGTATTTAAAAAGAATATTTGTATAGAAAATTAAGCTTGCCATGTGAGTATAGTTATTCACATCATGACTTCAATTTTTTTAAAAGTAATCTGTTATTCAAAAGAAAAACAAGACACATAAAACATTTAGGGCAACTTAAATGCTGAGCTGAGTATTGCTGTCTCTAAATATATATGGAATTCAGAAATAAAAATATGAATATAGAATGCAAGAAAACCTTAAGGAATAAATAAGAATTTAGTTGGGCATTGAGAAATGATTGAAAAAAAATGCCAGATGATGGTGGTGCGTGCCTTTAATTCCAATGTTCAGAAGACAGAGGCAGGCAGATCTCTTGTGAATTCAAGGACAACCTGCTCTCCAGAGCAAGTTCCAGGACAGCTAGGACTACATAGGAAACCCTGTCTTGAAAACTCAAAGACAGAAAGAAATGAGAGTCTGGGAGAGGTGAGACTTTCCCCACTGGAAGCAGAGAATCAGCCAGTTCCAGTGCACAGTCTACTTCTGCACAGTCAGAGAGGCTATTCTAGGTAAAGGTTCATACTTGTTACAGCAGAAGGGAATGACGTAAAATGCTCAGTGACTTGGAAATGGCCCAGATATTTACTTAAGCTTGATGTAAAAAATATGGAAACTTTTAAAAATCACATGCCAGCACACTTTGATATTATAATGAATCCATCATAAAATTAAATCTCTTAATTTTTTATATTTTTAACTTAGCTACTGGCTTTTGCAAAGAATTTGAATGTGGAATTCAGCTTGGAAGCAGAAAGAATGATTCATGGCTATTATCTAGCAAGTCGCAGAATAAGGACAGATTCTATACATGGATCAAAGCTGTCAGCATCTGCATTAAAATATTTGTAGGTATTCAAGTCAGGATTATAAGGTTAAAATTGACTTTAGACATGAACATAATTAACTTGTTTTTATATTTGTTTTTCTGTTTAAGATTGGTTGGTTGATTATTTACTTTGTTTTAGAAAAGTTTAAGATGACTTAATGACTTCCTTTGTTATAGTTTTAAGTCATTCAGACCACCAATAACTCTTCTCCCTAAATTATTTCTGATGGATATGCCTGAGAAAATTACAAAGATTTCAAGGCAAATGATTGATATTTGTTTTTGGTTTTGGTTTTTTGGATTTTTGGTTTTTTTTTTTTTGTTTTTCGAGACAAGGTTTCTGTGTAGCCCTGACTGTCCTGGAACTCTGTAGACCAGGCTGGCCTCGAACTCAGAAATCTGCCTGCCTCTGCCTCCCAAGTGCTAGGATTAAAGGCGTGGGCCACCACCGCCCGGCCAGCAAATGATTGATTTTTTTTAATGTGGTTGTTTGTGTTTCAAATAAGTTGTAGTTGGGCCTAAAGAAATTTTCTTTCCTATTAAGTAATTTATTTATTATTCATACGTGCATAGAATGTGTTTAGATCCAATATACCTCCATTGCCTCCCTCTGAACTCCTCATTTATGTATTTAGTGTAGCGTCAAGAATTGAACACAAGACTTCTGTATGCAAGGCAAGCACTCTATCAGTAAGACATTTTCCCAGCCTGGTCCTTGTACTTTAAAACACATTAATAAATGCATTGTTGTTCTTTTAGGAAGTAAATAATGAATAGTTCATATTATAAAAGAAATTACGGACATCACAGAGTCTAAATGAGTAGTGTTGGGGGCTGGAGAGATGGCTTGGCGGTTAAGAGCACTGACTGCTCGTTCAAAGGTCCCGAGTTCAAACCCCAGCAACCACATGGTGGCTCACAACCATCTGTAATGAGATCTGACGCCCTCTTCTGGTGTGTCTGAAGACAGCTACAATGTACTTACATATACTAATAAATAAATCTTTAAAAATAAAATAAAATAAAATGAATAGTGCATCCTGCTAACACTGTGTATTCCTGCCCATGCCCCAAGAGGTAATCACACTGTTAACAGTTTTGCATTGTAGGCTCACAGCTGCACTCAGATTTTTTCTGTGTGTGCTGGGGACTGGACTTAGGTTCTTGTGCTTGTGTAACAAGCCCTTTACTGGACCATCTTTAAGTGTATGTATGTTTGTCTATATTTGTTCTTTTAAAGATTGATTTATTAATTATGTATACAGTATTCTGCCTGCATGTATCCTGCAGATCAGAAGAGGGCACTAGATCTCATTATAGATGGACATGAGCTGCCAAATGGTTGCTGGGAACTAAACACAGGACCTCTGTAAGAACAGCCAGTGCTCGCCGGGCGTGGTGGCGCACGCCTTTAATCCTAGCACTCATATGTATCAAAAGATGGCCTAGTCAGCCATCACTGGAAAGAGAGGCCCATTGGACATGCAAACTTTATATGCCCCAGTACAGGGGAACGCCAGGGCCAAAAAAATGGGAATGGGTGGGTAGGGAAGTAGGGGGGAGGGTATGGGGGACTTTTGGAATAGCATTGGAAATGTAATTGAGGAAAAGATGTAATAAAAAAAAAAATCCTAGCACTCGGGAGGCAGAGGCAGGCGGATTCTGAGTTCGAGGCCAGCCTGGTCTACAAAGTGAGTTCCAGGACAGCCAGGGCTTTACAGAGAAACCCTGTCTCGAAAAACCAAAAAAAAAAAAAAAAAAAAAAAAAAGAACAGCCAGTGCTCTTAACTGCTGAGGCATCATCTCTCCAGCCCTGAATGTTATATTTAAGTCAGTATGTTAAACATATATATAAGCAAACAAATATATTTTATATTGTTAATAAATACATTCTGTTTTCCCAAATGAAATTATACACACATAGCCACATCAGTATCACTGTGTTGAGAATGTGATATTATGGTGTGGCTCTATCATAGTTTATAGTTCCTTACTTAGAGCCCATTACTCCATTTGACATAGTAAAATACAATCTCAAGTTATTAAGATCAAGAGTAAAATAATCCAATAAACAAATTAAGTGTGTAGGAAGCTCCATGCATGGGTCTATGGCAATAGATATGTTAATTACTTTCTTCCACTATATGGTTATTTAAATAAAACTGAAAATGGGGAAAGCAAGCCAAGGTAAAATCAACTCCTTAATGAAAATTTCTAAGTACTAATCAGAATTACATAATAAAGTCATATATATAATACTCACAAAACTACACTGCATCAGTTTTGAAGTTCCACTATCTCATGTTGCCTTTTGTCTGTGGTAAGACACTCCGTACTTAAACTTCTATAACCTTATATTACATATGACTATATGGCCCCCAAATCAGGCAGAGTTAATTTTAATATAACTACCTTTGTATATTGTATGGACAAATACTGAGAGTGGGTATGGGTTTATAAGAGCTAGGTAAAAGAACACTTACTGAGAAAACTCATTAAGTCTTCAGTTTTCTCCTCTTCTGTAGAATATTCATTTCTCTCTCATTTTATGAAGGTTCCACACGTATTTTTCAGGATTCTGAATGAGGACACTAGGGTTACAATAATCAAATATGGCCAGGCATGGTGGCGCATGCCTTTAATCCCAGCACTCGGGAGGCAGAGGCAGGCGGATTTCTGAGTTCGAGGCCAGCCTGGTCTACAGAGTGAGTTCCAGGACAGCCAGAGCTATACAGAGAAACCCTGTCTCGAAAAACAAACAAAACAAAACAAAACAAAACAAAACAAAATCAAATATGTTACATTGAGAGATGCTCACAGATTTGAATTATGATCTTGATCTAGCAAAAGGTTAATAAAAATAAATGTAAAGTCTCCAACCCAATATGAGATTTCATTCTGTGTTTAATGTGAACAAACATAAAATGACTTATCATTTTGAGATTTAAGTTGTATTAATAGAACATGTGGGCTGGAGACGGTTAAGAGCACTGACTGCTCTTCCAAAGGTCCTGAGTTCAAATCCCAGCAACCACATGGTGGCTCACAACCATCCGTAATGAGATCTGACGCCCTCTTCTGGTGCATATGAAGACAGCTACAGTGTACTTATGTATAATAATAAATAAATATTTGGGCCGGAGCGAGCAGGACCTACTTGAGTGAGCTGGGTTGACCAGAGCAAGCAGAGGTCCTAAAAATTCAATTCCTAACAACCACATGAAGGCTCACAACCATCTGTCCAGCTACAGTGTACCAATAAACATAAAGATAAATAAATAAATCTTTTTTAAAAAATAGAACATGTTTTAAGAGCAAGGAAATGAGAGCTCCATCTTATCTCCACTCTGACAATTAAAAGAAACACAGGATACTATATTGTAAAGGTTAACCAAATCAGCTCATAAGGAAAATAGCTGCAATGTTAAGAAAGTTGTGTTTCCCCAGATGTTGTGACACACACCTTAAATGCCAGCACTCAGAGGGCACAGGCAGGTGGGTACCTATGAGTTCACTGCCAACCTGACAGCAAGTTCCAAGATAGCTGGGGCTACAGAGAGACTTTATCTCAAAAAACCAAAAGACAAGTTATGTTTTATGACATTGTGTGCATGTGTCTGCACCCGTGTGTGTGTTCGAGTGCGTACACAGTTTAGGCTGGAACCCAGGGTCTTGTATCTTTGAACCACACCACTAGCCCTCCTGCCATTACAGACACTAGGAATATTCACATTGGAAAAAATAAACCATGAACCAACTATGAAAATAACTGAACATTTGAAAAGTTGTCAGATTTTGATCTCTAGCTCCAGCATATGGAACGAGACCAGTGGGTGGAGACTACAGTGATAGAGATTATCTTATTCAGTATCCTATCCCCCTATCCTCCTTCACACACACACACACACACACACACACACACACACACACACACACACACACACACTCTTCATGCCCAAGTCTCTCAGTCAGTAAAGTCTACAGACTCAACTTCAGTTCCCTGAATCTCAAGTATCCAGCAGTTACTTAAGAGCCTCACATCTGCCTGATGAAAGCTGAAAGCTATTTCAGGTAAAAAGCAGTTTACATGTTTAAAGAGGTAAGTTACTCCTCCTACAAGGAGTGAGTGGGAGCATATGTTCAAAGGGGTAATGAAGTTCAGGATGCTGTGGACAGAGCTCGCTATATATCAAGAACTTTGAATTGTAAGTTTCCATGGACTTTAGATAGATGAGGGGCTGACAAAGGAACCAAGGATCTATATGTAAGAGATGTTTAGTCAGACTGTTTCCCCTTTTTTGTATTTATTGGAGCAGAAGTCCCCTCCCCTTTATGATAAGTCAGATTTGCCTCTTCTGACACAATTTATTTAAGATTCTGGGAAAGAAATAGCTTAAAAGAAAAATAGTGTGCAGACCTTTAACATGTAGTTCATGTTGTCTTGGTTTGTTCCTGTTTAAATATTATTTTTATGTTTTTACTAACCTCAGTTTTCTTTCTTAGAGTTTCTTTATCTGAAGCTCATGCTCGACTGAACTTAAGGAATGCAGTGCTCAGAGAAGATGTGCTCATTGCAGCCTTATTGTTTGAAATCTCTCTCACACTGAAATATGGTAATGCACTTAGTAATACTAAATATTCTTAGCTTATTAAATTATTGCTACACTTTAAATACTTTAAAATAATTAATCTTTATTGTTATTGGATATGACTTTCTTGAATTTGAACATTTACTGTTTGTTCAAGACAAGAGTTTCAGCATATAGCCCAGGCTGGTTGTGAACTCAAAATCATACTACCTCCATCTCTAAGCTGGGATTCCAGCTATGCCACCATGGTGGTGCCAGTATCATCTGCTAATAAACACTGACTTACGCATGACTGCTATTTGGAGTATCTGTGAGATTAAGTCTCACAGCACAGGCCCAGGCTCACCCTTGACTTGCTGTCAAATCTCAGCCTCCCAAGTACCCAGTTCTCTGGAAAAGCAGCCAGGTTCTTACCACTGAGCTGTTCCTTCTCCTACAGTCAAGCCAAGCACTCAGCTTAGAAGCCCAAGGGGCTTGTACATTATTATACACACATTCCTAGGCGTCCTTCCCAAAGGAGACAGACAGACTATACATTTTATGAAATAGGTTATTGAGAGAAATGATTACTAGAAAACACTGTCATCCTGAATTAAACACTGGTTCCAACAAATACTAAATAGGGGAGATATTAAGTATTTGTACTTGAGCTTACTTAAGGCTGTGTCTTATCAAAGCAGACTTTGTTTTCTAGAACATAGACTGCCCTCCCCACACTCCCTGCCCTCCCACACCTTCTTCCTCCATAACTGGAAAGAACAGAGTGAGAGAGATAAGAATAGGAGGCAAGCAAAGAAAAACAACAAAGAAGCCAAGCAAGAGCAAATAAATGTAAGGGAAAGGAAAAACAAAGAATGTGACGAAGGGGAAACTAAGACAAAGGGGTTTTTAAAAAGGGAAAAAGAATTCCCAATTGTGAATCAAGTCAAACTTTAAAAATGTTAAGAGAAAAGCCAGGTGGTGGTGGTGCACGCCTTTAATCCCAGCACTTGGGAGGCAGAAGCAGGCAGATTTCTGAGTTCGAGGCCAGCCTGGTCTACAAAGTGAGTTCCAGGACAGCCAGGGCTACACAGAGAAACCCTATCTAGAAAAAAAAAAAAAAAGAGAGAGAGAGAAAGAAAATAAAGACTAAAGATCCTGAGTCTTATCTTAAAAAGCAGATAAAGTCAAAATACAAAATATTGTACAAAGGAAACAAGGCAAAAAAGTTACATATATATGATATACATACATATATATCATATATGTATATGAGTATAAATTGCTAATAATGGAAAATGGAAAAGTCGATAAAATATTAGATGGAGAAACAAAAAAACTCCTAAAGTAAAAGATATTGCTTAAAGTGTACAAAGAAAGGGGGAGGAGACAAAGGACAAATAATTTTTTTGATACATTTATTTTAAACTCCAGATTTTAATCCCTTCCCAGTCTACCCTCAAACTGTTCCACATCCCATAGCCCCTCCCCACCTCCCTGTCTCAATGACGATGTCTCCACTCCCCACCCCACCAGACCTCTAAACTCCCTGGGGCCTCCAGTCTCTTGAAGATTAGGTGCATCTTCTCTGACTAAACCCAGACTCAGCAGTCCTCTGCTCTGTGTTGGAGGCCTTAAATCAGCTGGTGTATGCTGCCTGGTTGGTGATCCAGTGTTTTAAGAGATCTCAAAGGTCCAGGTTGAGACTGCTGGTCCTCCTACAGGGTTGCCCTCCTCCTCGGCTTCTTCCAGCTTTCCCCTAATTCAACCACAGGAGTCAGCAGCTTCTGTCCATTGGTTGGGTACAAATATCTGCATCTGACTCACTCAGCGGCTTGTTGGGTCTTTCAGAGGGCAATCAGAGGACAAATAATTTTAAAAATGTCTAAAGAGATGTCCCTGAGGGCTGGAGAAATGGCTCAGCAGTTAAGAGCACTGACTCTTCCTGGGGTCCTGAGCAAACACGTGGTGGCTCACAACCATCTGTAATGGGATCCAATGCCCTCTTCTGGTGTGTCAGAAGACAGTTACAGTATATTCCTATACATAAAATAGATAAAATCTTAAAAAAAAAATGTCCCCAAGACTGGACATGATATGCATGTCAGCTGAACTTGGACAACAGATACTCTAGAGAATTGCAGTAAGTCAAGAATAAAAGAGACTTCTGTAAGGGTTATTTAACCTGAAGGCTGAGATGGAGGGCAGGTAAGAATGCACTGAAGTAAGTACAGGTACTTTCAAGAAAATGAAGTCAGGTGACTAAATCGTTGCCAATCAAGCTATAAACACACACACACAGTATTTAAAAAAAAAAAAACTGAATCTTAAAGGAGTTTTAACCTGGAAATATAAGAATTAGAACGGAGATGGTATTTTAAGTCAAGTGGATGAAGGATGAAACCACCTAAAATACAGAGAATTCTATAACTGACTTTGAAGAATTCATGTTTAGAAATGGGCTGGAAAAAAAAAGAAAAAGCTAACAAGCAGAAACCAGTTTATAGAAGAAAGGTATGTATGGTGTTCCACAAGCTAAGAAAGGGTTTCCAAAGTGAGTGAACACTGGATGCATGCTATGGAAATTACAATTCCGTCTGTTAAGCCAGAGGTTTGTAGTGGAGCTAGAGTAGAAATGAGGATTGGATAGGTGTGGCTTGGAAACAGCCCAGAGACAACTGAACTTTGATGAGGAAAAAAGGGCAGTAGCTGGGGGATGTGGGATCCAGGGAGGGATGGTTTTCTCAAATGTAAATACTAAAGTATTTATGATATACAATAAACTAATGATAGTGTACAGTCAACACTATGATGGCACAGGCTTGTAGTGGAGAGCAGCCTGGTCCTGAGTGTGGGGAGAACCATCAGAGGTGAGGATTCCATTATACAGAACGCGTATAGAGGAATGGGCCTGAGAGAGGGGGGCTCGAGAACCTGGTTGGGTAACGCATACTAAAGACCATTTTATGTTTTAAAATGTTTAAATCAGCTATATGTGATAATCACAGTGCTCAGAGGTAGATACAAGCCAGCCAAGACTACTCAAAATAAAGGGCTACCAAAATAAAACTATGATGAAACTCAATATTCAGTAGTTAACTTTTCAATCCTTATTTTGTTGAAACACACCTCCATTTTTAAGGTCTCATTTACACTCTATTTTGTTCTTCATTTAGGGGCCACTGCATTTTGTGTTGCTCCCAATGCACTATTTCCATTTGAACTGTATAACGAAGAATATTTAGAGCAAAGAGATCTCTACCTGACTCAGTGCCAACAGCAGCTCCAACAGTTTATTGCCACATGTGGACCTGGGACAACTGTCTTTTCTAGTGATGAATAAGCAATTTAAGAATTACCTTTTGAGCCGGGCATGGTGGCGCATGTCTTTGATCCCAGCACTCGGGAGGCAGAGGCAGGTGGATTTCTGGTCTACAGAGTGAGTTCCAGGATCAGCCAGGACTACACAGAGAAACCCTGTCTCGAAGGAAGAAAAAAAAAAAAGTACCTTTCGAGCCTAGTAAAGAAAGAAGTGGATGCTCACAGTCAGCTATTGGATGAAACACAGGGACCCCAATGGAGAAGCTAGAGAAAGCACCCAAGGAGCTGAAGGGGTCTGCAACCCTATAGGTGGAACAACAATATGAACTAACCAGTAACCCCGGAGCTGTCTCTAGCTGCTTATGTATCAGAAGATGGCCTATTCGGCCATCAGTGGAAAGAGAGGCCCATTGGTCTTATAAACTTTATATGCCTAAGTAGAGGGGAACACCAGGGCCGAGAAGTGGGAGTGGGGGATGGGGGAAGAGGGCATGGGGGACTTTTGGGATAGCTTTGGAAATGTAAATGAAGAAAATACCTAATAAAAAAAAAGAATTACCTTTCATGCCCCCATAAGCCTTGGTAGATGTATGATTTCAGAGTAATGGTTCAGATTATGTATCATCTCAAGGCTATTTGTTAGAATGTCATTTAGAGAATGAAATGTGGCCCATCATAATTACAAATATGCAAATAACCCAACATCTAAACCAAGAACAGAAATTTTAAATGTTACCAAGGAGCTTGACATCAAAAGCTTCCTGGTTACTCCAGTGTATATGTATATGACGGACACACACACAGTAGAGAACATTGTAGTGTGAAAAAGGTTGTGCTCATTCTACCCACCAGGTAGCAACACTTTACCTACCAACATACCCAGCTGAAGCTCATTAATTACCAGTGATGAGTTCAAATCACTGCAACTTAATGACCCAAAGTGCCTATGTAAGGCTTTTCTTTATTTAACATGTGCATTATGGGCATATTGCTTTATAAAGCTAAATGTGGAGTTAAGGAAAGCTGTGAGAATCTTATATATGCCTTCTGCTATATACAACCTAAAGACAACATTCCTGGGGTCAAGTAGTCTTCCTGCCAGGAGGTGGTAGGTACTACAGGGTCACACAGCACTTTGTATTTTGGTACTTGATCTGAACAGCAAGTTAATGATATAGTATATACAAGACTTGCTTTGTGCCTTTTCATATGATGTGGTTAAGTCTAGGTCTCTAGGGTAAAAACAAAACAATTCTTATATAAAATAAACAGACAACACACCTGGAAAGCCCAATGTTGGCAATTTCTGTCCTGGGAATCAAATCCAGAGCTCTGTGCCTTGTTAACTTCCCCAGCCCTTACAAAGGCCCAAGTCATCAGAATGTTGAATTTTTAAGCTACTTATTAAACTTAGGAATTCTATTGGTTAAAGATTTAGCCAAGTCTTCACTCAAGGAAATCCAGTTTTAGAGTTTCAAGTGATCCTAGACAGACTGCCTAATCACTTTCCTGCTGTGCATTGCTGGCTACTTACTTGCCAGCCATCAGGATTGTGTTGACAAAAAGTCCGCAGCTCATGAAAGATGAGAAGTTTATTTTACCACAAGAATGACATTTTAAAGAAATTACTGCCCACAGCAATTAAGAATAACTGTTTATTTATATATAACTTATTAATATTAAATTAAATATTAATTTTCACCAATTGCTTCTGTTCATGGTTTCTTGACTTTGTTCATGGTCTTCGTTTTACCTTCCAATATGTAAGCTGCACCTTCCCAAAAGAAAAAAAAACAGTCAGAAACCCAAAATCATTTTTCTTCCATCTCAAACTAGGCCCAGGTGTTCACCCTAATGATCTTCAAAACGAACTGGCTCCAGTCCCTCAGTGTTATCAAACATTACCGAATCCAGATACATGACTGATCAAGCAAACTTACCCAAAACAATAAAGGGTCTTTAGGAATCGCAGCTCCCAAAGCTGGACATCCACTACAGCCACCTCCATGCTGGGGAGATCAAACAGTAACCCATTTTAACAATAGCATCACATGTTAGTTATTTGCATCCTCTATATACTGCTGGCATCTCAGTCTTTTAAGATTCTCTCTTCAAAGAAACACTCAGCTGGGTAAACGGCAAAAATTTAAGTCATCATTGTGCCAGCTATTAAGGCCCTGTTAATCAAACCACAAAGAAAAAACACACACAATTTGTACCTTGCTATTGGCAAATGTAGTCCTGGTAGCTTGTTTCAATCACTCTCCATGACAAGTTTTTAGAAAATATTTGTTCAAGCACCTTCAAATGAGACCGGTTTTGTTGCACCTAAAAATTAAAATATTTGTGAACTCTCATTTTACTTCCATGTTTTAGTACTTTGTATGAGTGTGCACTGGCTACTTTTATGTCAACTTGACACAAGCTAATTACTGGTATAGTAAGCTACAATTGTAAAAATGCATCCTTAAGATAGGGCTGTGGGCAAGCACGCCTGTAAGGCATAATCAGTGACTGGGGTAAGGGGGCAGCCACCACCCCTGGGCTGGAGGTCCTGTGTTCTCGAAGAACCAAAGAGTAAGCTAATAGCATCATTCCTCCATGGCTTCTGCATCTGCTAACTCCAGGTCCCTGTGGTGCTTGAGTTCCTGTCCCATCACCCGTCCATCACAGACAGAAAAGCATTTTACTCACGCCCTTCACTGCCAGTACTAACTTAAAGTCATATCCTACTTAACTCCAACAGAATTAATGATTGAACCGATTACTGGTGATAACTTATGACCTGCAAAACGATGAGAAATCCTTAATCATTTTCTTATTTGAAACGCTGAGTTTACAGAAATCCAGAGTACCCAATTTAGCTTATAGATACCAACAGTAAAGTATAACATACAGGTCTGAAATGTAGTGTTCTTTTGTATCCATACGCTTCAGAACTTACTAGCACCTTCTTTTGCCAGCATCCCCACCCTGTGTGGCTTTCAGGAAGTTCGAAAATTTTGCTCCAACTTTAGATCATACTTAAGGGTTGATCCAGGAATACAAATTTTTTAGAGTGATGCCAATACTTCAGATCAAACTATTAATCTTTTAAAAAAAGGCCTAAAATTGGCGGTCTTAACATCTTAGAAGCAATACTTTTCCGCCTCTGTAAAATTTCCTATAGAGAAATGGATTACTCACTTAGGAAGCCTGAAATGACCGCATGGTGGCTTTTCTTGGGGATACAAAGGGACTCCGGCCAGGGTGCAGGCCCATGTGAGAGCGGCCGCTTCTCCCTGCACTTCGAAGCGTCCAGAGGAGCAGACCTTATAAGTAAGCTCGGTTAAGATTTGGAGACCATCTCAAAACGCGAGCGCGCGGCAACGCGCCCCGCCGCTCACGGCGGGCCAAGGGCCACACCAAACCCGGGAGCCATGGGGCCCCGGTACCCGGCTAGTGACCGACGCCGCCAACAAGGAACCCCTCTCCGCACACACGGCCTTAAGTAGACCGCAGGATTCGCACCTGGAAGAGCCCAAGGACACGCCGGGTTCGGCCGCCCGCGGCCTCCGCTGTGCGCCATGCTGCACCGTCAGCTTGCGCTCCATGGCGCTGCCGGGAAAGGAAGTGGCCCAGCGTGCGCGACCTTAAGGCGTTCCTGCAGGCCCCGCCTCTTCCGGCCAGCCCTCTTCTGCGTGCTCACCTTCACCCCCTCCTCTTCCTGCTCTGTGTTTCTATTGAGGCAGAGGCAGCAGGTTGTGGGAGTTAATGCGAATACTTCCGCTAGAGCTATTTAATTGATTTTTCAAGTAATGAATAATGCCTTAAAATAGGACAGTCTCCCAGTCCAGGTCCTAATGTTTGCTGGGTCTTCTACATCCTCATCTACTCCAGTGTTTAAAAACCGTTGGTATTAGAAACTATTTAATTTTTTTTCTAAGATTTATTTTATATGTATGGGTGTTTGGCCTGCACGCAAGCCATGTGTGCCTCGCCCACGAACCTGGTACTGACAGCGTTCAGTAGAGATGCCCTGGAACTGGGGTTATATGTGAGCCAACTTACAATGTGGGTGCTGGGAATCTAACCCTGGGTCGTCTGGATGAACAGTCAGTGTTCTTAACTGCTAAGACATCCCCAGCCACAGCAGCTCCATTAAGAGTTACTGTTCTGGAAGCAGCAAGCACACGGACACACTCACAGAAAGAGAGAGAAAAATTGGTTGTCAGAAAAAAAAAAAAGAGAGTGCCGGGCGTGGTGGCGCACACCTTTAATCCTAGCACTCGGGAGGCAGAGGCAGGCGGATTTCTGAGTTCGAGGCCAGCCTGGTCTACAGAGTGAGTTCCAGGACAGCCAGGGCTACACAGAGAAACCCTGTCTCGAAACAAACCCAAAGAAGAAGAAAAAAAAAAAAAAAAAAAAGAAAGAAAGAAAAGAAAAAAAGGAAAAGCTGTTAATGAGTTTGATTTGTAATAGTAATAGAATTTTTCTTAGTCATGAAGTAGTCACCAGGCTGGAGAGATGGCTCAGCTGGTTAAGAGCACTGACTGCTCTTCCAGAGATCCTGAGTTCAAATCCCTGCAACCACGTGGTGTCTCACAACATCTATAATGAGATCCAATGCCCCCCTGGTGTGTCTGAAGAAAGCTAAAGTGTACTCACATATATAAAAATAAATAAATATATCTTTTTAAAAAAAGAAAAAATAAAGTAGTCACCTAATGTGTTAGAGTTACTATTGTTGAACTTTTTTTTTAATTAGGTATTTTCCTCATTTACATTTCCAATGCTATCCCAAAAGTCCCCCATACCCTCCCCCCCAGCCCCCTACCCACCCACTCCCACTTTTTGGCCCTGGCATTCCCCTGTACTGGGGCATATAAAGTTTGCAAGTCCAATGGGCCTCTCTTTCCAGTGATGGCCGACTAGGCCATCTTTTGATACATATGCAGGTAGAGTCAAGAACTCCGGGGTATTGGTTAGTTCATATTGTTCCACCTATAGGGTTAGAGATCCCTTTAGCTCCTTGGGTACTTTCTCTAGCTCCTCCATCGGGGGCCCTGTGATCCGTCCAATAGCTGACTGTGACCATCCACTTCTGTGTTTGCTAGGCCCCGGCCTAGTCTCACTAGAGACTGCTATATCAGGGTCCTATCAGCACAATCTTGCTAGTGTATGCAATGGTGTCAGCGTCTGGAGGCTGATTATGGGATGGATCCCTGGATATGGCAGTCTCTAGATGGTCCATCCTTTTGTCTCAGCTCCAAACTTTGTCTCTGTAACTCCTTCCATGGGTGTTTTGTTCCCAATTCTAAGAAGGGGCAAAGTGTCCACACTTTGGTCTTCGTTCTTCTTGAGTTTCATGTGTTTTGCAAATTGTAACTTATATCTTGGGTATTCTAAGTTTCTGGGCTAATATCCACTTATCAGTGAGTACATATCATTTGAGTTCTTTTGTGATTGGGTTACCTCATTCAGGATAATGCCCTCCAGGTCCAACCATTTGCTTAGGAATTTCATAAATTTATTCTTTTTAATAGCTGAGTAGTACACCATTGTGACTATTGTTGAACTTAATGGTCATGATGAAGTACCACAACCAAAAGCAAGTTGGGGAGGGAAAGGGCTTATTTGATTCAGCATTCTAAGACACTATTCATCACTGAAGGAAGTCAAAACAGGAACTCAAGGAGTACAGAAACCAATGCAGAGGTCATGGAGGGGTGAAGCTTACTGGTTTATCTCATGCCTTCTCAGCTTGCTTCTCAGGATCCCTGGCCCAGGGCTATCCTCACCTACAAAGAGCTGGCTTCTCTCTCAGCCTCTGACTTTTTACTCTCCTTGGCCTCAAACTAACTCTGGCAATCTGTTCTCATCTTCTGGCTCCTTTTCATTCTTTAGCTCATTCTGTGCCTTCGTCATTAACCACTAATTAAGAAAATGTCCTATAGGTTTGCATACAGCCTAGTCTGATGTTAGCAGTTTCTCAATTGAGGGAGCCTCCTCTATAGCATGTGTCAAACTGACATCAAACTACCCAGCAAAGTTACCTTGTTTGTGAATGTTATGATTGCATTGATTTTCTAGGTTTTTTTGTTTTGTTTTGTTTTTTTGTTTTGTTTTGTTTTTGTTTTTGTTTTTTCGAGACAGGGTTTCTCTGTGTAGCCCTGGCTGTCCTGGCACTCACTTTGTAGACCAGGCTGGCCTCGAACTCAGAAATCTGCCTGCCTCTGCCTCCCGAGTGCTGGGATTAAAGGTGTGCGCCACCATGCCCCGCTGATTTTCTAGTTTTGATTTTTTTTTTATTGGTAGTATATTGCAGGATATTTGCTCACACAGTGAACTCTAAGATTGTGTTATTTAATTAAAGGAAAAAAAACAGTTTTTAATTGTGGTGTGGCTCTGCCCTTAGCATATACCTTTATTTCCTCTGGCCTTAATACAGACATGCCCTTAGTACATATCTTGAATCCCAACAAGGAAGATAAAATTAGTTTGTAGAAGGAAGTATCCATGTTTAAAAGTGATGTCTAATTGAGTGGCAGGCAAAGTGATGAATCAGAGAAAGATTTAATAGAATAGGATACAAGGAAAGCTATTTGAGGGGCAGGCAGAGAAAAGGTCATTTTACTGGGACAGTTATACAGAGACAGATTACAAAGAGAGAACAAGTTACAGAGAGAGAACAGGTGAAGAAAGAATAAGCCAGAGAAGGAGAAAGAGCCAGAAGATTAGAACAGATTTCCAGAGTTAGTTTGAGGCCAAGCGGAGTAAAAAGTCAGAAATTGAGTGAGAAGCCAGATTGAATCAGTCAGCTTGGAGAGGAGTCCGAGCCAGAGCTCCCGGGTTGGCCTGCCAGCCAAAGTTCAGAAAGAATAGGAAGGGGTGAACTTATTCAGCAGTAAGTTTCAGAGACTGAAAACATTAAAAGCCTAGATTAGATTGTACGAAGGCTAGAAGCTACAGGACTAGGCCTAGATTAGAAGCCAAAGGCAGAAAGCCTCAGAGATAACAATGATTTCAGGTAAATAAAAGTCACGTTTACAGGGGCACATTATGTGTGTGCTCACATGGCGGCCAGAGAAGAGCTCCATGGACTTTTTCTGTCTTTCTACCTTTATATGTGTTCTTAAGATGGAGCTCAGGTTGGCAGGCTTGTACAGCAAACACCCTTATCGGTCAAGGCATCTCAATGGCCTGGACTTTCATATTTTATCCATGTTATTTATCTCAGTCTCTATTCTTGAGTCCTGGCTACAAAACATTAGGTTAGATGCCAGAAAAAGAAATGTTTATGATCTTGCCTGAAATATATACATGAAAGAGTAAAATCAAATTCTTTTAAAGATTTATTTATTTATTTTGTGTATATAAGTACACTGTAGCTGTACAGTTAGTTGTAAGCCTTCATGTGGTTGTTGGGAATTGAAATTTTTAGGACCTCGGCTTGCTCCGGTCAACTCCGCTCGCTCAGTCCCTGCTTGCTCTGTCCCAAAGGTTTATTTATTATTATACATAAGTACACTGTAGCTGTCTTCAGACACTCCAGAAGAGGGCGCCAGATCTAGTTACGGATGGTTATGAGCCACCATGTGGTTGCTGGGATTTGAACTCTGGACCTTCGGAAGAGCAGTCGGGTGCTCTTACCCACTGAGCCATCTCGCCAGCCCAAAAATCGAATTCTTAAATTGGAAAAAAAAAAAATCATCCCATCTCTCTCTCTTCTGAAAGAAGCTGGAGAGATGACTCTGTGGGTAAAGGGCTTGCTGCTTATCTTTTGTCAACTTGACACAAACTAGAGCTTCCCTCAAAGTTGAGGAAACATCAACTGAGGAATTGCCTCTATGGAATTGGCTGTAGGTAAGTCTATGGAGAATTTTCCTGATTCATGATTGCAGTGGGAGGGCTCAGCCTGCTGTGGGTGGTACCCCCTTTGGGCAGGTGGCCCTGGGTTGTATAAGAAAGCAAGCTGGGCAAGGTGTGCAGAGCAAGCCAGTAAGTGGCATTAATTTATGGCTTCTGCTTCGGCTCCATCCTTGAATTCCTGCCTTGAGTTCCTTCAATGATGAACTATGATGTAAAGCAAAGTAAACCCTTTTCACCCTAAATTGGTTTTGGTCATTGTTTTATACACAGCAACAGAGAAGGAAATTTGGACACCATAAAATCCCCGTGCACTGGGGATGTGGCCACAGGAGGACCCCTGGACCGACCTCAGTGGCTCCCCAGCGAAGGTTTAAAACAGGATTCCTGTGAGATTACAGCTGACTTTCGCAATAGTTATTGTCAGGCACACCTAGAGGGGAGAAATGTTTGCTGAAATGATCCCAGGATAATCTGTCATGGTTGAGCAAACAATTCCAGTAAAGCAAGGCCATTGCAGTCTTCAGGTCTACAGTCTCCACTGTAGTGTCTGACCTTCATTATTGAAATAGATAGTTTTATCTGCTGAGGTCAGACTCTGGCCTCTTTCTGCTTTCTGTCTCTTTACTCTGAGCTCTGAACTCCAACTGCCAGTCTATCTTAATCTCTGAGTTCCAGGTTCAATAATATTCTGCCTCAAAAAAATAAGGTGAAGGGTGATCTGTCTCTGGCCTACACACATATGTATTTACACGTACACACAATACAAATAACTAATAAGGTGGGGACTGAGTGAGGAAGGCACCTGATATTGACCACCATGTGGGTTCTGCATGTGTGCACGCAGAAATATGTACACACACACATACACACACACACACATGAACGGCTGTTAGATGATAGACCCCATCCACCCAAATCAGTTCTCACTCCTTGACGCCTCTTTTCAAACAGCAGACAGGCAACACCTACTGTGTCCTTGCAGCGCACTCCCATACTCTCGACCTTCAGCACCATCCGCCCAGCCCACTACCTGCCTCAGAGAAGAGTAGATTTGAATTACAGTTTTACTCTCTTATCTCGTGCCTTCTGTCTCTGACTCCTACACTTCCTAGAGCAGATTACATGGTGTGGAGCCCCCCAACCCTCCAAACATTTGTAAGAGAAAAATGACCTTGATCTTGAACCGAAGGCTCTCTCCTCAGAACCCCATTCTTTTCTCTATGGTATTGATGATATGGCCCTCCTAATAAATATCTTCTAGAGGATAACTGTCTCAGAACCCTTCTACTAGACCTAAAAATCTAACACTGGCCGGGCGTGGTGGCGCACGCCTTTAATCCCAGCACTTGGGAGGCAGAGGCAGGCGGATTTCTGAGTTCGAGGCCAGCCTGGTCTACAAAGTGAGTACCAGGACAGCCAGGGCTACACAGAGAAACCCTGTCTCGAAAAACCAAAAAAGAAAAAAAAAAAAATCTAACACTGAAAAAAAAAAGATACAGAACCAAACAGAGGAATTTAGAATCTTTGTCTTGGGCCCCAAATGCTAGCTATTTCTTTAGTCTAGACCACTTTGTCCTGGGTCATGTAAGAAGGAGGAACAAACATAACCACATGGGTTGGAGAGATGGCTCAGTGGTTAAGAGCACCGACTGCTCTTCCGAAGGTCCTGAGTTCAAATCCCAGCAGCCACATGGTGGTTCACAACTATCCGTAATGAGATCTGACAGAAGGACTGATTGAGGGTTGACTCTGTATAGGGCAGAAGGACTGATTGAGGGTTGACTCTGTATAGGACAGAAGGACTGATTGAGGGTTGACTCTGTATAGGGCAGAAGGACTGATTGAGGGTTGACTCTGTATAGGACAGAAGGACTGATTGAGGGTTGACTCTGTATAGGACAGAAGGACTGATTGAGGGTTGACTCTGTATAGGACAGAAGGACTGATTGAGGGTTGACTCTGATGAGCAGAAAATAAACCTCTTGCTTTTGCACCGACCTGCATCTCAGTGTCTCACTCGGGATCATCTGAAGCAACAGTGACAGAGGGAGGCATTGTCTTACACATCAAGGCTGTTACTAGAAGGTGACCCCAAATGGCCATTATAAACAGTTTGTGTACTTCTTAGGGGCTCAGGTTACATCGGTAAGGTTACAGTTCAAACTTATTGGCTAAGCATACTGACCTTTAAGTCTATTGGCTAGCAAGCATGACACGCATTTGAATTCTACCTGGGAATTTCCAGAGGGTCAGGAAACTATCAGTCAGTACATTCTGAGAATTCTTTACTCAAGAATGTTCCTGTGAGTGGAGAGTGGAACCTGGCCTAGCCTTGATGCCGGGAGGGAGGGAGAAGCTGTAAGGAGAGTGTGGGACTGCAAAAAGCACTTAGGGTCCCTCACAACCAAGAATTGTTCTTGTCTAAAAGAAATGCAGGAACAAAAATGGAGAAGAGATTGAGGGAAAGGCAGTCCTGTGATTGGCCCAACTTGGGATCCATCTCAAGGGGAGGCACCAAGGCATGACACTATTACTGATGCTATGATGTGCTTACAGACAGGATCCTAGCATGGCTGTCCTCTGAGATGCCCAACCAGCAGCTGAATGAGACAGAACCACATACTTACACTCAACCATTGGACTGAAGTCGGGGACCCCATGGTTGAATTAGGGAAAGGATGGAAGAACCAGAAGAGGAGGGCGACCCCATAGGAAGAAAGACCTTCAGTCTCAACTGAGCTCCCAGACACTGATCTGCCAACCAGGCAGCATACATGAGCTGGTGCAAGTGTGCCCCCCTCACACACACACACACACACACACACACACAGAGGACTGCAGCAGTGGATGCATGTTACACTGATGTTGAGACATTTTAGGCAGGTGGGGAACAGGAGCACCTGTTTCTGGGGTGTGAGTGGTTTTCAGTTTTCCAACATTAAGAGATACATCTGAGGGTGTCTTTGAGGGAGTTTTCAGAGAGTAGAGATGCCCTACCCTGAATATTGGTGTCTGGTCCCCTGAGAAAGGTTTCTCCCCCGCAGGTTGGGTATTTAGACAAAGGCCCCTATTCCCCTCAGGGCTTGAAGAACGTTCCTGCTTGGTAAAAAAGGGAGTCACTCTCTGTATCTCTGGCAAGAGAAACTTGTGGCTGTGGTGGAGCTGAAGAGATGGCTCAGTCTTTAAGAGCCCAGGCTGCTCTTCAGAGGTCATGACTTCAACCATTTGCTGGCTCACAAGCATTTGTGCCAGTATCCAGTGCCCTCTTCTGGTGTGTGACAGCGTACTCACATAAATAAAATAAACAAACCTCTGACTGCGGTACCTACTAACTTGACAAAGTTGAGTTAGCCTCCAGGCTCCCTCAGTCCCTGCTCACAAGCTCCACTCCAGTTCACAAGCCCACTTTCTTCTGGTCCCATTTAACCCTGAACATCTTTCCCTTGTCACTTCTTGCTTCCTCAGGAGACAGCCTTTGACAGTTTGGAATAACGCTCTCCTTTTTTTTTTTTTTTTTTCATCTAAGGAGTGGCTATTTTGGTTTCTTTACAGCACCAATTTTCAATAGGTAGCACCATCCCTTGGGTTGGGTTCCAGACTGCATAAGAGAGAGGAAGCCTGCTGAATGCAAGCATCCATCTCTAGCGAACTGCCTGCAGCCGCAATAGGAGCGGCTGTCTCAGGGCCCCTCTATCGCACCTTCCCATCCTGAAGGGCAGCGCCCCTTCTTAAGCCGCGAACCCAAATGTATCTCTTCTTCCCCTAAGTTGCTTCTGTGAAACAATGAGAAAAGAAACTAATGAAACTTGTGAAGCCACAACTTTGAGTTCCGTGTCTCACCTATGGATCCTGATTTTTGACAAGGCTGGCAAGGACATTCAGTGGGAGAAAGGGCACTTTCCAACTAATGGTGCTGTGGAAACAGGATGGTCATGTATCCCTTAGCCCGGAAAAAAAAATGCAGTTGATGAACTTGGGTCCTTAACTTACATCATGGACAAAAATTGACCTAAAGTGCAACAAAAATCTTAAAAATTCGTTAGGTTTGCACCCTCACAGTATGCGAATGAGAAAAGCTGTGTCTGCAGGTACAGTCTGATTAGAACCTCAGTGCTCTGGAGAGACTGGGATGTTGCAAGTCCGGAGGCTAGTTCCTCTGGAACAGCCACTCTTTGCACAGCTCTCTGTCTGAACTAACATCTTGTACCTACTAGAAAAAAAAAAAAAACCTTTTGGAATCTATTCTCTTAGCAGACCACTGGCTTACACCAACACCAAGCTAAGAATGTCATCAAATAGCATCCGAGGCCTATAGAAAACTCTCCCATTTTTCTCTACCTCCTGTTAATTCCACTGGGAAAGAATAAGTCCACTATCACAATTTTTTAGCAAAATATGAAGCTAATTTTAGATACTGGCCAGGGAAATAGACAATAGCCAGGCCCGTACCCTAGATTCCCAGAGAATGTACTTATTAGTCAGGCATTTATAAAGGCAAAACCCACAAGGCTACGTACTACCTTTGACCAACTGGGGGCAAGCATACACGCTGACGTACTTCCTGCTTTCGTGTCTCCTGCCTATCAAGCGCATCCTGTGCAGTTGGGGCAACCAAACTTGCTTATGGAATTGAAACCAGGAGTTGTTACCTTACATGGACAACTGACCCAGCATTCTATGAAGTTATTTGGCCTTGGGCAAGTGGGGCTTACGGATTAGATGTGGTTTTGCTCTATAGGTTTCTTAAGCACACTAATTTAAGCTTAAAACATAACTTTAAGCCGTCACCTCTGGCACCATGGACTGGATCCAGCACTCTCCAGCAGTAAGCAGATCGGTGAGAGGTTCTGGCCTCTCCACTAATAAACTGAGTCAATGCTGCCACCTGCAAATGCACCTCAGGGGAAACGTCATGATTTCAATACAATAGCACTACACAACAACTGCCCATTGGTAATAGAACCAGAATTACTTTTTAAAAGCTTAGTATTTCGCTGGGTATAGTGGTGCATTCTTTTAAATTAATTAATTAATTTTATGTATATGAGTACACTGTTTACACTGTAGCTGCCTTCAGACACACCAGAAGAGGACATCAGATCCTATTACAGATGGTTGTGAGCCACCATGTGGTTGCTGGGAATTGAAGTCAGAACCTCTAGAAGAGCAGTCAGTGCTCTTAACCACTGAGCCATCTCTCCAGGCCCCATGATGGTGCATCCTTTAATTCGAACACTCTAGAGACAGAGGCAGGAGGATATCTGTGAGTTTGAGAATAGCCTGGTCCACACGGTGAGTTACAGGACTAAATACAGAGACCATGTCTCAAAAAGAAAGTTATTATTTCTAGAAACACATGTGGATATTATTTTTCTCCAGGTGGTCAGACTCTGAAAGCGTTACTTCCACATGTAACTCCCATTAGTAAATTAATCCCTTTAGCCATCAGTCTTTGCTTATAGTGGAGAGTGACTTGAAGACCTCCTAGGTGTTCTAACCGAACACTGGTGGGAACTGGTAGGAACTGGTGGTAACAGCCACATCCTTGTGCTCTGGAGCTCAGTCATAAGCATGTCAAAATCAAGTTAATGCAAGAGAAACATAAATGACCCTAGTCAGAAATGCTTGACTTTCCTATATAAAAGCCTTTCACCCTCCGGCAAGATTATTTTTAAACATAATATTGACATTGAGATAATCGTAGCATTTATATATTTTGTCCAATTTAAAATTCCAAATCTGTGGAAAATACATTGAATTGTCAGAAAATAGGGCATTGATCTAGATGAAACTTGATGCTTAAATACTTAAAGCACATGAACTTTACTGAGATAATTTTGTTGAAAATTACCTAAATTACTTATGATTTTTGCCTGGATCTAAAACAGCCATGCAGCTTAATTGTCGATGTGAAACACTAGGATTTTGTGTCTCCATTTAACTTAACTTTCGAGTTAATAAGCTTTGAAAACAACTACTTAAATCCCATCATGAGAAATTCTCAACCTAAGAGGATGTTTTAAAATTGTTCCAACTGTCCAATGGGAAGAGAAGTCCCTAGGAGCCTTTGGGGGATGGTTTTCTTTTTGATGAGTACATACATGTGGGAGGAAGTAGCTCTTCCTCGGCCTGCCCTCATCTGTGTACGAATGCCCCGAGTTTCTCCCTGATCTTCTGCAAGGAGGAACATTGACCTCAGAGAACAAAGCAACCTAGAGACCTTGCTGAGCTGCTAAATGAACTAGGTTTCACCAACCTAGTTATGTTACAGAAAATAATACAGCTTTTCTCAGTGCTTAAAAAAATTATCCAAGAATGATTACATAGTCAAGAATGTAAGTAGCTGAAAATTTTAAACTAAGGTTAAAGTAAGGTTATTTATACCTCAATCATAGTCTAATATAAATTATGTCCTGCAATTAACATCCCATTAAACCTCCAGTGAGTTACAATAAGGAATTAATGACTCTTTTCTCAAACTTCGCCAGTTTCCTTTTTAAAGGACAATAAGCATGCTGTTCTCAGGAGTCTCTAAGGGAAAATAGAGTGATTGACATGGAGTAAGTTAACTGAAAGGAACTGGAGGGCATAAGACTGCAATTACAGCTACATGGAAAGTGAATTTAAATATCCTCGGTGTGTATATTATGCATATGTGTCAGAGACCCCTGTGCCCACCTCCTAGAGGGTGTCATGCTTTGTGAGCACGCTCCAAGACCTTGGAAAACTTGCTGCGCTGGGGAGGAATAGAAGACAGACACACCCTTCTCATCTGCTTGCTAACCACACAGGGCAAAAATGCAAATTGCAAGCACCCTTTACAAGAAAAGCAGGGCTGGTGAGATGGCTCAGTGGGTAAGAGCACTGACTGCTATTTCTGAAGGTCCTGAGATCAAATCCCAGAAACCACGTGGTGGCTCACAACCACCCATATCGAGATCTGATGCCCTCTTCTGGTGCGTCTGAAGACAGCTACAGTGTACTTGTTTATAATAATAAGGACCGGAGCAAGCAGGGTTGACCAGAGCAAGCAGAAGTCCTAAATTCAATTCCCAACAACCAGATGAAGGCTCACAACCATCTGTGCAGCTACAGTGTACTCATATACATAAAATAAATAAATAAATCCTAAAAAAAATGAGAACACAAGAAAAGCAGACAATGGGGTTGGTGAGATTGCTCAGGCAGTAAAGGCGATTGTCTGGTAAAGGTGCTTGCACTGCAAGCCTGGCAACCTGAGTTCAACCCCTGAGTCCACATAAAAGTAGAAAGAGAGAAGCATCGACTCCTTCAAATTGTTCTCTAACTTCACACACAAGCACCAAGGTGTGCACCTGTGCACAAGTGTGCACACACATCCTGCCAATACATTTAAAAATGCAAAGAGACGAAAGCGAGTGTCTTCTGTCTCTCGAGTCATGTGTTCAGAAGAATTTATGAATCTTGCTGGTTTTGGTTTAAACAGCATTTCACATGTAGGTTTCTTTCGCTCCTTAAATTATTTCTGTCAATTAGTATTCAGCATTCAAAACTCAACCTGGCCGCCAAATTCTTCTGCTTCTTTTCTTATATTAGGCTTATTAGAACATGATCTAAGTTGATTTCCTTCTTCCTGTAGACGAACTTTAGGACTAATAAGTGAGACAAGTTGTAAATTCCAGATTCACCTGGCAGATGAACTGAGGGACAAGATACACTCAGACTGTGGCTTCATCCTCTCCTGCTTTTTCTCTCAGGTCTCTTCTTTCTCCTCTCTTTTCTCCAACCCCAACCACCTACCTCTGATTCCTCTAGTAATTGGCTGTAGCCAATTTTATTTAATCAATAGTTTCAAATCAAGGAACAAGGTTTGTACAATAAAAGCCTGTAAAGGTGAGAATTCACTCTTTTGTTTTGTTTTGTTTTTTGGAGACAGGGTTTCTCTGTGTAGCCCTGGCTGTCCTGAAACTCACTCTGTAGACCAGGCTGGTCTCAAACTCAGAATTCCACCTGCCTCTGCCTCCCAAGTGCTGGAATCAAAGGCATGCGCCACTACCGCCCAGCTGAGAATTCACTCTTAAGCCTAGACCTTTCTTACAGAATTAGCATTACAATATGGCAACTGACTACCACCTGGTGACTTTGTGGCTATGGCAGTAGACCTTACCCAAAAGTTTATCCCAGACTCTCCCCTCCTCTAGACTGTTATCTTTAGGTCCCAGTCAATAGAACCCATCCTTAGGGGAGTATCATGTGTACTTCATAGCCTGCTGACCTCTATCTTAGAGACCGCGCCAGATCCTAGGCCCTTTAGCTGTAGATCCTATAGCCAAGACTCTGCCTACTGTGTGAAACCAGCCTTTTGATGGTTTCACCTATGTATTTAAGAAATGTGCTGATTGATACATTTATTTGTTACTATGAATTTATTTCTGTTGCTATGAAAACTTCATGAACTGTTGCTTTCCTAAAACATGTTATTTGGCAGGGCGTGGTGGCGCACGCCTTTAATCCCAGCATTCGGGAGGCAGAGACGCCTTTAAGCATTCGGGAGGCAGAGGCAGGCACATTTCTGAGTTCAAGGCCAGCCTGGTCTACAAAGTGAGTTCCAGGACAGCCAGGGCTAATCAGAGAAACCCTATCTTGAAAAAACAAAAAACAAAAACAAAAAACAAACAAACAAAAAAACCAAAAACCAAAAAAAAAAGCCATGTTATTTGAGGTAATCCAAATCTGATTTCCTGAGCCATGTTTGCCTCCAGAATAAATTGTTGCTTATTCTGTGTGAGCAATGACATCTTATTGACTTCCTGTTATTCTGGAATTCCCCCTTCTCTCCTTTCCTCCTTCCCCACCTTCCCTCTCTCCTTCCTTCCATGTGAATTGTACATGTGCACATGAATACATATGTGTGTCTGAGTGCTGGCATATATGGGGGTACCAGCAGACACTCTTGAAGGTCAGGTCTCACCTTCCATCTTGTTTGAGAAGGGGTCTCTGTTTTGGTTGGTTTAATGTCACCTTGCCACATAATAGAATTATATTAGTTTTTAGAATTATTAGCAGGGTGCCTCAACCAAAGAACTGTGGTAGACTGCTTGCTGTTTGTTCTCTCGTCCTTCCCTCATGCCCCAGAGTTAACTCACCCTGCTGTGGTGAGGCTTCCTTCACAGATATCGGGACCTGCATCCTTGATCATGGATTAAGGGTAAACAACTCTCTAAGAAACTTCCAGACAGGACTGCTGAGGCCGCTACCTTGCAACTACCCATTTTTCAGACTTTCAGGTGTGAGACCACTGTTGTTGCAATTTTAATGTAAGCTGACTTAATATTTTTTATTTTTAATTTTACCTTCATTTTATATGTATGAGTGTTTTGCCTGCATGCATGACTGCATAACATGTGTGTGTGTGGTGCCTGCAGAGGCTAAAAGAGGGTGATGGGTTTCTTGAAAGTGGAGTTACAGATGGTTGTTAACTACCATTTGAGTGCCAGGAATCAAACCCTGGTCCTCTGGAAGAGCAGCCCATGCGCTTAGCTGCTGAATGACCTCTCCAGTCTCATTAATTCTTACATATGCATTCATCCCAGTGGTCTGCTCCTTTAAGAGAACCCTAATACAGGATTTCTAAATGCTCGTCAGTGAGGATGCCCACCACGTTCCAGAGTTT
Organism: Mus caroli; assembly: GCF_978045245.1. NCBI lineage: Eukaryota > Metazoa > Chordata > Mammalia > Rodentia > Muridae > Mus > Mus caroli. The sequence continues at coordinate 6,877,804 of NW_028227256.1, forward strand.
CTCCTGCCTCCACCTGCCACCATGCTGTAAGTGGATTACGGGCATGTGCTCTGTGCCTGGTTTTTATGTGTCTTGGATTCGGTCTCAGAACCCCATACATCTTGACCCTTATACACAGAAGGCAGCTTGGGGACTCAGAGGCCCATGCACTCCTTACTTAAGTGTGAACTGAAAGTTTATTATCTTGCTCAGTTTGCATTTCCTTTCTCTCTTTCTTTCTTTCTTTCTTTCTTCCTTCCTTTCTTTCTTTAACTGAGAGAAGCTCAGACATTCACCTGTTTCTGCCTCCCAAGTGTCGGGATCAAAGATGTGTGCCACCATGACCAGCTTGAAGTTTGCATTTTCAAGGTATGCATGATTTTATTCTAGGAGGAATCTGCCCTTGGAGGCCTTCAATCCAAAGACAGGTAAGTTAAAAGCCAATGAAACAATTAGAGGTGAGCACTCCCCTCCAGAGCAAACTGCCGTCTTCGTCAGATGTATTCACTCACTGACGGTCTCCACCTCACCTAGTAGGTGCGATCTAGATCCTTTTCTAGAATCAAGTTTGCCTTTCATGTTTCTCTCCCTAAGTTTCACTAGGCCTGGATCCCTGCTTCAGGAGGAAGACAGGACCCTACTCTAAGCAAGCTGTGGGCAGAACCTTTCAGTGGCTGGAGCTCATGGTTACAGGTCTGGGGAGGTTATGGGAAGAGGAGAGACTGTGGTTTACTGAAGCAGGCTTGTGTTATGTTAAGGTATTTCCATTTTCACTCACTCTAGACTCTGGGTGGATGGAGAGGAAACAGGACTAAGTGTCACTGAATGCTGCTGCTTTCTTGGCCAGGTGTAACTAGGTCGAGCCTAGTTTTGGTCTGCCTCTTAGACAGCTTCTTGCGTGTCCCCCCTCAACCCCATCCCCAAAATGCAATCACACCTGTAGCCTGTTATGTCTCTGCAGAGTTCCCCACTGTTTACCTTCCCTCAACACTCCTGTCTCTACTGTTGTATACTGATTTTCATTTAGCTGTTAGCTGGTGTCACATGACTCCAGCAGCTGGGCTGACAGCCGTGAGGTTACAGAGTGTAAACAGGTTTTTACCAGCTGTCCTGGAACTGGCTCTGTAGACCAGGCTGACCTATGAATTCATGGAAATCTGCCTGCCTCTGCCTTCCAAGTGCTGGGAATAAAGGTGTGGCACCACCTCCTGGCTCTTTACCAGTATGGCAACTTTAATGTCAAGGAGTTTTTTGTTCCACAGGGTATATGTATTCATCTACAGAGAGAATTGAGGTGGCTTATATACTTTAACAATTAAATCAAACTTCAGTATTTATTTGAAAATTCTAATGTTTGCAGTCAAGTTTCATGGAGTTCCCACTGTTTGCAATGTCCATACACATCTAAGGAAGTAGGTAAGATCCATCGCCTCCCTCGGCCTGCTTGGTTCCAGAGGGCAGAGGTGTATGTGAGGTTTCTCAGTCACATTCATTCATATGCACAGGAAGTGACTATTGACATAATCTTTAAGCAATTCTCCAGCTTACAATTTAAAAGCTTCTGAGAGTTAAATGCTATGGCATAGTTTATAATGGAGCATTCGAGTGACTGATGTGTATTTCAGTGAACTGGTCTCTCGGAGTTGAAACTACGACTTGTATAAACAGGAATGGAAATCCTTCTGGGTTTATGTAGTTAGGCAAGAATATTCCCAACTGTGCTGCCTTCCCATCTGTGTGCTGCTCCCAGCCTGCAGGAAGGGAATCTACAGGATTTCAGAATTTTACAGGATTTTCCAGTACAAAAGTCACATGTAAGACTACCAGCCACCACTATACAAGTAGACAGTTGTTTCTCTGAGATACACATCTTATGTTTCTCTTGGGTTCTTTCAAAACTTTGGAACTTTAGTTGTTTGGTATTTTTTTTTAAGTTACAGGAACAAAGGAAAAAACAGAAACTCCCAAGTATGGGCTGGGTAGTGGTGGCGCACGCCTTTAATCCCAGCACTTGGGAGGCAGAGGCAGGAGGATTTCTGAGTTCGAGGCCAGCCTGGTCTACAGAGTGAGTTCCAGGACAGCCTGGGGTACACAGAGAAACCCTGTCTCGAAAAACCAAACCAAACCTCCCAAGTATGCGGCTTGGAGGAAAGACAGCAACACTACACCAGTATTACCCAGTATTATCCAGAAGCCTGCTGGAAACCCTCCAGCAATGACTTTAAGAAAATGATTTATTACCAGATTAGAGCAAAATCTACTTTTTCAAATAAAATGAATAATTGATCTGATTTGGGAAAGCACATAGAAAAGAGCGCTTTGCTGAAGCCATCTCCCCAAAAGCTAACATATAGCTTTGGATCAGAGGAATCTGATTTATAGCTCTTGCCAGAAGAACAGAACAAACTGTTTTATGAACAGCCAACACATAACCAACAACTTGGCTTATCCTAATGACAAGTAAGAGTGAGCCACCAATTGATGAGTGGTTTGTGTGACCACGTCAGAGCCATTTTACCTGTAAAGATTTCCTCAGAAAGACACTGAGACCCATGGAAAAAACGGTTGACGTTAACTGCCTGTCTGCCCCCTAGAAAAATGAACTTCTAGTGCTTGAATACTGTCTCTTTAAATAAAAATCAGTGGTTCCCTTCATGAATATAAAATGAGGCCTTTTGAGAAAGAGAAATTATTGAATTCAAAATAAGAGAAAATTTCAAGCAAAATAATCAGCTGTACATTTCAATAGGGTCAACCAGAAGTAATTTTTCTTTTGCAGTTTCTCTTTCTTCCTTTTGTTTATTTCTCAGCGACCCGAGGTCTCACTGTATAACTCTGGCTATCCTGGAATTCACTATGTAGATCAGATGGGCCTCAAGCGCTCAGAGATCTGCCTACCTCTGACTCCTCCATGCTGGGATTAAAGGCATGTGCCATTATGCCTGCTCTTTTACAGTTTCTTCTAATTTAAAAAAATAAGTGTCCATGAACCAGTAAGAAAGTGACTGTTCACGTTAACACTAACCGCTGATTGCTATGTCTAGTTTTATTGTTGTTTTAATTTCTGTGTTGTGAAAATGCAAAGCCACTCTTCATTAGCAAGCACTATGGACCAGAGAGGAGCCCCTTTCTTTTTTTTTTTTTTTTTTTTTTTTTGGTTTTTCAAGACAGGGTTTCTCTTTATAGCTCTGGCTGTCCTGGAGCTCACTTTGTAGACCAGGCTGGCCTCGAACTCAGAAATCCGCCTGCCTCTGCCTCCCGAGTGCTGGGATTAAAGGCGTGCGCCACCACACCCGGCTGAGGAGCCCCTTTCTTTTCTCCTCTCCTCCACAACTGGACTTCCTTCTACTTCATCCTTCTGTAACTCTGTAGACAAGTGCGCAGAGATACTGTTCTAATTGGAATGTGAAACATACCACATGGGCCTGCTCCTGTGTTTGAATATCAGGTCCTCAGCAGGAGGCGATGTTTTGGAAAGTTGTTGGAATCTTTGGGGTGTAGAGTTTAGCTGGCCATTAGGGGTGGACTTTGAGGGTTATAGCTTGGTTGCTTCCCGCTGGGTGTGACAAATTGTCTCATGTCCCAGTTTGCATGACCAGGAACCAGGTCAGTCACACGCATTCCTAAAATCTAAAGGAAATGCTTCCTCTCTTAAGTTGCTCCTGTCTGATAGCTGGTCACATAGACGGCAGAGTTAGCAGACACAAATGCTTTATAGTGTAGCTTTATTGATGAGGAGTTCACATAACAACAAGCTGTAATGTACATATTTTTTTATGGTCAGGAAAAAATACAACTAGTTTTATTTCTAAAATGGCATTTTCCTGCCCCTCCCCATGATCATTATAAATAAAATTTAAATGAGAAATTCCAGTGGGAGAGCTTCATGAAGCAAAAGAATTAACTGAGGGTTTCTTGTGTAGATTATATGACCCAGATATACCAGTCATTGTGTCCACAGTGCTGAGGACATCACAGTGAGCGTGGACACTGAGGCGGTACCTTCCCTCAGCACTATTTCACCCACCATGTTCAAGCTACACAAAGAGACAAGTGTACATTTAATAGGCTAGTTTTCACATTGGCATTTTATCTTAGTAGTACCCATTCATCTATATCATGAATTAAAGCAGCCTGCCCTTTTGAACTTGTAGTTAAAAAGATGCAACTTCTCTGGGATTGTTTCCAATCTTCTTAAAGCTGCTAGTCTATTTATCAATTTGTAGAGTGCTATAAACTACACTACTTAGACATGGAAACATTTGTAAGTGAATAAGTGGAAATGAGTTACAACATCAAAGGCAATGTTCTATTTAATAGGATGATATAGAAAAGTAACAATTCAACAAAAGTCCTATCCGTCCCTACCCCACAAATGCTATAACATTATGGCCAAACTAATAGGTTGGCATAACTACAAAAACATCATTTGGTGAAGTTTTTGCTACACTAGTGTTTGCGGGCCTATTTAAGGTAACTTTAAAGAACGTTGGACAGTTTCACATCGGGCCTGATCGTGTCTGTGCTAATAGGCATGGTGACGGTTCCTAAGCCTCTCCAGCCTTTCTTCAGATAACCTGGCAAGGGCCAGCCCCACCAAGTACAAGAAGGCCGAGATTCTGTGCGTGCTCAGGACAAGGGCACTGTGACTGGAGGTGTATTGGCCATGGTAAGCAGACTATACCTATTTTCTGCTGCAGAGAGTTAAACTTATGAAGACGATTGTGCTGAAGGCCTAGTGAATGGGCCTGACTGCAGATCAAAGAGAACACTGACTGAGAGGAGACAGGAGCACTGGGAACGGGGCGGGGGGGTGGCAGTAAGAGAAAGGGCCAAATGATCCACTTAGTCCGAAGCCACTTTTGTTATGAAGACAATAAACCATGCGGTTATTATTTACTTCAAACAAAAAAAATTTAATTCCATTCCTTATGATACAAACTATGCTACCACCACCTGTACAAATGAAGTTAACAGTGAATGGCTGAGTCCAAATCATATTTTACTTTTTCTTTAATATTAAATGAGTGGATGAATGTATTCATAGAAATTTAAGTGCACACAACAACCGTGTTCTATGGTAATGTGTAGAAAGCAAATGACATGTAGAAAGACTTCATCAGTCACATATAAAGGAAGATTAAAATAAATAACACTTACAAACTATCAGATATAAACCAACATGGCCACAAGTTGAATCATCCAGCAGTAGGCTTGGCAGTCCCCTGATCTTTAACTTCACTGCCGCAAGCGATTGGAAAACTGAGCGGCAAGAGAGTAGGGTTTTTGACTGTTACATAAATTCAGCCAAGTCCACTAATACATCTTTTTCCTTGCCAATCTTTTTGTTTGTTTGTTTTGATTTTTCGAGACAGGGTTTCTCTGTGTAGCCCTGGCTGTCCTGGAACTCACTCTGTAGACCAGGTTGGCCTCGAACTCAGAAATCCACCTGCCTCTGCCTCCCAAGTGCTGGGATTAAAGGCGTGCGCCACAACGTTCCTTGCCAATCTTAAATTGAGTTCAGCAATGTTAAAACTGGGTTCTCAAGAAATGAATAAACTTCACAACTGGAAGAGGGAATCAAAAAGCTACAATAGGTAAAGGGGACATGTTAACAAAGGAATGGGGTTAAGGTCTCATCTCTGTATATTCCATTTTGGGGTTTCAGTAATGTTTTCCCCCAAATCCTGTGTACTGATGGTTCTGGCCATATGGGACTTCTGAGATTTTCCAACTTTGTAAAATCTGTTAGCATATTCAACAACCAAATTAAATATCAGAAAAAAAAAACTTATCTTATTTGTTTTTAGAACCTTTGTAATGACAGGAAGTTAAAGCCGGTGTAATCAAAGTCAGAGCTCTGCTAACACCTTCTCTGAGTGTTCTTCCTTTATTACGTTTATTTGTTTTCTGTGTTGTAGGATGTGCATACCATCAAGTGGAGGTCAGAGGCCAACATTCAGGAGTCAGTTCTCTCTTTCCAGGGTAGGTTGTGGAGCTGAACACATCATGTCAGGCTCGGTGGCAAGCACCTTTACCCACTAAGCCATCCCAAACTGATTTTCCAGTGACTCTTCCTGAACACAAACGGTTGGTATGGTCAGAAGAGAAGGTATTTTCTGGGCCTGTGCTGGTGTGTGGTGCAGCAAGAAAGGGCAGCTGGTTCATCAAGGGGCAGACTCAAGCCTGAGTTTATCTGTGTCTGTAGACTCTCTCATGGTTCAGATCACAGGCAGAACTCCCAAATCAGTGCTGAAAATGCCACTTCCTGGCTGCCTAACTATCCAGGCTGGGAAAAGAGGCAGGATGGATATGGTGTTGCCAGAAGAGAGATGAACCCTGCCAGCCAGTGTCTCCTGAGCCTCTGCTCATACTGGCCTGCTTGGTTAGATCTTAACATTGACTAACCTCTTGAAAGGTGATCATACCATGTTTTATAAAAAAACCAAAACATTTCTAATACTCCATATACAGTTTCTATCTGCAAAAAATAACTATAGATAAAAGTTGCAACAATTTTCACACACACACATTCATACACACAAGCTGAATAATGATCCTATATTTTCTAACTGAAATAGCCAACTCAAAGTACATGCTGGCTTTCACAAAAATTGAATACTAATATAAACATTTTATTTATTATTTTTTTAATTAATTTATTTTTTGAAACAGGGTTTCACTATGTAGTCCTGGCTGGCCTCAAACTCTCTATGTAGAGCAGGCTGGCCTTGAACTTATAGAGATCTGCCTGTCTCTGTATCTTGGAATGCTGGGGTTATAGACATACCATCATGTCACCTAAAACTAAAAGGAAACATCAGTTTGTAACAGACAGTGTATGCATTGTCTGGGTGAGTACAACTCTATGCTTGTGTGTGTGTTCCTTTTTTGTGAATAGCTTCTCTTTACTATTGACACAACGACTAAATAAGCTATATATTTTTATATAGGGCTGATTATTCTATTCCACATTTATTTATACAGATTTTGATATTCCACTACAGGTTCCAATGTAAACTTTCAGAAACAGTGTTTGTTAGGTCCAATGCAATAAGTACAATTATTTCACAGTCTTTAAAAACAATAGCCACCGCTCTGCCAGACCCCACCACACACCTACGGCTGTGAGGCCGTTGAAGTGTTGCTATGGCTTGCCTTTTCTCCAGAGACAGAATGTTTCAGAAACTGGCCAGTTGCACCGATATACAGTCTTGATCGCATGGGCCACTTCTGAAAAGAGAGTACTTAAGTAAGAATCTGAAAGTTAGTACCTATGACAGACAGTGAAGGTATACAATATTTACACTTTAAGATACATTAATGCTAATGAGATTTATTTAGCTAGTAAGGATTAAAATTACAAAGTCTATAGGACAATATGAAGACTTTTTAGCAATACTAGTGATACAAGCAAAGGCTTTGAATTATAACTGTAAAAATAACATACTTGAGTGTTTGACAAGAACCGCAAGAAGTTAAGGAGACTGACTATCGCTGAAATGGAGAAAGTCTAACTGTATTTTAATTCCAAGCGAATCCTAAAGTAAAATTAACTTTAAAACATTGAAGAAGAAGTGCTCAGTTATATACAAAATAGACATCGCTAAAAGTGGCATTAGAAGGATTAGGTAGGCCCAGAACAGCAATGGCAGGCAACTTCACAAAGCAGCCTGCACTTTGGAGTTTGGGCTTTCTGTCTTGTGGTAGGTGACTATAGATAATGATAATGTACTTAATGTTTTGTAATGTGCATGAATAAATGATTTTGTACGTTTACAGCACCATGGCCAATGTCACTCTGACTGGAGTGTGGCTGCAGTTGTTCGGGGCAGCATCATTTGAACATTAGCGCACACACACACCCCAATGTGCAGCACCATCTCTCACAAACGGGGGAATTTTTTATATGTCAAAGAAAACTAAGAAACAAGAATAAAAATGTTAGTAAGTGAGAATGTGCTATCCCCCGGAAAGTCACTTTTTGTGGCAGTCAACAGAAGTCCTACTTTAATGAGAGTCAAGTGCAGTGCTAGTTTGCTCTGCCTGTTTCTTTCTAACCCCGATGTCTCCAGCATTTTGCAATCAAGAAAGCCTTGTTTGACACTGAGGTGAATGACTTGATCTCCTTCTAAATTTTATCAATTATGAGGGAGGCATTTAGCTTCTACTTATGATATTGAAATCTTAATGTTCAAATAGACATTCTTGGGATATATGGCAAACATCAAGTCAGAGATAACTATTAGTGAGGTAGCTGGATCCCATTAATTTAATGCTCACTGTAATACAAAACTCTAAATTGTAATGAGTGACTTTTCAGCTATAAAACTCGGGGATGGAATGAGTTCTATTATTATTATAAATAAATTTAGGTTTTCACACTTAACATTTAAACTGTTTTAAGTCTACCACCATGTCAATAGTATTTTCAAAGTAAGTTTTGTTAAGATGCACTCTATAATTTTAAACACAAATAAAATTAGAGGATGTTTTTATTACATTTCAACAAAATGTTGTTCCTCATTTTTGTTAACTCATAATCTATTCAACACTTAGATACTTAAGATCAAGTTCTAATTGTGTGAATTTGTGTTCAAATACTTCAGAACAGAGTGACACAAATCTGCACACTTAAATCGAGAAAACAGAGATATTCTTCATTTTGAAGAGAAAGATCAATTGAAGGTTTCAGAAGAAATCTAGAAGATGATGCAGAGACCACTGCACTACGGTGAAAATGCAAGTCCCACTCAAGACCACTTCACCTATATGTAAAGAAATCATGCAAAATGGTTTCTCTTGGCTAATCTGAATACAGACCAATTCACTCAACATACACGCAATCTAATATGACAGTTAAAGGAAACATGGGTTTTTTCCTAACATTCTTGGTGGCTGTATATTCCACAAGATTTAACTGTGATTGAAATTGTACTCTATGGGGATGCAGAATGCTTTCATTTGTTTTTAATGATTTTGGCAGGTTTTTTATATATATATATAATTACTTTAGGGGCCAAGAATTAGTTCCACGATTCCGTTTAATTCATGAAGCTTTTGGATTAGCTCAAGAAAAAGACAGTAGGAATGCAACTCTTTAAGTTAAAGACACTTGACACTCGAAGGCATGAATGTAACTTAGTTGTTACCAGGTAGTCAGAAGGTACAACAGCCGACCTATTTTTCACCCTGAAAGACCGAAAATCTTTACCAAGCTTGAGAAATTTGTGTGCGAGCCCAGGTAGAATTAAACGCTCCAGCCTCCAGATTGCAAACTGTTAAGCAGCAGCCTCTTGCAGTGGGGACCTTGTCACCATCGCCCAGGTGGCTGGGAGGAATGCCAGCTCGGTGGGATCTGCTCAGGCGGTGACAGTGTGACTCGAGGGCTCCGAGCCCAGAAGAGTTGCCTACCTTAACTGGGTGCAGATAGCCGTCGCCTCGCAAGGCGCCCAGACCGGGGTCTCCCGGCGCGTCGGTGTCGTCCTGCAGGCTGCGGGTGAGGTGGGCGATGTAGGTGGTGGCCAGCAGCAGCACGTCCAGCTTGGACAGCTTGGTGTCTGGCGGCACCGACGGCAGCGTGCGCTGCAGCTCCAGGAAGGCGTGTCGCAGGGTTTGCACACGGCTGCGCTCCCGCGCGGCGTTCGCGGCGGCTGGACGGCCACCCCCGGAGCGCGCCGCGACCCCGCTGAGGCCTGTTGGCCCGGTCCCGGTCGGTCCTGGGCTCCAGTCGCGGGCGGCGGCGGGCGGCGGGGCGGACTCCGCGCTGCGTGGGCTGCTAGCGGCACGGCCGCGCTCCATGGCGACTCCCGCTCCGATTTCCCCGGCGTGCACTGCAAAGGAGCGGGCGGCCCTGAGCCCCGGCCTCGCCCTCGCCCTCGAGTCCCCAGGTGCTGAACTGCTCCTGAAGGCGCCCAGGACTCAGCCTCCGGTCCCCGCTGACACACCCTGCCCGCCCGCCCGCCCGGGGAAACGGGGCTGCGGGACTCACCTCGGACTTGGCGTCACCTCACCTTTCCTCCCCCGCGCAGCGGCCGTGCGGGGTTCGGCTGAGCAGGGCTAGGCGGCCAAGGGCGTCGAGCGGGTCACTCCATCCTTGTCCAGGCTCTGCGCCGCCTTTTATGTGGGCGTCCGAAGCCAGCAAAGCCACGTCGGGCCGAGAGGGTCTCCCACCCGAGCCCTTGGGTTAGGGGCAGCGGCGTCCCGGAGCCGCCCCCTCGGCGGACAGACTCATCAATCAAACCGCTCGGGGGTGGGGCGGACGCCTGGCCCCGCCCCCTCTGGCCGGAAGGTTGAGAGTAGTTTACAGTGGTCCAGCTGGGACGGGACCCCGCGGTTTAGTACAGCGGGATTTCAGGAGCAGAGCCGTCGAGTGTGCGTCCCTGTCCGCCTTTAATTCTACAAGGTGATTCTTGCAGTAGAAGCCTTTCCTCAGTACACCGTGACCTAGAGACCCACCACCGCCACGGCCACCTTGCCGCCTCGGCACCCGCTCGCCCACAGGCTCACGCTGGCCCCGGCGCCGGCGGGACTCAGTGCTGCAGCCCGTGGCGGACGCGGTTCTCGCCTCAGCCCAGCCAGATTCTCTGAACCGGGATAGGAATCAGAGCGGTTTCCTCTTTGAAGGTTCTGAGTATCAGATATGAAATGTCACAGAGGGCAGGACGAGTATAGATTCGCGAACATTTCGCTGCAGATTTCTAACTTTCCACGTCGGGAATACCAAGCAGTAAGCTAGCAACGTAGGACTTTTTATACCACGATGGACCGGAACGTGGACTTGTCAGTGAATCACGGTGATTCTAAGACTGTAATGGGCTTTAGGCTTTAGAAAGCACACTCAGATTTCCTTGATTCAAAAGGACTTGTGTTGAATAAGAAACCACATAATAAGAAACCACATTTTATTTCCTGGTAAATTTTATTTAACAGCTAATAAAGTAAATAGATCCCAGAATTCACGCACATAAAGCAAAGTCTCAGATTCTATAAAGAAACAAACAACTTACAGACCGAGATAAGTGAAGTCTACAAACCCTCAAAACATGCTGTTGCCTAGTTCTATGAAGAAATCAAATCACTCGAGGCTGAATTTACTCCTTTTTCTCAGACAAATTTTCCTTTACTTTTGGGTTTTGGAGAAGGTGAGGTTCATGGATATCGTTTTTTGTTAGCAAGCTTTCAGATTCCTTCAAGGACAGATTCCTGTATTTACAAACAAAAACACACCAGCATTTAATTGACATGCAAAAAAGATGATAAAGAACCCAGGACACACTGTTGGTAGAAAAGGTTCCTAACTATCCAGGCTTCCCTGCTTTGAGAGGCACACAGACATAGGGAGGTTAGGTGGGCTGTGGCTGTGCAGAGACGCCTGGAGACATCTTTCTAGTTAGCCTGTTGCTCACCTGGACAGCCCCGGCTGGCAGCAGAGCAGGTGATGCCCAACAGTGTGTGAGAAGACTGAGGTTCACAGACCAGACCACTGAGCCTCTCCTTTTTTGTCCTATCTTTGCTATTCTATGCAGACTGATTCTAAGTCCAAATTCCTGTGAGAGACTTTTATAGTTAAATTTCAGTCACTTTAACTACAGGTAATTCTAAAACTCCACTATTTCATATCAACTATTTCATAAGTAGCAGGCAGCACATGGCACTTTTCATGTGTTGAGCGCTTTACAGGTTTATTCTCAGTTTGCCTTTACAAAAGCTGAGGATGGGGTTCCAGGATTGGGCCACTTGGCCAGTGTTGAATACCTAGTAAAAGGCTAAGGCCGAGATCAAGCAAGTAGGTTGTCACTAATGTTTATAATCTTTGCCATACTATCGAGTATTTGGGTTTTTATGTTTTTGGTTTTTTGAGACAGGGTTTCTCTGTATAGCCCTGGCTGTCCTGGAACTCACTTTGTAGACCAGGCTGGCCTCGAACTCAAAAATCCACCTGCCTCTGCCTCCCGAAAGCTGGGATTAAAGACGTGCACCACCACGCCAGGCTCTAAGAATTATTAAGTTATTCTTAAGTCTTTTAAATGTATTTAAATTTATTTGAGTTATGTTAAGATTGTCTTTATGATTAAAGCTAGAAAGCAAATATTACATAGCATAGAATAAAATGCTTAAACATTTTATACTATACATATATTTTGTATACATTTAACAATAAATTGGTTTCAATTATTTGTTGTTTAAATCAAGGAACAGCTTTTAGCCTGGTATGGTGGCACATGTCTTTAATACCAGCTCTTGGGAGGCAGAGGCAGGCAGATCTCTGTGAGTTCCAGGACAGCCTAGTCTACATATCAAGTTCCAGGATAGCCAGGGCAAAAAAGAGATCCTGTCTCAAAACAAACAAACAAACAAACAAACAAACACCTTTTATAGTTAAATGTATCCTTCTGAGTGAATAGTTTAAGTTTGAGATGTATATACAGTGCTACAAGTACCATGAGAATAAGGACACAGAACACTCCGTTATCTGCCACAATTCCCTTTTTGAAGTCAACCCACCTCAAGTTCCTGGTGAGTCGTGATCTAGTTTCTGTCACTATGGCCCTTTTGCCAAAATAGTACACAAATAGAAGCACATTGTAGGTTTCTTTTAAAATGTACCTAATTTCAATTAATGCTTTTGAGACCCATTCATGTTTAGTATATCAATGGCTCATTTCTTCTCATTGCACAATCGCGTTCTTAGGGTGTGTGTGTATGTATAATACACATGTATAATACGTATATGTTACAGGTTGTTTATCTATATCCCACTTGAGATATATGTGGTTGCCTTAAGTATTTCGTGATTACAATTACCACATTATAAACACCCAGGTAAAGTTTCTTTTGGGTGTAGACTTTCATTTGACCTTGGAAATTTTCTGTGCATGGATTGGACTGTATATTTAATTTTGTAATGTATCAAATTATTGTGCTATGCGGCCTCATTTTTCACTTCCTGTTTTTAGTGTATGAGTTCTAGGAACTCCATATTTATCAATATTTGGAGACTTATTTCTATTTCTTACCTGTTCTAATATGTATTGTTTTCCTCTGTGTGTGTGTGCATATGTGTGCATGTGGAGGCTAGAGATTGATTTTTGGTGTCCTTGTCTGTCAGTTTCTCTACACCTTTTGTGTTTGTGTTTGTTTTTTGTTTGTTTAGACGTTTTTGAGCCAGGGTTCTTCTCTGAGCCTAGATCTCATCAATTTGCCTAGGTTGGCAGACAGTGAGCTTCAGGGAACCACCCATCCCCACCCCCTAAACTGTAAAGATGTTCCAGGCCTGGGCTTTATGTAGGTGTTGGAGATTCGAATGCAGGACCTCTTGCACTTTACTGAATGAGCCAGCTCTCCACCTGCTCTAATGTGTTACTGTTAAAGACAAAGACTGAACCAATATTTACTTAAACCACTTTACAACCTAGAGCTCTTGCTTGCCAGCAGCTCTGATTTCTCAAGTCCATGTAGACCTGCCCACATAGCTCCGGGCCTTTGTGCCTGTGGTGCTTTTAGCTGCACACAGTTGTGCTTGTCCATTTATCTTAGTCACTTCCTCACTTGTGTGACTTTCTGGACCTTCCTGGACCTGGGAATATTCTGAGTGGAGTCCTTGAGAGCTTTACAATTGGAGTCAGAATATTCTTTTATTGAAGAAGTCTGGTATTTAAAAATTATTTGAATGATAAGATTTATATTTCAAAATATAAGCATCTTAAAATGGAAAGTAAGAGTTATGTTAAAGCCGGGCATGGTGGCTCACGCCTTTAATCCCAGCACTCGGGAGGCAGAGGCAGGCAGATTTCTGAGTTCAAGGACAGCCTGGTCTACAGAGTGAGTTCCAGGACAGCCAGGGCTACACAGAGAAACCCTGTCTTGAAAAACAAACAAACAAACAAACAAAAAAGAATTATGTTAAATTATTAGGCTTATATTGACAGCATTGAAGCCAGAATGTCCAAACACTAGCTTAGCCTGTTATAATGGAAATCTTTATGTTGCTTTCCACTATTGCTCTTAGGGATGTCTCTTACTCTCAAGAGACTTTGAGAACTGCAAATCAAAATGTTTCTATCTACCTATACACCCGATGCTTATGTTGCGTGTGAAATTAAGTATACTGAAGGAAAGATTAGCAAAATAAAACTAAAAATGTTTTTGATTTTGCATGTAAGTTTATGTAAAAGCATCCTAGAGTTTTATGCCTAAATATATTATCACAGTTCTTAAAATCCTTTTTGAAGCACATAGATCTGTTATTACAACTGTTTAAACACAGCATCACCAGTTGTGAAAGCCAGTTATTTTAACTATTAGAATCTGTTAAAAAGATTTATTTATACATGTAGGTGCTCTCATCTGCATGCACACGTGCACAGCACAAAAGGGTAATAGATCCCTGGGACTACCCTTATAGACAGCTGTGAGCTGCCATATGGGTGCCAGGAATGGAACTCAGGACCTCTGGAAGAACAGCCTACATGCTCTTAACTGCTGGGCTACCTCTCCAGCCTTAGAATCCACCTTTAATTCAAAGAAACTTCCTCCCACATCTTAGCAAATGCCTTAACTAGGTATTTCACAAATAGGTAACCAACATGGAGGGAACACATTCCTGTGAATTACGAGTCCCAGGGATGCGTGTTCCTTAAAGGTATCTAAAACCCAGCCTGACCTAACCCTTCACAAATGTATTTCTAAATTAGCAAAATACATGGGTCTATGGGTATCAGCATGGCTTGGAGTTGGGAGATAGTTAAGTAGCCATTTGCTCTCTTCATGGTATAGTGCTGTACATGTATTTTCGGTGGATCTTATGAGCAGCAGCTATGGGTTTAATGTCTATTTTTTAAATCACCAAGGTTCAAGCACCCCCTAGCATATTTGAAGAAAGGAAACATCTGTCAGAAGTGCTCACTGTGACAAATACAGAGGGAAGTGACAATGTGTGCTGCCTTTGCTTATTTAATACCATACATTATTTTTAATTGAACAGTGAAGGCATTTGTTCAGAACCAGACTTTAAGTAAAAAATAATTTAGACCTAATCTTTAATTAAAGCATACTTTGATAGTATCAAGTTCAGTTTGAGGGTCAGAAACAACGTCAATAAGTCTGAATTTTTCCTCCCTCCAGGGAAAGCAGACTTGTGTAAATATACACGTGTAGGCTGCATGCATTTATAAGAGACGGGAAAAACATTCCCCTGTCTTCGGACAGCTGTTGCTTTGTGGTGCACCGATTTGTGTGCAGGCACAACTGCCTATGTGCAGAGCCTTGAAGGAAGTGTGCAACAGATTGTTGCTTTTGGAACATGTACTGCTTTCAACCCTGCTTGCTCCTCACCTTGGATGTTAAATATAGCTTGTAAAAATATACTGTGGATGCCACCTCATTTTCACCTTGGAAAGAGTTAAGGGGAAGAGTTGCTTCAATAGATTTTCTTAGAAACTGAACATAATCTGATCTTTGTGTGTGTGTTCAGATGGTGTGTGTGTGTTCAGATGGAGTGTGTGTGTTCAGATGGTGTGTGTTCAGATGGTGTGTGTTCAGATGGTGTGTGTGTGTTCAGATGGTGTGTGTGTGTTCAGATGGAGTGTGTGTGTTTAGATGGTGTGTGTTCAGATGGTGTGTGTTCAGATGGTGTGTGTTCAGATGGTGTGTGTGTGTTCAGATGGTATGTGTGTCTGTGTGCTTGTGTTCAGATGGTGTGTGTGTCTGTGTGCTTGTGTTCAGATGGTGTGTGTGTCTGTGTGTTTGTGTTCAGATGGTGTGTGTTCAGATGGTGTGTGTGTCTGTGTGCTTGTGTTCAGATGGTGTGTGTGTCTGTGTGTTTGTGTTCAGATGGTGTGTGTTCAGATGGTGTGTGTGTCTGTGTGCTTGTGTTCAGATGGTGTGTGTGTCTGTGTGTGTGTGTTCAGATGGTGTGTGTGTTCAGATGGTGTGTGTGTGTTCAGATGGTGTGTGTGTGTTCAGATGGTGTGTGTGTCTGTGTGCTTGTGTTCAGATGGTGTGTGTGTCTGTGTGTGTGTGTTCAGATGGTGTGTATGTGTGTTCAGATGGTGTGTGTGTCTGTGTGTTTGTGTTCAGATGGTGTGTGTTCAGATGGTGTGTGTGTCTGTGTGCTTGTGTTCAGATGGTGTGTGTGTCTGTGTGTGTGTGTTCAGATGGTGTGTGTGTTCAGATGGTGTGTGTGTGTTCAGATGGTGTGTGTGTCTGTGTGTTTGTGTTCAGATGGTGTGTGTTCAGATGGTGTGTGTGTTCAGATGGTGTGTGTGTGTTCAGATGGTGTGTATGTCTGTGTGTTTGTGTTCAGATGGTGTGTGTGTGTTCAGATGGTGTGTGTGTGTTCAGATGGTGTGTGTGTTCAGATGGTGTGTGTGTGTTCAGATGGTGTGTGTGTCTGTGTGCTTGTGTTCAGATGGTGTGTGTGTCTGTGTGTTTGTGTTCAGATGGTGTGTGTTCAGATGGTGTGTGTGTCTGTGTGCTTGTGTTCAGATGGTGTGTGTGTCTGTGTGTGTGTGTTCAGATGGTGTGTGTGTTCAGATGGTGTGTGTGTGTTCAGATGGTGTGTGTGTGTTCAGATGGTGTGTGTGTCTGTGTGCTTGTGTTCAGATGGTGTGTGTGTCTGTGTGTGTGTGTTCAGATGGTGTGTATGTGTGTTCAGATGGTGTGTGTGTCTGTGTGTTTGTGTTCAGATGGTGTGTGTTCAGATGGTGTGTGTGTCTGTGTGCTTGTGTTCAGATGGTGTGTGTGTCTGTGTGTGTGTGTTCAGATGGTGTGTGTGTTCAGATGGTGTGTGTGTGTTCAGATGGTGTGTGTGTCTGTGTGTTTGTGTTCAGATGGTGTGTGTTCAGATGGTGTGTGTGTCTGTGTGCTTGTGTTCAGATGGTGTGTGTGTCTGTGTGTGTGTGTTCAGATGGTGTGTATGTGTGTTCAGATGGTGTGTGTGTCTGTGTGTTTGTGTTCAGATGGTGTGTGTTCAGATGGTGTGTGTGTCTGTGTGCTTGTGTTCAGATGGTGTGTGTGTCTGTGTGTGTGTGTTCAGATGGTGTGTGTGTTCAGATGGTGTGTGTGTGTTCAGATGGTGTGTGTGTCTGTGTGTTTGTGTTCAGATGGTGTGTGTTCAGATGGTGTGTGTGTCTGTGTGCTTGTGTTCAGATGGTGTGTGTGTGTCTGTGTGTGTGTGTTCAGATGGTGTGTATGTGTGTTCAGATGGTGTGTGTGTCTGTGTGTTTGTGTTCAGATGGTGTGTGTTCAGATGGTATGTGTGTCTGTGTGCTTGTGTTCAGATGGTGTGTGTTCAGATGGTGTGTATGTCTGTGTGTTTGTGTTCAGATGGTGTGTGTGTGTTCAGATGGTGTGTGTGTTCAGATGGTGTGTGTGTGTTCAGATGGTGTGTGTGTCTGTGTGCTTGTGTTCAGATGGTGTGTGTGTCTGTGTGTGTGTGTTCAGATGGTGTGTATGTGTGTTCAGATGGTGTGTGTGTCTGTGTGTTTGTGTTCAGATGGTGTGTGTTCAGATGGTGTGTGTGTCTGTGTGCTTGTGTTCAGATGGTGTGTGTGTCTGTGTGTGTGTGTTCAGATGGTGTGTGTGTTCAGATGGTGTGTGTGTGTTCAGATGGTGTGTGTGTCTGTGTGCTTGTGTTCAGATGGTGTGTGTGTCTGTGTGTTTGTGTTCAGATGGTGTGTGTTCAGATGGTGTGTATGTTCAGATGGTGTGTATGTGTGTTCAGATGGTGTGTGTGTCTGTGTGTTTGTGTTCAGATGGTGTGTGTTCAGATGGTGTGTGTGTCTGTGTGCTTGTGTTCAGATGGTGTGTGTGTGTTCAGATGGTGTGTGTGTCTGTGTGTTTGTGTTCAGATGGTGTGTGTGTCTGTGTGTTTGTGTTCAGATGGTGTGTGTGTGTTCAGATGGTGTGTGTGTCTGTGTGTTTGTGTTCAGATGGTGTGTGTGTCTGTGTGTTTGTGTTCAGATGGTGTGTGTTCAGATGGTGTGTGTGTCTGTGTGCTTGTGTTCAGATGGTGTGTGTTTGTGTTTAGATGGTGTTTGTGTTTAAATGGTGTGGGTGTGTGCACGAGAGTGCGCACACACACATGCTCATTGGGTCTTGAACATATGACACTAGGCAAATATGTTCTACCATTGATCAATACTCCAGGGCAATTTATTTTTTCCTGGGGGACGTTTTGTGAAAACAAAAACTATATTTCTTTTCCTTCTTTCCTTTTTAGTGATTTAGTTACTTTAACTTATTTTATGTGCATTGATGTTTTGTATGCATGTATGTGTCTGTGCAAGGGTGTTGGATCCCCTAAAAATGGAGTCACAGACAGCTCTTGAGCTGCCATGTGGGTGCTGGGAATTGAACTCAGGTCTTTTGGAAGTAGACAGTGCTCTTAACTGCTGAGCCATCTCTCCAACCCCTCCAGACCAAATTATTAATACGTTGTCTTTTGTACCTTACCAATCTTCCAATTTTAATCTTACTGTCCTTTAGGATTTTGGTTTTGCTTTGACATTAACTTACTAAAGGTGGCATGGTTGCATTCATAGATGAAAGTGACAAGCCATACATTAGCCTTCTGCCTTGTATGTGTGGTATATTTCAATTGAAAATGGAAATTACATGAATGAATTGTGATATGGAAACAAAAATGGAAAGTAGCTCATGAGAGCAAATAAGATTTCCTCTCCTAATTACTAAAATGCATCAGGCACACCCCAAAAGTACTTGAGGAAGTTCGATAATTTGGTCACCTTTTATTAAAAAGAGACATAAACTAATGTTGCCATCCAATCAGACTTAAACCAAAACAGTATTTGGCATACTTTCAGGAAAATATATTTTCCTAAGGAGTTAATAAACATTTAAAGAGAGCTTTGCCTAACATTTTTTTCCATAGCTAAATCTGAAAACTCTGAATTGAACATACTCAGTTTCACATAGTGGCAGGAGTGTCTCACAAACCTCCTGTTCTGCTAGCCTTGTTTAGAGCACCCCATGCTTGCAGTGGAGATGGTTTCTATTTTAAAAGATGCCCTTCGCTCCGAGGTTGGTTAGGATAAAGAGAGGAGAGTGGTTCCCACTGTCTCTTTATTGTACTGCTAATGATCTAGACTTTGCACATGGATACAGAATGTATACTGTGCCACAGATCACTGTAGATCCAGTTACTATGTGGTAATGTATAATGTTCACCAACTTCATTTCCTGAGGCCATGTTTATTTTACTTGTTTGTTGTTTAATTCACCTTGTGACATATAAGCAGTACTTGTGGAAGCCCTTGACAAAGAAACAAAATAAAATAAAATAAAATAAACCAACCAACCAACCAAACAAACAAAAACAACCCACCACCACCACCAACAACAACAAATGGAGCTGTGGAGTTTATAGGTCATTGTCTGTCCTTGAGAGACTGTGTGTGGGGGGGGTGAGGCTCTGGATTTGCAGGTGGTGTGTGAACAGCAAAGCATGTTCTCACACAGCTCCCATGTTACTGTGAATGGAGAAGAGGCGAAAACCAAAACTAGGATTCCTTTTGCAGTCTTCCTCTCCTCCTTCCCTTCTTCCCTCCCTCCATCAAACTTTTCAGAGAACTACAAACTCTAGGTCTGCACTACTGTCAGCTGAGCTGCTCTGTGGCAGGCAGGGGTAGGGCCGGGCCCCAGTGCCTCCACAGGGCTTCTTCTGCTGGGCTTGGCTAGAGATTGTCAAGTCATGACTGAGAGACAGGATCCCTGAAATGAGCATCACTTGACAGACCTACCTGCCTGCCCTCAACAGGCAGTTCCAGAAAGATGAATACAACTCTCAAGTACATCTACTAGCTCTGATTACCTTCTCAGTGAAACATGTATTACCCTTCATTATAGTAATGAACTCTACTGTCCGACTGGAAGGTCAGCAGAGCAATCATTGGACTGCTATCAGTGCAAAGGAAGAGCTCCGTTGTAGCACAGTGGTAGAATGCTTGTCTTGCATGACTGAGGACCTTGGTTCAATCTCAGTACTGCTTGGGAGGGGGAAGGGAGGGAGATTAAACATATAGAAGGAAAACTGTCCATAAATGGGAACATGGTTGGAATAATATGTGTAGAATGTGTTAACATCTATCTAGCTAACAATGTCCTTAGCATTGCCAACATTATACATTACATCAATTGTGGCAGATCTGGCTCCCCACCTAGGTTGTAAAATACTTGAGATTAGGATTGTCTTATTTGAATTTTTTTTAGGACCTCTTTTGACTCAGGCTGGCCTTGAACTTGTTGTTTAGCTGGTGACAACCATGACCACTTAATCATCCTGGTCCAACCTCCAGAGTTCTGGGATTTTAGCTGGCCACTTCTTATTTGTATTTCTGTGTTATATTGTTTAATGCCTGGGAAGTATGTATTTTAGAATAAAGGAGGTTATTTCCTGGAATGGTATAAGTTTGTATAGAAGCAATGTAATTTTTTAATAAACAAACAAACAAAACAAAACAACCTTTTTGCTAGCAAGTTTATAACAGATTTATATAGAGCTGAAATAAGTTTAGAATCAAAGTTAGACTGGAGATTCAAATCTTTTTTTGGATCATAAACCCCTTTGGGAGTGAATGAAGCTTCCAATGTCTCCAGAGAATAGGCTCAGAACTTTTGGCTGGGAGCAGAGGAGAAAGTAGTCTACATACTCCCTGTGTGCCTCCTTTCTGCTGCCATCTGTCACACCCTCTTCCTTCCACCCCCTGTCACTAGAGCCCATCACTCCCTGAGGCCTCTAGGTGGTCCCTTTCCTCTCAAGATTCAGACATCTTTAGGGACTTTCCTGCCCCTACCTTTCCTTCCCTGAGTGCATCTAGAAACTCCCAACTTTTCTAGAACCATCCCTACCCTCCACAGTTTTATGAATGTTTGTGGTGACCAACATTAAAGTGTGTGTGTGTGTGTGTGTGTGTGTGTGTGTGTGTGTGTGTGTGTGTAAAAAGAACAGAGAACAGATAGCTAGGAGGATCTCTCTTCGTCTGTGTTGACAATGAGATAGCCTCACTCCCCTGAAAAAGACAAACTATAGAAACGTTTGAAGGACCTACCCTATGTCTTCAGTAATTGTAGTTCTATCTTCTTGGGGGCATTTTGAAGCTGCATTTCCGTGTACAAGGCATCTCTGCACATCGGAGAAGAAGATTACTTTAGGCTTACCCACCTGTGGGTAACAAACAGGAACTATGTGATGCACTGTTTCAAAGTTACCTGCAGCATACAAAGAATTAAAGGCATCCTGCTTTGAAACTAATTACCAGATTATCAAATAGTATATGTTAGTATCTTAAATTATATGTTATGGGATGGAATTAAACAAAGACAAATCTACAGTAAAGTCAATAATGATTTAATACCCAAAATAAAACATCACAGACGTTTACACATTAAAAAAAAACACAAGAAAATTCATAGTTAATTCTTTAGAGAAAATGAACATGTTAGCCTTAATAAAAACATAATTGACTTAAATATTGCTCTTTTAAATTTATTTTCAAAGTAATGTTTAGGGTGTGAACTAGTCATGTATAGTTAGTTGTTGAGATATGTTCATACCTTTACTTGAGCAGTTATCATTCTATATCATTTATGGTTTCTTGCATGATGTCCCTTTTAGTGGGGAAGGCCTTGTTTACCTCTAAGCCCTGTAAAAGTAACTTTTTGTTTGTTTGGGTTTTTTTTTGTTTGTTTGTTTGTTTTTTCGAGACAGGGTTTCTCTGTATAGCCCTGGCTGTCCTGGAACTCACTTTGTAGACCAGGCTGGCCTCAAACCCAGAAATCTGCTTGCCTCTGCCTCCCGAGTGTTGGGATTAAAGGCGTGCGCCACCACTGCCCGGCCTTAAAAGTAACTTTTATTCACCTGATATAACTGTAATCTCAGAAGCTTACTTCTGAATAAGCTCACCCTTTTTAGCTCTTTCTGAACTCTTTTTCTTTCTTTCTTCTTTCTTCCTTTCTTTCTTCTTTCTTTCCTTCCTTTCTTTCTTCCTCTCTCTCTCTTTCTTTTTTCAAGACAGGGTTTCTCTGTGTAACCCTGGCTGTCCTGGAACTCACTCTGTAAACCAGGCTGGTCTTGAACTCAGAAATCTGCCTGCCTCTACCTCCCAAGTGCTGGGATTAAAGGCCTGGGCCACCATGCCCGGCTGTAGGTTTAGTTTTCGTGTTTAATTCTATGTGTATTCCAATATTAATAAGATGCTTTGGTGTGGTACTGAAAGCCATAAAATGCTGGAGGGGGGAGGGGGGAGGAGCTAGAGTGCTATACAGTACTCTACCAGTGAGCTGGCATGCCCTTCCCTATTTTGAGACAGGAAAAGTTGCCTGGACCAGCCTCAAATTTGAACTCTCTCTGCCTTAGCCTTCTTAATATCTAAGAATACAGCCAGGAGGAAAAACAAGAAATGCCTCCTGTGTGCTTTACAAGTTTCAGACCCTGGGAGATGTGCATTGCTAGCACAGTGTCAACTATTGACATACTGTCAGCTAACCAAGTCCCAAACTCTCCTAAGTGCTTTCCAATGGTCCCTACTCAGAGGCAGGATATGGCAAGATCGCCAGACCCCCACCCTCACCGTGCCTTTCTACTCCACCTTCCTCACTTCAACCTTCTCCTAGAGTGACAGACCTCTGTGCTGTCTCTGCAACTGTCCTGCCCGGGGTCCAATCCCTCACAGCTGCCCTGGAATGCTTCCAGCTCCTGCATCCAAAGGTACCAAGAAAAGTTAGTTGTGGAGCAAGATGCTGAGACTCACACACTATTGTGGGTGCAAGAGGCTTATTGCACTAAAGACTCTGCGGGTCAGGTCTGGTAGGCTTCTTCATATGGCCAAGATAACTGTTACATTACTCTTATTTGCATTTAGTTGCATTAATTAGGCAGAGGCTAGGATGTCTTTTCTAACACAGCCAAGCATACCATAACCCAAGCATTTAGGCTCTAGCATGTGCACAAGACATGGACTGGCCACAGAGTGCAGGTCAGATGTGGTTGACTTATATTTCATTTTAATATTTGTTTGTTGATTTTACTGGATCTCATTCCATTGCCTAGACTGTCATGGAACTCATCATGTAACTCAGATTGGCCTTAAACTGATTGTGATCCTCCTGTTTCAGCATCCTGAGTGCTGGGTTATGGATGTGAGCAACCATGTATACAAATTTTTATCTTAATAAAAAAAATGGGATTGTTTTGCACTGATGTTATAGTGACTTAGGTTTCACAGTTTATAATTTGACTGTTTTATCATTTTATGCAACTGACATATGTACTTGCTGGAATAAAACCTCATATTTTCCCCACACTCAGCATGATCCTGTATGTGGCTAACACAGGCTCAGCCAGTGTGAACCCAGTGCAGGGTTTGTTCATACTGGCTACCATTTTCACTGCAGGTAAAATTTCTATCTTTATCTTCGTTGACAACTAGGTAACTGAATACACATTAAAGGCCAAAATCCCCACCACAGTAAACCCTCACCACTACCCACTTGGTTTTTGTAGCTTGTGTGACACTGCTCCCTTTGCTGGAAGTGGTGGCTAGTGATGAACACTTACTTATGTAGGAGTTGCTTGCATCCTCACTTCTGCTCCTCCTTTTCTTGCTGATTTTCTTGGCATCTTTGGATGCTTTCCAATTCGTTAGGAATTGTCTTTCCATATCTTTTATTTCTTTTCCATCAAGAAATTCTGGAGAAGACATGTATGTTAAAAATACAGTGTGTGTGTGTGTGTGTGTGTGTGTGTGTGTGTGTGTGTGTGTGTATACATATATATATGAAAATAAAAATATATACTTCCAGTTACAAACCCTGGTTCAAGGTCAATGGTGACCTGCCTTCAAGATCTGCTGGTACAATAGAGGCACATGCGTTTTGGGAGTAACCAACTACTCTCTGATGGCACCCATGCTTGACCCTGTGGCCAAGAGCCTGAAAGTGGATAAGCAATGAGGCTAGGGGAAAACTAAGTCCTATTGTTCTGCTAAAGGAACACATGCTATTAGGAAATGACTCCTAATGAGTCAGTGCCTTGTTCGGCCGTTGTCAGAGAAGCTTCTTGCAGTAGATGGGAACTAACACCAACACCCACAACTGGACACTGCACAACGAGTGAGAGACCAAGCTCTCGGTCATAAATGGGGTGTCTTCAATTAAGGCCCACCCCTCCTCCCCAGGACTCAGAGATATATGCTGAAGAGGAAGCAGAATGACTGTACAACCAGAAGTAATGTCTGCTGCAAAGAAGCAGGGACCTCCAGACAGAACAGTGGTGCACATATGAACCCACAGGGACCATATACATCCCATAGAGCATGTCCAGGGCCTTCACAGATAAATGGGGGCCCATCACTGAGATGGGAAGTGGACATGGGTTCACAATCCTACCAAGAAGCTATCTGCAAGTAATATCTCCTGGGAAATGAAAACTTAGCTTCCTCCTAATAATTCTCTCTGGATAAATTAACTATACTTCAGGGTAGGTCCCCATGCCCTGGTAGGCCCAATGTTTGTATTTGGCCAACAAATACAAACTCAGTGCTATTTTTTGTGGACTTTTCATCTCATTTTGCTTTGTTTGGGCATTTTTTAAAAAATCTCATTTGTCTTTTGCTTATATATTTTGGGTTTTGTTTTTGTGGTGGTTTGGTTTTTGTTTTGTGTGTGTTCCTTCTTTCTTTCTTTAAAGAGAAAGAAAGGGCATGGCATTGTGTGGGGAAGTGGAAAGGTGAGGATGGTCTGGGAGTTGTTAGGGAGGGGAAAACCTGATCAAAATATAGCATATACATGTTTTATTAAAAAATAATTGGGGGGCTGGAAAGATGGCTCAGCAGTTAAGAGCACTGGCTGTTCCTCCAAAGGTCATGAGTTCAATTCCCAGCAACCACATGGTGACTCACAACCATCTGTAGTTGGATCTATTGTCCTCTTCTGGTGTGTCTGAAGACAGTGACAGTGTACTTATATATACATAAAATAAATAAATAAATCTTTAAAAAATAATTAAGAAAAATCCTTACTTATACACTTATTTTTAATTTTATGGTGTGTGTGTGTGTGCATGTGTATGTGTTTCCATGTGTGTGTGTGTGTGTGTGTGTGTGTGTAGTCTTTTTCCTCAGTGCTAGAACCACTAGCGTGAGTCAGCCTGCTTGGCCTTTGACGTGAATCCTCATTTATGGCACACCCTAGACTGACTGCATTATCCTTCTGGCCTTTACACTTATACTTGTTGAGTTTTTCTCTATTTTTTAGTTTCCTGATTTAAAAAATATGCACTTATTATAAACAACTGAAACATAATGAAAGAAGAGAAAAAAGGTCTTTTGTTATTCATACCCTGCCTTCCCCCACTGAAGATGCTCACTGGGAACAGTTTGGACTTGATCCCCCTTCTAAGATTATGTTCGTTTTTAAAGTAGAAATGTTACAATGCAAGTAAAATCATATTTATAAACTTAATTATTGGTCTTAGAACAAAATAATATAAAAGCCAGGCATAGTGGCACACACCTTTAATACCAGCACTCAGGAGGCAGAGGCAGGCAGATTGCTGAGTTTGAGGCCAGCCTGGTCTATATAGAGAGTTCCAAAATACTCAAGGCTACACAAAGAAACCCTGTCTCAAATATATATATCATATATACACACACATATATGTATATATACACATAAATATATACATATATGTGTGTGCATATATACATACGTATGTATGTGTATGTGTATATATGTGTATATATATATGTATATATATATAAATAAAACTACCTATATACATATGTTTATATACCATATATAAAAATGTATATATAGTAAGCATTCTAGTATATGTCTTTTAACACAATTTCTGATAGGTGACAATTTATTATATATGGATTGTTTATAAAATAATAAACAAGTCCATCTTGCCAACTTTATACGCCCCAGTACAGGGGAATGCCAGGGCCAAGGGGTGGGGATGGGTGGGTGGGGGTCTGGGGGGGGAGTGTATTGGGGACTTTTTGGATAGCATTGGAAATGTAATTGAGGAAAATACTTAATTAAAAAAAAAGAGAGAAAAAAATAATAAACAAGTCCATTATTTTATTTTACCTATATTTGTACCACATAAAGTGGTTTATGTGGCTTTTATTTAATAAAAAGACTATCTTTTCTAACAGTGTATCTGTATAATTCTTAAGCTGTTTTTCATCATCTGAGTAAGGTCTTCCACTGAGTCCCAGACTGTAGTAAGGATACAGGAAAAGTTTTTTGGTCATGTTCTTTCAGGGTGCCTGAGACTACTCTGAAAAAAGTTGATTTGGGGCTGGAGAGATGGCTCAGTGGTTAAGAGCACTGACTGCTCTTCCAAAGGTGCAGAGTTCAATTCCCAGCACCACATGGTGGCTCACAACCATCTGTAATTGAATCTGATGCCCTCTTCTGGAGTGTCTGAAGACAGGGACAGGACAGTGTACTCAAATACATAAAATAAATAAATCTTTAAAAAATAAAAGTTGATTCTACTGTTGAAAGATTTAATGCTGCCACTTAAATACCTGCAATATTGTATTAAAAGTATTGTTTTAAAATAATGTTGTATTTAAAGTATAAAGTAGAGTAATATACAGAGTGTAGTGGTCTGTTCCTCGCCCACAGGTGACAGACTCCAGCATGCAGGAGACTGCAGGCAGCAGGCAGAGTGCTGGCCCAGAAGGACCACATTTACCCTGGCCAGGGACACGTATGGTAATGTTTAACTCAGGCAAAGAGATTAACAGCTACCAATCAGACAGCCCTGCCATCGTGGTGTTATACACTTGAGGTAAATATGCCTTCTCCAGATACCTTACTAGTGTCACGTAGTTCCTAACTGTGGCTGGCTGTGGGCACCAGAGGCCTTGTCGCTGGAGGTGTAATGACTTTACATTTTTTGTACCTTTCTTACCTAAATGACAAGCACTTTCCAAACTATAGTTCGAGGAGTTGGCAAGGTGTTTTGCCATTATGCTTTTTTGGACTTAAAACCACATCAGCCACTTTTATGCTCAGTTTCTTACGTGCTTGTCTTTATTAATGCCTTTACATATGTGCTTCTTTTAGTAATTATATAACTTGCTAGTGTATTTTGGGCGACTATATATTCACGTGTATGTACACACACACACACACACACACACACAGTCTTGCGTAATCTGATTCCATGTCATTTTTAGCACATAGTCTTGCCTAAGGCTCTTATGCATAGAGGTGATTTTGGAGAGAGAGCAGGTAACTGACAATAGAGTGAGATTGATTTCACTTTAACAATTTGTTCTCCACATGAAATGTGCTTTCCACCCACGCTATGTAAACCAGGTCTGTAGGGTTTGTTTCATTTATTGAGGACTGGGTAAACTGCAAAACATAAAATGGTCCTTCATAGATTTTTAACTTTTATTGTTGTTGTTGTTGTTGTTGTCTGGTCTTAAATGTGGTAAAAAGAAGATAAATGAAGCCGGGCGTGGTGGCGCACGCCTTTAATCCCAGCACTCGGGAGGCAGAGGCAGGCGGATTTCTGAGTTCGAGGCCAGCCTGGTCTACAAAGTGAGCTCCAGGAAAGCCAGAGCTATAAAGAGAAACCCTGTCTCGAAAAACAAAAAAAAAAAAAAAAAAAAAGAAGATAAATGAGAACAACAAAGACAAAATTCAATTCAAATTACTTGTTATATGGATATGTGCATAGACTTGAAAGACATACACCAAAGGTTTTTTTTGGTTTTGGTTTTTTTTTTTTTTTTTTTTTTTTTTGGTTTGTTTGTCTGTTTTGTTTTTCGAGACAGGGTTTCTCTGTATAGCCCTGGCTGTCCTGGAACTCACTCTGTAGACCAGGCTGGCCTCGAACTCAGAAATCTGCCTGCCTCTGCTTCCTGAGTGCTGGGATTAAAGGAGTGCACAGCTACCACCTGACTTTTTTCTCTAAAGTATTAATTTTGTAATCATAAAGTATGTTATAGAAGGAATAGTTATATAAGAGAAGGTTTGAGTAATTTTTGCTTTTAGTAACCCCCTGGAGCTCGTGCCTCAGCTGCATATGTATCAGAAGGTGGCCTAGTTGGCCATCAGTGGAAAGAGAGGCCCATTAGTGGTGCAAACTTTATATGCCTCAGTACAGGGGAATGACAGGGCCAAGAAGTGGGAGTGGGTGGGTGGGGTAGTAGGTGGGGGAGTGTGTGCGGGACTTTTGGGATAGCATTGGAAATGTAAATGAAATAAATATCCCCCAAAAAACCAAAAACAAATCACAGAAAAAAAAAGAGAGAGAGAAATTTTATAGAGCTAAAGATTAACCTCGGGGCCTAATGAGTCCATGAGCCACACTGCAGCCCACATTGAATTTTTGTTTTTGAGTCAGGGTCTCACAATTATAGCTCTGGCTGTCCTGATGCTCGATATATACATTAAGCTGTTCTTGAACTCAAACCTCTGCCTTCCATGTATAGGCCTTAAGGCTTGTGACACAGACCTTCTTCATAGTAGAATGTTCTTACTCATTACACATTGATTGCGTTTGCTTTCCCCTCAGGCTGAGTGAAGCAGACTAACGCAGCTGGGCGTGGTGCCGAGAGGTAAAGGGGAGGGGCTGCCCAGCACAGCTGCTTGCACAACTTTGAAATCATGCCGCCATAATTCTCTGTGTGTCATTGGTTTTCTACCTTTGTGGGCTGTGTATAGATAGCTCCTGCACATACACTTTAAGAAAAAGAATATTTTCCATCATTTGATTTGCTTCTCTCCTTGCCAGAGAATCACTGCACTAGCATTATGATGAGTCAGCTATAAGTTTTGAAGATGACTTATCATATTTTATCTCTTTATTAATTCTTATATCCAAGCACACCAAGCCCCAGAGTTTGGCTGCAGAACACTCTCTCACAAGGCTCCTTTGTAACATAGCATTGCCTGTCCTATTGATGCTTTGTAATTTTGACAAACCACCCAAGTACTTTGGTACATTTCCTCCAGCGTAGGTGTACTGGCTGGTTTTGTGTCAACTTGACACAGGCTGGAACTATCACAGAGAAAGGAGCTTCAGTTGAGGAAATGCCTCCATGAGATCCAACTGTAAGGCATTTTCTCAATTAGTGATCAAGGGGGAAAGGCCCCTTGTGGGTGGGACCATCTCTGGACTGGTAGTCTTGGTTCTGTAAGAGAGCAGGCTGAGCAAGCCAGGGGAGGCAAGCCAGTAAAGAACATCCCCTCTAGCTGCATATGTATCGAAAGATGGCCTAGTCGGCCATCACTGGAAAGAGAGGCCCATTGGACTTGCAAACTTTATATGCCCCAATACAGGGGAATGCCAGGGCCAAAAGAATGGGAATGGGTGGGTAGGGAAGTGGGGGGGGGTAATGGGGGACTTTTGGGATAGCATTGGAAATGTAATTGAGGAAAATACGTAATAAAAAAATATTAAAAAAAAAAAAAAAAGAACATCCCTCCATGGCTTCTGCAACAGCTCCTGCTTCCTGACTTGCTTGAGTTCCAGTCCTGACTTCCTTGGTGATGAACAGCAGTATGGAAGTGTAAACTGAATAAACCCTTTCTTCCCCAACTCACTTCTTGGTCATGATGTTTGTGCAGGAATAGAAACCCTGACTAAGACAGTAGGGTAGACTTAAGAATGTTAAAGTGATAACAATACAAATATTTCTACATGTTTTTCAAAGATGCAGCATAAATCTTGGACTTAGATTTATGTAGTGACACTCTTAATAAATTATGAAATACACTGAACAATTCAAAAAAGAAAACAAGACTTCTTATTTTTTAGGATTTGATAAAGCAATTCACCAGGCCCCTCTTATGTGCTCCTATGCAAGTGACAGGTGAGCAAGCCTCAATCAGTTGTAGCGAGTACACTGTAGCTGTACAGATGGTTGTGAGCCTTCGTGTGGTTCTTGGGAATTGAACTTTAAGACCTCTGCTGGCTCTGGGCGGCCCTGCTCGCTCAGGTCAACTCTGCTCACTCAGTCCCTGCTTGCTCCGGCCCAAAGACTTATTTATTATTATATATAAGTACACTGTAGCTGACTTCAGATGCACCAGAAGAGGGCGTCAGATCTCGTTACAGATGGTTGTGAGCCACCATGTGGTTGCTGGGATTTGAATTCAGGACCTTTGGAAGAACAGTCAGTGCTCTAACCCTCAGAGCCATCTTGCCAGCCCTACTTCTTACAATTAACTTTGCTATTATTCAAACATTTAAACTTAAGTTGACCAATTTCTAGATCCAGATGTTATATTTCCGGAAGCCTGGTGATAAATTAACTTAAAAGTTAAACAAGTGCTTTAAATTGGGTTAATGTAAAACACTCACCCAGTGACTTGGACATCAGTATCAGTTTGTCCCTGTATTTTGGTTTAAGACAAACAGGATTTCCATTTAGATCCATTTTCCACAGCTTCATCAGTTTTCTCAGTAAAAGCTCCAAGTCCTGGAGTCCGGAAAGAAAAGAGAAGGCATGGGGATTTTATCATTATTCATACTCCTCGTGCAACTGCTTTTCACGGTGGTTAATGATTTCTACAGCACCCTAGCTCCCCAGGTAGAACTCATACGACCACCAGCTTTGTGTATACTCATCTTGAGGAAGCTAGAGGAGGCAAAATAGGGATCACCATGCTGCTCTTGATCATGTCATCCCTAAATCAACTCAATCTGTAGTTAGGAAAACACTTCCTACTTATAGAAGATACCCTATTCTCAGGGGAATCCATGAAAGTTTACAGTTGAAGGCAATTGAAGAGTAGCAAGTAAGCACACTTCATCAGCCATTGCTGAGAAGCTGTCTGGAAGGAGCAGGGACTACCCCATCTGCTAGAGAGAGGCTCAGAGCATCTGAGGCACCTGGAAGGGACACTCCCCAGCCTGTTGAGCTGCCTGTAGCCTGGGCAGTGTGCTCCACCCTCCCAGCTTGGGAGCATCACGGATGCTGGAGAAGGGTTTTGGTGATGCAGCTGTCTGAATCATTTCTGCTCCTGAAAGTAACCCTTCACCTATCTTCCTGTAGTCCCAATAAAACCCACTGGTTCATCAAATTAAACAACACAGTCTGCCAGCACTGCAGGCAACATCATTGTTGCCTTTTTAAAATGAAGAATGTGGGAAAATCCCGTCAGACTGCAAAACAGAAAAAAAAAAAAAATTACTCGCCTGTACATCACCTGGAGACCACATTGAGCAGTTATGCCTGGCTCATCTTTTTAGGGCCTAGGGACTTCTTTTGAAATTATAATCTTACTGGGGTTATAATTTCCTTTTACTTCTTTTGTTGTTGCTGCTGCTTTTCTGTTTGTTTATTTTGTTTGTATTTATTTTTTGGTTTGGTTTTGGTTTTGACAGGGTCTCATTGTGTAGACCTGACTGGTCTGGCATTTACTGTGTAGACCAGGCTGGCCTCGAACTCACAGAGATCTACCTACCTCTGCCTACAGAGTACTGGAATTAAAAGTGTATATCACCACAGTCAGCTTTGTTTTATATTTCTTGATAACTATTTGCATGCTTTTATAGCTTACCAGAAATGGCATGATATTTAAAGAATAATTCACAGTTCACAGATCCCATAGTGGTGAGGAAGGCCAATGAGAGGCATTTGGAAGCAGCCTTCCAGTCTTCTTGCCTTACCTCCTCTTTCCCCATTGCATCTCTTTCCTCAGCCAGTGTCAACATCCCTACCGCACCCTACCCCCCACCAGTCCTTTGTCTTCCTGCCATTCTTTTTCTTGCTTTCTCCCCACCACTCTTTAAAAATAAATGTTCCAGGGCTGGTGAGATGGCTCAGCAGGTAAGAGCACCCCACTGTTCTTCCAAAGGTACTGAGTTCAAATCCCAGCAACCATATGGTGGCTCACAACCATCCCTAATGAGATCTGATGCCCTCTTCTGGTGTGTCTGAAGACAGACAGCTACAGTGTACTTACATATAATAAATAAATAAATAAATAAATAAAATTTAAAAAGATAAATGTTCCTTTAATTACTATTTGACGAAAGCATATATGCTTGGAGTGTTTTATATATGCCCAAAGAGTTAGTTTTAAAATGAAATACAGGGCTGGGTGGCAGTGGTGAATGTCTTTATTGTACTTACGTACATAAAATGCATAAGCAATCAATATCCCAACACTCAGGAAGCAGAAGCAGGCAGATCTCTGTGATTTTAAGGCCAGCCTGGTCTACGGAGTGAGTTTTAGGACAGCCAGGGCTATACAGAGAAACCCTGTTTTGAAATACAAAAACAAAAACAACATCAAACAAACAAACAAACAAAAGTAATGCTGTGTACTTTAGTTGTGACTACATCTTAATTATTTAAAAAAAAATAGCACAATAAACACATAGGTGTGTGCCGGGTATTGGTGGCACACACCTTAATCCCAGCACTTGGAAGGTAAAGGCAAGCAGATAGATCTCTGGGTTCAAGGCCAATTTGGTCTACAAGCAAGTTCCAGGACAGCAGAGATGCACAAAGAAACCCTGTTTGAAAAAACTGGAAAAAAAATAATGCAGATATCTTTTCAAAATAGTGACTTTCTGAAGGTATATATATACCTCTAGAGTTTAGTCTATGCTTGACTTGGAGGGCTCAAAACAGGAATTGTCTTCTCAGAAGCAGCCCTCTGGCTCCTGGGGCTTTTGCTTACTATGCACCAGTCTCTATTACTGTTATTATCATTGTTATTATTATTACAGGGTTTCTCTGTGTTGTTCTGGAACTCTCCCTTTGTAGATAAGTCTGTACTTGAACTCAGAGATCCATTTGCCTCTGCCTCCTGAGTGCTGGAATTAAAGGTGTGTGCCTCCAATGCCTGGTTTCCTGTCTTTATTTACAAGTGATTGCTTAGAATTAATCATCATGGCATACAAAGTTCAGGGAACAAAACAGGTAAGTCCATAGGTGTTTGCTTGCCCTGCAGTTCTTCAGTTAAATCCCCTTCTCTTAATTTTGATCAACAGAGCAAAATGTAAGATGAAGCGTCTGACCCACAAGTCATTACCTTCATGTAAGAAAGCTGTCTCAAAGCTAGACCTCAGCCCTCAGTCTCACACCTTAGCGTGTGCTCTTTTTGAAACCTTTGTTCCAGGTTTAACACAGCCATAGCTGTGCAAGAGTTCTGTATTCCTCTTACTCTAAGGGACTGTGTGTTGTATGTTTCATACTGTTGAATATGATGCCCATAACAAGAGAACTTTACACTGATACAGATAAAAAGTGCTTGGAGTTTTGTTAATTATTCCTCACTTGATAAATGACCCTGGACACACTCCCTCCAGCGTATGTTTACTTAAGGCTAAACTAATCCTGTTCTGAAATATGATTAGCCTTTGGATACGCTCTGGTTGTTCATTGCCTTCCTGTCCTTAATAAAATCCTTTCACTCTCCTGCCCCTCGATAAATTACTCAAGGCACCAGACACTTTTCTGGACAGTCTCTGTTTGATAAATGATC
The DNA here is from genome assembly GCF_978045245.1 of Mus caroli. NCBI lineage: Eukaryota > Metazoa > Chordata > Mammalia > Rodentia > Muridae > Mus > Mus caroli. The sequence continues at coordinate 6,911,278 of NW_028227256.1, forward strand.
ATGTCATGCTATCGCTTAGAGGCGCACTGCAAAATTCTGAGTGGCCAATTGTCTTTCCCTGCAGGCTGGTGCCCTGCTCCTGCCTGGGTGTTTGTGGCAGGCGGTCTCAGCTTTAATGACTGTGATGAACCTGACCAGCATACTCCAATCTTTATCGGAAATGTCTGGCCCAACTGTCCTTACTATATCTAAAGACAGCCATTTGTCATCCCTCTGACTGCCTGTCATCATCTGCCTGGGAGAAATCTATAATTTTTGGCTTGTTCCTGACTAAAGTGTGGAGTGAATAAATTTATCTTTGGGCCATGAAGCTTGCCAGGATCAATATTGAGCAGAGGTTGAATAAATTAGAAACTAAGAAGACATGACAAGCTATCGTGGTTTGTTCATTTGTGTATTATAAATCAAATATTTAGTTTATATAAGAGGCAAACATGTCACGTTTTTTACTTTTCCCATTCATCCTGAGAATTCTATACCTCATGATAAATGGTCACCAGAAAACCAATGAAGTAAATCGCTAATGAATCTGACTGTGAGATGAACTCAGGTCATTTTATTGATTTGGAAAACTTTGCAGACATAAAAACTGTAGGCAGAGACTAAGGATTTTTTGTTGCTGTTCTTTCAAGGTTTCTTTTCTTTTTTTCTTTTCTTTCCTTTCTTTTTTTGCACATGCATTTAACTTTGTATAGCTTTAGCAACTTGAATAATGTTCGTCTAGTAAACCCCATGACTCAACCAGTACCACAAACAACTGTTTATTTATTTATTTATTTTGGTTTTTTTGAGACAGGGTTTCTCTGTATGGCCCTGGCTGTCCTGGAACTCACTCTGTAGACCAGGCTGGCCTCAGACTCAGAAATCCGCCTGCCTCTGCCTCCCGAGTGCTGGGATCAAAGGCATGCGCCACCACGCCCGGCCACAAACAACTTTTATAAATTTAAGTTGAACTTAAATCATAAACTATTTGGTGTTTTTATATATTGACACATGCCTGTTTAAAGAGGTTACAGGAAAGAAATACAAAAACAAGACAGTTGTAAAATGTCATTTAATGTAGAGCTCCTGAGTCAGAGAAGTTACTGGCATCATCATCATCTGGCTTAAAACTTCTCTCCTCCTGGAGGAGGAGGTCAGTAGGTCTTCTTTGGCTAATAGTTTCTCAGTATTCTGCCTGTGATCTCACATCTCCTTTCCCTTCTACTCAGCTTTTTGGATCCTGGCCCTCTCTTATGGGGTCCTCACGTGCAGTTTTCCTTCTCTGGCTGCTATCCTTCCCTTTATCCACCACACCAGACCTGCTGAGTCACGCTTCTCAAAGTTGCATGTGCAATAACAATCACCAGGGGGAGCCTGGGGGATGGCTCATAGGTAACTAAGTCACCTTGTCAGCAGGTAACTTGTCACCAAGGCTGACTGGGGTCCACGTGGGTAAAGTTGAAAACTAACTCTTAGAAGTTGCCCACTGCTTAATACACACACACACACACATTCGCGCGCGCGCGCGCACGCACACACACACACACACTACATACACACACAGAAAATAATAAACTGTAATTTTAAATTTTAAAAAAGAATCACAGGAGACTGGAGAGATGGCTCAGCGGTTAAGAGCACTGACTGTTCTTCTGAAGGTCCTGAGTTCAAATCCCAGTAACCACATGGTGACTCACAACCATCCGTAACAAGATCTGGCGCCCTCTTCTGGAGTGTCTGAAGACAGCTACAGTGTACTTACATATAACAAGTAAATCTTTACCAAACAAACAAACAAACAGCAACAACAGCAACCTGTTGAAATGCAGGCTCCGAGCACGGGGTCTGCTGAAGAGCTTGGTGTGGTGCTGCTGCTACTGCTGCTACAGTAAGGTCTCTGACTCCATGTGAAGCTAGGAGGCTGTGGAACAATTCTTATGTTTCTTCAGCCATTGGGTACTTCCACAGGCTGAAAAGGCCCTGAACCAAATGTTAGCAGTCATGGAATTTGTGAGCTTCAGTTCTTTGGGGCATTACAATCTGTGGACCACTCCCTTATCCTTTAGTGACTCTGCATCCTGGGAGTCTGTGGCTCCTTAAGTAACCAAGCTCTGACTTTAGACATCTCACATATATGACTGCACTACTTTATAACAGTTGTTTCTGAGAGACATGAGCACATCTCATAGAAGACAACAGTGTACACAGTGAACCATTACCTGGATCCATCCGTGAGAAGAGCTCACTGAACTGAGAGAGCATGAAAAGAATGTATGGCGACAGTGCTATAAACGGTCCTCAGAGCACCAGTGTCTTCCAGAGCTGACTGCACCCACAGAGACAGCGGAAGATGCTAACCCATCAAGCTCCATCAGGAGCTCCTTCCCTTTCTATACTTGAACATCTATTCCTTCAAAAACAATGTTTCTTTCCATACCCTGGCTCACAGGAGAGGGCCCATTCAGTTAGCCTTCCTCCCATAGCGCACCACCGTGTCCACTGTACTTAAACCCAGCACAGAAAACAATACCTCCTTCCATATCTGCATCCACAGTGCTGTCTTCATTGCCCACCAGTATGTGGAAGTCCTACACTCATCTGACCTCTGCATTATAGGTATCCTCACACATCCAACTGTTAATTTGGTGTTATTCTGGAATGGCTCAAAGACACTCCAACTCTGCTTGACCAAAATGGCCTTGCTCCGCAAACCTACCCTGGAGCTCTCCATACCCTGTTTTCCTTTGCTCTGTATTCCCTACATCCAACTCCGAACTGTTCTCATGTGGTTGGCTCTCTGGTTTGTTCATTCCTTTTCCACACCCACTGTTACGGTCTCTACCACTCCTCAGTTCTTAGTGTGGACTCTTCCAATCTGTTCCTCACACCTTACTTAAGCAGGGTCCTTTTCAAAATGCTACCATCTAATGACGTCTCACCTTCCATGGCTCCAGGTGCTCTCAGGATAGACAGAAGACTCTGTTACTGCCAAGGTGACTGGTCTGTGCACAGCTTCTCTATGGACTATCTGCCTTCACTCTCTCAGCTTCCCACCCATCCTGTTTTAAATGCATGTGTTTGCCTGGCTGTCTTCTCTAGGAGCTCTATTCAGCTGTGCCTTCTCCAGGAAGTCTGGCACCTTCACCACTGATGCAAGTCTTCCATTGCAAGCTTTTAGCACCACCCACTTCCCTTGTGGCCTTGCACACAGTTTGCTTTATTTTAGCACGTGCGGAGTGTTTTCCACTAAGAGTTCCCCCTGGCCAGGTATTGTCTGTTTCATGCTGACTGTCGTCTCCGCCATTGCCTTGCTAGCATTGCCACAAAGTAGGTATGGACAGGAGAGTGTCACTGAATGGGCAGAAGGTGAAGGATAACAGGCCAGAGGATCTGACATCAAAAGGCAGGATAGGGATTAAAATAAGAGGTACAGTGGCATTGGATTCGAAGAAGTCCTCTACTCGAGGAGCTACCAACATGGGAAGAGGAAAGCAGGTTTCTTTCCTGTGCTTCCTTCCAACCACCCTTTTTATTTATTCTTGCCTACAAGTCCCTGGCCAGGATTAGCTTTGTAGAGATGTGAGTGGCAGAGAGTAACATGACAGCATAGGGCTCCCTGACAGCCATAGGTCTGGAGAGAGAAGGGAAGGAATGAAGTCCCTGCTTGGCCATGCCCTAAACTCCAAAGGCCATGCCTTGGCTCCACCTAGTGACTCAGTTCTTTCCTGTTTTCTTCCCTGCACCCCCACCTCCACCCCAAGCTCAAAGATTTCAGTAGCCTTACATCTTTGGAATACTTCTGTTTTTGTTTGCTTGCTTGTTTGTTTTGCTACATGTGTTCTTTTAAAAATCATCTTAGTCTTCTTTTTCTTTCTTTTTTTTTTTTTAAAGATTTATTTATTATATATAAGTACACTGCAGCTGTCTTCAGACACTCCAGAAGAGGGCGCCAGATCTCGTTACGGATGGTTGTGAGCCACCATGTGGTTGCTGGGATTTGAACTCTTGTCCTTCGGAAGAGCAGTCGGGTGCTCTTACCCACTGAGCCATCTCACCAGCCCCAGTCTTCTTTTTCAAAGTTCAAGTTGCAACCTTGGTTGGAAGCCTTAGGTAGCAATCATTCTAAGAGATCATTTTTTTAAAAATTGATTTTCCATGCCCAAATATACTGTAAATACTATTGTTTCTACTTTGTGATACTATATGAAAGCCCATGGATAATGCCTGGAGAGATGGTGCTACAGTTAAGAGCACTGGCTGCTCTTCCAGAGGACCTAGGTTCAATTCCCAGCACCCACATGGCGGCTCTATAACTGCAGTTCTGGGGGACCTGACATCCTTAAACAGACATACATAAGCAAAACATCAAGGTACATAAAATAAGTAAATAAATAAATAAATCTTTTTAAGAAAATCCATAGATGAGACTAACAAGATTTCTCATTGTACTGGGTAATCTATTATAGTTATGATTATTTATTAAGATGAGTGACTATAGAGTCCATTTATAACTATATCTTTGAATTTAAATTCCAAAGTTTTCTTTTTCAAGATAATGTCAGTTATCAGCAGAAGCTATCATTCTAATGTTATGCTTTCTGGAATAATGACTGCATTCAGTTGTTCTTATGTGTTCTCTGTGGACTCATTTGCAGAACCTACTGTTGTCCATCCAGGGGCAGCTGCTCTCTAAGTGCTCAACACCTCAGGTCATTATCGTGGTGCTGGTCGCTCTCTCTAACAATGGCTGACTTTTCCCCACGGCACAAAGCTGTCTGTTGCTGACAACCTTTTCAATGGAAATCACTGACCTTATGCATGGCATTAGAGATTTCTTCCCCCAAGGCATAGGCTGTACTACCAGTAGGGTAAGGCAAAAAGAATGGAAAACTTAAAGCCATAACATAAAGATCTTGGATTCAGAAGGCATACAAAGAAAGAAGTTAATGTTCAGATGCTGGGCTCTGTCCTTTGATTAAGCCTTCAGTGGAATATTTATATCACACAAGCACGGTCAGATGTATCCATCCTGGGCACTGTATTCAGATTCCAATAAACTGAGGTCATGCATTTTTTTGCACATTTTTCTAATAGGTTCAAATTTTTAAGCAAGTTGCATTTCTCTGGCAGGTTTCAGCATTTGTACTTTGTTCTATACTTTTGACACTTTAACTACACTACAGTATTGAAGAGTCATGTTTCTTGTCCTGTCTTTTTGGATTTGGGGAAATTTCTGCTATAATATCATTGAATACGTTTCTCTATGCCTTTAGCCTTCTAACTAGAATAGAGTGCTTACCATTTTATTCCTGCACCCGAAACATTCTGTGGGTTCTATCTAAAAATACACCCAGTACACCCACCCCTCATCTCCAAGCAACTGTCTTCTTTTTCAAACACATTATCTTACTTCTTGTCTGTATAGCTTCCCAACTCATAGTTTGCCTTTATTACTGAAACTCATTCTTCATTCAACAGGCAGAGAAATCCTTTTGAAAAATATAATCCTTCCAATGACTGTCTCTGCACTCAGAATTAAGTCATGATTATGTCCTGTGAGGACCTTGACATCTGGCTCTGGTGACTTTCTTTCTAATCCTGTATTGTAGTGTTGCTTCTGCGTTACTGAACTTTGTGGGCATCAGCAATGTATGGGAGACAAAGGCTAGCCCTGTGATCCTACCATAGTGAACTGACCTCTCTGGTTCTTTGGCTCTGTTATCCCTCATGCCTGGCATGTTCATTCTCTAGACTCCTTTTCTTCCTTTCTCTCTTTCTTCTTTTCTTTGTTTCTTCTCTCTGTCTCTGTCTCTGTCTGTCTGTCTCTCTGTCTGTCTCTGTCTCTGTCTCTCTCTGTCTCTTTCTCTCTCTTCCTTTTTTTTTTGACACTCTTTCTATGTACACTCAGCTGGCCTTAAACTTTCAGCAATCATGCTACCTTTGCCTTCCAAGTGTTGGGATTATGGGTATGTGCCACTATGCTCGGTTTGTACATTCCTGAGGCCTAGAACTGAGCCCTTTCTTCCTACAGACGTGCCCAACACATAGCTGAGTAAATGACCAATGTAATGACATGGTATGGTAAAATATAATAGGGCATGCACTTAATATAGGGCACTTTTTCTGTGCTTCTCCACATAGCATCAAGGGACAGCTTGGAGTGATTCCTAGAAACTCACTCATTGGGAAAATAGAGTTAAAGAAGAAGAAACTTTGTCTCTAGAGGAAAAAGTTTGATGAATAAATATAGATAATATAGATATGAAAAAGCATATAGCTCTCATTCGGTTGGTGACGTATGAAGACCTTGGGTATAGAGGAGAGACAAGGTAATAAGATACAATCGTTATATTTAAAATGTAGAGATTCAGGAGATAGTTCTAGAATAAATACAGGATAGTTTTTATTGGTGACACATTTTTTATAAATATGTCAAATATATTGTAAAGCTACAATTTCATGTAAATACTTTACGTCAACTTCACGTTACCTTCACGTGCATCAGCTGGTTGTCAACTGCAATCAGGTGATTAAGATTCTCCAGGATCTCTAAGTCTTTTATGTCATCAATGTTATTGTTGCTGATATTCAAAGTAGAGAGGGATTTCTGGAAGAAAAATCACTACATTAACTATAGTCATCTAATTAGTAGGACTCAGGTATCAGGTCTTTAAAAGCTTCAAAGCATAAGCCCAGGCTTCTCATAGGCAGGAAACAACAGCCATGAGGTTTTGTTCCACTGTCTTTTTTCATATGGCACTTTTAGTACGCCAATGTGTGATATGGTGGATTTTGCCTCTTCTACACCCCAAAAACCCTATGTTCCTCTTCTAGAATACAGTATGCATTTATAAGGTAAGGAATCTACAAATTAAAAAGAAAAAAAAATACAACCAGTAAAAAGAACTGCTTATTGTGGACAAAAATGCTTACTGTAGGTTAAGCACATGACTGTGCTATCGCACGTGAAAAAGTCACGTGACCTGACATGAAAGAATCGCGGGGTTTTTTGTTTTTTTGGTCTTTCCCTATTTAGTTTTCTCTTGATAATTCATTTGTTCAGAAGGCACTTGAAATAATAATTTCAGTGTTAGCTATTAAAATGAGAACATAAATATACTATATGGTAGTGCTAAATGAGGAATCCTAACATCTAGGGCTTTGGGAATCTGCCAAATCCACCCGGCAAGACAGCCATGCAGAGCCAAACTTGAGAAAAATGTCCACACATTTGAAGTTATGATTTGTCTCTATTATTTGTACAAAGTAATAATCTCATCATGACATTTCTATGTATGATATAATGGATTTAGTTGCATTCACCCATCCAGTGCCCTTTTCGGACCCAGCCACTAATACTTCTTCTTCTTCTTTTTTTTTTTTTTTTTTTTTTGGTTTTTTTCGAGACAAGGTTTCTCTGTACCCCTGGCTGTCCTGGAACTCACTTTGTAGACCAGGCTGGCCTTGAACTCAGAAATCCGCCTGCCTCTGCCTCCCAAGTGCTGCTGGGATTAAAGGCGTGAGCCACCATGCCTGGCTGCCACTAATACTTCTTAAGGCTTGAGATAATTGAAAAAAAATATGCTTTATTATTTAGATTTCAGAATCTGCTTGAATCTGTGCAAAAGCTAAACTAGCAAAATGTTTTCAGTGGTGTTCTGTAATAAAACAGAGGCGCATGTTAAGTGCAGCTGAAATGTGCCAAGATTAGTGTTAACATGCTTTTACAAATCTAACTATAAGCATTCCTTCTGATGGTCATTTTCCTGTAAATAAGCAGAAAACATTGAGAGGTGGGGAGCTGGTTCACTGTGAGTCCTAACCAGCAGTGGTTGGACTGTTCTTGGACGTGTTGCCTGACAACCTTTAGCAAAAGGAGTGAGTACTTACCAATCACATAGCCAAGATCAACTACTTTTAGCGCTCATGGAGTCCTTGAGAAAACTACACAATGGTGACTGCTAATTGTTGCATTCCTGAGGATGCAGGATTGTTTCAAATAGTTTATACCAGACATTTCGCTTTAATACGCCTCTGTGAACTGTAGACCTGCAACATTTTCACATAGGCAAGAGAGGAGGTACTTTCTCCTCCTGGCCCAAGGGACCGCCACTGCCACTGATGATAATCAGGCAACGCAGTGACTGATACAAACCCAGGACTCTAGCTGGGCGTGAGTTCCAGGACAGCCAAGGCTACACAGAAAAACTCTGTCTCAAACAAACAAACAAACAAACAAACAAACACCCCCCCACACACACACACATACACACACACACAAACCCAGGACTCCATTTCTAGGCAATGGAAGACCTTCATTTGCATTCGAGGTGTGCTGTGGTTGGTCTGAGCATCCCTTTGTGGTTATGGAAACTGGCTCACTCACTGAGCCAGCTGTGAGAGCCCTCCTATGCTCCTTTCTCTGCTGTTGCCACACTAAGTTCCCTTTTCTGGCCTATTGGTAGTAAATGGAAGAAGGAAGGCCAGCAGCACCTGATTTGCTGAGCAGTCAGCAGCTGGAGCTGCAAAATTGGCAAGGCAGCTGCTACCTGAATGCTGACAGCTGCAGAGGCAGTGGGGAATTTTGAGTGTAGCCACTGCAGGGACAAAGTGGGTGGGGAGTGTGTGGCAGACCGAGAGAGGGCATGGGAAGCTGAAGCTGAAGGACACTGTATAGAGCTTCAGAGGAGAGACTGCAAGACCTGAGCACTGGAAGAGTTCTCCAGAACTGCCAAGCCTTTGCAGACAAAGATCTCAGACATCCAGACCCTTAGTCAAGGGTTGAGGAGACCTGACACCCAGACCTTCCCAGAAGCTGCCACACCAGTTACTTTGAGGGCTACATACAGAACGACAACTTCATAGGTAGGCCTCTATGAGAGCGCTAACACTTAGAGCTTTGAGGGTCCCCAAATCCAAAGCTCACCACTGTCCAACATGGCGAGCCAATAATCTCCATCACTTGGAGGCTGAGGCAGAAGGATCACAAGTTCTAGACCTACTTGTGCTAGACTCAGGCAAGGTCAACCCTGGGCAAATTAGTGAGAGCTCGTATCAAAAGAAAAAGTAAAAAGAGACTAAGAACACTAAAGCAGTGGAAGAGCTCTTACTAAGCATTCACAAAGTGCTCGTCCGATCCCTAGAGCTGGGATGAAAGCAGACTGCCCTCCAAAGACCACAGAGCCTGCAGAGCTCCTTGTTTTCTACCCAGAAAAACCCAAAAGCTCCCAGTGAGCTAACTGGTAACACGCATAGCTGTCCCCTCAGTGGCTTGGGCTAGTTGTTGCAGTTGCGGTTGAGGTTGAGATGTGTCTGGTGACAACACAGCAGAGTCCAAGAGCTTAGTAACTTAGAGGACCACTTGGCGGTTGTCTAAGGATCATGCTATTCCTTCTGTTCCTGGGTCCTCTAAAGCAAAACCGGAGAAATTTGCACAACGTTATCACATTTATAAATTTCCCACTCCAGAAATGAAAGTGGTGTGCCAAAGACACATGAGAGTTTTAGGACTAGCAGTGAATCCTGTATATCAGCTCAAGACTGGCTGTGAAGCCACACAGATGTATCCTCAAACCTGGTGAGTGCACATTCCACAACCCCAACATTTGGGCGGCTGATGCCTGAGGTTTTATTTCAGAAAAACTCAAATCAATGAAAGCTTGTCAAATAATCGTACACTCCCTTTTCCTTAAGGTTTCTCCCAGATTTAAAACCATGGGCCATGATAATAAGCATTGCCCACAATGGGCTGGGTTAGAACCTCAGTTCACCTAGCCTGAATACTTCCTTCTTTCAGTCCTGGCTCTCTCTGGGGGGCAGGCAACACTGCCCTGTTTGAAAACTAACATGGAGGGCCTGCTCGCCGCCTCAGCCCTTAGCTTTCAGTGGGCAGAGAAGCAGACTCTATACACTCCCTGAGTACACCCTCCGCTCCTCCTGCTCCACCCTGACTTATTTCTTATTGCACTCCTGCCCCAACATTTGAATATGGCCTTACTGCTAGAGAACGAAGAGTTCTTGGATCAAACAGAAGCTTTTCGCCTAGAGGGAGCCTCTGACTTTCAACATGAAGCTCTCTCAGTTCTTCTAATCCTTCCAAGCCTTCTATGACCGCAATGCAATTGCCTCCCAGATACCTGCAAAACAGACATGGTTTCAAATAGATTTTCTGAGAACGATGTGACTTTGAGGCTGTTAAATACACAACAGGGAGGGCAGGGAAAATGGTCACTGGATAAACCACTTGCTTGGCAAGCAGGAGGCCCTTAGTTTGAATCCCCAGAACCCATATAAAGCTGTTCTTGTTAGTGAGCATAGGTAATCCAGAGTTTGGGTGAGATGGAGAGGTGGAGAATCCCCAGAAACCAACTCCCCAGAGGGTCACAAAGATTGTCTCAAACAAAGTGGGAAGCAAGGCAGCAATGGAGGTTGTATTTTGACTACCACATGTTCAAGTCTGCACTCACACACAAGAATGCATGCAAACACTGGAAATGCTCACCTGCATAGAGTATGGACAAGAATTTTAAAAAATCAGTTAACAGGATTAGAAAAGAAAAGCACTTACAGTTTTTCCAATTTCTTTAGTGAACTGAGGTTTTCAATGCAGGAAATGCAATTGTTCTGTAGGTACAAGTGGGTCAGATTGGTGGTGTAATTCAGGTTAGTGACTTGACTAATGCGATTATCATATAAATATAAAACACTCAGGTTTCTGCAAAGAGAGAGGTCATCCTGAAAAGTAAACAAAACAGGCCCTATTTAATTACCCCACGAGCTTACAAGCTGGATTTTAAGAAAATCTTTCACTTGGCCATTTCTACAAATCTACGTAAGGCTCTCCCAAAGTAACATTTCTTGCCCTCAGAGCACTCAAAACAAGACTGCAACAATAAAAACAATAATATGGGAGTTTAGAATTCGGTAACTAGACTAGTAAAATTGCATGTCTTAAGACTCTACTAAGCAATTTTCCTAGGAAGCAATTAGAGACTCTCCTGGAAGTTGAAACAATGAACAAAACCTTGTCCGAACATCACTCTAAAGCAGAGCTTCATCTCTCTGAACGACTGGAAGCAAACAGCTATAGTTCATAATACTGAAAACTGGAAACCATTCAACAGCCAAGGGTGATGCACAGTGAGTGTGGTGGAACACACTTCCAGCACTCAAGAAGCTGAAGCAGGTGGATCTCTAAGTTCAAGACCACTCTGTTCTACATGGTGAGCTCCAAGCCAGCCAGGGCAAGAAAGTGAAACCATGTTTCAAGGGAAAGAATTTTTTAAGAACTCTGATAATGCTATTGATCTGAATACTGTAAAACAAACTTTGATTTCTTTGCATACTTCATAAGAGCGAAAACAGTGGTTCATTCTTACCCACTATTGTAATTATTTGAGTAGCTAGGCAGGCAAAACACACTCCCAGCACTTGGGTGGCTGATGCAGGCAGAGCTCTGTGAGTTCAAGGCCAGCCTGGTCTACACATGGAGTTTCAGGACCAATGCTACATGGAGAGACAAAAAACAAAACAAACAAACAAAACCAAAACCGAATAAAAATATCCGAGTACATGCTGGGTTTCAGTATCTTGTTAAAATGGGTGTCTTTGAGGAGATTTAAATCTTAAAAAATGAATGGTGTGCTTTCAAGGTTAATGTTTTCTAATCCGTGGAGTAGCCCAGAGCAGTTCTGCTCAAAGAGGACAGAAGTTCTATGAGATCCCCGGGCTGTCATTAGAGCACATTTGGGAATTTTAAGTCTCCAGGTTATTCTCATTTCAGTGTAGACTATTTTAACTGGTCTGCTTTCCGCTTAACAAAGAACATTGACAGTACAAGAGTGCTGATTACTCTGAGGTTAAAAAAAAAAAAAAAAACATTAGGGGGCTGGAGAGATGGCTCAGCAGTTAAGAGCACTGACTGCTCTTCCGAAGGTCCTGAGTTCAAATCCCAGCAACCACATAGTGGCTCACGACCATTCGTAATGAGATCTGGCTCCCTCTTCTGGAGTGTCTGAAGATGGCTACAGTGTACTTATAACAAATAAATAAATGTTTTTAAAAACCATTAAAACATTTTTAGATTTATTTTATGTGTATGAGAGTTTTGCCTGCTGCATGCATCTATGTGCCTGGTACCTTCAGAGACCAGAGGAAAGCTTCAAGGCCCCTGAAACTGATGGTAGTGAGCCATCTATAGGTGCTAGGAATGGAACCTTGCTCCTCTCCAAGAGCTACTAAACTGCCAGGCAGTGGTGATGCATGTCTTTTATTTCAGTAGGACAGCTAGAGCTACACAGAAAAACCCTGTCTCAAAGCTGACGGGAGTCTAGCATGACTGTCCTAGGAGAGGCTCCACCCAGCAGCTGACTCAGACAGATACAAACATCCACAGCCAAACAGTGGATGGAGCTTTCGATCTCTTGTGGAAGAATAAGAGGAAGGATTGCAGCCCCCAAAGAGATAGGAAACACCACAGGAAGAACACAGAGTCAACTAACCTGCACCCTTGGGGCTCTCAGAGACTGAACTACTGACCAAAGAACATACACGGGCTGGACCCAGGCCTCCCTGTTCATATGTAGCAGATGTGCAGCTTGGCCTTCTTGTGGGTCCTGAACAACTGGAGTGGGGGCTATCCCAAAAGCTGTTGCCTATCTGTGGGATCAGTTCTTCTATCTGGACTGCCTTGTCTGAGCTCAGAAGGAGAGGAAGCACCTAGCCTCTCAGAGATTTGATGTGCCAGGGTTGGGGGATATGGGGGTGTGGGGGTGGGAGTGGGGAATGTGCTAAGAGAAGAAAGGGAAGGAAGATGGGGGAAAGATTGTGGGAGGACTGACTGGGAGGGAGGCAGGGATCAGGATGTAAAGTGAATAAGTAATAATAATAATAAAATTAAAAAAAACAAAAATTAAAAGCTTTCAATGTGGGCTTCTGGGGAAAGTCTATGCATGATATGATGACACAGAGTGCTTTCAGCCACAAGAGAGAAACGTGAGGTTGTGCAACTGAATCCCTGGGGAAAGGGGAAGGGGTCATCAGGGATGAATGGTATGGAGGCTGCTTGTGGTGGTACTTGCTGGTAATCTTAGTACTTGGAGGCTAAGACAGAAATATTATGGGTTTTAGTTGGGCACGGTGGCCTTTAATCCTAGCACTTAGGAAGCAGAGGCTGGCCTGGTCTGCAGAGTAAGTTCTCGGACAGCCAGGACTACACAGAAAAACCTTGTCTAATATACCCGACCCAGAATAATCTGTATTTACATAATTAAATTATATGCAAAAACTTCACCTTTAAACTTTTATTGGAGAAAAGAGGTGACTGGGGTGCTCAGAGGACCTTGGATAAGCTGAGTGCATATTGCCCCTGGGTGTGTTCTCCCCACCACTGTCAAATTTTTGTATCTTTTTATTTTTTATTTTTTTTTGAGACAGGTCTCACTGAATAGCTCAGGCTGGTTTTGAACATGGAATCTTCCTGTCCCAGCCTCAGAGTGCTAGGGTTATAAGCAAGCAACGATCTTATTTCTTAACATTTTGACATTTGAAAAGTATTCACAGGATCTGGAATGGCACAAAAGCAATAGTTTTCCAAATTCTGTTTGAAGTACAAATACAGGAGTATTTTAGGGGAACAGGAAAATCTATTTAACAGATACTTGTAGAACACAATGCTATATTTTACAGAAACTTAATATGCTAAGTATCAAACCAAGGAAATTAAATAGAACATGATATAAAGCCTCTGTAGAACGATAGCTAATACACTTAATCAAAATAGAACTGTTATACTGGGTATGCCCTTAAACCAATCAAAGCTATATTACTAACTGTGCAAGACCAAAATAATTTAAAGTTCTTACAATCGAATCTATATTTCTGTCTGAAAAATTTATGTGTGTTATTTTCTTCAGGCATTGTGCAAGGGTTTCTTCTTTTCTGGGTTTAAGATTGCTGTTTTTGGCAATTAAATCCACCGTCAGTCGAACCATTGTTTCTGCATAAGTCAAACTCTCAGCGAGAACTCCACTTTGACAGCATGTCCAGAAGCAGGCTTAGGTATTACTTCCACTTTCTGAAAGCTGAAGGGAACAAGGGAGTGCTGTGATACAGAGTTAGTCAAGAAGCCGAGTCACTTCAACTCTCTCAGGACAACTTTTGGTAAGCTAGGCTGCTGGCACTCACAGTCAACTCTTTTCATTAAAATGTTTAAACCAAGGGTGGCACATAGTCCTAGCACTTGGGAAGCAGAGGCAGGCGGATCTCCAATTCAAGCCAGCCAAGGCTACATAGTTAGACTCTTGGATCTTGAAAGCATCAAGTCTCAAGACAAAACAAACAACCCAAAGAAACAACCAACAAAACATTTAAAGCACAAAAAGGAGTTCCTTACTTTATGTACATTACTGATTTTCATTTTATTGTTTGTGTTTTGGAATAGGTTCTCGCTGTGTAGCCCTGGGCTTTCCTGGAATTTGCTGCGTCTTCTTCCTGAACCCTGGGGTTAGAGACCTATGTATGCCAACACAAAGCAGCGGCAGTCCTGGCCTCCTCCTCCTCTTCAGTTTTATTTTTTAGAGGGTCTCATGTGTATTGCCCAGCCTAGTCTCCAACATTGTGATCTTTCTGCCTGGCCTCTCATACTGAGATTAAATTCTAAAGTGAAAGAAATACCTTTCCCTTGTAAATATTTTCTACCCCAGAGCAATAATGAATTGTTGTGGGTGCCTCCTTTTTCCTCCCCCTTCATTTTTTTCTAGTGCTGTGATAACATCCAGGGGTCCCTGCATGCTAAGCAATCACTTTACCATTAAGCTACACCCTGTGTCCTAAGATGAACCTCTTTTAAAATGTTTAGCCTATTTTAGTAAAAAGGAAAGCTGTCCAATGCTCTTATTTCATAGGTGGAGAAAGAATAAATCACAGAGGGTTATTTAATCCAGGCTCCCCAGTGCCAGCTGAGAACGGAGCCAGGCCTCTCACTCCTCACAAGACCTGATATCTTCAGATCAGAACACATGCTGTGAAATCCGAGTTACACACACGATGATCCAGACACTTTCCATGCCCAGGGCTAGACACTGAAACACAGCATGACGCAGTGTTTTCCAGTGCAGATACTACAGCTCTTTCAGTCCACAGTCCACATATTAGCTTCAATACTCACTGAAAAAGCAATCTTGAAGTGCATCCATGGGGACCTACATTTATTTCCTAGCAGCACAAAAATAAATTATAAATGAAAATGAAGTCAGATTTGTGGTGTGTGTGTGAGCGTGCGTGTGGGCAGTTAATGGTGTCAGGGGTTGGGAGAGGCTTTTCTTCTCAATGGTGTAACCATTGCTAAGGTGTCCATGCTCTGTAAATAACCTTTCACCTATGCCCCGTAATCAAGTGGAACAAACATATTGGTCCAGGAAAACAAGAAGACTCTAAAGAAGAAGAGGGACTGACTAGCTGGGAAGAGAAAGGGGCAAAGGGGAATGGGAGGGATTAGAGAGAGCAATGAGGGGGTGGGGATATGCCCAAATTACATTATGTGCCTTCATGACAATATCATAGGGAAAACGTTATTATGTAGACTATGTGATGCTTTTAAAAAAAACCTTAAAAATAAGTGACTTTCACTAGTGACACCACTTGTAGTCTAGCCTCTTGAGAGGCTGAGGCAGGATTATTGCTGGAGTCCAGGTGTTTGAGGCCAGGCAGGTGGCTATGAAGATCTGTCTTAACTACATAAAACAAGGACCGTCCTTCTTAGTTCAAAGGGACAGTGTCAGAATGCATGCAGGATGCCTTCCTGTGCTGTGCAGGCTGCATGCTCCCAGGCAGCTGTGAGTACAGAAGGACACAAACTGGCAGACTTACTTAACACAGTGTCAAGTTTCTTACTTTTTGTAACTTGACTGTGTGGTTTTCAAGTGTGAGCTTTGTAGAGCACAATACCATGTTGCAATTTGGATGTGTCAGTGAATGTTCTGGAGTGTCTGACGTAGGTCAAAATATTTGTTGCAGTCATCATTATGAGTCTATTGCCATTTTATTTATAGAGGCTTCACTCTTTGATCTTGAAAGCATCAGGACTATTAAATAGGGGACATGTTATCAAATGTAATTACTTTATAGTTATATAATATAGCTATACAATTACTTTATATAAGTTATTATATGTTATCCATAACCATATGGTAACGGTTTTTCCTGTCCCCCTAAAAACACAGATATTTAACTGACAACTATCCTTGTCTCCCAAATTATGCTTCATGTTTTTGAACTAAAGAGGTAATTAGCAGTCCAATGTTAGAATGTGTTATCTATTGTTTCACTTTATCTAGAATTATACCTAATAAACATTTCAATTTACATAATATCCTATGGGTATGAGTTCAGTGCTTAAAAGGAAAATGAATTTGATACATGATAAATGTGTCCTTATATATATAAGCATACTGCCTATTACCCAGACAATATAAATTGCTCATAATATGCAAATCTGAAGGGACAGGGTGCCCTTCAGTGCTCAGAGCGTAAACTGCAGACCCTTCAGAACAAAGGGAAATCTGGATTTTTTTTTTTTTTTTTTTGGTTTTTCAAGACAGGGTTTCTCAGTATAGCCCTGGCTCTCCTGGAATTCACTTTGTAGACCAGGCTGGCTTCGAACTCAGAAATCCGTCTGCCTCTGCCTCCCGAGTGCTGGGATTAAAGGCATGCAACACCACGCCCGGCTGCAATCTAGATTTCTACTACATGCATTTCTGAAATTTGCTTATATGTTTATTACTTTATAACAAAATTTGAAATTGTTTTTTCATAATGCCATAGACCCATACATAAGTTTAAAATATAAAACAGTAAAAGTAGATTTAAGCTTAACATGATGGATAATAAACCTAGTATCTGTGAGGTGGATGCAGGAAAATCCCAGAGCTCAAGGGCAACCACAGCTACATAGGAACTCTAGGCTAGTCTGAAATACATGAAACTCTGCTTCAAAAAAACAAAGAAAATAAGTTCTCTCTCTCTCTCTCTCTCTCTCTCTCTCTCTCTCTCTCTCTCTCTCTCTGTGTGTGTGTTGTGGCTCAGTGATATCTAGCATTCACAAGGTCCTGGATTCATCCCAGTACTGGAAAGAAAAACAAACAAACAAACAAACAAACAAAAAAAGCAGATCAACCAAATAAATCCCTGAAAAGGTCTACTTTCCTTTCTCTACATTTCCTTTAGTTTGGACATTGCTGTGGATGTATTCATGATCTTGTCACAAATGTCCATACACCTAAAAAGTACACTTCTTCACCTCCCCCCCAATTTTGCATGCCATCCGAGTCAGTATTCTGTCTCTAGCCTTTCTCTGCTTACCCTTTTGTTTCGGAGAGCTATCTGGTTTACCACATACAGCTGTAGAGTGTTGTACTGCTGTGGCTTATCTTCCTGATGGAACTCTGTGTCTTTCTGTATTTTGCTTTTATAATGCCGCTTTTATGCTTCTTGTCTGTGTTGTCTTTAGAGCAAGGTTTAATCTAGGAGTGGCCATTCCTGGACTGCACATTTTAATGTCACCGCATTCAACCAAATTGTCCTTCATTGGGACTTTGACATTTATTGGTGATGGTAGTGGCAGAGTCCCCATAGATACAGTTAAAGCTCTGATATCAGCAGTTTTTTCTTGTTGTTTTTTGTTTGTTTTTTAAGATTTATTATGTATACAGTGTTCTGCCCGCATATATGCCTATGCGCCAGAAGAGGGCATCAGATCCCATTACAGATGATTGTGAGCCACCATGTGGTTGCTGGGGTTGAGCAGTCAGTGCTCTTTTCCAGCCCAATATTTTTAAGTTGGGTTTTAATGTACCACTCTTGACACACTACAGAAAGTGAAGCATTTCCTTGTCGGCCTTTCAGAATTCCTTTTATGTGCTAATTGCTCTTTCCATATTTTATTCATTATTCCTACTGGGTTGTGATTTGATACTTAAGTTTTAGAACTTATGCATATTCCTATTAGATAATAAATTCTGTCATTGATTGTCATTGATCTTTCCCCAGCCCTGGACTTGTCTTTGCTATTTTCTTGTTTCATTTGTTTTTAACAGTGAAAACATTTTCTTTTTTCTTTGAATAGGAAAGGGCTTTTCACAAGGGAAGCAGTCGGGCAGACAGGCAGGTAGGCAGAACAGTGGGCAGGCAGCTAGTCTTGCAACCTGCTGTGATTTCAAGTGTCTTTAACTTAAAATAGTCAATGAGCCAGAGCAGCATATTTGAGAGTGGTATTTTTTTTTTTTTTCGAGACAGGGTTTCTCTGTGTAGCCCTGGCTGTCCTGGAACGCACTTTGTAGACCAGGCTGGCCTCGAACTCAGAAATCCGCCTGCCTCTGCCTCCCGAGTGCTGGGATTAAAGGTGTGTGCTACCACCGCAAGAGTAGTATATTCTTAATTATTTCACCACAGATTAATTCTGTATAAAAACTGGTGCCTCTGTAAAGAAAGGAGGCAACTGAGCTGGTGGCACTCATATAACCCCAGAATTTAGGAGGTAGAAGAAGGAAGTTCAAGGGCAGCTTTGGCTACTGTGAGTATTAGGGTATTTTGGGCTACATGAGACTTTTTGGAAAAGAAGAGAGGGCCAATGAATGTAATCAGTAAGCTATAGGAAAAATGTCCAGGGGTTTGAATGTGGGAAGGGAGAGACTCACCATAGCCCACAACATAAAATATTAAATAATAAACTGCTTGGGAGTTCATGAAAATTGTTTTGTCAAAACACCACCATTCTTTTCATTAAGAAAGCACCAACTCTGACTTTACTGTAGTGGTTTCATTGTTTTAGAGAAATAATAAGCCCCAGAGGGCTTAAACTGCACTTAGTGGAACTTGTGTACATTTTAGAACATCATCATAAAAGCAATAAGGTCAACCCTTGTAGGAGTGTCCTTGCTTTTCTCAGAAGAGAAGTAGTTTTCCATAATATCTCCTATTGGATACAGCTGCTGGGACTCGTCTTCCCAGAAACCAGAGGGAAAGGCTTCAGGGTGCTCTGGGAATGCATCTTAATGGGTCCTCCCTCTGCTGACTATCACCTCGAGGCTCCTTGCAGACTGGGTAGGATGGACAGTTTCGGGATTTGGTTTCTACCTACATTTCTTCTTAGGCCTTAGCACAGTGGCTTCCAGATTCTCTAAGTGGGGCTTGAAAAGTTTGACCCTCCAAACTTTTCAAAGCCTGGGCCCTGCTCCCTCGCCCCCTCCACCCTCCGGCTTCTAGAGAGCTTCCAGCCTTGCCTGCTGGTCCAAACTAGTCTTCTAAAGTGTGTCTGCTATTCTAGCCTTTTAGGGACAGGGCTCAGGGACCTGCACTTTAACCGGTATTAAGAGTCTGCGTGCACGAACATTCCTGGCTAGGCTTTTCGGGGGGCTTCTCACCGCTCTGTCCAGTCGGGTCTGTAACTGGTTTGGTCAGTGTCCTTGTGCCTGGCTCCTCCAAAGCCAGCCGCGGTTGCCAGGCGACCAAATGCTCCAAACGCCTGGCAGAGGAAGTCTCGTGACGTCAGGGAAGCCCGCAGGGCCTGCCTTGAGTCTGGCTCTTTGTGACAGGGACGCCAGAGAGTTGGTGTTGTGCACTGGTGGTCCCGAAAAAGACCAGTTAGTTTGGACAGAATAAGATTTGCTGGCTATCATTTCCCTCTCCATCCACTTTGATTATTTTAGTGTCGGGTAACCACACCTGCCCCTGTATAGACCCAAAGGAATTGCCTGTAGGTACAGCCAGTACTCCACATTACTAGGATAAAACCCAAACTTGGATTGATATTCACGGCACTCTACGCAGCTTACCGCTTCCTGTCTTATTCAGGATTCTCGGGTTCGGATATGCTCTGTTCCATTCTCCAGCTCTTGGGGTTTCAATAGCAGGTTTTCTTTCCTCTTTTGTTTTTGTTTTTGTTGTCTTTTGAGACCGGGTTTTTCTGTGTAGCTCTGTCTGTCCTGGAACTTGATCTGTAGAACAGGTTGACCTCGAACTCTGAGATCAATCCACTACCTCTGTTGGGATGAAAGGCACGAACCACTGCCATCTGGTCTTTTTTTTTTTTTTTTAGCTTATTCATCCCACTCACCAGCCACCACCACCTGCCCCGCACGCTCCCAGTCACAAAAATATGGAATGTTTCACAAATTTGTGTGCCAGATTTGTGCAGGAGCCGTGCAAATCTCTGTATTGTTCCAATTTTAGTACATATGCTGCCGAAGTGATCACCCCTCTTATATTTTATTCCCTCTTTATCTCAGCTTAGATCAGTGCAAACTTTCAGAAAGCCTTACTGTTATATTTTGTTAGTTTCTGTTTTCCTCAACAACTAGTATGAAGTTCTTTAGCATAACTAGGACCTGCCTTTGTAAAAGAAAAAGAAAGAAAGAGCAGAAGAAGGAATAGAAAGAACCGAAGACAGCATTCTTTTATGTCACCATTGTCAGTGGGTAGGCAATGCTATGTATACCTAATGCTGTGTATACCAGTACCCGCTTGACAAATGTTCGTAAAATGAATAACAGGAATGAAAGACAAGAAGGACAACACTTAGCACAGGAGACCATCATTCACAGTGAAAAGGACTCACGGGATATAGTGCATACCTTTCATCTCAGCACTATGGAGGCTCACGGGATATAGTGCATACCTTTCATCTCAGCACTATGGAGGCTCACGGGATATAGTGCATACCTTTCATCTCAGCACTATGGGGACTCACGGGATATAGTGCATACCTTTCATCTCAGCACTATGGGGGCTCACGGGATATAGTGCATACCTTTCATCTCAGCACTATGGGGGCTCACGGGATATAGTGCATACCTTTCATCTCAGCACTATGGAGGCTCACGGGATATAGTGCATACCTTTCATCTCAGCACTATGGAGGCAGAGGCAGGTGCATCTTTGTCAGTCTATAAACAGCCAGGGCTGAACCTCAACTTGAAAATCCATTTAAAAACAAAACAAAACAAACCCCCAACTCATTGTTGAAACCAGTTGTGGTGAGGGAAGAAGGAGAGAGAAATGCTAAGAGGAGCCAGGTATAGATTCAGCAGCAACAAAAAGAAAAATAATGATTCAGGCCTGGAATTCAGTTACACTGGAGAATGGCTCATGTACAAGGGTTCCCTCCCAGGAGAAAAAGCTGTAGAAGGACAGGAAGTGAGAGAATAATTAAAACAATACAGTAAAACAAACCAGATGCCTGTCCTATGAGTTTAATGGATCATTCCATTGGAGACAACAGCTTGAACAAGGTGTCGAGGGCTGACTTAATTCTCTGTATAGCACTTAGTCTGCAGCTAACACTGTTAAAGGCCTTGCTTAGTAAGGCCTCCAAGTTTAGTAAGGCCTAGGTTTAGAAAGTCAAAGGGACTCACTTGCTCTGGAAGTCTTGGTTTTAGAAAATTTTCATATATCATGAAATGAAATGTGCTCTCATTTGTGGGAAAGCTATGTACACATTTATTTTTTATATTTGAGATAAGTTTCTCACTCAGACTGGGCTCAACTTTACTGGCTCAGGTTTACCAGCTCACATAACCCTTCCACCTTTGACTTTTGAACATTTGGGGCTGTCCAGGCCACCTTACGTGGTATATATACCTTTAAGTATGCAACATGATATGTACATCTAGACATGGACATATTTAAATGTCATTTTTGGTGGCATGATTATGACTATATATGTTACTAAAAATAGAGGTTTTCCTTCTATTTTTAGTAGCAAGATTTATAAAAATGGTAAAATTACATTTTGAAACTTCATTTTGGATCTTCATGTGGTTGAAAATCATGATTATTTGTGTTTAAGATGGTTGAGTTACTAACAAATATGAGTGTGTGGGGGTGTTTATGTATGTTTATGTTCATGTGGGTATGCATGTGTATTTGTGTGTATTTGTGTGTATTTGTGTGTGTGTGTGTGTGCTTGAAGAAGCAAGAAGAGGGCATCTGATTTTCTTGAGCAGCTCCGAACAGCCCCGTGTAAGGATTGGAACTCAGGTCTTCTAGAAGAGCAAGAAGTGCTCTTAACTGCTAGCCACTTCTGTAGCCCTCTACATCTTAATTTTTGAGACAAATTCTCCCACTGAATTTGAAGCTCATCCCCTGGGCTAGGCTGGCTGTTGAGCAAGCAGGGATCTGCTTGTCTGTGGTGTTAGGGATGTGTACTGCAACACACTGCTTTTACGTGGGCTTTGAAGATCTAAACCCAAGACCTCATGTTTGCCCACAGGCACTTAACCAGGTCATCTATCCAAACCCACTAATTAATTTTAAAATGCAATTAGTTAGCTTAAGAGAATATATTCTCTTGTAAAGATGTGAGATATAACCCCTGCCTAGTGGCACACTGTGAAACAATCAGCCGTGTATTTTCCACTGAGGCAGAAATTTGGCAGGCTTCAAGAAATTCTTGTCTATAGTATTACATGTATAAGGCAAATAAAAAAATACTCTGAGAGTGAGACTAGGCAGATGTTGGGGAAATTTGTATTTGCAAAAATAAATGAGTCTTGAGAATAATTTTTGAAGCACAATGCTAAAATCAAACCTTAAAAAGCCTCCACTTGAGTTTTCAAGTAACTCTAGACAGAAACAGACTTTATCGTCCATACGCTGTCCTGTCTTTGTCAATCAACATTTGCTGAGCTCACACCTCACAGAGCTCCGAGAATGCACTAAGTAAACATTGCTGATTGAGTTCCTTTCATGGAGAAACCAAGAAATTAAAAGGCACAGAGAAGCCCATCATCATCGCATAGCTCCACATTAAAAAAATGCACATTTGTTAGGCTTTCTATTTCCTTTTGTTTTCATTTATAATACTGATCAGTCTTAGTGGTCTGGTAGGTGGACGTCTAACAGTAGCCTCAGCATCATGATATCCATGGTA
Source organism: Mus caroli (assembly GCF_978045245.1). Lineage (NCBI taxonomy): Eukaryota > Metazoa > Chordata > Mammalia > Rodentia > Muridae > Mus > Mus caroli. Next base: position 6,934,184 of record NW_028227256.1, read on the forward strand.
TCTAACCCTGCCCTGGGCAGTCTTCTCATTGGAGTGTGGGCTGGACTCAGTGAGTTGATCTAGCCAGCAGCATAAAGGGAAACGTGCACGCCATTCCATTCTCCTGATTACCTTACAAAGGTCTGTGGCTTCTGCTTTCCTAGCTGAACATCATAGCACTTGTGAGTTGCAGTCTTTGATAAAGCAAGCTATAATTTAGGAAAACCCATTGGCAAGGAAGGACCTGAGGAAAGACTCCAGCCTATGGCTAGTGAAAACTTAACACACTTGGTTCAATAAGAAAAAGCTCAAGCCGGGCGGTGGTGGTGCACGCCTTTAATCCCAGCACTCGGGAGGCAGAGGCAGGCAGATTTCTGAGTTCGAGGCCAGCCTGGTCTACAAAGGGAGTTATACAGAGAAACCCTGTCTCGAAAAACCAAAAAAAAAAAAAAAAAAAAAAAAAAAAGCTCAAATCCCCTCTTTGAGCCGTAAAGTTAACCCTTTCCCATTTGAACCTTACCTCTGGCAAACACTTGATTATAGTCTTGTGAGAGACCCCAAAGCCGAGGGCCAAGATTTGTAGTTCATGAAATTATTACAATGAAAAAAATGTGTTGATTTAATCCTCTAGGTTTTGTGGTGATTTGGAGATAATAGGAAGTGATTTTAGGGAGAGGAAGTGTTGGGTTTTGATTATCCTTTTACAGGACATCGTGAATGCATAGTTAGAGAAGAGAAATACAACTGACAACAGGAGGTGCTAGCTTACTCGGAAAAAAGATTTCCCAGTGAACTATTTATAGATGCTGGAAGCTACAGTACTTCTGGTTTTGGAAGATACTGTTTTTACTTTTGATTTCTGTAACCCAGAGATGATCATGTATTTAAGAGCCTCTGCAGAAGCCAGGCATCTTCTGTTGGCTTTATATATAAGACATGGGCACTAGGAACAACTGACTTATAAAGAACTTGGACTTTGTAACTGATTTACAACTGATGTCATTATTATATAATGCAATCTATAAACAACATATATATATGTGTATATATATATATGTGTGTGTGTGTGTGTGTGTGTGTGTGTGTGTGAATATATAAAATAACCCACAGAGTTTTGACTGTGTTTCAGACCCGTGCATCCAATTGGCTTCTAAACTGTCAACCCACCTGGATATGCATGTCATAGAGGCATTGACAATCCAGCTTCTCAGAAATGGAGCTTTTCCTCCCTACACAAATGTGTTATGCTTCTCCAAGTCCCTGTCTTGCCCACAGTCCACCCTAGTATGCCAAGCAGAGCCTGACAGCTTTCTGCTCTGCTCAGTTAGTACCTCGGCCAGATTCAGTCGCCAAGTCACGTCCACTTCACAGCAGAAGGACTTTGCCATGTCCCGCTATTTTTTCTCTTTTTGAGGCAGGGTTTCTCTGTGCAGCCCTGACTGTTCTGGAACTCACTCTGTTTTCCAGGCTGGCCTCGACCTCACAGAGATCCGCCTGCCTCTGCCTCCAGTGTGCTGGGATTAAAGGTGTGAGCCATCACTGCCCGGCCATGTTCTGCTGTTTTAAAGTTCTGTTAATTTGAGTTCATAAAGATTTTTCTGAAGGTCTTTTATGCTTAATTACTGGATTCTTTTCTATGCTATTTCCCTTTCCCCCTGGGTCAAGCAGTAACAAACCCATGTATTTAATAGCACCAGTGTCAACAAAGATACATTTGTGGATTTTATAGAAAAGACTTTTCTAATGGAAGAAAAGGTTTAGGTTTTTACAAATGAGAATAACATTAGGTCCCGTTTCCAGAACAGACTCTTGCTGTGTTTTAAGAACTGAGATCAGAGTCTTTAGTCCCAGAGATGGAGAATGATTGCCTTCCAGTAGAGAAGCTAACCATTGTTTGAGTTTCTCAAGCCAGCAAGTTCAGCAAACATTTAATTAGTTGTTGATGGCAGGTAGCCAAGCCAGAAACTTAGCAACGTAATGTGCTTTATCTCACCTGTTTCAAAAGGAATCTGTGGAAGGGAAAACACACATCTGTGCACCACTGTTTTACCTCTGCCTTTCTGTCTTCGCTTGGTCTGTTTTCTTGTAAAGTGTTACATTCTGTCAAGCTTGATTTTGGAAATCACTGCTGTTTTTTTTTTTTTTATTACTGTGAAGCCTTTTGTATATTTAATAGTAGTCTTATTGAAAAATATTTTCATTCCTATAAAGTTTTGGGAGAATACATCATTTTATAGTTTTACAGTGTGACAAAAGTCATATTTCCACGAAAGGGATGAATATACATAACTTCATCTTAAAAACGCTTTATACTTTTGATGTTTCTTTAAAGCAAATTGAAAATGTCTAGTGAAATTGTTTTCTCATTGAACAAATCTTTATCAAGTGCCTGCTATGTGAGTACTTACTATTCAGAGGATGCAAGAGGGAGTTCCTGCCCTCCATGGAATCGACTGCCTCATTAAGGGAGGCAGTGAACTAGTAAACAAACTGGGACCAGGACAATTTCAATTGAGGCAAATCCTGTGCATGTGTGGGAACCAGTAGTGTGCAATGAGCATGTGACTAGAGAGCAGCAGTGGAGAGGAGGGAGGCCAGAAAGGGGGAAAGGGACGATGGTGAGGTGAGGTGCAGAGTAAGAAGGCAGTATAAGGACAGCATGTATGAAAGTATCATTTCAAAACACTTCTTTGAATGCAAACTAAAAATAATGATTAAAATGATGAGGTAGGGGGGCTGGTGAGATGGCTCAGTGGGTAAGAGCACCCGACTGCTCTTCCGAAGGTCCCGAGTTCAAATCCCAGCAACCACATGGTGGCTCACAACCATCCACAACGAGATCTGGCGCCCTCTTCTGGAGTGTCTGAAGACAGCTACAGTGTACTTACATATAATAAGTAAATCTTAAAAAAAAAAAATGATGAGGTAGGTGTCTGAATCAAGCCTGTGGAGCCCTTGAAAAATAGTTGGGGTCTTGAGAGCGAGCAGCCAGCATGGAGGGAGGTGGAAAGTCACTGAAGACAGGACTCTGAAACAGAACCAGATCCTGAGGGCCTTTGGGTCACAATGAATAATCTGAATTTCATTTATTTGGTATTGGGTGAAACCTAAGGCCTTGTGCACATTAGGCAAGTGTTCTACCACTAAGGATTATATTCTGAATCCTTTACATTTTTAAAGAAAATCTTGAGTCATGTCTTGATAATTTGAGGCTAGCCTTCTGAGTAGCTGGTCTTTGAACTGTGGCCCAGGCCCAGATAGAAAGACAGTTTTATAGTAGTGTTTACTTTATAAAGAAGAATACAAGCTTCTCCTCTGTTAGGAGGAAAAACAAAATTGTATTTAGAACAGGGGGTGGGGGAGATTGCCAGTTATTGTAAGTTAAAATTCAGAGTCCTGGGTCATTTTTTTTTACAGTGTACTATTTATGTAAGGAATAGTACTGACGATGCCCTTACCTTAGCAATCTGATGATGCCCCTGAGGACTAAAAAAAATATAATTTTAATTTTTATTCTAAATTCTTATATTCAATAGAGCTTTTCTCTTTAGTGAAATAGGCTAGGCCCATATTAGTTTTAGATTTTGAGACAAATCAAACTGTTGAGGTTCACAATGTTAATGAATTTCAATATCAATAGTTCTAACTTCCTTATTTTTAAGTTCTGTGGTGTCTCATTTTCTTCTTTTAATTACTGTTTATTATTTAGGAATTTTGCATCATGCTCCCAACCACACTCACCTTCCAGTCTTCCCATGTCTGCCTCCCTTTTCCTATTGACACTTCCTCTCCACCACCCAAGTCCATTTCGTGTGGTTCATATTGACTGTATGGTCAAATTCCTAGTGGTCAGTCCCCAAGGAAGGATGAGTCTTTTTCCACCTGCACTCTCACTAGAAGCCATCAGCTGAGGGCAGCGATGCAGTCAGTGGTCATTGTCCTGTGCCCATATCACTGCTTAGTGCTGTGAGCTAGTGTGTGGTGGGACTAGTTCTCCCTTACCCACAGACATGAACATGGCTTCAGGAAGCAGCTCTGACTATGTGTATCAAACGGGCTTTGGTGGTAACATGGGCTTCAGACATCACAACGGCCCTCGGCTTTGTCAGGACCACTGAAGCACTTATGGTCCTCAGCGACTGTGCAGACTGCACCTCTAAATGGCCTCAGGTGGGTTATACCTGCCACTCACATCAGCTTGACTCCCAGGAATAAAGCCTGATGACATCACTGAGGCATCAGACAGCAGAACAGTCTGCGCATGTTCACATGGAGCTCAGGCTTTGTCTCCACCTAGGGCAGCAGCATGGACAGCAGACTCCAGCATGGCCTCCAGTGGATCTCGTCTTGGACCTCTATCTTGGACCGCCATTGTTGCCCAGAGCCAGGGGAATCCTGAGGCAGGTCGGTGGGTTCAGAAATTGAGTCAGTATCTGCATAAGCTACTGGATGTTGTACTTCATTCCACGGACCCTACCGGACAATGACGGCAAGGAGACATCAGTTCTCTCTCTCATGTCACTACCATCATGACTCCAGTTCTGAAAACTTTATCCCTGGAGCGTGCAGGGCTATCTTTCCTCCTCTTCATCACATATTTGTAGTGGAACATAGAGTGGTGCTTGGTGTTTTCTAGGCACCTGGGGCTGCTGTCTAATTTTTTTTTTTTTTCATGTAACTCAGGCTGACCACAAACTCCCCAGTAGTTAAGGATGACCTAGAACTTCTGCTCCTCCTGTTGGGATTACAGGTATGTAAACCACACCAAAATTATATGCTGGGCGCCGGGCGTGGTGGTGCATGCCTTTAATCCCAGAACTCGGGAGGCAGAGGCAGGTAGATTTCTGAGTTCGAGGCCAGCCTGGTCTACAAAGTGAGTTCCAGGACAGCCAGGGCTATACTGAGAAACCAAGATTATATGTTGGGATGAAACCCATAGCTTTGTTTGTACCCTACCAACTGGGCTACACCTCTTGCCCTTTTTTGTTATTGTTACATGTTTCTCCCCTTTAGGGATGTGTGTGCCTCATACATTGTGTAGTCAAGTTTTAAACTCCTAATCCTTCTGCCTCCAGCTCCTAAATGTTCACTGTAGTTCCAATATCATTTGCATACCAAGTGAACTTCTCTGATGCTATAGAATATTCTAGGTGGTTGTAGTTACATTAGATTGTGTCCTCATATATAAACTCACAGAGTAATTAATTTGCTAGTCAATTTTATGTTGCTGCAAGTCCAGAAACCCGATTATCTCAATCATGCTAAAAAGTCATACAAGAAATGATAGATGAATTTCATAAAGGGTGAAGTAAAATACCATGTATCTGTTTAGTGGGCACGTTTAGCGTCTGAGTACAATAGCACGTTGAACTGATCACGAGGTGTTATGAAGCATCAAGTCCCAGGTAAAAGTACCCAGACAGTAAATACTTACTTAGATGATTTTATGTCTACTACTCAATAAATGGATGCATTATCAATGGCAAACATTTTTAGAGTTTCATGATAGATATTTGTAATACTCTAAAATCCAATATAAATTTCTGGACAATATGCTTCTTTATGCATATGCTTTTTAGATTTTGAAAGCACAACTGTAGTTCATCAAAATGTGCCCCAAGGCACAATACCATTTTACTGTCATTAGAAAGCAGAGCATAATTGCCTAGTGGAATCCAAAGAAAATATGAGTGCTGACATCAGGGACTCTCCAATTTGTTAGACAATTGTTCCACAGCTTTTGGCACCAGGATACTCCACAAGTTGAAAAAGCAATTAATCACTAGTGCTAGTTATCAGACGATGACTTTAGCTGTTTCCTCTCAAATTTGGCCTGAATAACAGGGTAATTGATCCATCCATCCATCCATCCATCCATCCATCCATCCATCCATCCACCCACCCATCCACCTGCTATCTATCTATCTATCTATCTATCTATCTATCTATCTATCTATCTATCATCTAATTTATTTATCTATTTATTTGTTGAGACACAGTTTCACTCTGTAGCCCTGGCTGTCCTGGAACTTGCTCTGTAGACCAGGCTAGCCTTGAACTCACAGAGATCCACACAAGTGCTGGTGTCTAAGGCTTATGCTACCACTGCCCAGCTCCATTTATTTTTTTTAACAATCTGATTTGAGAGCAAAAATGTATGTTCCAGTCTTGTAAAAGTTGGCCCAAATTTCATATTTGTTTTCTAAACTAAGACTCTCAAGTTTCTGTTTACAAAGATGAATGCCATATGTGCTGTCAATTTTTTGATAAAGATATAGTAACCTTTAGGGACTTGCAGATTGATTTCCTCAGAAGGTACCTGGGGTCTTTAAACCTGCCCTGTGGTCCAGAAGAAGGGACATAGATTTGCTGTTGGAAGTTACACTGAAAATAGGCCAAAGTGAAAACTACCCCGCTGGACTTCTAATGCCCTAGCTATTGAATGAGTGTCTGATGCTTACATCCCAAGGATCAGCGAAAAGAAGAGCCATCATTCTGTGTAGTAAAATTTCTTGTCTTTAAAATCAAAACAACCATAATTCTCACCAATACATGACTTAGGTTATAATGAAAACATTCCAGAAATACAGAAGAGACCTTGCAAACTCAGCAGCCTGTGTTCAGTTGAGTTTATTCAGCTACACATGGATACAGTGCAGACTTAGGAATATAAACCAACCCGTTTCTGATTGCCCGTCTCTTGTGCCTGTACCTCATCACTTGCAGAACTATTCTGGAAATGTCCAGCCTCAATAATATGCAACCCTCCAACTTCTAAACACTTCCTCTGATTCACGTACAGTTACTTATATACTGTGTTTATTTTCAGGTGGCTGTTCCACTGGGCAGTTTATTTTTCTATTGTGCCATGCAGTGATTTTCTTGAAGTCCTGAACATCAGGTAGTCACACTAAATCTTTTGTCAACTGTGTTCAGACTGGATTTCTCAGAAGCAGTGAGGGATGCTTGGTCCCAGAGCTCCTCTTTAAAAATCAGAAGCAACAGAGCATACAAAGTTTCTCTCTTACTGGCTCATATGTGGGTACTGTTCATTTCACCAGCTTGCATGGTGTTCTATTGTTAACCAAGAAACATCAATGTCCAAGTACAGTGTCACATGAAAATAGTTCTAAGTGCCTAAGCTATTAGCTATACATGCATGCACATATGCATGCTTGCTTGTTCTTGGCTAACAAGTTGGATAATGAACTTTTAAAACAATTTGGGAACTTGAAACAGCTCCAACTCTGAGATCCTGCTGAGTTCCTACTGGCTTTAGCCCCAACTCCCTATCCACTGACCTCTCTCCCCAGCTCTGCTCCTGTTCTCTTCTGGCTCATTCTATTACTTGGACATTGAGATTAAATTTTTGTGAAGACTGACATTTCCTGTATAGCATCACTAAAGAGTTAGAGAAATTATCTCTGAAAACTGTGTCACTGTACAAGAACCAGACTCCACTTAGGAAAAAAGGCTCTTTCAGCTCCTCAATAGTTCATGGCTGTAAGACAATACTTTGCAGGAAACAGCAAAAACTTCCATCTCATGGCTTAGTTTATGAACAATGCTTGCAAATTGAGTCTGGGTTTCTAAAAGCAATTATAAATTGGAACTCTTATGTAAGATGTGTGATAATGAAAACACATTAAAACCTGCAGATAAGAAACAAAACAAAACAAAACCCTGTCTGGAGAGATGGCTCAGCAGTTAATAGCACACTGACTGTTCTTCCAGAGGTCTTGAGTTCAATTCCCAGAAACCACATGGTGGCTCACAACCATCTGTAGTGGGGTCTGATGCCCTCTTCTAGTCTGTCTGAAGACAGCTACAGTGTACTCATATACATAAAATTAAATATATCTTTTAAAAAAAAGAAAGTGAAAATCCCTTTCACATATGGACATGATGGTGCATGTTGGTAACTCGAATATCTCTATGGCTAGTTTAAAATAGCCTGGGCTTCAAAGTAAAAACCTACCAAAAAACAAAGACAAATGCCAACCAAAAAAAAACCCAGCTCACTCCAGCAAAACCAAACCAAAACCAAAAAACCACCACCACCACTAGCCAACACACCCTAACAACAACAAAAACCAGAAAGCCTTAGAGACAGGCTTCAAAACATGGCTGATGGAGCTATCCGAGTGAAGTCAGCAATTTATTTTGACCCCGGTGAATGGCTCCCCTACTCCCAAGTTGTACCACACACAGGTAACCAGTTTCGGCAAATTAATTTGAGGTTTAGGTCAACATGTGGAGGACAGAGCTGAGAACACTGTAACCCTGTCTAAGACAATAGCATCCTGCACGCTGAAATTTGGTGAACCAAATACATTCTTTTTATTTAAACAAGTTATTTCTGTTTCTGTTTGTTAACTAGGTTACCAGTGTAAAGCTAAATGTCAAAAGTGTATGTAAGTCCCCCACACGCTCACCCACCCACCCACTCCCACTTCTTGGCCCTGGCGTTCCCCTGTACTGGGGCATATAAAGTTTGCAGGAACAATGGGCCTCTCTTTCCACTGATGGCTGACTAGGCCATCTTCTGATTAATATGCAGCTAGAGACAGGAGCTCTGGGGGTGGGGTGGGGTGGGTACTGGCTAGTTCATATTGTTGTTCCACCTATAGAGTTGCAGACCCCTTTAGCTCTTTGGGTACTTTCTCTAGCTCCTCCATTGGGGGCCCTGTGATCCATCCAATAGCTGACTGTGAGCATCCACTTTTGTGTTTGCTAGGCCCCGGCATAGTCTCACAAGAGACAGCTCTATCAGGGTCCTTTCAGCAAAATCTTGCTAGTGTATGCAATGGTGTCAGCATTTGGAAGCTGATTATGGGATGGATCCCTGGATATGGCAGTTTCTAGATGGTCCATCCTTTCGTCTCAGCTCCAAACTTTGTCTCTGTAACTCCTTCCATGGGTGTTTTGTTCCCAATTCTAAGAAGGGGCAAAGTGTCTTAGTATACATGTGTTGTACACTGAAGGATTTCACTGAGTATAACACACATTGACTATGCTTACTACGTACCTTCTTTTAATTCCTTCTTCTTTCCAAACTTTAACTTTCATGCCATAGCTGATGTCTATATAGTTAGATATTCATAAATGTAACTAGATGTACATGAGAGTAACCTTGTGGTAGTTATCTTTGAGTCATGGTAATGTCAACTCCTTGCTCTTTTGTATCAAAATGTTAAAGAAAACTTGGTTATACTTATTTGTGTGTGTCTACATGTTACGGGGTGTATGTATAGTGTGTGTGTGTGTTAATGTGTATGTGCATAGGTAAGAAGGCACCACTCAGGGATGGGTTTTCTACATCCATGTGTGGTAGTGTGACTCTAACTTAGGTCAGGAAACTTGACAGCAAACTCTGATATAGATGAGTCCTCACTGGCTATTGTGTCAAAATCCTAAGTATTCACTCACGTCTAAGAAACCTCAACCAGCTTGTCAGTGTTCTTAGCAGAATGACTCAACATAGTACCCATGCGGCTGAAATTGTGTTACTAAATACAAATTTTTGATGTATAACGTTGAAGTTAGGCCCTGGTTCTTTCTCCCAGCCTCATACTCCCAGAAATAAGACTTAGACTCAAAATATATTTACAAATACATTGGTCATATAGCTAAGCTCTACTCTGATTAGATATAACTTAGAATATCCCATTCATTCTAGCCTACATTCTGCCACATGGCTGGTTACCTGTGCTCAGGTACAATATTACATCTGGTCACATCTTTTAGGGATGTATTTCTGCACCTGACTGTATCCCAGAATCCTTTCTGCCTTCAGGATGTCCCACCTCTATTTCCTGCCTAAGTCATAGGCTTTTTGACAGGTGATTCATTCATATAATACAGAAGGTATTCTCTCTACAGTGTAAAATTTTCAATGACATAAAAATGGAGGTGAGAAATTGGGCGTGGTGGCACAAGCTTTTTTTTTTTTTTTTTGGTTTTTTGAGACAGGGTTTCTCTGTATAGCCCTGGCTGTCCTGGAACTCACTTTGTAGACCAGGCTGGCCTCGAACTCAGAAATCCGCCTGCCTCTGCCTCCCGAGTGCTGGGATTAAAGGCGTGCGCCACCACGCCCGGCTCAGTGGCACAAGCTTTTAATCCCAGTAGTTGTGGGGCAGAGGCAGGTGGATCTCTGAGTTGGAGGCCAGCCTGGTATATGGTGAATTCTAGGATTGCCAGCCCTAAACAGAGAAGCCCTGCCTCAAAAAGCCAAGTGAATATAGTTAATCGAACACTGCCTCACTGCTAAGGGCACCAGAGAATTTCTGTGCGTTGTTTCCTCCAATCTCTTACAGCATATTAACTTGGTTTTCAATTTTGTATTACTCTGTGTGTGTGTATGTTTGGAATGCCATGAGTGCCACAGTGTAATTACTCTGTGATGGTTTGAATGATGGCCCCTATCGGCTCAGATGGTTGACTTCTTGGTCCAGTTTGAGAAGGATTTGGAGCTGTGACCATGTTAGAGGTGTGGCACTGAGAGGACGGGAGGCTTTGAAATTTCAACAGACTGGTGCCCCTCCCAATGTCTTTCTCCCTGTCCTCTGCCTCCTAGCTGCAGATCAAGATGTGAGCTCTCTACAACCAGCAGAACCACAGAACATAGGTATAGAGGAAGGGAACAGGAGGGTCAAGTGGGGAGGTTGAGGGAGGGAATATGGGGAAAAACAGCTAAAATTAAGGGACATTTGGAGGGGATTATGGACCTAATACAATAGAAATTTCCTAAAATATATACATATATGAAGGCAATCTAAATAAAACACCAAATAATGGGTTCCCAACTGGCCATCTCTTGTCACCAACTGAAACTTCCAGTACGGGTACTGAGTTATATCCCATTTGAGTTGTTGGCCAATGGGTCTGAAGGAAAACCCCAGACAAAAACCCAGGCTTTTATCAAGACAATAGATTGCTCTCCATAAACTGACAGCACAGCTCCATTGCTGAAGACAACACCTATACAACTCCTTGACCATGGAGCAGTCATGTTAGTGCCTGCAGAGTACCTATGTCCTAGCGTCTTTGGTGTAGGAAGGTGACCAAGAACCGGTACACATCAAGGCACAAACCCTTAGACTGACAAGTGTGTCCTACCTGCAAATATGCTAGGGCAATAGTGGCACAAAGCTTGTGGGACTGACCAACTAATATTTGATTTGATATAAGGCCCACTTCACAAGATGGAACCCATACATGATATTGCTTGGATGACCAAGAACTAGAGACTAGATAGTCCAGGACCTGTGGTAAAACCAAATACTACTGGTCTAAAAAACAACCAACCAACCAACCACAGCAACAAAAAAAAAACCAAAAAAAAAAACCGTAGTGACAAAATGATTCCTAATGACATTCTGCTACACTTATAGATCAATGCCTTGTTCAACCATCATCAGAGAAGCTTTCTCCTGCAGCAGATGGGGATAAACACAGAGACCCACAACCAGGCATTTTGCAGAGAGAGGGACCTTGGAATACACATCCCTAAACGGGATGTCAAATCTGTCCTCAGAGGAGAGGGAACCTTGAGGAAGAGTAGACAGGAGTGTGGGAATGAGAGGGGATGGAGGACACCAAGAGAACAAGGCCTTCTAATTCAAACAAGCTCAGCTCTTATGAGCTCACAGAGACTGAGGCAGCAAGCACAGGTCCTCTGTACTGTGGCTTCCAGTATAGAGTTTTCATGGGATTCCTGAGTATATGCAAGAGTGGGTCTCTGAATCTTAGGCCTTCTCTTGGGCTCTTCTGTTTGTGTTGTCCAACCTCAATGTGATTTTTAAAAGAAATCTTATACTTTATTTTGTCATGTTTTGTTATCTCTTAGAAGCCTGTTCTTTTCTAATGAGAGACAGAAAGGGAGTGAATCTGGGTGGTAAAGGAGGCAGGGAGGAACTGAAAGGAGTAAGGGAAGGGGAAACTATAATCAGTATGTGAGAAAATAATGTATTTTTCCATATAAGGGTGTAAAAAAACCAAGGTTTTGTGAGCTCTCTGTGGTTCCCTGCTGCCCTCATGGACTCTGGCTCTCTGAAACCATAAGCCAATTAAACTTTCTTTTTAAGTCGCCTTGTCATGGTGTTTTGTTGGTGCAGTAGAGAAGATGGTTGGAGGACAATTTGAGAAGTTGGTTCTCCCTCAGTGCCTTATGTGTGGTCCACTGACCCATCTCAGGTGGCCAGACCTTTACCCTCAGAGCCATCTCACTGGCCTGTTAAGTCCTTTTGAAAGGTTTCCTTTCACAGTTTGTTTCAAACACTTGTGTGTCTGCAGTCCCACCCCCTTGCCTATTTAAAACCACATGGTTCTACTCTCTTTCTTTTCCATGGCCTCTCACGACGCCTTTACCGTTTTCTACAGTGCCCTTAGAGAGAACAATGCTGTACATTTCTGCTGTTCAGCCCTCTCAGTGCTGCTAGGACCAGCTCTGTGGGCCCGTAGCAGGGTGACTCTTCTCACCTCTTGTGTCACCTTGGGTACTTTCCAAGTGCAACTGGACAATCCGAAGTCTGACAGAAACACGCTTCACTGCTGTACCCCTTCGCAGTCCCTCTTTTCTGGCTAGACCTACTTTCCTTCAAGTGGACTTTATGCAAGCCTACCTTCCTAACCCTCTGTATCAAGCCTTCTTCCCCGAGAGTTCCCTGACACACAATCTCTCTCCAGAGCAGCTAGCTTTTAGCCTCACTAAGCTCTGAGCAGATGCTGGCATGCCTCACTTGCTAACGGAGCTCTAGAAAGTGCTCCTGCCCTCAGTCAGGGAAAGACACTCAGTGAGCATCTGAATTGCTAGAGACCACAGGCTTGGCTGTCTCTAGGATATAAAAATGTTAACCCAGGAGTGATGTCGTGAGCCTGGAATCCCAGCATTGGAGAGGCTGACTGTGCTGTGAGTTTGAGGCCAAACTGGGCTACATACGCTCAGGCCAGTCAGGGCTCTGAAGTCAGATGCTATTTTATTTGAAGTTGAATTACATTTTTACTAATAGTCTGTCAAGAGAAGGCACAAGAAAAACTGAAAAGTTTGTGACCCTGGTGCGATTAAATGCTAAGATTCTTTGATTACTTTGATAGGCAGGATTTGAACACAATAGATCTAGTAAGTCTTTTTCCTCCCATAAACAAGAGCACCAAAAGCAACCCCACCCACAAAACCACAGAAGGACAATTTCATGTGATAGTTTTATTACAGTGCTAATACTCAGGACACCACACAGCACCTTAGTCTTCTAATCTGAGTTTTGGTAACTGGGTTAAAACTGTTACTTGAGCTTCTTTTCCTTCTGCATACCAGCTCTGAGGAAAAGTACTTGGTGGTAACTAAGCAACGTTAATCTGATTAAACAGTTTATCCTTAATAACCTGAGACATCAGTCCATGGATGGCTTCTATGGTGGTTTTACAGCTGGAAAGAAGAAACACACAATGTTACACACTGAAAGCTGCTTCCAACATCATTCCTCTAGCATGCTCATTCCCCAATGCCCAAGAGGGACTCCATTCTGTCCACACTCTTCAATCACACCAATTTTTTCCTTGATTTTTTTTATGTTTAGCTTTGCCTGTTAAGTGTTTTATTAAATTAGTCCCTTCATAAAAGAATAACTATGTTAACTTTGATAAAATTTATAATTTTGCTACTCTGACTTTGGGAAAAATTCTGTTTTGAGGGCAACAAAACTATACATTCATTATGGATCTGTATAGTATTATTCAATAATTATATACTGATTCCTGTAGTATATTAAAAAATATTATTCCTGGGGCTGGCAAGATGGCTCAGTTGGGCAAAGGTTCTTGCTACTTGAGTTCGATCCATGAGGTCGAAGGAGAACAGATCCCATAAGCTGTCTTGTGAACTCCATATGCATAGCTGGGAAGTGTACATATACACACACACAGAGCACATGCATGGCACACATAAATGTAAAAGAAATTTAAATTCTGTTATTCCTCAGTATAATCTAAAAAGCAATCTTCGAGGATTCTGTTTTTGAAGTAACTATAAATACCCCGTAGAGAGGTGAGAGTCAGGTCAGTGGTGAAGCACTTGAGATTTCAGAGATGATTACAAACTGACAAAGCTCCATCAGCGTTGAGAAGCATGAACTTTTTATTACAGTAATTCACAGCAGGAAGTTTTCTATTTTTATTACTACCCTTCATTGCCCTACACTTTTTAAAAAAATTTTAAATAAAAGTGAAGAAATCCTTGGAGGAAAAAGAAAACAATAAAATGAACAAAAACCAAAACTAAGAAACAAATCCATGTGCCTTGCTCAGCACTGAAAAATGAATATTGATAAAACATCAATTCTAGACATAATGATAGGTTAAGCAAACATGAGTCACTCGGGCCATTCTACCTTCTGAAAGCCAATGAGATGTTTTGGTCTGAGGTGCTCGGGATGGAAGCAGAGCCCTGGGCCTGGCAGGTAAGGGCTCAGCCCCTGAGCTCCATCTTACCCCCCAGCAGGATTTCTACTAGAAGATGACTCCAGCTGTCAAGATTAGCTTTATCATTCCTCCACCTTTCTTCCTATGGCACAATCTCCCCGCCCCTTTAAAAAAAATGCTCAAAGACAATTTTATTGGAGTTTAAGTGAAAAACATAATATAGGTGGAAATCCTGCCAGGTGCCAAGAGATGGAGGAAAGTCACGCGTTTCAAGTTTGGCAAGGAATAGAAACAGACGGCTTATGAAAATAAGGAAAACATCACCCCCATGAGTGGAAATGGGCCAGTGGGCCAAAGAGCGAGCCCTAGAGCCTTACAGAATGATGCTGAAGTAGAGAGGAACGGTTTATCTTCCTCCTGCCTACAGCATACTGAAACTCAAGTTTCTGTAGCAGTAAATCTTAGTTTTTAAACCCTGTTTGGTACATGAATCAGAAGACTATATCTAAGTTGTGAGAGACTACATCGCAAGGAAATACTTAGGAAGTAAAACATGGGATAGTAAGATAATTGCAGAAAGAATAACTGTAGCCCAAGGAGTTAACAGAGAAAATCTATTCCATGATACTCTGGAATCTGAAATTTGGCAAAGTAAAGAAATCTTAATCTAATCCTTCAGCCTCTTAAGCCTCCCCCAGCCCCCGCCTAAAAGGTATAGTCAGGGACCAACTCTCCTTGTACACCTGTGGCTAAACCTACAAAGGGTGATGTGGCATTATCTATGATCTTTCTAGCTCTGTGAGTTGAACTTTCTCTTTTGCCTAACATCCCCTAAAATTTCAAAGCGTGAATTTAAAATTTACATGTGACTTTTAAAAAGGGCTAAGGAAATAATAATCAGACATCATCCTAAGGTGTACTAAAGTAAACCATAAGCAATCAGAATGTACTATTGGTAAATTCTGAGAGAGTCAGGGCAGGAGCCCTGCACACGTGTCCTTACCTGTCTCTAGTAGCTTTGGCAAGTTTGTCTTCCGACTTGCGGTCATGTGTTTCTAAGCCCAACATGAAACTGCCACGTCCCAGTTGGGCTTCTGACTGCTCTAACTTCTCAGACAAATCAAACACCTGGCCTGTGGTGTAGTCTGCATTCTGTGGAGAAAGTGGGACTGTGTCATTGTACTACACAAGATTACCATAAAAATAAAAATTCTGTTTTTTTGCACAGCTAAGACTGCTTTCAGGGACCATGTACATATAAAACAAGTACTCCACTACAGATATGTATTGAGATAGGATCTTGCTAGTTTCCCAACTTCTTGATCTTACTCTCCTGCACAGCTGGAACTACAGGTATATACCCATTCTGTGTACACACACACACACACACACACACACACACACACACACACACATTCTCCTGCACAGCTGGAACTACAGGTATATACCCATTCTGTGCACACACACACACACACACACACACACACACACATTCTCCTGCACAGCTGGAACTACAGGTATATACCCATTCTGTGTACACACACACACATTCTCCTGCACAGCTGGAACTACAGGTATATACCCATTCTGTACACACACACACACACACACACACACACACACACACACACACACATTCTCCTGCACAGCTGGAACTACAGGTATATACCCATTCTGTGTACACACACACACACACACACACACACATTCTCCTGCACAGCTGGAACTACAGGTATATACCCATTCTGTGTACACACACACACACACACACACACACACACACATTCTCCTGCACAGCTGGAACTACAGGTATATACCCATTCTGTGTACACACACACACATTCTCCTGCACAGCTGGAACTACAGGTATATACCCATTCTGTGTACACACACACACACACACACACACACACACACACATTCTCCTGCACAGCTGGAACTACAGGTATATACCCATTCTGTGTACACACACACACACACACACACACACACACATTCTCCTGCACAGCTGGAACTACAGGTATATACCCATTCTGTGCACACACACACACACACACACACACACACACATTCTCCTGCACAGCTGGAACTACAGGTATATACCCATTCTGTACACACACACACACACACACACACACACACACACACACACACATTTTTTTGAGACAGGATCTCACTATGTAGGCCCAGTTGGCCTGGAGCTTGCTATATAGGCCAGGTTGGCCTTAAACTCAGCTCTGCCTGCCTCTGCCTTCTGAGTGCTGGGAATAAAGGCATGTGCTATCATGTTTGGCTAAAAATGCACTGATTTTTATGCAAATTAACATTTTATTTATAAATAATATCAATGTACAGATGGAACGGACAGACAGTGAAGAAGTTAGGTTATAGCTGAAAAACTGTTCCTAAGTATATTAATTCAATTGTAGATTTTTAAAAAAATAATTTCAAGATTGAATGTGGAATTTCCTCCTTTGTTTAAATTAAGTATTTGCTATCACGAAGGCTTTGAGGAAAGCCCAAGTGAGTGAAGGTTCTGGCCCTGCTGCAAGAGGAGCTGGGAACCCTGAACTGTGCCTCCTGCCCTCTTCTGAAAACAGAAGAGGGCAGCAGTCATTCCCACCTCAGAGCTAATCTGAAAATGAAATAATACGCCTAAAGCTCTTAGGACTGTCCAGGACACCTTATAAAGGCTTAATAATTATCTAGCTTTGTGACTGTACTTATTAAAGTACTACTTTATGCCCTTGTTTACACCTATATTTGAGAAATCTATTATGCACACTTTTCTTTAATATTACATATATTAGATATTTTACAAATTGAAAAATATTAAAGGTTTGATATATACATTTAACAGCCTATTGCCCTACATATGTCATATGTGGGTGGTGCTGTGGTTTGCATCTACAGTCTGTACAAGCACATTCTACTACCAAACTGAATCCCCAGGCTTCACTATTCTTATTTGTTTTGCGACAAGGTATTAAATAGCTGAGGCTCTAACTTACTAAGTAGCTATAATAGATTACGAGTGTATACCCCTATGCCTTGCTAATTGTAATATTTTTAAAAGGTTTTGTATTTTTTTTTTTTTTTTTAGTCTAAAAAACCCCAACTATGTGTGGGTGGTACATGCCTATAATCTTTGAAATGCAGACACAGGAAGACAAGTTGTTATCTTAATCATTTCTTTTGGCTTTTTTGATACAGGGTTTTTCTGTGTAGCCTTGGATGTCCGGGAATTTGATCTATAGACTAGGCTGGCCGAGAATTCAGAGATCAACCTGCCTCTTTCTCCCCAGTGCTGGGATTAAAGGCATGTGCTGCTACTACCACCCAACTAAAAATTTTTTTCCTTAAACAGTTTTTAAATTGCATTTATTTATCCTCTCTTTGTGTTTGTGTGTATGCATGTGCCACAGCATACATGTAGTCAGAGGAAAATCTGCAGGAGTCGATTCTCTCCGCCAAATGGGTTCCAAGGATCACCTGTCACCGAACTCTGTGGTGAATGCCTTACCTTACTAAGTCATCTGTTCTGTAGATTTAAAGCTCTAGCAACTGTAAGTGTAATCAAGGCAGTCTCAGCTATAGTGTGAATTCTGGGCCAGTCACTGCCATACATAAGGCAAGGCCTTGTCTCAGGCTGGTGACGTAGCTCAGTCCTTGAAGGCACTTGAGACTTGTCCCAAGTACTAACTGTCCTCATATTACAATGCTGGGACAGGACAGTCACAGGACAAAGTAGGTCCTCTGCCTGCTTCTCCTGCTGCTGTCCTAGCATCTTCTTTTCTTGCCACCAGCTATCACTTCTGACTGCAAATATACTTGTCTCTAAGGCAACATACACTTCGCAGTGCTTGGCACACAGGATACATAATATTTGCTATTATGATTGCTCTCCTCCTTTATTTTTGTTTCAAACAAGAAGGTCCCATGTGGCTCAGGCTGGCCTCAAGCTTATTGTGTGCTAAGGAAGACCTGGAACTACCAATTCTCTTGATAAAACCTTCCAAGTCCCAAAGACTAGCATTACAGACACGTGCTCAACTTGCTCTTTTTAATGCTGCTACTTCTACTAAGTAGAACACAAACCATGTCAAAGTTATGTTTAAGACATTAATAAAAATACTCAAGTGAGTCTTTCTAAGAATATAATGCCCCAAACAAAACACTAGCAATCATCAAGGCAGACGTTTCCTCAGTTGCAGTGTATATAATGATACACCGAGTGCCACTGCCACCATTTTACACCACAGACAGGCCCAGACACTACAGCTGGACGTGATGGCACATGCGGACAATCCTAGTACTCACAGGGTAGAGACAAAATTTCAGGGCCATCCCTGGCTGTGTAGTAAACTATATGGATAGTCTGGAGCAGAGGGGACAAACCATGCTCTGAAGGTCACCAAGGACTAGTAGTAGTCTCAGATTTGTTTTCAAACCCCGTTTCTTTCGAATTATACTGTATTACATAAAGTAGACTTTTTTTTTTTTTTTTTGGTTTTTTCGAGACAGGGTTTCTCTATGTAGCCCTGGCTGTCCTGGCACTCACTTTGTAGACCAGGCTGGCCTCGAACTCAGAAATCCGCCTGCCTCTGCCTCCCGAGTGCTGGGATTAAAGGCGTGCGCCACCACGCCCGGCAGACTTTTTTTTTTATCAGAAAGTAAAAACAACAATAAAACTGCTAAGTTCTAAATATATAACTATTAAATATATATCCATTAATAATAAGAAGAATCACAATATTAGATTTTAATGATGTATTGGGAACTATTGAGTTAATGTTTTTCTTTGTCTGGGATTTGTAATGATCTTCGGATTTCTTTCGGGACCTCTTTCTACTGAAACTGTGAGCCTTTAATACAGGTCTTCATGTTGGGGTGACTTCCACTCATGAATTATGTAGTTGCTAATTCATAACCGTAATTTTGCTATTGTTATGAATTGTAATGTAAATATATGAAATGTGATTCCTGTGAGGGTCGAGATTATGTGTCAGAGACCTACCTGTTATCTGAGGCAACAAAAACAGTATTTTTATTTCTTCCTCTATGAACCTCTTTAAGGCACAAGCATATCTTCCCCCATTTGGATTGCCTAGCATCCTCATCTAGCTCAGGACAGAACCCTGCTCCAGCCTTGAGATTATGCCATTCTGTGAAATGAAGTTTCAAATAACAAACAGTTTTTGTAGCTTGGCTACAAGTGAAATTAATCAGGTATAATAGCACTCGCCTGTGATCCCAACACTCAAGCCCCTGAAGTCATGGGCCGGTAAGATGGCTCAGTGTGTGAAGAGCTTGCTGCGAAGCCTGACAACCTGAGTTTGATCACTGGGGCCTACATACAAGAAGAGAACTGACACTTCTGGGTTGGCCTTTGGCCTTCATATGTTTGAGTTAACCATGTGTCAACTTGGGCTTCAGAGTAAAACAAAATTCAAATGAAACAAGTCCAGTACTTACAGTAAGCAAGCTAGAGGAACTCAGGGTATTCACCCAGTATTTATTCCACAAAAGCTCAAGTAGTTTACGATCCAAAGATGATTTGAAATATGAGACTTCTAAGGCATAGTATCTATAAAACAAGAGCACACATTTGGCAGGTGAAAAAAATGCAGTTATATTGGATAGAAGTTTTCCCTACACCAAAGCAAAATTATACTTTAAAGTCATACAGTTGAACAATAGCTAAATATAATGTTTCTTTTTCTTCAAGTGGTATGGCTCTAAATCTGTCTACTAGCCTTTCTTGTTTTATATACACATATGTATATGTGTGTGTGTATATATATATATATATTTTTGTTTTTGTTTTTTTTTTGATTTTCGAGACAGGGTTTCTCTGTATAGCCCTGGCTGTCCTGGGACTCACTTTGTAGACCAGGCTGGCCTCGAACTCAGAAATCCACCTGCCTCTGCCTCCCGTGTGCTAGGATTAAAGGCGTGCGACACCACGCCTGGCTACATAGTTTTTCCCTTTTGTAGTACCCTAAAATTTCTAAGAAGCTAGTAGCAATTGGAATTCCTGAATGATATGTGATTATCAAGCTGTGTTACTGAGCTCACCAATCTAACAGCAGGCTGAGCCAAATGAGCTGCCCCAGACTTTTCAGCCTTTGTGAAAATTCTAGAAATGATACGTAGATCTCCCACTTCTTCCTTTTTCTATTTGAGGCCTGTATGCTTTATAAAAGCATACTTTAAAGTAGTTCTGAAGGTGCCTAGAAAAATTTCTACTGCTTTGAAAGGTAGTTCATTTATAATATACAGAACCAAGGGGAATTTAGTTAAACATCTGAAAAGCCTATTATTACTATTGAAAGACAGTCCTGGCTGGCCTGGAACTCATTGTATAGAGAGAGCATGCTGGCCTTGAACATACAGGGACCTCCCCACCTCCAACTTCTGCCTCCCAAATGCTGGGATTAAAGGAGTATGTTACCATGACAGACCTTATTTTTTTTAAGTAATAAATATTTAAATATCTTAGCTGATTGTAAACCAATGGATATAAGGAAGCACAAGAACATTCCTTACTCTGAGAAATTCATCATTCCGACCAAAGTTAAATATGATAAAATATACTCAGCAATAGTTACTGATGCTACAGTGTACATATAAAGGAGCCACCCACCCCTATATTAGAGATTAACAAGTTTAAAAAAAAATTTTTTTTATTTATTTATCTTATATGGGTATGTATATGTATATGTAGCTGTCTTCAGACACCCCAGAAGAGTGCATTGGATCTCATTACAGATGGTTGTGAGCCAACGTGTGGTTGCTGGGAATTGAACTCAGGACCTCTGGAAGAGTAGTCAGTGCTCTTAACCGCTGAGCCATCTCTCCAGTCCGATAAAAAGTTCTTAAGAGTAGAAGAACTCAACTGGTCAGTTGGAGCTTGCACTGTCTGAGAAGCTCCGATGTAATGCTTATAAAAGTCTTTAATAGGCTGGTGAGGTGGCTCAGCCAGTAATAGCATTTGCTGTACAAAGTCTGGAGACCTGAGTTGGACCTCTGTAACCCAAGACATAAAGGTAGAAAGAGAGAACAAATCCCATAAAAGTTGTCCTGTTGTCTCTCTTCATACCTGTGCCATGACATACACACATATATAAAAGTACATCCGTTTGGCTGAACAATTAGCAAGAGCAGAGTTATGTGAGGAAAACCCGGAAAGCTATGTTGTGGTCTCATTTGTGGAAATCGTTTATTTTATTAAAAGCTAAGAAATTTGACCTTTATCCTCTGGTTTCCTGGGACTCACAGGAGATATCTGTGCAGAGCAGTGATACAGGAGAGGGGAGTTTCAGCAACCTGGCTGTAGAAGTACATGTGGGTGTTAAGAGAAACTGAGGATGGATACCCAGAAAGGAAAGCCCATGGAGCAGGCAGACAGAAGAGAAAAAGGCTCAGACACCGAGGCCACTTCCCTCAGGCCAAGTTGAAGAAAAAGAAAGGTGGGCACAATGTGGTTCTTGATTAAGGTTCAGCAGTGAGGATAAGAAGTTGACTTTAGAGTCTGGCAAGATGGCTCAGTGGCTGGGATCACTGGCTGCTCTTCCAGAGGGCCCAGCACCCAACATGGCAGCTCACACTTGCCTGTATCTCCAGTTCCAGGGCATCCAACACCCTTGCACAGACGTACATATATGCAGGTAAAACCAATGCACATGGGGTAAAAATAAATAAACGCTTAATATATGTTGACATCAGAATGAAGTGAAGGCCTTTGAAGGTTAGGATACACATGCATGCCAAGCCAGGTGGTGGTGGCTCATGCCTTTAATCCCAGCACCTGGGAGGCAGAAACAGGCAGATGGATCTCTGAGGTGAGGCCTCCTGGTCTAGAGTGTGTTCCAGGACAGACAGGACTACAAAGAAACCCTGTCTCAAAAAAAAGAAGAAAAGACACATGTGAGGACAAGAGGGGCATTTCTTCAATCACCGTCTTTATCTTTAGTGCTTTGCCTGTGTTCCGATTTACCGTGTGTTCAATGAACAAGGAGGCTGAATGAGAGAGGTCTAATGAGTGCAGTTCTGTGGATCTGGTGTCTTCGAAAGGCCCTGTTGAGCACTTGAGCCACAGAGACAATGGAGGTGGATGAAACTTTAGGTAGTGGGATCCAGTGGAAGGACATGAGGTAATTAGGCACACCAGCTTCCTTAAAGCCTCTTTAACTGGCTCCACTTCCCAGCCACCTTTCATTTTAACATACTCTTACTGTGATGTAGAATTAGAAACAACTGGACCAAAACTGAAGACTGAAACTTGAAACAGAAAATAAAACTTTCCTTCTGGGAAATGATCCCAGGTATATTGTCACATTAGGAAAGCCGACACGAAGCTGAGTAGCAAGTAAGAGCAGAGGCCGGTCCCTGACTTATGTCCTGATGGTTCCCAGAACCCACATGATGAAAAAGGAAATTTTTTTTTTTTTTTTTTTTTTTTGGTTATTTGAGATAGGGTTTCTCTGTGTAGCCTTGGTTGTCCTGGAACTCACTCTGTTGACCAGGCTGCTTTGAACTCAGAAATCTGCTGCTTCTGCCTCCCAAGTGCTGGGATTAAAGGTGCGTGCCACTACTGCCCAGTGACAGAAAGGAACTGACTCTTGCATATTTTCTTCTGACCATGGTAAATGAGCCCACATACTTGAATACATGCACACAGATAAAGATTAAAAAAAGCTTTTAAAAATGCTATAGTTATTACTTAAACCTCACTATTTATTATCGCACACACCAGACATTCAGGAAGGAATGCACGAGGTGGAGGTCAGCTTTAGCTGTGAAGGTTAATGCAGCGCGAGGCTTTAAAGCTCTGACACTGAAGAAACCATGCGTCTACTTTGTTAGTGATTTTGTTCATACAGAACTCTGTTGGAACACATCGTTATTATGCATGAAGGCCTGACTGTGCTACAAGTTCATTCCATGTAACCTGAGTATTAATAAAGCTAAGACTCATAAATAAGGAGCTTCACGAGGCAGCACTCAGGAGGTAGAAAAATCAGTTCAAGACCAGCCTTGCTATATGAAAACCTGTCTAAGACAACAATAGGTAGGATATGGGTGTGGTGACGCCCTTAACTCTAGCACTCAGGAGGCAGAGGCAGACAGATCTCTGGGAGTTATAGGCCAGTATGGTATCCAGAGTGAACTCCAGGGCTAGAGAGGCCCTGTCTCAAAAAACTAAAACCAAACCTCAGAAGGTGGGGGGATGTAGATTAGTAATGGGGTGCTATAGCACTCATAGGTTCTGGGTTCAAAGCCTGGCACTCACTACAAGGACAAACAAAACATCAGTATTCTACTTCTATCAGGGTCTAACTACTTAGCACATCAAAGATCCTACAGTGAAGACCTCGAGGGTTGGCCACCAGATGTAGTAGTTTGAATAAGAATAGCCCCATAGGTTCACACGTTTGAATACCTAGTCCCTAGTTGGTGGGCCAGCTTGGAAAGGATTAGGTGTGGCATTGTTGGAGAAGGTGTGTCACAGAGAGTGGGCTATAGGTTCCAAAAGTCCCCACCACTCAGTTAGCCCTCTCTCTTTCCTTCTGCCTCTCTCCTGTGGATCAGACAGAAGCTCTCGGCTACGCTCTGGCCCCTTGTCTGCTTGCTATGCTGCTTCCCACCAAGATCATCACGGACTGATTCTCTGAAACCATGAGCCACAGATGAAAAAGCTGACTGGGCCATGGTATTTTGTCACGGCAATAGAAAAGTAACTAAATCTTATATTACTTGGGAATGGCAGACAAGCAAACACTCTGCTGAAGTGGAAGGTTGAGTCTGCATCCTTTGACAGTTCTAAAACCTTCCACTTCACTCTGCTGTTGTACCTGATAACTGTTCAATTACTCACTGTTTGCAGTGCACACCAAAATCTTCTATTTTATTAAGTGGGATAGTCTGGTACTCAGAAGGTCCTTCATCAGGAGGTTTGTAGCCCTAAACCAAAACAAAGAAAACAGAAAACTAAAAATAACAAAAGGCAAAGTTTTTTTTCTGCAGCTTCTTCTGTATGGGACCAAATTCAGGAGAGGCAAATAGTAATCGTCAATGTTACTAACAGCTGGGCCGGTGCTTCACACGGTATTGTCAGTTCCAGCGAGACAGAGACAAAAGGCCTGCTGTACTGTGTACCTGTGCTAATATCCATTGTGGACTACAGGCTCCTTTCAGGAAAGGAAATGAATTCAGTTTTTCTAGTACTATGTCAAGTTACCACGAGCACACAAATGGTTTTTGGTAAATAAAACCCTATGTTTGGCAAGATGAATATATTACAGAAATGTGTTTTGGTTTGATATGAGCTATAGCAGTTTGCAATTTTGTATCTGAAATTCTTCTACACTAGAAAAGCTATTACACAGGTACAGCTCAGGGGTAGATTACTTGCCTAGTATTGCTGGCACTGAAAAAAAAAAAGAAAGAAAAGAAAAAAAGAAGAAAAGCCTGTGTATAAACGTGAGAAGCTAACTCTGGATACCAGAACCCACACAACACAGGCCTGGTTAGTACACAACTGCACTTCCAGCTGTCGATGGTCAGATGAGAAGTGGAGCTAGCATCCACAGAAGCCAGCTAGCTTGTACTCAGTGAAAAGTAAAAGATCCTGTCTCAAACAAGGTAGAAGGAGGGGACTGACTCCCAAGGGTCTCTTCTGAGCTGTAGACCAGTGCCTGTACTCATGAACATATCACCCCTGAGATGACCTACATTTGCAGCTCTAGTACTTCAGATGGAAGTAAATTCAAGGCTAATCTTGACTCCATGAGACTGCCCCTTCTTAGCCCCTCCATCCAAATTACCTTTGGATACGTCCTAAAGGCACCAAGATTCACTTTTCCTGCAGATATTGTTCTGGTTGGATCAATCTACAAGAGACAGATGGCCAACATAAGCCATACGCTTCACTGAGTCAACAAGAGAAACGGAAACAAACAAATATAGCACCATATACATGTACAGTGATCTAGCAGACAATCTGAAAATAAGCAAAACGATTACAGAAGTTCAGTGAATTAGGAATACTTCAGTTAGATTATTGATTAGACTTATGTTATTACATCTCCAAAGAATATCTGTTTAGTATTACTTACGCTGTGCATGCTACTTGGCAAGACCATCTTTAAAACAAACGCATGAATTAACCGAGAACCGACCCTCCTAGACCTGCCCCCTTTAATGGATGGATGGCTGTTTGCTTCCTCCTAAAAATCCAGATTGCGTTTAAAACACTCTGGACATAAAAGAAGACAGCTTCCAGCCATTTCTGCTTCTCCAATTCAGTCAACCCTGATTAAATGCCTATGGAATAGAGTGTGGGGTGCAGCGAGGTCAAGACTCCCAAGGTAGACTAACACCAGAGCTTCATTTTTTTTTTTTTTTACCATGCTGTTTTAGTTTTCCAGTATTCTTTCTTTAGCAAATCTTCTTGAAGAACCTAATAAAAGCATCTATGTAAAAATCCATGCATAGATATGCATGTCTGTAACCTTAGCATTGTATGAGAAGAAAGCAAAGAGAAAGGTCTGTGAGCTGGTTAGTCAGCCTCGCCAAATACTAAACCTCCAGTCAGTACTCACCACCACTGCTACAAACGGTTCTTGAAACTGCTGGTTAAGCATCTGTGTACTAACATCAATCCCGGAGAGCCAGCAGCCATAACCAGGGTGGCTATGATACCAACCGATTGCATTCTCAAGGCGGCCAACCTAACACATCAAAGAAAAAAAAAAAAACACTTGCTTGAGGTATGGTTTAATCTCAGAGATCCTGTCATTTTTTGGCTTTATGTAGCGCCCAATACCAGCATGCAACAAATGCTGCTTTGAAGTTAAGAGATTTCTGAACAGATAATACATGTGCACAGTGTGAAACTATCACGGTACAAGAACAAGGGTATCCAGTTTCCTCTCTATCTTTTCTCTCCTGTTTCTCAGCCCAGACATCACTCTAACATCTTATATACCCTCCCAGTTATCTGCAGATTAACAAACATATCTGCACATAGCTGCATACCACATTTTAAATTGAAGAAACAATTCTGGAGCTTGTTCCACATAAGGGAAGATATAGATAGCTTTTTTAAAAAAGCTAGCCTACAGAGACTAACTAGTCAAGGCTGCCCACTTTCTCCCTACCTCTTCAACATAGTACTTGAAGTCCTAGCCAGAGCAATTCCACAACAAAAGGAGATCAAGGGGATACAAATTGGAAAAGATGAAGTCAAAATATCACTTTTTGCAGATGATATGATAATATATATGAGTGACCCTAAAAATTCCACCAGAGAACTCCTAAACCTGATAAACAGCTTCGGTGAAGTAGCTGGATATAAAATTAACACAAACAAGTCAATGGCCTTTCTCTATACAAAGAATAAACAGGCTGAGAAAGAAATTAGGGAAACAACACCCTTCTCAATAGTCACAACTAATATAAAATATCTTGGCGTGACTCTAACTAAGGAAGTGAAAGATCTGTATAATAAAAACTTCAAGTCTCTGAAGAAAGAAATTCTAGAAGATCTCAGAAGATGGAAAGATCTCCCATGCTCATGGATTGGCAGGATCAACATTGTAAAAATGGCTATCTTGCCAAAAGCAATCTACAGATTCAATGCAATCCCCATCAAAATTCCAAATCAATTCTTCAACGAATTAGAAAGTGCAATCTGCAAATTCATCTGGAATAACAAAAAACCTAGGATAGCAAAAACTCTTCTCAAGGATAAAAGAACCTCTGGTGGAATCACCATGCCGGACCTAAAGCTTTACTACAGAGCAATTGTGATAAAAACTGCATGGTACTGGTATAATGACAGACAAGTAGACCAATGGAATAGAATTGAAGACCCAGAAATGAACCCACACAGCTATGGTCACTTGATCTTCGACAAGGGAGCTAAAACCATCCAGTGGAAGAAAGACAGCATTTTCAACAAATGGTGCTGGCACAACTGGTGGTTATCATGTAGAATAATGCGAATTGATCCATTCCTATCTCCTTGTACTAAGTGGATCAAGGAACTCCACATAAAACCAGAGACACTAAAACTTATAGAGGAGAAAGTGGGGAAAAGCCTCGAAGATATGGGCACAGGGGATAAATTCCTGAACAGAACAGCAATGGCTTGTGCTGTAAGATCGAGAATTGACAAATGGGACTTCATGAAACTGCAAAGCTTCTTGCAAGGCAAAAGACACCGTCAATAAGACAAAAAGGCCACCAACAGATTGGGAAAGGATCTTTACTCATCCTAAATCAGATAGGGGACTAATATCCCATATATATAAAGAACTCAAGAAGGTGGACTCCAGAAAATCAAATAACCCCATTAAAAAATGGGGCTCAGAGCTAAACAAAGAATTCTCACCTGAGGAATACCGAATGGCTGAGAAGCACCTGAAAAAATGCTCAGCATCCTTAATCATCAGAGAAATGCAAATCAAAACAACCCTGAGATTCCACCTCACACCAGTCAGAATGGCTAAGATCAAAAATTCAGGTGACAGCAGATGCTGGCAAGGATGTGGAGAAAGAGGAACACTCCTCCATTGTTGGTGGGATTGCAAGCTTGTACAACCACTCTGGAAATCAGTCTGGCGGTTCCTCAGAAAATTGGACATAGTACTACCGGAGGATCCAGCAATACCTCTCCTGGGCATATATCCAGAAGATGTCCCAACCGGTAAGAAGGACACATGCTCCACTATGTTCATAGTAGCCTTATTTATAATAGCCAGAAGCTGGAAAGAACCCAGATGCCCCTCAACAGAGGAATGGATACAAAAAATGTGGTACATTTACACAATGGAGTACTACTCAGCTATTAAAAAGAATGAATTTATGAAATTCCTAGGCAAATGGTTGGACCTGGAGGGCATCATCCTGAGTGAGGTAACACAATCACAAAAGAACTCAAATGATATGTACTCACTGATAAGTGGATATCAGCCCAGAAACTTAGTATACCCGAGATATAAGAGACAATTTGTAAAACACACGAAACTGAAGAAGAATGAAGACCAAAGTGTGGACACTGTGCCCCTTCTTAGAATTGGAAACAATCACCCATGGAAGGAGTTACAGAGACAAAGTTTGGAGCTGAGACAAAAGGATGGACCATCTAGAGACTGCCATATCTAGGGATCCACCCCATAATCAGCTTCCAAACGATGACACCATTGCATACACTAGCAAGATTTTGCTGAAAGGACCCAGATATAGCTGTCTCTTGTGAGACTAGGCCGGGGCCTAGCAAACACATAAGTGGATGCTCACAGTCAGCTATTGAATGGATCATAGGGCCCCCAGTGGAGGAGCTAGAGAAAGTACCCAAGGAGCTAAAGGATCTGCAACCCTATAGGTGGAACAACATGATGAACTAACCAGTACCCCCCAGAGCTCTTGTCTCTAGCTGCATATGTATCAAAAGATGGCCTAGTCGGCCATCACTGGAAAGAGAGGCCCATTGGACTTGCAAACTTTATATGCCCCAGTACAGGGAACGCCAGGGCCAAAAAGTGGGAGTGGGTAGGTAGGGGAGTGGGGGGGGGGAGGGTATGGGGGACTTTTGGGGTAGCATTGGAAATGTAATTGAGGAAAATACGTAATAATAATAAAAAAAAAGCTAGCCTACCTAGTTCATTATAGTCCATCAATAGATATACTCTACTCAGGAACAGTTAATTCCTAAATTTGTGGTTGTTGTTCCTGTTTGTTCTTGCTTCCTTGAGGGGTACTGGAGATCCTGAACTCAGGGCTTAGGAATGTCAAGCATCAACTCCATCTCTAACTCACATCTCCAGCCTACAGTAATTTTTTTTTAAACACAACTGACAGTGAAAATGAAAATGTATCTTGGAAGGATCCCCTTTCCCAACCTAATATTACAAATCTCACAAGACTTTTAAAATTTCACATAAAAACTGTTCAATTTAAAATATGGATTTTAATGCGAAAAGGACAGTTTTAAGTTCAGAAACCCAGAAGTCATCTTGAGACTCTTAGAGATTTTTAAATTTAAGAAAACAATATTTTTACCTGTTTGGCATTTTCTATGTATGCAGCCATATACTCATACGCAGCAGCCTGAGCATTTACTCGAGTTTCTGTGCCCTCTACAGGCAAAGCGAAACTGTCCATGATGATCATGGTCTCGCCATCGACTTTCCCGAGCATCAAACCCATCACTTCCAAGTTGCCTCCTGATCTGGCATGCATCACCATTTTCAGTAGAGCCAATGCTGAGATTTTGCAGTATTTAAAGTAGTGGTGACTATAAAACAAAATTACACTGTGATTAGGTTCTTATTTAATGTACAATTTCAGAAGATAGTCTCTGTGACAATAAATAAGTTCTGAAGGGATTGATAGTGATGGAAGGGGAGTATGGAGCGTGCGTGGGAGCAGAATAAGAGCAGCAAGCATGGTACCTGGAGATAACATGTCACAGTCACAGCTCAGCCCCTTGGGTAAAATAAAGAGTCTGAGATAAATCTTTATATACTGCTGAGGTGAGGGAATAATGATCAACGCCACAGGCCTTTTTTCCTCAATCATCATGCGATTATTATACCTGATTACCTTCTTAGGCCTAGCTTTCTGACCTTAACTTAGTGGGTTATTAATTAAGTAATTTATTTATTTATTATCTGTGGTACATGTTTATTAGTGTGCCACCAGATGGCATGTGGAGATGACAGGGGCTGTCAGGGGTCTTTCTCTACCTTTTGTTTTGTTTTAAGACTGCGTTTTTCTGTATAACCTGGCTGTCCAGTAGTCCAGGCTGTCCTTGGAACTTGATCACCCACCTCTGCTGAGATTAAATGTGGGTGTCACCATGCTCAGTTCATTTTCCTCTATTTTATTACTTCATCCTCTCGAGTCAGAGCCTCTTACTGAAAGCTCACTGTTTTGGCGAGGCCGACTGACCAGCTTACAGACTTTCTTTTCTCTGCCATCCTTCAATACAATGCTAAAAGGTTACAGACACACATACCCACACATGGATTTTTACATAGATGCTGGGGATTTGAACTCAGGTCTGCATGCTTGATAGCAAGTATTATTACCTACAGAGCCAGAGAATTTAATTTCTACAATGTTTGCCTCTGAAATTGACCTGCTTAGGTCTAAAATCTTACCCTGACACTCCCTACCTGAGAGAGTAGGGCCACTTAATGTCTGTGTCACATATCTATAAATAGGTATGTCACCTATTAGTATGAAAAGTACACAGTAAGTGCTTAGTCCCCCAGACACTGAAACCTAAGGTACTGTTATCAGCCTTATTAACCTGTTTTAAGATATTCTCAAAAAAAGTGTGTTAGCTTGTGGCTTCCTTCTGCTAGCATCTTGAGAGTGATCTAGTATCTTTACTTCTTTGACTAACCATTGTATGTGATTAAACTCTTGAACAACAGTTTAAAATCCCTGATATACCCTACATGTTAGTCTAGCCATAGATGGTGAAGAAGTCATGAGTTTACATCCACCTAAACCATGCAGCTTGCTTTAGAAACAGCCAAGTAATCTGTGTGGGTCACTCAGCATTGCTATGGCCTGTTGGATGCAAGCAACCAAATATAGCTTTTGTTAGATTTCAACCACAAGCTCAAAGTTACTGAGACCATCTTGGAAATCAATATATAAATTAAAACACTGGCTTTTCCATCTACTTGGGAAAAAGATAAAAACAACCATTACTATGCTCTCATTACATATGGTTCATCCAGAACGTCTTAATAAATTACCTTATCTCATCTTCATGACACCACTAATAGCTACGTTTAGCCTTTATCTTATAGCTAAGTTTAGATGCTTTAGTTTCCTCATGCCAGTCAACAGCCTAAATGACAGTTATGAGGCTTGATTTTCAGTCTATTGAACCCAAGCTCATTGCTATAGTATGATCATGAGGTGTGTTTCTGAATGCATTTGCTTATTTTTCTATTTACAGAAAGGGAAAGAAAAGTACAGTACTGGATTGTCAAGATTATTAAAAGACACGAAAATCTTCAGGCCATTGCCAGGCCCACAGTAAGAACTCAATAAACACTGAAAATAGAGTGCTTACAGTTAAAGCCAGCTGTGCCATCAGAACAAAACACCTGGAAACAGCAAGACAGTCTACTCAGCAACCTTTTGTAATTTTTTTCTTCACTCTCCTTAATACAATTTGCTCTAAAGAATCATTTGACTTGTTGTCAATCCCAAAGATACATGGATTTGGCTGGGGAAAATAGCTTTTAAGCTCTCTCTTATAATTTCTGGCTTACATGAATTGTAGAAATATTGTAGGGAACTGGTAAGAGGATTTGGTATGTCTCTAAAGAGCTAAAACAAAACAAAACAAAGCAAAATCAATCCAAGAGCTCATGATTTTTTTTTTTTTTTTTAAATCAATGCCCTGCTCATTTGATTTCTGAAAACAGCCACGGTCTTCAGTTTGGGATCTACTGAAGGCTGCAACTAACTGCATGTAGCCACCAGGTTCAAGGCAGAGTGTGTGAGATTTACAAAAATAATCATGTTGACAAAAGTCGCACCCAAAGTCAGCCCTTTACACGCCCTGGAGGCAAGAAACTTTCTAAAAGGGGAATCGAAGCAGGCCCTAGAGGACAGGTAAGGCTCTACTGACAAGGCAGACTAAGGCCACTGTGGCCAATATTCGGTCGACGCCCCACAGAAAGCCAAGCTCTCCACACCCTTCATCTCCCACCCCTCGCGGGTCTCTCACAGTCCCGCCATCCCTGCCCTCCCCTGCGTCTCGCCAGGGACCTCCTCACTCCTTAGTCCAGGGTTTCGCCGCCAGGATTTCTTGTTGTTGTTTTTTGTCATATTTGTAGATTTCATCGATACTCTGCGCTTCCTGCATGTTGTTGGCCAATTCCCAGGTTTTCTGGGCCATACCACTTCCGGACGCTGCCATGGCCGAGGGACCGGAGAAGCTGTCGCCTCCACAACCAAGATGCAACTTTATTCTACTGGGCCTCAGCGTGCGGGCTTTGGACCTTCCCCACCAGGGTGCACACTCACTAGACTCTCAAGGCAGCCATGACACTTGAGACCGGAGGTGACGTTGGTCCAGACCATTCGCGCGTTGGGGCGCGGCGGCGGCGCAGCGACATAGAAAACACTTCCTTAGGGTTGGCTCGGCTCGGCTCGGCTAAGATCAGTCTTGCGGGTGAAACGAGAACATGCTGGCTCGGAAATCCGTACGTGTGAACTGCGAGGGACGCAAAGCCTCGGTGCGGGAATGGTACAGCCTTTCGCGCCCGAAGGCGGGACTGTTGGCCTGCCAGGAAGGAGTCGGCCGTCTCGGCTCGTACTGCGCAGACTCAGATGCCACCATATTGTGTGTAGGAGGGAACTTGAGTTTGGGGAACTATGTTTATGTGAGTGTAGGTGCTTCAAACGAAATAAATTGTTTGGAATACTAAATGTCTCTAGAGAAACAGAGGTGTAAGTATCTCCGGATTATTGGTTTTGGAGGGGGAAGATCGCGTGACTCTTTTAAGATAATTTGCGGTGTTAAGCCTCCGGGGTTTGTGTTTGGCGTTTCGCTTTTGTGTTTTCGCTACTGTTGCGAGGTGGCAAGCAAAAGTCGCCGATTGCTAAGATTAACTTTTTTGAGGACTTTATAGGGTAACATTTTATACAAGTGTTAGGAGCTGTGAATGCCTTAGGCGCTACTTTTTAAAAAAGGTTTGTCTCAGTGCAGATTTAATCTCCGCAATCTGTGCCTTCCAGCAGTTAAGGTGAAATTTGTTTCAGTCGTATTTTTAGGTTTTCTTCCCTCACATTCTTATCCCCAATTGCCCACTAGACTGTAAGTTGAAGGCATGCATGAAATTTGTGTTTTATTTAATTCTAATATATTTATTTTTTTTTTTTCGTAACACGGTTCTTAAAGACTTCTCCAGCTTCATCATCTTCTTTTAGCTCCCCCAACCCAGCTTTTCATTCTATTAGAACTTTTTTCCTTGGCTTGGTAATATATTAGTTGTTAGGCATTGCTTGAAATGCTCGTCTTGACATTTCTGCTTTAGAGCACACAGATTTTAAAAAGCACAGCTCGGAGATGCCTTTCCTTAACTCTTCGTCAGTAACTGCTCCTTCACAGGAATTCGAAGCCTCTGTAGCTGCTTCACCTGGACCTTTTGCTTTGTGTTGTATTCCCCCAACTCCCCGGGTTTTTGCAGTTCTGGAACTCTGTAGTCCAGGCTGGCCTCAAACTAGAGAGCTGCCTGCTTCTTGAGTGCCTGCTTCTTGATTCAAGGCGTGCACCACTACAGCCCGTCTGTATCCTCTTCTAATGCAGGTGCTTATAGCTTGGGCTACAGGAGACCCTGTTTCAAAAAGTCAAGGAGCTGGGCAAACAAAACAGAGCAAGGACATTGCAACATTATTCTAATTCCAGTACTTGGGAGGTGGAGAATGGAGAATCAAGAGTTCCAACCCCGCTTTCTCCCTGGACTATTGGAGACAAAATAATGAAACCAAAAATAAAAATAGAACCTTCTTACAGTATAACTTAGGGCACACTAGGGACATTAGAGTACATTAGTATCTTTAGTTCTTTCTGAGCTTTTCCAGTGGTAACAATAATACACAGCCACTCGAAACATACAGAATAACATGTTGAAATGGTAATGAAAGCCCAGGACAGAGAGTTGACCAGACTGCTGGTGCGGACATTCCTCCTCTCACAGCCACACTTCATGACTTCCTGGGCTTGGACGGCTGGGATTTAGCCTGGGAGTGGCCACATTTCTGGAATCCCTGGGCACCGCAGCGGGTGCACCGGGTGACCTCCGGGGCTGCAGGGGGCGCCCTTGGCCGCGCGGCCTCCGCCAGCAGCCCGAGGGGGCGGGGCCGCGCCTGGCCGTTGGTGGAGGGCGGGCGGGGGGCTGGGCTTGGGAGGCGGAGCCCTGAGCGGGCGACCGGTTTTTAGGTCCGCGCCGGGGTCGCCGGAACCACCGACTGTGGAGCCCGCCGGGAGCGTGGCTTCTCGCTGGGAGTAAGTCCCTGGGTAGCGAGTGTGGAAGGCTGTGCGAAGAGTCGGCGCCCTGGCGCTGGAGGCCGGCCCGGGTCGCTGTAGCCGGGCGGGGGTTCGAGCCTGCCGGGCGGAGCCGGGAAGCTCCGGGGTGTTGTGGGGGCAGGGTTTGAGGCGCGGGTCGCGAGGCGGTGGCCCGGTTTGGCCCCAGGTCCTGGTCCCGAGGCTGCCGGGCTGGGGGCGGTGCCCTGCACACGCGCAGCAGACTCCCGGGCCGCCTCTGGGCCCGCCGGTTGCCTGACAACGCGTTGACGCTTTCAGAGGCATCTGCCACCCGCTGCGTCTCTGGAGACCTTAGTGGCTCTCCTGCGCCTTCTCTTCTGCTGGCGCATCGCTGCTAAGTCTCACAGAGTGCTTGCACCTGGAGGGTTGGCTAATGTTTAACACTTTGCAAGTTAAACTTAATCTTCTCCATATCCCTATGAAATCTGCTGCTTTTTTCTCACGGTGGCTGCTTGAGGAGAGAACTTTCTCGGCCTTGATATTAGTATCTTTGTGTGGAATTAGAATCAGGTTTGAAAGAAATACGTACTGTGTGTGTGTGTGTCTATATATATATATATATATATATATATATATATATATATATGTGTGTGTGTGTGTGTGTGTGTGTATCTATCTTAGTTTTCTCTCCTCCTACAGAATTCCAGCTGTCAAACTCCGTCATCGGCCATGGCTGCAAGTGTCTACGTTTTGAGCCATTTTTTCCAGACCCGAATCAAGTTTTCATTAAATGTTAGCAGTGAGACTCATCTTTTGAGATATATCTGGCTCTGAAGATAATAAGATTAAGAAGCTAAAGTAGAAGAAGTTTTGATAAGACCTAGTTTTCTTTCTTTTTTTTTAATTTTTAATATTTTTTTATTACATATTTTCCTCAATTACATTTCCAATGCTATCCCAAAAGTCCCCCCATTACCCCCCCCCCCCCCCCCCACTTCCCTACCCACCCATTCCCAATTTTTTGGCCCTGGCGTTCCCCTGTACTGGGGCATATAAAGTTTGTGTGTCCAATGGGCCTCTCTTTCCAGTGATGGCCGACTAGGCCATCTTTTGATACATATGCAGCTAGAGTCAAGAGCTCCGGGGTACTGGTTAGTTCATCATGTTGTTCCACCTATAGGGTTGCAGATCCCTTTAGCTCCTTGGGTATTTTCTTTAGCTCCTCCATTGGGAGCCCTGTGATCCATCCAATAGCTGACTGTGAGCATCCACTTCTGTGTTTGCTAGGCCCTGGCATAGTCTCACATGAGACAGCTATATCTGGGTCTTTTCAGCAAAATCTTGCTAGTGTATGCAATGGTGTCAGCGTTTGGAAGCTGATTATGGGGTGGATCCCTGGATATGGCAGTCTCTAGATGGTCCATCCTTTCGTCACAGCTCCAAACTTTGTCTCTGTAACTCCTTCCATTGGTGTTTTGTTCCCAATTCTAAGAAGGGTCACAGTGTCCACACTTTGGTCTTCATTCTTCTTGAGTTTCATGCGTTTAGCAAATTGTGTCTTCTATCTTGGGTATCCTAAGTTTTGGGCTAATATCCACTTATCAGTGAGTACATATTGTGTGAGTTCCTTTGTGATTGTGTTACCTCACTCAGGATGATGCCCTCCAGATCCATCCATTTGCCTAGGAATTTCATAAATTCATTCTTTTTAATAGCTGAATAGGGTATGGGGGACTTTTGGGATAGCATTGGAAATGTAATTGAGGAAAATACGTAATAAAAAAATCCATTATGTAAATGTACCACATTTTTTGTATCCATTCCTTTGTTGAGGGGCATCTGGGTTCTTTCCAGCTTCTGGCTATTATAAATAAGGCTGCTATGAACATAGTGGAGCATGTGTCCTTATTACCAGTTGGAACATCTTCTGGATAAAAGCCCAGGAGAGGTATTGCTGATTCTACCAGTAGTACTATGTCCAATTTTCTGAGGAACCGCCACCCTGATTTCCAGAGTGGTTGTACAAGCTTGCAATCCCACCAACAATGGAGGAGTGTTCTTCTTTCTCCACATCCTCGCCAGCATCTGCTGTCACCTGAATTTTTGATCTTAGCCATTCTGACTGGTGTGAGGTGGAATCTCAGGGTTGTTTTGATTTGCATTTCCCTGATGATTAAGGATGTTGAACATTTTTTCAGGTGTTTCTCTGCCATTCGGTATTCCTCAGGTGAGAATTCTTTGTTCAGTTCTGAGCCCCATTTTTTTAATGGGGTTATTTGATTTTCTGGAGTCCACCTTCTTGAGTTCTTTATATATATTGGATATTAGTCCCCTATCTGATTTAGGATAGGTAAAGATCCTTTCCCAGTCTGTTGGTGAAGACCTAGTTTTCAAACAGTTTGTACAGTGTAAGGTCCTAAAAGCAATCAAAACAATTTTATAGCTGGGTGTGGTGGCACATGCTTTTAATCCCTCCACTTTGGAGACAGAGGTAAGCAAATCTCTTGAGTTCTAAGCCAACCAGAGTTATATAGTGAGACCCTGTCTCCAGGGGGGAAAGAAAAGAAAAGAAAAAATGGCCTTATAGAAAGCCAGTTATTCTAAGAAGCTAAGTTTTATGTTGAAGAATGGCTTGTCATGTTGATAAGCAAAAAAGAGCTCCAAAAATGTAGGGAGACACTTTTTTTCTTTTTTGTTTTGTCCCCCCCCCCTTTTTGTGAACTTGCTGGGGTAAAGTATTTGCTGACGTGCTCCCATAGAGAGGATCTTTCTCTCTGGAATCTCTGGGATGGCCTGGGAGGGGAGCAGATAGGTTTAGATAAGGCAAACAGGAAAGGATGCTTTCAGGACACCTTTTCTAAAATGTGGTTTTTAGAAAAGCATCTCTTTAACTATTACAAACTTAAGCAAATTCCATCTCTTTAGGTGTGAGCCTAGCCTTTAATGCTTGAGACATCACCAGCCCTCTACACTACTTTATAAACATCCTCCTGAGTGTGCTGTGCTGTGCCCCTTAGAGAAGTGTATTAGCAGTTGTGCATGGCCAGAGCTACTGCATGACTGCCTGCTGCTGTCAGTGATGTATCAGGATGGCTGCTCAGGCTTTAATGCTTTCATTTATTTATTGGCTCCCGAATGGATCCTGTTCTCCAACCTCATGCTCTTCCCTCAGTAACATAACATAGGCGTCTTTAGCAAAGTTCCGAGTGATTTGTCCAGATTTGGATGGTACCCATAGTCACATGCTCATGTATATGCTAAGGAGAAGACGACTGTGAGACCCTTTCTGGGTGGTTTAATGAGAAACTTCATTTTCCCCTCTGTCTTTTATGCCTGCCCTTGTTCTTGTCTACATCTTATTTCTCCCTGAGCATCTGTCCCTAGTCCTTTTTTCTTGTAGTAGAGTCATTTTTTGCAGGTAGCTGCCTCTTTTTTTTTTCTTTCTTCGAGACAGGGTTTCTCTGTGTAGCCCTGTCTGTCCTGGAACTCACTTTGTAGACCAGGCTGGCCTCGGACTCAGAAATCTGCCTGCCTCTGCCTCCCGAGTGCTAAGATTAAAAGTGTGCGCCATCACGCCCAGCCAGGTAGTTGCCTCTTAGAGTTTTAATATTTTGGGGGTATATTTGTGAGATAGGGTCTCCATGTGTAGCCTAAAGTACCTCTCGTGCCTTGTCCTTCCAAGTCCTGGGATAATAGGTATGAGCCACATATCAAACACAACTTGTGGCCCCTCCCCACATCAGGTGTTTGGGATTGGGTGGCAGTGATCTCCTACGAAGCTACAGCCCCAACCCAATAACAAATAATAAATACATACATAGCTATAGCCCCCTCCCAATTCAGTGTCAACAGAAGTATTAATATTGCTAACTTTTTAAAATTGAAGATTTGTTTTTAGAATTATTTATTTTATGAGAATATACTGTAGCTGTCTTCAGACACACCAGAAGAGGGCATCAGATCCCATTACAGATGGCTGTGAGCCACCATGTGGTTGCTGGGAATTGAACTCAGGACCTCTGGAAGAGCAGTCAGTGCTCTTACCCCTGAGCCATCTCTCCAGCCCCAATATTGCAAGTTTTTGAGACACTGTCTTGCCATATAATATGCTCAAGCTGTCCTGGAACTCACTATATATTTGATGAAAGTTCTAGACATTTTAATTGTTGGTATCTTTACTGAATCCTTTAATGCTATCTCATATTTGCTCCCCAAATCCTAGACTGACTAGACTGTTGTCATGGCAGGGGATATGATCTAAATATTAATGCAAGAATCATGTGTTATTTTAGTCACCCTCCCCACAAATCTAGCATCGCTTGCAGTCTAGAATTGTACCCTGGTTTACAAGGGGAGTCATGCTCTGTTTCCCATTTTTCCATATTGGGGAGAGCATGTGCTCTGTCCTAGTTAGGAGAGGAAGAGATGGAGAGAATGTTTCCCCTTGTGTTGAGTTGGACTATGACAGCAGGTATCAGTAACCATTTTTTTTTTTGTTTGTTTGTTTGTTTTTTGTTTTTTTTTCGAGACAGGGTTTCTCTGTATCGCCCTGGCTGTCCTGGAATTCACTTTGTAGACCAGGCTGGCCTCGAACTCAGAAATCCGCCTGCCACTGCCTCCCAACTGGACTATTTAAATCTCACTCTATTTTAAATCTAGAGGCTTTCCCTCCATTCCTCTCTTATTCCCTCCCTTTCTCTCACCTTTTCTTTTACTTTTTTTTTTTTTTTTTGTGGGGGAGGTTAGGGTAGGCCTTTTTTTATTTTGGAAATTGATTCAGAATCTTATGCGTACTAAGTACATGCTCTGTTTTCAAGATGTACCTCTAGCCTGGATGTTTTAAAAAAGTGAATATACAAAGACTATGATAATATAGTGGTAGTTAATAAAGTAACTGGTTTAGTATCAGAGTCTTTGTTACATAGGTGATTTGTTATTTTTTTCTTCATAACTCTGTAGTAAGTAGTATTTTGATTTTATAAATGGAGACACTGGATTTTTAGTCCAGATCTTTTGGTGAAACTATTTTTTTTTTCTTTTTTCTTTTTTTTTTTTTTTTTTCGAGACAGGGTTTCTCTGTGTACCCTGGCTGTCCTGGAACTCACTCTGTAGACCAGGCGGCCTTGAACTCAGAAATCCGCCTGCCTCTGCCTCCCGAGTGCTGGGATAAAAGGTGTGCGCCACCATGCCCAGCGAAACTAATTTTTTTAAATTACTTTTATTCTTTTATAGTCTAACCGTTGCCCCTCTCCTCCTCCCTTCTGTATCCAAGAGGATGTCCCCCCTTACCCCACCAGACCTCCCCATTCCCTGGGGCCTCTAGTCTCTAGAGGGTTAGCTTTCTCCCACTGAGGCCAGACCAGGCAGTCCTCTGTTATAAATGAGTCGGGGGGCCTTAGACCAGCTCATGTATGCTGCCTGGTTGGTGGCTCACTGAGAGATCTCTGGGGTCCAGGTTAGTTGAGACTGCTGGTCTTCCTATGGGGTCACCCTTCTCCTCAGATTCTTCCAGCATTTCCTTAATTCAACCACAGGGTCCCAGACTTCAGTCTAATGGTTGGGTGTAAGTATCTGCATCTCTCTCTGTCATCTGCTTGTTGCCTCTCAGAGGACAGCTAGGCTCCTATCTGTAAGCACTTCATAGCATCAGTAATAGTGTCAGGCCTTGGAGCTGTCCCTTGAGAGATAGATCTCAAGTTGGGCCAGTCACTGGATTGATCGTCTTTCCCTCAGCCTCTTCTCCATTTTTGTTCCTGCAGTTCTTTCAGAAGGGAACAATTCTGGGTCAGAATTTTTGGCTGTGGGATGGCAACCCTACCTCTCCACTTGATGCCCTGTCCTTCTACTGGAGGTGGACGTTACAAGTTCCCTCTCCCCAGTGTTGGGCATTTCATCTAAGGTTTCTCCTTTTGAGCCCTGAGAGTCTCTCACCTCCCAGGTCTCTGGTGCTTTCTAGAGGGTCCCTATACCTCTTACCTCCCAAGGTTATCTGTTTCCATTCATTCTGCTGGCCCTCGGCTTCACTCCTGGCCCCTGACCCCATACCTGATGGTGTTTTCCTTTTCCCCTCCCTTTCCCTCTCCCCTCTCCAACCCAGGCTTTTCCCACTGCCTCCTGTGATTGTTTTCTTCTCCGTCCCAAGGAGGATTGAGGCATCATCACTTGGACCCTCTGGTTGTTAACCTTGAGTTAATAACCAGAAGGTTCTTGAGTTCTGTGGATTGTATCCTAGGTATTTTGTACTTTTTGTGCTAATGTCAACTTATTAGTGAGTACATAGCATGCAAGTCCTTTTGAGTCTGAGTTACCTCACTCAGGATCATACTTTCTAGTTCCATCCATTTAACTGCAAAAATCCGTAATGTCCTCATTCTTTTTTTTTTTTAATATGAATATAAATATATAATTTTACACTGCAAATATAATGTACATGTAAAAATATTAATTTGTAGAAAATCTTAATTACATGAGTTATTTTTTAAGGAAAAAATTTAAAACCACAATTCTTTCTTTAATTGGAAAGAAGTTAACATTGATTTCCAAAACCTAGAGAACCAGTACAAAGTTTTTTTTTTTTTTTTGGGTTTTTTTTTTATTTACATTTCTTTTTTTTTTTTGATTTTTAATATTTTTATTACATATTTTCCTCAATTACATTTCCAATGCTATCCCAAAAGTCCCCCATAGCGCCCCCCACTTCCCTACCCACCCATTCCCATTCTTTTGGCCCTGGCATTCCCCTATATTGGGGCATATAAAGTTTGCAAGTCCAATGGGCCTCTCTTTCCATTGATGGCCGACTAGGCCATCTTTCGATACATATGCAGCTAGAGACAAGAGCTCCGGGGTTCTGGTTAGTACATCATGTTGTTCCAACAATAGGGTTGCAGATCCCTTTAGCTCCTTGGGTACTTTCTCTAGCTTCTCCATTGGGAGCCCTGTGATACATCCAATAGCTGACTGTGAACATCCACTCCTGTGTTTGCTAGGCCCCGGCATCGTCTCACAAGAGACAGCTATATTTGGGTCCTTTCAGCAAAATCTTGCTAGTGTATGCAATGGTGTCAGCGTTTAGAAGCTGATTATGGGATGGATCCCTGGATACGGCAGTCTCTAAATGGTCCATCCTTTCATCACAGCTACGAACTTTGTCTCTGTAACTCCTTCCCTGGGTGTTTTGTTCCCAATTCTAAGAAGGTGCACAGTGTCCACACTTTGGTCTTCATTCTTCTTGAGTTTCATGCGTTTATCAAATTGTATCTTATATCTTGGGTATCCTAAGTTTTGGGCTAATATCCACTTATCAGTGAATACATATTCACTGTGTGTGAGTTCTTTTGTGATTGTGTTACTTCACTCAAGATGATGCACTCCAGGTCCATCCATTTGGCTAGGAATTTCATAAATTCATTCTTTTTAATAGCTGAGTAGTACTCCATTGTGTAAATGTACCATAATTTCTGTATCCATTCCTCTGTTGAGGGACATCTGGGTTCTTTCCAGCTTCTGGCTATTAAAAATAGGGCTGCTATGAACATAGTGGAGCATGTGTCCTTTTTACCGGTTGGGACATCTTCTGGATATATGCCCAGGAGAGGTATTGCTGGATCCTCCGGTAGTACTATGTCCAATTTTCTGAGGAACCGCCAGACTGATTTCCAGAGTGGTTGTACAAGCTTGCAATCCCACCAACAATGGAGGAGTGTTCCTCTTTCTCCACATCCTCGCCAGCATCTGCTGTCACCTGAATTTTTGATCTTAGCCATTCTGACTGGTGTGAGGTGGAATCTCAGGGTTGTTTTGATTTGCATTTCCCTGATGATTAAGGATGTTGAACATTTTTTCAGGTGCTTCTCTGCCATTCGGTATTCCTCAGGTGAGAATTCTTTGTTCAGTTCTGAGCCCCATTTTTTAATGGGGTTATTTGACTTTCTGGAGTCCACCTTCTTGAGTTCTTTATATATATTGGATATTAGTCTCTTATCTGATTTAGGATAGGTGAAGATCCTTTCCCAATCTGTTGGTGGTTTTTTTGTCTTATTGATGGTGTCTTTAGCCTTGCAGAAGCTTTGTAGTTTCATGAGGTCCCACTTGTCAATTCTCGATCTTACAGCACAAGCCATTACTGTTCTATTCAGGAATTTTTCCCCTGTGCCCATATCTTCAAGGCTTTTCCCCACTTTCTCCTCTATAAGTTTCAGTGTCTCTGGTTTTATGTGAAGTTCCTTGATCCACTTAGACTTGACCTTAGTACAAGGAGATAGGAATGGATCGATTCGCATTCTTCTACATGTTAACAACCAGTTGTGCCAGCACCATTTGTTGAAAATGCTGTCTTTCTTCCACTGGATGTTTTTAGCTCCCTTGTCGAAGATCAAGTGACCATAGGTGTGTGGCTTCATTTCTGGGTCTTCAATTCTATTCCATTGGTCTATTTGTCTGTCACTATACCAGTACCATGCAGTTTTTATCACAATTGCTCTGTAGTAGAGCTTTAGGTCCGGCATGGTGATTCCACCAGAGGTTCTTTTATCCTTGAGAAGAGTTTTTGCTATCCTAGGTTTTTTGTTATTCCAGATGAATTTGCAGATTGCACTTTCTAATTCGTTGAAGAATTGATTTGGAATTTTGATGGGGATTGCATTGAATCTGTAGATTGCTTTTGGCAAGATAGCCATTTTTACAATGTTGATCCTGCCAATCCATGAGCATGGGAGATCTTTCCATCTTCTGAGATCTTCTATAATTTCTTTCTTCAGAGACTTGAAGTTTTTATTATACAGATCTTTCACTTCCTTAGTTAGAGTCACATGTCCTCATTCTTAATAGCTGAATAGTATTCCATGTGTAAATGAACTGCATTTTCTGTATCT
Source organism: Mus caroli (assembly GCF_978045245.1). Lineage (NCBI taxonomy): Eukaryota > Metazoa > Chordata > Mammalia > Rodentia > Muridae > Mus > Mus caroli. The sequence continues at coordinate 6,977,483 of NW_028227256.1, forward strand.
ATTCTTCCGTTATGGGACACCTGGGTTGTTTCTAGCTTCTGGTTATCACAGATAAGGCTGATGTGAACAGTGGAACACACACGTGCCCCTGGGGTATGGTGGGGCATCTTTAGGGTATATGCCCAAGAGTCTTCCGGTAGGTCTATTTCCAGTTTTCTGAGGAACCTCCAGATTGATTTCCTGAGTGGTTACACCAGTTTTGTCACACCAGCAATGGAGGAGGAGTGTTCCTCTTTCTCCACATCCTTGCCAACATGTACTGTCACCTGAGTTTTTGATCTTAGCCATTCTGATTGCTGTAAGGTGGAATCTCAGGGTCATTTTGATTTGCATTTCCCTGATGACTAAAGACTTTGAACATTTCTTTAAGTGCTTCTTAGCCATCCTTCACAGACATGGAAAGAGTGAAAACGATTCTTAACAATAAAAGAACTTCTGGGGGAATCACTATACCTGACCTCAAGCTATATACAGAGCAATAGTGATAAAAACTGCATGGTATTTGTACAGAGACAGACAGGTCAATGAATGGAATTGAATTGAAGACCCAGAAATAAACCCACACACTTATAGACACTTGGTCTTTGACAAAGAAGCCAAAAATATACAACGGAAAAAAGAAAGCATCTTCAGTAAATGGTGCTGGCCTAACTGGCAGTCTGTATGTAGCAAAATGAAAATAGATCCATATTTGTCACCTTATACAAAGCTCAAGTCCAGGTAGGTCAAGGACCTCAACACAGAACCAGATACACTGAATCTAATAGAAGAGAAAGAGCCTTGAACTTATTAGCATGGGGAATGGGGAGGTGGGGAAATTCCCTAAACAGAACTCCAATGGCTCAGGCTCTAAGATCAAGAATTGATAAATGGGACCTCATGAAGTTGAAAAGCTCTGTAAGGCAAAGGACATAGTCAGTAGGACAAATTGGCAACCTACAGATTGGAAAAAAAAAACTTCACTAACCCCACATCTGATAGAGGGCTAATATCCAAAGTATATAAAGAACTCAAGAAGCTAACCTCCAAAACACCAAACAACTCAATTAAAAGTGGGATATAGAGCTAAACAGAATTCACAACAGAGGAAACTGTTTTTCTTGAAAACTATTTCTCATCTATGTGCTATGTAGCTTCTGGAGAAAATTACCTGATAATAATACCATGAAAAAAATGTACATTTTATAGTGTCTGGACAATGCAGAATCACATTTAGTCTTTTTTTTTTTTTTTTTTCCAGCAGATTTTGGATGGGGCGATTTAATCCTTAAATTATAAACATTCTTAGTATATTTTGTTTCTTGGCCTTGCCCGTCAGTCCAGCCTCCATTATCTACTAAATAACTTGTGCATAATTTACTGGTTGAAATGCTTTTATGTAAATTGTTGCACACTTTTAGGAATACCAAGAAAAGCAGCCATGATGGCTACAAGGGTTTCATTGTTTATGCCTTTGTGTCCTGTTGATAGTAAAACGTTGTACAGGGTATCAGCACCAGATAACCTGTTTATGTGCATAGCAGCAAAACCCCGCCATGCAGAAACAGAGCCCCAAGACTGGAATGACCATTGCTTCTTTACCAGTTTCATTTTAACCTCATACTATAGTTAAGATTTATTATGAATTTTTAATTAGAATTTAATTAAAAATTTTCCCACTTCCTGATGGCAAAGTTCTGTTCTCTTTCACTTTTTCCGAAGTCACCCAGTTCAAGATCCAGTCATATAATTATTTCCCAGCACCCTCTTACTAAGAAACTTGGGTTGCCATTATTGTGTGTTCTTCATGCATCCATACATCAGTGTAGTAGTAGTTTATCTAAATTGTTTAACTACAGTATTGCTCCTAATAGTCTTTGGCAAAAGGTCATTACTGGGGAAAAGGCTATTGGTTAATAGATACTTTATGGTAGTTACTGTTACCTAAGATGAGTTTCAGAAGTTGTAGTAATAATTGGTACTAAGTTACTGTTAGGAGGGAATCCTGACATTTTATCCAGCTTCAGTTCTTCCTCATTCATTCAAGTGAACATTGCCCAGCATTTACTTGTGGGTTATCCCTACCTGTGTTCATTTGACCCCATGTTTGTCCTTGTATCTTAAATAGTTGCGTTCTGTTTTGATGGAGTATATTGAAGATTGACTGCTTTAAACTTGGGCTCTTTTCTGCCTGTCTCTGTCCTGAGTAGGGAGTAACTGAGATGGCAAGTGCTTAGCATTTCTGTCTGTTGAAAACACTTACTTACCTCTTAAGCAAACATCCTTGATGTTGTTCAGATGTGATTCTTGAATTTTAACCATGTTTGGAAATTTCTGTTAGCATGTCTTACTAGTTTCAACTTAATGTATGTGAACTAAACTTTTTCAAACCAGACAGCTTGCTGGGATTTGTGTTTTAGGGTTCCATATCTCCAGGCCTTGTGGCATTAGTGACTAGTAGCTCCTTCTTGTCCCATATTTTGTTACTGAATTTGATACATTTTTAGAAGAAAAGTATTTTTTTTTTCCTAGAAACTAGAAACATTACAGTTTCTGTCCAGTGTGGTGATACATACCTTTAATCTCAGCACTCTGGCTGGATAGATAGATAGGTGGGTATCTTAGAGTGCAAGGCCAACCTGATCTACATAGTAATTTCAGGTTAGTCAGGACTACGTAGAGAGATTCATCCTTTCTTTCTCTCTCTCTCTCTCTCTCTCTCTCTCTTTCTTTCCTTTCTTTCTTTCTTTCTTTCATTTATTATTATATATGTAAGTACACTGTAGCTGTCTTCAGACACTCCAGAAGAGGATGTCACATCTCATTACAGATGGTTGTGAGCCACCATGTGGTTGCTGGGAATTGAACTCAGGACCTCTGGAAGAGCAGTCAGTGCTCTTAACCTCTGAGCCATCTCTCCAGTCCCCAAGAGATCCTTTCTTAAAAACAAGAATAACAAAACTAGCTTTGGTGAAGAAAGTAATCTTTTTAAGAAGTTGTAAATAATATACACTGAACACACAGGTCTTGCAGCTGTTGTGGGTTCGTAAGAGTGAGAGCTGGCTCATTCCCAGAACTCAGCATTTCTCAGCAGCCCTCCCCAGCTTCCATCTCCTGGATTCTTTTTCTCGTTTCCGTGATGCTCTCGAGTCCTGGCTGTGTGAACATAGATGTCCTTTTTGGGTTCACACATTCACAGTCACATATTCTTTTCAGCACAGACCAGTTGTGGATGTGTTAGCAATGGTCCCTGCAGAAAGAGAAGCACCTCTGACTAAAGTGCATAGTCACACAGATCTGTGTGTATGAATGTACATATGTAGCAGGCAGTTTGACAGCACAATAACCGTAGTATGTTCCCTCCTAGGGCCTTTGGTTCACTCTGTTCAACATGCCTCAGATCCAAGCGGAAAGTGGTTGGTCATCCCTTCATAACAGTCATACTACCATTTGCCACAGTGGGCATATCTTCCCTATCAGGGTCTGGTGCTGGGTAGGACCATGGATGGCCACCCTGCTCCTAGTGGTCTATATAACATCTTCTAAGCTAATTACAAAGTGGAATTTTTTTAGAAAAAGGAATTTGGATAGGAGGTTCCTTGAATAGCTAGACTGTGCTCTCAGAGACATAAATTATTAACTGAAAATCTTGGTGCTAGATATGGGATTATCCATGAGTTTGTGCTCATGAAGGTTCTGGAGGTTTCTCAGAAAGCACAGTTATTGTCTTTTTCCTTGGTTGCCAACCACAACTAGGTGATAACACTCCATTGCTGAGGACACCATATGTTTGGCTTGTAGAGCATAGAGAAAGCAGACTTGAACTGACTAGGAAGCTTACTCTCTTGTGTAGCTTATATATGATCCATTTATGTGAAACTTCCAAGTTAGACAATTATGGCAATAGGTAAGACATGATTAGTTCTCTGAGATCAGAGGAGGAGTGACTGTAGAGGGGAAAACCCCTGTGTGTTGTTGACCCTGTCTGGAGAGTTGGACAGAGACATTGTGTCTCAGAATAAGGCTTGTTTTTAAAGTTAAGCACAAGGGAGGCAGCCTGTGGGCAAACTCTTAAACAGATGCTAAGCCCAGGAAAAGGATACATAGCTTTTTAGCATCTGCAGGGTCCTGCACTGCTGTTCTCATCGCATTAGAGAGGAGTTACGTTACTCATGGGCTCTCCTGCTCAGGACACTTTTCTTTTTGTTGTGTTTTGGGGGTTGGGGGAGCCTTATCATGTAGCCTTGGGTCTCCTAGATCACTGTCTAGAATAGGCTGCCTGGTCGAGCTTACAGAGCTACCCTTGCCTCTGCTTCCAGGTGCTAGGATTCAGATGCTGGGTGAGTGCAGCCACTCCTAGCCTTCATCACGATGAGTTTCCCAGCAGTGTCTCAGCACCCTTGAAAGTCTGCATGGGATTTTTACTATTTGAATAAAGCAGATGTTATTCTCTGCCTATTTTATGCACATATGTGCCCTTACTATCTGGGAAATCTTTGTTTAGGACAAGCTCAGGTACTCAGTTTTAGGCTATCACAGAAAGGTTATAATAATATTCTTTATTAATATATTAACTATACATACTACTTTTTTTTTTTTTTTGGAGACAGGGTTTCTCTGGCCTTGAACTCAGACATCTGCCTGCTTCTGCCTCTTAAGTACTAGGATTAAAGAGGTGTGCCCCAAAGACTTACAATTAATTTCAAATAGTTTTTTTTAGAGAAACGTATTTTAAAGATTTAAGCTTTTCATTTCCTTTTGTTCTTTGATTGTGTGACTATGGATTGTGGTAGTGGCTGCCGATCTCATTTGTTACTACTTTTTTTTCTTTTACTTATCATATAATTGTATAGACTGTTTCATTGTGAAGTTTTCTTTCATGCATATAAAGTACTTTGACCATATTTCTCTTTCTGTACATTAACCTGCATTGTAGCCTCTTCTGGGAAATTGAAGAGGAAGAGACAGATGGTATTGATGTTTATGCGTCAGTATGAAGTTCACAATATGATAATAGAGTGAAGACCTTGTTTACAATATGATAAGTATGGACTAAGACCTTGTTTTAATACTTAGCTAAAACCACTGCAATATCATTGTGCTCACTGGAGACTTTTTTTTTTTTTTCAGAATCTACAAAATGGCAGATAGCTTGGATGAATTTATTGAAGAGCAAAAAGCAAAACTGGCCAAAGACAAAGCAGAATTGGAAAGTGATCCACCTTACATGGAGATGAAGGCAAGATTAGTAATTGTCTTGCAATGTGTTTCATTAAATTGGATTTAGTGGTGTACTCCTTTAATCGCAGCATTTGGGAGGCAGAGGCCTTTGAATTACTGTAGTTTGAGGCCAGCCTAATCTATATAGCAAGAATTCTATGCTAGTCAGAGCTACATAATGACACCCTGCCTCAAAAGCAGACAAACAAAACCAGTTCTGCCCCGAAAACCCAACCAACAACGATAAAAACCCAACTTAACATGCTTCATTGAGACTGTTTCTGAGGGCTACACCAGTGAGGCATTTGGACTTTTGTTTCATACTTGGGTTTGCTTGGGACACCATTGTTCTGGTTCTGAGACTGACTAGGTATCAGGTGAGGGGTTTTGAGTGTACTTTTTGGTGGGATTTTTTGATCTCACAATATTCTGTTTTGTAAGTGTTGTAATAATTGATTAACAAGCTGAACAGAAGACAGGTTAAACCTCAAGATTTTTATGAGAAAAATAGTATTAAATGAATAATAAATGTTTTGAAATACATATTAGTAAATTTACACGGGTAATTTATTCTGTACTATTTGCTTTTTAGAACAAGATGTTATAGTTGTTTCTGAAAAGCAATGTCTGGAAAGTTTTCTTAAGTTGTTTTTATTTTGACATAAGAGTTGTTGTATTTAGCAGATACTGAGATTGTGCTAGGAGCCATGCTGGGCTCTGGGAACACTGCACTGATGCAGACAGATGCCGTCTCTCATGGGCTCAGAAAGTGTTAACAAGTTGGCCTGTGCCATGGGTTCTATGTCATGAGCTTATCTGTATAAAATGGCTTGCTGTAAGACACTTCTGACTTACATGTTTCCCACTGTCTCATTTGGTTTAGCATCTGTCCCACACAGATAACCAAATTAAGATGATACGACATAATAACTGTACATTTTATTATATAAGTTAACATGATAGTACTCATATGAGTAGGGTACAGCTTTAAAAGGTTATATTCAGTGCAGCATTTGAATAAGTGTCTTTTATTATAATTTTCCATGCAAATAAACTTGAGGCATTGGGAAGCTGAATGAGACTGAGATGCGGAGTTGGAAGAATAGGCTTTGATTCCTGACATTGACTAAGTGCATGTCCTTTTAAGCACTGGCCATGGTTGTCTTCCTTCGAAACAGTCTACTTTGTAAAAGGAGTTAAAGCAAGGGCTTTGTGTGTACCATTGTCTCTAGTCAGGACATCTTTATGATGTAGGGGTATTTTGTTTTTTGTTTGTTTTGTTCTGGAGATCAAGAAAATGAGACCAGAGGCGTTAAATGATTCGTTCAGGTAGACAAGGGGATGGCTTTAAATTACTATCCTCATCTAGTGGCAGGGCATGCTCACAGTTACTTGATATGGAGGGTGAGTGTGCATGTTTGAGCATATTACTGTACAGCTTTATTCAATCTTTATATACCAGTTCAAGAGTCATTGCTTGTTGAGATCTTGTGGTTCCCCCCACCCCCCCAGCATCTCTGGGTCTTTAAATTTCCTCTATCTTGTCTTTATAGCCCCTCCCTATACGTGCGTGTATCTGAGTGTCTGTTGTATATGTTCATATGGGTGTGTCCACACATGCATGTGGTTGAGTGTGTATGGAAGGAAGCCTGATGTCCACAATAGATGTTGTCCTTGATTGCTGCCACCTTCTTTTTGAGATGGAGGCTTTTCACTCAACCTGGAGTTTCTAGAATTTGCTGTGCTACCTGGCTGATGAACTTCAAGATCTGTCTGTCTGTGATCTCTCAGAGTTTGGGTTACAGACACACGTTGCTGGGCCTGGCTTTTACATGGGTGTTGGGAATACAAGCTCAGGTCCTCAGACTTGCACAGGGGGCACTTCACTGACTGAGCCATCTCCTCATCTCCACTCTTTCCATATCATGCATATGTAAATATTACATGTAAGGACAGCATCACATAACAACTACATTTGCTTTGTGTCTCCAGCCTATCCCCTAGCCTCCTGGCCCAATAGCAGAAGCTTCCCAATTTTGTTCTTCACTCTTAGTTTGTAGTGTCTGGCCAGTGTACTTACTGGTAACTCTTTTTAGAGGATGGATTGGGTATCAGGACCGTTGTTACAGTATGCAAGTAACTTTGGTTGATTTCTCAAACTTGACACCCCAATCTCTGTGCTGGGTAACTTTCTCTAAGTTATTTACTGTGTCAAATAAGTTAAATTGTATATTTTGTGGACTTCTCCCCTTTGATTTGTAAATATCATGTCTTTTCCAGGGAAAGGCATCACAGAAACTCTCTGAAAACAGTAAAATATTAATCTCTATGGCTAAGGAGAACATACCACCAAACAGCCAACAACAGCCCAAGGGATCCTTAGGTATGGCACTATATGTGCGGAACTAATTTTAAGATATCCTTTCTTTGTAGGGCATTGTGAAAGAGATTGGTTTCTTCAGGGAAAAAGATTTCTTTGGATCTTCATTTTTGAGTCTTACATATGGCAATGGGGTTTGTGTATGAAATGTAACTCAGAGAATTTTACCTATTTCATTGATGTTGCCTAATTGTAATTGGTGAAAATGATATTAGAAACTGTGTGTGATGTAACTAAAAATTAGTAATAAAAATTTTAAGTGTGTTTATGTATATGTATACATGAGAGAGCCTGTATTGTTTTAAATTCAAAGAAGGGTCTAGCAAGATGGCTCAGACTGGTAAAGATGCTTGCCACCAAGCCTCAGGACCTGAGTTTGCTCCCCAGGACCCATATGGTGGTGTGCACATACATATACAAGTAAATTTATTTACTAAGACAGAGCAAGGAAGTATAAAGTATATGAAAAGTTATTTTGTTAGGGACCATTTTTTGTGTGTATGTATATGCACATGTATATGTGTGCATATATGTGTAGTGGCCAGAGGTCATCCTTGGACTGTAGTTCCTCAGAGGAGGTCTACTTTTTGAGACAGAGACATTCACTGGAAGCTGAGTTTGCCAATTAGACTATGCTTGCTGGCCATCCGCCAAATTGGATTCCACTTGTTTCTTCTTGGATTTCAAGTGTGTACCACCACACCCAGTTTTCTACATAGACGTTAGAGATTGAACTCAGGGCCTCTTTTTTACATGGCAAGCTCTTTCACCTATTAAGCTATCTCCCCAGCCCAAGGACTATCCTCTTGTTGATGACCGTATTGGACCTATAAAGTTAATATTGCAGCCATACTGATTTTTAAAATTATGTTTTAGTATGAAGTATTTGGAAACCTTTTTTAAAAGTACATATTAGCTTGTAGATATATTTTTACCTTAAAACACATAATATTGTCAATAATATATATATATGGTGATTGAAACATTTTCACAAAAAGTAAGTCAAATATAATGGATCCTTTTGATTCAGTCATTGTTTTCATGGGAGTAATTCATGATCACAGGTATATTCTTTGTTACCACTTTGCTTTTAATATGTCACTGGATAAGAAGGGAGGCTAGCTGAGAGACAGTAGTTAATGGGCTTTGCATGTGTATCAGATATAAAGGTAACTCAATTTTGATTCTTGCAAATTATTAGTTAATATGCAACTTTAGAGAAATGAGATGTTATCTTTTAGTAAAATTTTTTTTTCCACAAATATGCTATTTTTTATTTCCCAATTCTAATTATCTAAAACACACATTGCAAACATACAAATATCTATTCTCTCCACATGTCAGCGCCCACTCATCATTGTTTTGGAAATGGGGAGAATAGATTCCCCTTAAATTGCACGTCAGTAGGTGTTTCTTTACAGTTAACTTTAGCAAAATTCACACAAAATAGTAATTAACAATGATCTTCTTCACCTGTTAACTCACAAGGAAACACCTTCGAAACTGCATTTGGTTAAAGTTTCTGTACTAAAATGTAGAAAAACTGAACTACACAAATATTGAAAAGTTAAAAATTTCTTAATTTTTTTATTCCTGGTACCACTACCACAATTTACAGGGCAATATACCTGATGTAATGAAAAGAAAAAGAAAAAGACAAAGCTACAACAGATAAAAGACCTCAGGAATGTACATCTAATTGACACTACATTGCATTAATCAATAGCTGCACTTTTTGCAAACTGTGGCTGTGACCGTCCTGAACAAGAAGGGTTTCCTGTTTAAGCTGCAGTAACTTTTCTGACTATGGATCATCGTTCCTTCTGTGGCAGATTTTTACAGTTCCTCTAATGCATTTGGGACGACTGTCTCAAAGTAACCTGCAGCTTTCCTGACAACCCCTCACTCTCCTGCTAAGAACTGTAGCCGTTTCTGTTTTATTTTAAAACCTTCTGCTACCATACCCACCACTTCCACCTCCAGATCCATAGCCGCCACCACAGGGACTGCCTGAGCTGCTTCCACCAAAACTGCCCCCCTTCATGGGTCCATAATTTGATTGTTGCTGTCCACTATAATTTCCAAAGTCATTATAGTTTCCACCACCACCATAGTTACCTCCACCAAAATTTCCTCCTTCATTGTAACCATCATAGCCTCCTCCTCCACCACCACATCCACCACCCTGGTTTCCATAGCCTGGTCCACCACCTCCATATCCTCCTCTACTGCTGTAACCAGGACCACCACCATAGTTGCCACCATCGCCTCCAAATCCAATATATCCACCATCACCACCTCCATAGCTACCTCTGCTGCCACCACCTCCACCACCATAGCCACCTCTTCCACCAAAGTTTCCTCCACGACCCATAAAGTTGCCAGATCCACCTCCACGACCTCTCTGGGATCCAGCAGACTGCATCTCTTGTTTAGAAAGGGCCTTTTTCACTTCACAGTTATGCCCATTAATAGTGTGGTACTTCTGAACAACAATTTTATCAACTGTGTCATGATCATCAAAAGTTACAAAAGCAAATCCTCTCTTTTTCCCACTCTGCCTGGCTTCCATAACCTCTGTGGTTTCAATCTTGCCATACTTTTCAAAGTCGTCTCTCAGGTTATATTCTTCCGTATCCTCTTTAATACCACCAACAAAGATTTTCTTCACCGTTAAATGGGCACCAGGCTTTACAGAATCCTCTCTAGAAACAGCTCTCTTTGGTTCCACCACACGCCCATGAACCCTGTGTGGCCGTGCACACATTGCAGCATCCACCTCTTCAACACAAGAGTAGGTCACAAAACCAAAGCCTCTGGAACGTTTTGTTTGGGGATCTCTCATTACCACACAGTCTGTAAGTGTACCCCATTTCTCAAAATGTTCTCTTAAGCTAGCATCTGTGGTTTCAAAGCTCAGACCACCAATAAACAGCTTCCTCAGCTGCTCTGGTTCCTTTGGATCATGGCCCTCCATTTTGAGACTGGACTCGCCTCTTCCAACTCGAGTTCAGTATGGAACTGAGAGCTTAGTAAAATTTCTTAATCTTTAAACTTATTAGATTCTGTAACTATAAAATTAGTTGGATGATACTAGGGGTTAGAGAGGTGGTGCAGCAGCTAAGAGCACTTACTGATCTCCCTAGCACTCACACAGCAGCTTATAGCTGCCTGTCTGTAATTCCTGTTCCAAGGGAGCTGATACCCTCTTCTGACATCCACAGGGACCAGGCACACATGTGGTGAACAGACATGCAGGCAAAATATTCGTATAATAAAGATAAAGATGTAAGACTAAAATAAAATTTTTCATTTGAAATTTATATGAATTAAAGTTAATTCTAAGGAATAATTTAAATATTTAATAGTAGCCGGGTGTGGTGACGCACACCTTTAATCCCAGCACTTGGGAGGCAGAGGCAGGCGGATTTCTGAGTTCAGTTTGAGGCCAGCCTGGTCTACAAAGTGAGTTCCAGGACAGCCAGGGCTACACAGAGAAACCCTGTCTCGAAAAAACAAAAACAAAACAAAAACAAACAAACAAAATTTAACAGTAGATTCTTGTAGATACTAAGTTATTAAATTTAGGCGAAATCACCGAAATTCTGGGATTACAGTTTGGCTTTGGGTTGCCATGCCTTTGTGATGTGGCATGTTTGTTTTAAGGTTATTTCCTTATAGTATGGACATCTGTCTCCCAGGGTTGCTATGAGTAGTAATTGAGTATGTATGAAGAGACAGTTGACTTGTAGTTGGGCCTCATGTTTGACGTCTTCTGCGAGAGAGTTATGTGAACGCTAGTCTAAAGGTTAATATGCAACAGCCTTTGTCTGACCTAGAATCAGAGTGACCTTAAGTTCTGACCTAGGGTGTTCTTTTGTTCAGGAATTCCGCAGATAACTGTATCCACTTATAGGACTCCCACCCCCTTTCATACAAATAGCATAAATCTGATTTGAAAATCTGTACTCAAATCCGATTTTCTGCTGATTCTTGTTTCTACCCCAATTTCTGTTATGACTGTCTTACTTCCTACTGGATGCTTCTGTGTAGATATCATGGGCTTTCAAATTTTCTGGTTCTTGCCACCTTATTAGCAAGCTCCTTCCTCATTGTTGATTCCTTTTTCTCTTTGCTTGTCACATCAGATAACTAGGGAGGACCAGTTGATTTTAATAGAATAGAATTCCTAATGTCAAGCAAGTTCTTGTCATCTCACTGGTTGGTATTCTTGTCTGCAGGCTTCCATTCACTGAGATTGTCTTGATAACCTCCTGATGTTTTCTTTGTGTAATCCTTTTATTTCTCTGCATACTTTTTGATATCTTCTCAAGAAATTAATCTGATATACTAGTCTGTATTTCCTTCAACTAGCTTCTCATCTCCTTGTGTAGCTGTAGCTGGGCTGCTGTGGCCAGTTCTCTGTGAATTGTGTTCTGCTGGATGGCACAGTGCTTGACATTTGTTTGTTGGAAAAGATATTTTGAATGAATGAATGCTCTCATTCCAAAAATAAAGTCAGTTTTCTTGGGAATATAGAGTTTAATTTTCATGGGACCTCTTAAAAAATTTCAACTAAAATAACTCTATTTGAAGCACATTGACTATAAAGAATGCTGTACAATTTTGTCTTAGCTAGGGATACTCTTGTTGTTATGAAACACAATGACCAACTTGGGGAGGAATGGGTTTATGCAGCTTATAGGTCCTGAATCATAGCCTATTGAGGTAAGCCAAGGTAGGAATTCAAACAGATCAGAACATGGAGGCAGGAGCTGATGCAGAGGCTGTGGAGGAGTGCTGCTTACTAGCTTGCTAAGCCTCCTGTCTTGTAGAACTCAGAACCACCAGCCCAGGTGTGGCCCCACCTACAATGGGCTATGTCCTTCTCCATTAATTAAGAAAATACTTTGGGGCTAGAGAGATGGCTCAGCAGTTAAAAGCACTGACTGGTTTTCAGAGGACCCAGGTTCAATTCCCAGCACCTCATGACAGTTCACAACTGTCTGTAACTCTTAAGATCTGACACTCTAACACAGACATACATTCAGGCAAAACATCAATACAGATAAAATAAAAAGAAATTATTAAAACAGAGAGAGAGAGAGAGAGAGAGACCTCCAGGCTTGCTTATAGACTGATCTTATGGAGGCATTTTTTTTTTAATCGATGTTCCTTTCTTTCAGATGAGTATAGCTTGTTTCAAGTTGACATAAAACTAGATAGCACAAATTTATTTTATTTTATAGCTTCAAACTGGAGTACTTGTATAATTAAAATAAGTCAAATATGGGGCTGGGGAGATTGCTCTGTGGGTACAGAACTTGCCATGCAGTGTGAGGACCTGATTTGGGACTCAAAAAGCACAGGTGAAGTTGGCATGATAGCTCACATCTGTAATGTCAAGGCTCCTAGGGTGACATAGCTGGCTGGGACACGATGCATGGAAGCTTGCTGGACACCAGTTTGCTATTTGTGGTGGTGTACAGTGAAGAGCATCTGTCTCAAACAGTGGCTCACCTGTATAGGGTAATCTTAAATTCTCATCTCATACAGATCAATTTGGAAATGATGGATCAAATTCAAGTCTGTGACAACATAGTTAAATATAGTAGTAACGATCAGTAATACATAAACCGCAAATACTCATTTTCACCATTGAAAAGTTTTGATGGTTTAAAGTGTGACTAAATACCAAGCAACACTAAATTTAAGGTTTTTAAAAATTCATTTCTCTATGGTAATGATGATATACATAGATAATATTGTTAACTTCTGATTTACATCCCGTAAAAGGGTTTAAGGTAGTTGTAGATAAACTTAAATGTCCAGGAGGCAAATTTGCCACAAGAGTATCAATCCTCTATAACTTCTGTTTTACATCCCATAAAAGGATTTAAGGTAGTATCATAATGTCTTCTGAAATCAACTCCCTAGATTTGAACTAGATACACTTTAATGTTCAGGAGGCAAATTTGCCACAAGAGTATCAATCCTCCATAAGGGATATAATTTACTGATGGAGCTCTTGTCACACATTTACAGAGACCTGAGTTCCACCTCTAATAATACACAAACATAGACACACAGACACACACACACATACATACATACACACACACATACATACACACACATACACACACACATACACACACATGCACACACACATACACACACACACATGCACACACACATACACACACATGCACACACACTCTCACACATTCACACACTCACATACACACATACACACTGTCATACACTCACACACACTCATTCTCACACACTCTCATATTTTCTCTCTCTCTCTCTTACACACACACTCTCTCTCTCTCTCTTTTCAATCTTCTTCCCTTTCACTCCCTCTCTCCCTCCCTCCCTCCCTCCATCCCCCCTCCCCCCCTCCCCTCCGTCCCACTCACAAAGCCATAAAGCAGAGCCAGGCAGATATGGTGGTATACCATTTTGGGAGGCAGAAGCAGGAGGTTAGAAAGTTTTACCTGAAATAGGTTTAGGTTCAGAAGTTCTCAGACTGTTCTCTTTCTTCCCAGCTGACTACATTTTTGGGGGGGATACTACTGCCTCCTAACATTTGATAATTCTTGAAAGTGATTTAGGCAACTCAGAATAAAAACTAACTTTATTTGCAGGTAGCTTGGTTATTTCTCTTTTCTTTTTCTTTTTCTTTTTCTTTTTCTTTTTCTTTTTCTTTCTTTTTCTTCTTCTTTCTTTCTCTCTCTCTCTCTCTCTCTCTTTTCTTTGTGTGTGTGTATGTGTGTAGAAAAATTTGAGGGGTCTACAAACATTGCTAGATCAATAAATGCATTTGTCAAGTTTAGAGGCTATAAGACAAAAAGTACAAAAATGAATTGTATTTCAGTAATGAAATGAAATATCAAGTAAGTGACCTTACTCAGAAAACCATCAAACAGCAAAAGAGACTGTAAATGTCACGGCTCACTGAAATGAACCATTCTTAAAGTAAGTAGAAAGCCAGGGGTTTAGCTGGAGCAGAGAAAAGATGTACATAATTTATTGGAAAGTACTTAATGAGAAGGCAAAACAATATTCAAATTATCTAAGAATGCCCTTGACCTCCTGACCTTTCTGCCTTTACCAGTGAAATACTGGGATTAGAGGCATACACCTCATGGCTCAAATTTTGATGATTTCTTTTGTTTTTATAAAGAAGAAAACATTTTTATTCCTACTGTTTCAGTTTTAAATTTGAGTGCAATAGTTACTAAATAGCTACTAGTCTTCCTTTTATTTGGATTTTGGAACCAATATTTTACTCTGTAGCCCAGGCTAGTGTAGAACTTATTGAGCAGCCTGAAATGGCTTTAAACTAGTGACATAGTTAGTATAAAAATGTGTAGGTATATGGATGTGTGGCGGCTTCTGCACTGTCTGTAGCAACTTACTATGATTTGCCTCATGCTCTAGCAGAAGCCTGGTTCTGCCTGCTGCAGATATTTTCTGTGATTTTATGATGTTTGGAATTCTGAGGACTTTACAGAGGATATGAGAGTGGTTGTTGGTCATTTAGGGTGGCTAGTTGCAGTTTGTTAATAGCTATGGTCAAAGAAGAAACAAAAGGAAAGAAATTAGTTTCAGGGATCTCTCTCCCCTCTGTTCTTGTCTTTCTCTTACTGAGTATTAAGAGTTGAAATGGAGCTGGGCATGATATTGCATGCCTGAAACACTAATGCTTGGGAGAGAGGTAGGAGAATCAAAAAGTCAAGTTCTCAGTGGTGGCGCACACCTTTAATTATAAGCAATTGGGAGGCAGAGGCAGGCGGATTTCTGAGTTTGAGGCCAGCCTGGGCTATACAGAGAAACCCTGTCTCAAAAACAAAAACAAACAAATAAACAAGCAAACAAACAAAAGGAGTTGAAATGGGAGCAGGGATAAGGGGTGGGAAAAAGAAGATCCCAAAAATAGGAACAACTAGGTCCGTCAGATACATGCAGCAACCCTGTTTCTGTCTGCTTCTGGGGCCATCGCACCTGACTAGTTTCACTCTGACTTTTGTTGTTTGTGTTTGTAATTGGGCTTTCATGTAATCCATATGGACTCACTGAGCTTGACATAGAGCCCTCCCGTTGTAGTTATTATTCTGGGGGTTACTACACCCCTTTTTGTCTTTAAATATCTACTAGGGGTTTTTATTCCATCTCAGACCAGCGGATATCAGTTGTCTATGGTATTCTGTCTGCTTCCTGGTGGTGATCCCCGAGCTATCACTTGCCGAGTTCTGACTGGGCCACTCCTACTCCATCAGGCCAGCCTTCATGGCCATATGCTCATAATCCATGCTACCCTACGGTGACCTCCTTTCTTCTTCCCATCTTCTCTCTCTTCCTCATGGTTCTTACAAGCCCAGGAACCTTTGCACTGCTCCTCCTCTTCTGCCCAGCCCAGGCTGTAGGCATCTTTATTAACCAATCAGGCATAATGTGGGGGGCAAACATCATTGGGTGTACACAATCTTCTCATCTTGGACAACCAGCTCTTGGGGACCATTATTTGGCATCTGAATACATAGCAGCAGCCGGCCACCCTGCTTTCACCTGAGTACAGCAGCATGGCTACTCTATGTGGTGTTCTGGGGATTGAGTTCAGAGCTTCATGCAGGTAAGGCAAAGATTCTACCAGCTAAGCTACCTCTCTAGTTAGTAGTTTTGCTGTTTTTAAGTTACCGTGTTATTTTGTGCATTTATAACTGACAATAGGAGTTATTAAAATTTTGATTAAATTTTGTGAAGGGCACAACAGTAGTTTTCACATATATTTTTAAAAATTCATTGTTACTTTAGTATACAAAGTAATGATTTTTATTATGAAATCTTTATATATGTATATATATGTGTATGTATGTATATCATTATACTTTGGTTTTTTTTTTTTTTTTTTTTTTTTGGTTTTTTTTCGAGACAGGGTTTCTCTGTGTAGCCCTGGCTGTCCTGGCACTCACTTTGTAGACCAGGCTGGCCTCGAACTCAGAAATCCACCTGCCTCTGCCTCCCGAGTGCTGGGACTAAAGGCGTGCGCCACCACGCCCGGCTTATACTTTGTTTTTATTTGCTTTCCCACACTATTGCCCTTCCCTGTGCTCCCTTAACCTCATGCTGAACACATTAAAAAACCAAAACATTGTATTTACTTATGACATGGGGGTGGCAGTCCTGTGGTGGTTGAGGTCAGTTCTCTCAGTTCTTTGTGTGGAGGTGAGCTGAGGCTGTCAGGTGGGCAGCAAGTGCCTTCCCCCCTGAGCCATCTCACTGCTCTTAAGTACAGCTTTTCTTGTTTTTAAACTATGTTTATTATTGCGTGTATGTATGAAATGTGGGCATGAGAACCCAGGCACATGTGTGAAGATGAGAGAACAGTTTTCAAGAGATGAAATTCTCCTTCTCATGGGACCCAAGCATGGAAATCAGGGTGCCAGGCATTCTGGGCAAGGGTTTTACATGCGGGACCAAGTATCTATTGGGTGCTTTCGTTGCTTCTTTTCAGAATTCTCTTTTCAGTTTATTAGCCCACTTACTGATTGGGTGATTTGCTTGTTTGGCAGGTTTTAAGGTTCTGTGTTATTCCATTATCCTAGATATTCATCCTTTGGTGTGTGGTTGGCAAAGGTTTTTTCCTTCTGTAGGCTGTCTTCACTTCAGTGATTGCTACCTTTCCTGTGCAGGAGTGTGGTGTTTCCATTTCATCCTATTTGCCAGTTCTTGAATTATTTCCTGAATAGTTGGTGAAAACTGTTGCCTGTGCTATATCTTTGTCTTAGTTAGGGATTCATTGCTGACTCCTGTCTACCTGTGTCTAGCTTGTTCTCTCTTCAAGTTGTCTCTGTAAATCTCTCCTGGGAAAACTGCCTCCTCTTTTCTTTGCCCTGCTTTCTATAACTGTCCCAGGAAAACTGCCTCCTCCTCCTCTCTCCCATTGCACTGCATGGCTTCCCTTTCCTCTCTCTTCCTGTGAGAGTTGGGCAGATCCTATTCTGTCAAGTCTTTCTCTGATTCCTCACTTTTTCTAGCACTCAGACATCACTTTTAAACATTGATGCTTCTATCTACAAACTAACTTTACCTTCATTGTTTGAGATTACAGGTGTGTACTAAAGGCATCTTTATTCCAGCCAGAGGGATTAAAGGTGTGTGCTAAGGCTAAGTCACACTACAACTAGAAACAGGCATTTTCAGTAAATAACATAATCCCAGGGTTCACAGTGTGATCAAATACCCTGCAACAATGCTTGGCTGATTTCAACATGGCTGACTGATTTTAACAAACAAATTTCAAAATAATTTTATGGAAAATTGGGGAAGATCATCCAAAAGAAGTACATGTTTTGTCATTTAAAAAGAATATAAGAAAAGAGGTGGCAGAATAATTTTGTATTGCTCTAAAATTTAGGTAATGGCAAAATGGAGGGAGTGTAAAGATTCAGATTAGCAAAGAGAGGTTATTGATGCTGAGCATGTATGTATTTCTTGTGGCATAATTATTATTACTCACTGCAGATGAGTGCTGACTCGTGACCTTGCATGAGTTCAGTGAGTCTTTTCAGTAGCACTGCAGCGGAGACTTGGACAGTGTAGCGCTCACATCTTCATAAGCCACCTGCCAATGCAGAGGCTTGTAATTACTTCCTGTAATCGCTCGCGTTTGTTACTTGTTACATAGCACTTTCTCATGGACGTATGTTATGAAAGGAAGTAAATGCTGTCTAGGAATTTGTTTCATGTAGTGTTTATTGTGAGTGCTTTCTTAGGAGGCAAATTCAAAGAATGATTGTGTGCTTTAGGTTTAAATATATTTTATCCCACAATTTTTACAGAAGTCTAATACTTTTTGACTGTTGGCCCTGAAACATAATGTTAACTGTCAGTGTCACTGATGCTTATTTGAAATGACATCACTTTAAGTGACCTTAAGATGACACTAGTATTTTTCTTGCTCCTAGAATCATCAGGAACAGCAACCACGTAAGCCTCACTGTGTGTTAGCTCAGGGTTAGAGGCCGCTGCTACTACTTTATAGAGATGAATAGTTACATTGTTTTGTACATTCAGTTTTATTCATTTCAATTTTACTTTATTATGATCATTTGTATGACCTGTGTGAATGTGGGGTGCAGGAACTGTAGAAGGCTTGGATGCCAGACAACTTACTGGAGTTGGTTCTCCCTTTCTGTGAGTTCCAGAGATTGAACTCATGTCACCAGGCCCTTTTGTTTTTTATGACCCACTTGAAACAATATAAGGTTTTAGTACTAGATTACAAAATAATTAGATGGTATTTTATGTTGGCTAAACCTAAAATTTACATGTATGTTTATATTAATATATTTATTCTTTGAGACTAGGTCTCACCGTGTAGCTCCTCCTGACTTACAGCTTGCTTTATAGACCAGACTGGCCTCAAACTTGGAGATCCACTGCCTCTGCTTCTTGAATACTGCAATTAAAGGGGTTTACTACCCTTCCCAGTTTATAATAGATTTACTAATAATACAGGAAGTATTCTGTATGATTGCTTGCTAAGATAGTGTTACAAAATAGTATTTGAATTAGCAGTGGAAACCTAATACACTTTTTTTTTTTTTTTTTTTTTTTTTTTTGCATACTGGGGATTGTATCAGGGCTTTGTGCCCATTAGGCCGGTGCTTTCTATTCCTGAGTTATATTCTTAGACTTCTTCACTTCTGAGACAGAATCTCAAAGTTGCCCAGACTGGGCTCTGGTTCATTCCAGCACAGTCAAGCCTTAAACTTACAGTTTTCAGTCTGCTTCAGCTTTGGAGTAGTTGGTTTATAAAGGTGAAATGCTCTTAGTAACGTTGAGCTTAATAGGGTCAGTAATTTATAAATGATCATGTTTCAACTGTTAACTCCAGTTCTTCCAGGGAGGCCACAGATAGAATTAAAAATTATGGTAAGACACAGTAAGAATGACTTCCAGGAAGCAGCAGGCTGCCTATTTCCAGCTTGGGAAAGCTGGTCCCAGAGGAAGGCACCACTGTTGAGCACTGTTGTCATTCTCTCCTTGACATCACAGAGCATCCATTGTGATCCTGTGTCACAGACATGACACTCTGCTTATCAGTTACTGTTCTCTCTGCAGTTGAACTGCGAAGTACTAGGAGAGGATGACATTAATTAAACTAAAACTAAATGAAGCAAATTAATTAAATTTCTTGCTTTAATTTCCCTGTCTTCTGGAAAATAAGATAGCTGGGCTGGTGATGTAGCTCAGTTGGTAGAATGCTTGCCTAGAATGCATATCTGCCCATTTTTAGTACCCTTAGCACCATTTAAACTGGGTCATCTTAGCACTTGGGAGATGGAGGGAGGAGAATTGGAAGTTCAAGTCCATTTTTGGCTACACGAGGTTCAGTCCAGTCTCAAAATAATAGCAACAACAATAGAAACAGAGCCGGGCGTGGTGGCGCACGCCTTTAATCCCAGCACTCGGGAGGCAGAGGCAGAGGCAGGCGGATTTTTGAGTTCGAGGCCAGCCTGGTCTACAAAGTGAGTTCCAGGACAGCCAGGGCTACACAGAGAAACCCTGTCTCAAAGGACCAAACAAAACAAAACAAACAAAACCCAATAAAAACAAAGGAAAAGATGAAAAAACAAGATGCTAAATGATAATTTAAACAGGGGAAAATAATATACACTTGTACACATCGTTACATACGCAATAACCTAAAATTATTTTAATGTAGGTACATTAAAAAACTCTGAAGGAGACACAAGAAATACAATGTTCTGGGCAAGGAAACAGGATGGCTTGGGTTCACAAGTGGGAATAATATTCACTGCTACATCTATGTATCACCCACTGAAGCATTCAAAATAGGAAACCTGATTCCAGGCCTTGCGTGCTTTATTATAGGAGGGAGAACTTCATTGATATTGATTTGAAAAGGAATCTGCGACTTAAGCTGTTTTCTTTTTTAGGAATTGAATATGGCTTAAGTTTACCACTTGGAGAAGATTATGAACAGAAGAAACATAAATTAAAAGAAGAATTGAGGCAAGATTATAGACGCTATCTTACTCAGGTAAGTTGTTCTGTTAGAGAGTTGTATTTTGTCTATTTAAATTTATTCCTAATATTTACTTTTGAGAAGTGTTGATCATGAGTGATATCTGGCCAACTAGTGAAAAATAAATTCTTGGTGGAAAAATGTGAAAACATGTTGTGGATTAATAGACTCTCCCTGGAGCAACAAGGTCCTGGGTTTAGTCTCTAGCACAGGAGGGTGTTTTACTAGGGAAATGGATTTTAATATTAAAGGAGATTAACAGCTGTTAAACAGTGGTTGTTTCTGTAAAGCTATCTTTGTCTAAAGAAGCATATCCACTATTCCCCACAATGTATTAAAATGACCTGAAGGGTTTTAGATAGTAATTACTTTTTCTTTTGATAAGTGTATAAATTTTCTGTTAACAGTTTTATTAACTACTACATTCTGTCATTTTTTTTTTTTTTTTTTTTAAATCACTGTGACAAAGTATCCGAGAAAAACAGTGTGAGAGAAAAGATTTTAGAGGTGCAGTCTGGGTCAGCTGTGGGCCTGTGGTAGGGGCATTCTACAGAACAAAATAATATCATGGCCAGCAGCAAGGGTCTGGATAAGAAACAGCCCCCATTGATGAGTCCCCTTGCTCCAGCAAGGCTGGACCAACCAGTTCCCAACACCTTCCAACATAATAGCCAGTAACTGGAGGTCAGCCTTCAACAGGAGCCTTTTGGGACATGTCATAGTCAAGTCTTACCAGCTTTAACAGCTTTGCTTTATGATTTAATAGTTTTATTTAGGAGAACCCCTTTGCAATTATCAAATTATCTATTAATAGGCTTATGATTAGGTTTTATAATGTAGTTTCCTTTATAAGTTATAAAAATACGTTAAGCAATCATGATTCTGGCTATTCACAATACTCTTGGCTTTTCCATGCTTTATAAATACTTGTTTCAAGTTGCCTTTAACTGACTTGTAATTGGAAAGAACAGACTTTACTGAATACATGTTATCATCAATGGTTTGTCTCTCTCCACTCTAGGGCATTACACAAGCAAAAACAAAGGTAGGGTTGCCTGCATAATGGTCTCCTTTAGTTTGTTTTTAAAAAGATATAATAGCTTATCATTTGCACTTATGTGATTCAAATCAAGTAGAAAAATGGCTTCTTTTGTGTTTCGAGGCTTTTGAGTGGCAGCTTTCTGTGTCTGTGTTTGCCAAGATGACAGTCCACACTTTACAGTTGTCTATTGATATGGTCATGACTTTGATTTCCGCTTTGCATTTGTTTTCATTGCTTCCTTTATAAATGTCCTGGAACTGTTGCGTGCTTGCTTTTTAGCTTGTCTATTTCTGTTCCACAATTTATACTGGTGATAATATAAATAGTCAAGATAATTTAAAATGTCTTGAACTATCTATTGTCATGATTTGGATTACTTGATATTTTTGTACTGAGTCAGGCTGATCACATTTGTTAGTGTATGTGGGAAAACAGCACCAGATAATAGTTTTACAAGCTACTACAAGATACTGCCATACATTTGATCACTCAACTAATGTTTAAAAACCACCAGTAGTTAAATATAGTATAGATCATGTCTTCAAGGGGTTTAGGATTTAGCTGTGGATATATTTCATCAAGATCAGAAAATGTTCATTATAGCAAGATGTCCTGATAAAGCATTACAGAACAGGTAGAATTTGAATATTCAAAAGGCTAAATTAAAAAAAAAGCTTTTTAAATGGAGGATATAGACTGAAGAAATTGTGAACTGTAGGCTTTTGGTTCATTTGAATGAGACATTTACCAGCCTGATTAGCTGGATGATGGAGGATGGAGAAAGAGTGGTGTGGATAGAGAGGACTGTGATGCTGAAAGGCCGTCCATGTGATAGGCTGTGGTGAATGTTCAGGAGGGGATAACTGTTGTAGGACAGCTACTTGTACTTGTTAGAGACTCATTAACTTAAAGTCTACAGCTTCTCTGAACTTGTACTAATTTCCAGTCTGTTGTTTATGATGCTTTCCAGAACAATCCTATGGCTAACTAAATATTTGTCTCCTTACTAACTTTTGAGGAAAAATTCTAATTCCTTCAGTGTGCCATGCCTTTCCTGCTCTAGCTTGACTTCCTAGGCCTGTACCTCACACCTTTCCTGCTCTACCCAACTCTTACTCATACGTGTATGATTAGACAAAGAAGGTGGGGGACTGGGCATGTCTTGTCACAACAGCTTGTGAGACTTGGCTCTGGAAGGCAGTGCACTGTCTGCCTTCCAGAGCTCAGAGGTGCAAGAATGAAAGGCAGATGGAGGAGCCAGACAGAAGGGCTAGCCAAAGGTGGACCAAGGCTAGCCAGCCTTTCTCAAAAACAGCTGGTATACCCAATATCAGATAAAACACAATCTGAGGGATAGAGATGTAGCTGTGTAGTACAGCACTTGCCTTGCATGCATAAGGCCCGAAGCTGTAGCCCTAATACCACAAAAAAGAGAAATGGTCTGCTCAGTGGCTGGCTGAACACTGTGTGTTCCTTTAACAGCTTTCCAGCAGGCTTGAGATGATCACTGTGTTGGCAGTCCCACAGTGGTGGCTATGGTCATGTCAGGCTGGGTGGATAGTCACGTGAGCAGGCATGAAAAGAAATTGTCTTTTTAAAAAGGAAAGTGCAAGTGATCAAGGGAGCACAAATCTTTACCCCAAAGAAGTTGTTTTTGTGATGGGTTAATTAGAGTACAGCTGTAAAGTAGTGGTATTTTCTTAGAACCTTTGGGTGGTATCTGAGCAGGTAGTAGTTAAAAACAAAAAAAGTACCTGGGTATGGAGAGGAAGCTATGGGTTCTCTGGTTCTTGCGGGTAGATATGATTTCCAAGTCTGTTCTTGGGTCTCTTGTACTTTCAGACTGATAAATTGTGTGAATACTAATAATAAAAGAGCTAAGCATAGTGGCACAGGACTGTAATCCCAGTACTCAGGAGGTGGAGGTCAAGGATCAGGAACTCAAAGCCATCCTGGGATCCATTGCAATGTTGAGGCTAGCTTAAGCTCCATGAAACCTTGCAAAAAAACAAAAGAAGTGGGTGAGGGAAGGAAAGAACAAAACAGAGAATAACACTGCGCATGGATGTACACACTTGTAAGGTTAGCACTAGAAGAACAGGGGCAGGAGGATTTCTGTAAGTATGAGGTCAGCCTGAAGTACAGAAGGAAACTGTCTCAAAACCAAAACACAGCCTGCAGTGGTGGTGCACACTTTTAATCCCAGCACTCAGGAGGCAGAGGGAGTATGAGGCCAGCCTGGACTACAGAGCAGGTTTCAGGACAGCCAGGGCTACACAGAGAAACCCTGTCTTAGCAAACATCAAGCAAACAAACAAAGAAACAAACAAAACAGTGTAAAAGTTCAATGTAACCGTTGCTAGGGAGAACCACTAAAGAACAGATACTACGGTTTTGTTTTTGTTTCTTCTAATTTTAGAATAAAGGATGCTTGGTGTTCTCATTGAGCAGATTGAACAGTTTTTAAATTGAATCAGTAAATTAATTTCATGTGTTCATAGCTCTTCTTGAATCTTCAGCTTTCTATTTGGTGTTTACTTGGTGTTTTCACTTTGAAATAGTGCTCATCTGCTGTGTGTTAAAAACATCCTAGAACATGTCCAAAAGGAGCTCAGGAGTACCATTTCCATTCTTTTGCTATAGAAGCTTACACTTTCCATAGCTTGCTCTTTTTATTTTAGTAATTTATTTTGATTATAGCAGTTATGACCTGATGGATCCCAAATGTATGAAAGAGTTACAGTATTTACTAATTCAGGTTCTTATGGTCAGATATGGTGGCACATTAACCGGGGCCGGGGAAGGAGTCAGGAGGCCAGGAAGGCAGAGGGCTGGGGGCAGGGTGTACTGGGTAGGGAGCAGGGGGCACAGGGGGCACAGGGGGCGCAGGGGCTTTTTTTTTTGTTATGATTAGATGTGTTGGGTAGCTGGGCATGATAGTGAGCAAAGGGAGGAGCCAGTCAGGCCTTGTTAGTTTCTTTGAACAGAGAAGCTTGTTAGAGTCCCATACTAACTTTCAAATTAGTTTTTGTAACTTTAGATTTATTGGAATTTCATTAGTGGCTTGATTTATATATAGTCCATTTACTTTCCATAGACAGACAGTCTGTTATCAAACATCCCATGTTTTTAATATAATGCTACCTAAGCAGATAGTGCATCATATTGCCGGTATTTGTTTTGTTACTGAAGGATTAGAGGGAACATAAGCTTATTATTGTTTTCTTGACGTTTAAACTAGTAACAGGAAAACATTAAATGGTCAATAATTGTTTAATGATTTCATTCATGCAGGAAATTAGATAGGCCAACAAATACTGATTTAGTAGCTTTTATGATATAGTATTATAGACGATATTACCCATTTTAGAGGTGAAAAAAAAAACGAAACAAAGAAGCTAAGTGACTTATTTAGCATTTTTTACTAAGTAGTCAAAGATTTTTTTCATTTGCTTTATTTAAAATCTTCAAAGAGACTTTATATTTTGTATCCTCTTTGATCCCTACTCTAACTTTGTGTGTAGGACAGGTACCATTCTCACTTTATGGACGAATGTGTATCAGAGAAATTCACTGACTCGGTCAGTGTTGTGTGACTCCTATGTGTGGATGTTAGCTGTAGAAGCTTGAGTTCTACGTCTTTGGATGCGCAGACTGATGCTCAGGAATGTTCACTAATGAGTGCTTAGTGTACATGAATGGAGGACACACAAGTAACAGCATTTGAGGTCTAATTTTGGGATTCTGTGCATACATTGATTTAGATAACTTCAACAAACATCAAAACAGAACACTACAGGCATTCATAAAGATATTGGTGAAGAAGTTAAAAGAATGAAGACTATATACTTAGAGGAATATAAATTGGGAAAAACCAACCCTTTCTATGATTAATCACCTTGATTCAACAGAGTGAGTTCCAGGACAGCCAGGACTGCACAGAGAAAACCTGTCCCCCCCCTTCCAAAAAAAAAAAAAAAAAAGAGAGAGATATGTATGTGTTGCAAATCTAAGTTAAAGCTTGAATCTCTTTTTCAGGGAGTTGAAGAATTGTTTTCATAGTCATTTTTTGTGTGCTTTGTAGACTAGTCTCTGAATCCATCTCCATTCCATCCTGCTGTGCATTATGGAGCGGATTAGAATATAGAATGTAAAGAAGTTTTGAAACCTAGAAAATCAATGAGCTAATGTATATTTTAATGTGCATATATACAGAAAAATTTCCTATCTACTGGTGAAACAGACCCATCTACTCTGGGAGTTTCTCTTCCTATTGATGAGCGGTTATCTGCCAAGGTAGGTGGATAGGAGTAAGAGTTTCCTGGGGTTACAAAATCATGCAAGAACATACTTTTAATTACATCATTTGTCCCTATTTGAGTATAATCTTTTAAAAAGTCTATGGAATTTCTAGTTGAGTCATTTGAAAACTTATTTTAAACATTAATGATAGATAGTGACATTAGACTTTAATGCGTTCTTTTCTGTATTTCATTTAAGTATTGTTTATTTTAACATTGATATCTGAGTCACAAAGTCTGTGTGATACAGTTATCAGTGACATGGGTGGCTGTGAAAGGGTAGTATTGCTGGATCAGCTGTGTTCTATCACTCCACTGATGCAAACCCTGATTGCCTAAGAAATGGTAGCAACATTAAATAGTATGTAAGACACAATGAACACTTACTAAGTTTCAAAAAGCAGACCTAATTTGTACTCTTTTAGATTGTATTGTTTCAGTAACATTGAACACATTAGGATTTAAGAAAATGTCTTAATGCAAAATATTTGAATAGAGCAGTTCTATTACAGTATTTTAATTTGTGTATGTAATTTTTATCACTCTGTGTTTAATAGCCCTTCTGTAACTTGGGGAATAAGATCTTGGTGGTCGGGGATTACGGAGGGATATGCTACTGATAATCACTGGGACAAAAGAATCAAGATGGCTTATGACTGGAGTAGCTCCAGTCTGTGAGTGACTTCATGTGTTAATGAATCAGACAGCATATATTCATGTATGTTTGCATATGGCAGCAGAGGCTTAGAGAGCTACAGGTTAGCTCCCTGTCTACGCCCTTCAGTGACTTCTTGTCCTTAAAATCATTAGGAGAGCTAAGAGTTCTGATGTGTATGATTCTACTTTCACAGAAAGGCTCCCCTCCTCCCTGAAGTTAACATGGTTTTTCAATTTTTTTGTAAAGGAAAGATTGAAACTTGAACGCAACCGAGAATACAATCAGTTTCTCAGGGGTAAGGCAGAATCCACAGAAAAAGTCAGACAGGTAGAAAAGAATATTGAGGTATGTTTTACTTTTATAAAGTGATCTTTAATATCACCTTTATGAATGGGCTGCTGGCAGGTGGGTGGTGGCGGGGGTCATGTTTGCTCCACCCTCCTTGACTTTGTTTTTGTTTTAACTGGTTTTTAAATTTTGACAGTTTCTAGACTACTTTTTTCATGTAATAGAGTAACTGAAGGATGGAGTTCTTTTTAAAATTTCATTTTTTAAATCATTTAAAAAATATATCATTTTCTCTCCCATCTCCTCCCTTCAACTGTTTCCCTTTCAATTATATGCCTCCTTTTCTTTAATTGTTATTGTTACAAATATATGATGCATAAATACATAAATATAAGCCTGTGGAGTCCATTTAATATTGCCTGTATATATATGAGCACTTGGTTTTGGTGTTGAGTTAGGGTTCATTCTCATGGAAGAGTATCTCTCTCTCTCCTCACCTGTCATTAGTGTGTGTATACTACTCTACCGCTAACTTACAGAGCTCCGCCTGCCTCCTCAGCCTTTATTAAAGGCACGTGTCACTACACTTAGCTGACATAGCATCATTTAACACACATACATGTAATGTGTATGTAATTTTAGGTAAATATAAATTAATGATTTCCTATGGCTTTTTAAAAAGATTCATTTATTTTTCTCTTTAATGGTTTTTTTGGTTAAATATCAAAGTTGAGATATATATTAATTTTAAGGATAGTTATTAGAGTTCTATGTAATAAAGACTTAAATTTTATATGATAATGTCTCATTAAGCTTTTTTTCTTTTTTAATTCAACAGCCTAAGAGTCAAAGAAATAAAAACCCCGTTAGTCAAGGTAAATGTGATCTACCTTTACAAATACAGAGTGCATACACACATTCAGAGGGACCCTCATCCCAAGAGCTGCTAAGCCGGCAAGAGGAGGGCCTATACCGACAGCTAGATGGTGACATTGAATTAAGGAACAGAAGACTGCTGAAACAAACAAATGAAGAAATAGGCATTTCTGGTGCAAAGCATCAAAGCCTTTCCAGCAACGCTGGTGTTCCAGAGAGAAGAGTTCGCAGGTTTAATGAGGGGCGTGTGCTTGACAGACAATATTGTAGAGCTGACCGAGACCCTGATGTAAGTGAAGAAATGGACGAGAGGTTTAGATTTGAAAGTGATTTTGATAGAAGACTCTTGCGAGTGTATACAAATGACAGGTATTTACATCTTCATTTTTATTCTCTTTATTTACTTAATACTGGTGTTTTATAGTTACATTAGGGAAAAGGAGTTTTATGTGCTTTACCGTATTTAATTTAGTTATACTGTTTTGTGAAACACCATTTTATGTGTCATTGAAGGGGGGAGATAAAGAAAACACTCGAAATGGGGACCTTGGTAAAGCTAGAAAGTGAAAAATGTATCCCCTTAATCTAAAAGTGAATGGAAACATTCTTAAAGAGGGGATTTCTTGTCTCAGCTCTGACCAAGTAGGAGAGTAAAACAAACAAACAAACAAACAAACAAACAAAAAGCCCCCAAATCTTGCCTGTGAATTTGAATTGTAAAGCAGCGATGGATTCAGATTCACAGTCTGGACTCCTGTTGCCAGTGGTTCCCAGAGAAAGCCCAAGGCAAGGACAACTCAGGTTGGTTTGGATCATAGCTTCCTAGATGACAACAGGGATAAATGCAGTTCTCTATGCAGTACCTTAAAACTAGGTTGATAGGCATCCTAATCTTAGATGTTAAAATGTATGTAAAAAGGGCCATTGTAACATAGATGAAGTGCAGTTTGTGCCTTTACTACTTGTTCATATTAAGTATCTTTATCTGTGTATTTTTGTTTTTTGTTTTTGTTTTTTTTTTTTGATTTTTCGAGACAGGGTTTCTCTGTGTAGCCCTGGCTGTCCTGGCACTCACTTTGTAGACCAGGCTGGCCTCGAACTCAGAAATCCACCTGCCTCTGCTTCCCGAGTGCTGGGATTAAAGGCGTGCGCCACCACGCCCGGCTTATCTGTGTATTTTAAATGGATTTTTATGTAATTGAAATGACATTAACTTTTCAGTCATATTTTCCAGTGTTTTTTTTTTTTTTTTACTTCCTTTAACTATTTTGTGATGGAACTTCTTAACTATAGGTCGTTGTTTTTATTTACCATATTACATAACTTGATATATGTTTTCCTAACTATTAGCTATAGAAATACTACGGAGCCTACATTTGTCATTGACCTGCTAACTTGAAAGATTACTTGTAAATTTTGGGGCCTGTTTTGTTTAATAGTCTGAATATTTAATTTTTTAGTATTTTAGAAAATATTATCAGGAATTAATGTTATACTGTCAGTATTTTGATTACTAATAACAATACAAAGCTAACATCTGTCTTTATTCTGTATCTTAGTTTACATAATTTAAATTCAAATTTAATATCAAGAATTAGAAATGTGGATCGTGTACTCTAGTTTCTTTGAAGTGAATCTAATTGTTTGTAGTTCAGGAAACGCTCCAAATCCTTTAATAATATCTTATATTTAAAGTTTTTAAAAGACCTCTCAGTTCTCAGTTTTGGAACCACAATACTCCTGGAATCTTGATGGTGTCTTCTCTGTTCCTGAGAATTTTATAGAACTTTTATTTCCTATTTTTTGATATTTACCTCCAGAATATAATGAGAACATAACTTTAAGTATGGAATTTTATGAGACTTACGACAATTGATGCCTTGCTTTTCACATATGAAATGAAAACAACTTATTGTATTGTAATAATTTGAGGACTGCATCCTAACCTCATGTATCTCATAAATGTCATGACCTTTATCAGCTTCCTTCAATTGTGCTGAGCTTACTTAAGGTTGAGTTCTTATGACCTCCATTCTGAACACTGCTTCTTTACACTAGAAGGCTACGTTTGGTTAATATATCAGCTGCCAATGTTTGCCTGTTCCTCATGTTTCTTGATAATACAGGTTATATATCCACCTCTTCTCATTGACAAAAAGAATTCACATTAGCCATTCCATAG
The DNA here is from genome assembly GCF_978045245.1 of Mus caroli. NCBI lineage: Eukaryota > Metazoa > Chordata > Mammalia > Rodentia > Muridae > Mus > Mus caroli. The sequence continues at coordinate 7,007,472 of NW_028227256.1, forward strand.
GTTATATTTAATGGGCGTAGTTATTAGTAAATGAAATAACCATATTTATTTTCTGAGATTTCCTTGTTCCCACATTTTTTAAAGTTCAGTTTTGGATCAATTCTACTTTTATAGCGATGCTTTATTTTTATAATTTTGCTATCAGTTTCTTTGTACTTATTTAGCAACTTCCTAAGCATACCTGGTGTATAATGAATGACTGGTACACTTTTCCTTAAAGCTAGGGCAGTGGAAGCTCTCTAGGAGAGAGAGAGCTTTTCTAAAGCCATGGGATTGGTCAGTACTCTTAAACAGTTAGCACAGCGGTCCTCACTGTGGCTGATGCTGTGTAGTCTGTGTGTGTTTGTGTGTGTGTAGTAACTAATGAGGAGAGTCTAAAGCCATGGGATTGGTCAGTACTCTTAAACAGTTAGCACAGCGGTCCTCACTGTGACTGATGCTGTGTAGTCTGTGTGTGTTTGTGTGTGTGTAGTAACTAATGAGGAGAGTCTAAAGCCATGGAATTGGTCAGTACTCTTAAACAGTTAGCACAGCGGTCCTCACTGTGGCCGATGCTGTGTAGTCTGTGTGTGTGTTTGTGTGTGTGTAGTAACTAATGAGGAGAGTCTAAAGCCATGGGATTGGTCAGTACTCTTAAACAGTTAGCACAGCGGTCCTCACTGTGACTGATGCTGTGTAGTCTGTGTGTGTGTGTGTGTAGTAACTAATGAGGAGAGTCTAAAGCCATGGGATTGGTCAGTACTCTTAAACAGTTAGCACAGCGGTCCTCACTGTGACTGATGCTGTGCAGTCTGTGTGTGTGTGTTTGTGTGTGTGTAGTAACTAATGAGGAGAGTCTAAAGCCATGGGATTGGTCAGTACTCTTAAACAGTTAGCACAGCGGTCCTCACTGTGGCCGATGCTGTGTAGTCTGTGTGTGTGTTTGTGTGTGTGTAGTAACTAATGAGGAGAGTCTAAAGCCATGGGATTGGTCAGTACTCTTAAACAATTAGCACAGCGGTCCTCACTGTGACCGATGCTGTGTAGTCTGTGTGTGTGTTTGTGTGTGTGTAGTAACTAATGAGGAGAGTCTAAAGCCATGGGATTGGTCAGTACTCTTAAACAATTAGCACAGCGGTCCTCACTGTGACTGATGCTGTGTAGTCTGTGTGTGTTTGTGTGTGTGTAGTAACTAATGAGGAGAGTCTAAAGCCATGGGATTGGTCAGTACTCTTAAACAGTTAGCACAGCGGTCCTCACTGTGACTGATGCTGTGTAGTCTGTGTGTGTTTGTGTGTGTGTAGTAACTAATGAGGAGAGTCTAAAGCCATGGAATTGGTCAGTACTCTTAAACAGTTAGCACAGCGGTCCTCACTGTGGCCGATGCTGTGTAGTCTGTGTGTGTGTTTGTGTGTGTGTAGTAACTAATGAGGAGAGTCTAAAGCCATGGGATTGGTCAGTACTCTTAAACAGTTAGCACAGCGGTCCTCACTGTGACTGATGCTGTGTAGTCTGTGTGTGTGTGTGTGTAGTAACTAATGAGGAGAGTCTAAAGCCATGGGATTGGTCAGTACTCTTAAACAGTTAGCACAGCGGTCCTCACTGTGGCCGATGCTGTGTAGTCTGTGTGTGTTTGTGTGTGTGTAGTAACTAATGAGGAGAGTCTAAAGCCATGGGATTGGTCAGTACTCTTAAACAGTTAGCACAGCGGTCCTCACTGTGACTGATGCTGTGCAGTCTGTGTGTGTGTGTTTGTGTGTGTGTAGTAACTAATGAGGAGAGTCTAAAGCCATGGGATTGGTCAGTACTCTTAAACAGTTAGCACAGCGGTCCTCACTGTGACTGATGCTGTGTAGTCTGTGTGTGTTTGTGTGTGTGTAGTAACTAATGAGGAGAGTCTAAAGCCATGGGATTGGTCAGTACTCTTAAACAGTTAGCACAGCGGTCCTCACTGTGACTGATGCTGTGCAGTCTGTGTGTGTGTGTTTGTGTGTGTGTAGTAACTAATGAGGAGAGTCTAAAGCCATGGGATTGGTCAGTACTCTTAAACAGTTAGCACAGCGGTCCTCACTGTGGCCGATGCTGTGTAGTCTGTGTGTGTGTTTGTGTGTGTGTAGTAACTAATGAGGAGAGTCTAAAGCCATGGGATTGGTCAGTACTCTTAAACAATTAGCACAGCGGTCCTCACTGTGACCGATGCTGTGTAGTCTGTGTGTTTGTGTGTGTGTAGTAACTAATGAGGAGAGTCTAAAGCCATGGGATTGGTCAGTACTCTTAAACAATTAGCACAGCGGTCCTCACTGTGACCGATGCTGTGTAGTCTGTGTGTGTGTTTGTGTGTGTGTAGTAACTAATGAGGAGAGTCTAAAGCCATGGGATTGGTCAGTACTCTTAAACAATTAGCACAGCGGTCCTCACTGTGACTGATGCTGTGTAGTCTGTGTGTGTTTGTGTGTGTGTAGTAACTAATGAGGAGAGTCTAAAGCCATGGGATTGGTCAGTACTCTTAAACAGTTAGCACAGCGGTCCTCACTGTGACTGATGCTGTGTAGTCTGTGTGTGTTTGTGTGTGTGTAGTAACTAATGAGGAGAGTCTAAAGCCATGGAATTGGTCAGTACTCTTAAACAGTTAGCACAGCGGTCCTCACTGTGGCCGATGCTGTGTAGTCTGTGTGTGTGTTTGTGTGTGTGTAGTAACTAATGAGGAGAGTCTAAAGCCATGGGATTGGTCAGTACTCTTAAACAGTTAGCACAGCGGTCCTCACTGTGACTGATGCTGTGTAGTCTGTGTGTGTGTGTGTGTGTAGTAACTAATGAGGAGAGTCTAAAGCCATGGGATTGGTCAGTACTCTTAAACAATTAGCACAGCGGTCCTCACTGTGACTGATGCTGTGTAGTCTGTGTGTGTTTGTGTGTGTGTAGTAACTAATGAGGAGAGTCTAAAGCCATGGGATTGGTCAGTACTCTTAAACAGTTAGCACAGCGGTCCTCACTGTGACTGATGCTGTGTAGTCTGTGTGTGTGTGTGTGTAGTAACTAATGAGGAGAGTCTAAAGCCATGGGATTGGTCAGTACTCTTAAACAGTTAGCACAGCGGTCCTCACTGTGACTGATGCTGTGCAGTCTGTGTGTGTGTGTTTGTGTGTGTGTAGTAACTAATGAGAGTCTAAAGCCATGGGATTGGTCAGTACTCTTAAACAGTTAGCACAGCGGTCCTCACTGTGACTGATGCTGTGTAGTCTGTGTGTGTGTGTGTGTAGTAACTAATGAGGAGAGTCTAAAGCCATGGGATTGGTCAGTACTCTTAAACAGTTAGCACAGCGGTCCTCACTGTGGCCGATGCTGTGTAGTCTGTGTGTGTGTGTTTGTGTGTGTGTAGTAACTAATGAGGAGAGTCTAAAGCCATGGGATTGGTCAGTACTCTTAAACAGTTAGCACAGCGGTCCTCACTGTGGCCGATGCTGTGTAGTCTGTGTGTGTGTTTGTGTGTGTGTAGTAACTAATGAGGAGAGCTGATGTCTAGGAGCTTTCTGAAGTTGAATGTAAATAGGGATTTTTTTTATGATACTTTGAATTATAGATTCTTAAAATGTAGCCTGTGCTAGTGTTTATTATTTTTTAACTGAATAGAAGTTAATATATTATCTTTCAATGTTTTACTTTAATATTAACTAGTCAAAGAAATTTTCAGTATTAGAAATGCTGTTCTTCAGTTTCTGTGTGATTAATGTGGTTAACATTTCCATTCAATTGAAATATAGTTGCATATTTATAATTATAGATATTTAGTAAAGTTCTGAAATAATTCTTTCTCTGAAGCTTGAATTTGTATGAATCACATAGACTAAGTGCCTAGTGTCCTATGTTCCTTTAGATTTAATATGTAAGACAAAAACGAGAAATGTCTAATTAGAAGCTATCCATTGGTGTTTGCTTCTCACTTTGTACCTTTAATTTTTCTTCAGAAAGGTTGTTTTAGTAATTTTTTTAAAGTTTTATGTATATGTGTATATATGTGTGTGTGTGTGTGTGTGTGTGTGTATGTATATATATATATATGTGTGTGTGTGTGTCCCTATTAAAGTTTATGTGTACAACGTGAATGTACAAAATAGTGGAGGTCAGAGGATCTCATATTCTCGGGAGCTGGAGTTTCAGGCCATTGTTAGCCATCTCATATGGTTCTGGAAACTGAACCAGGGTCTTCCTCAAGAGCACTATGTGCTCTGATTGCTGAACCATCTCTCCAGTCCCATTGAAACAGATTTTTTTTCTTCACATTAAAGATACTAGGAAACTACTAACTACAGAAATGAGCAGCGACTGGAAATGATGGGTGAATGTTGCTCACAGGTAGTAGTATCTCAGAAAGCAGAACTCAGTAGCCAATTACATCACTCACATGCATGGATGCATGGAAACTCACACTGCTCAGTAGCAACATAACTCTCTCACATGTGTGGAAACTCACACAGCTCAATGGCAAGATACTCCACTCACATGCTTGGATGAATAAAAACGCACACAACGCAATACTGAGATACATGGAAATACATGGAAACCTATAAATCTTTTTTTACTTGCTTAAAATTTTTTTTGAGAAAGGCTCTTATTAGCACATGTTGACTCAAGGCTAAATATGTAAGTATAGTTCAGACTGCCCTCTAACAGGGGACACTCATTTTGCCTTAGCTTCTGAAGTGCTGGGATTGCAGGTAGGACCTACAACACCCAAAGATATTCTTGATATGAAAGCAAACGGATGTAAGTACTACTCTTAAGAATTTGGTAGTTTCTTTTATTTTTTAAAATTATACTTTTTTTTTTTTTAAATTGGAGGTTCATTTAGTGGACTTGTAGAGGTCAGAGGTCAGCAGTTTGCCATAACTTTCTTTTCTTCTACCACATGAGTATGGAGATTGAAGTCAGGCTATCAGGCCTTAGTCTGCTGGGCCATCTATCTCACGGGCCCTAGTGGTTTCTTTTAAAGTTAAAAGAAATTGAGAGTCATTGACTTTGTGTTCTCTATCACTTTAGAAGTTTCCTTTCAGATGATTGTTTTTTTGGGGGGGGTGGTGGTGGCTTGAGACAGGGTTTCTCTGTGTAGTCCTGGGTGTCCTGGAACTAGCTCTGTAGACCAGGCCGACTGGCTTTGAACTGGTTTCTGCCTCTTGAGTGCTGTAATTAAAGACAGGTGCCACCACCGCCTGGCCTTATAGTTTATTTTTATAATTTGTTCTATATAGGTCTAAATGTTTCAGATTCACTTCTGAAGTAGGATATCTTAAGGAAAGAAGAAAAAATATTCATTATTATTTAGGAGTTGTTCATTCATGTTGAAGATTGTACTTTTGAAGACTCCAGTTCTTTAAAAAACATTAACTTATTTTAATTTTTAGCATAAACTTGGCTTCTGATGTGAACTTTGTTTCTTTGGGCATTATGAATTTTTAAAAGATTTATATAAATGTGATACACATGTCTGTGAGTGTCTTTGGAGACCAGAAGAGTGTGTTAGATTCCCCTCATTGTAAGTGCCTGATTAGGTGCCTGACAACTAAACATATGTCTACTGTAAGAGCAGCAAGTGTCCCAGAAGAGGGAGGAGAAGGTTTTTCTTTTAACATGCCTTTTTCCCCCTCTGGCAGTACCATGATGAAAATTTGCAGTTATTTCAGTCTCTGGATCATATTTTGAACTGTATATGAGAAGAAGCAATTTTTTTCTTTTATGAGGGCAATACCTTTTTAACAAAAGGGTCTAAACACTTATATTTCTTCAAAATGTAAATCAAGTTATGATTTCTATTTAAATGTGCTAATTCATGTCTCTGAATATTAAGGGCAATATTGATGGATTGAGGTGTCGTGTGTGAACCTGTGTATGTAATAAGTAGAGAGAGGTTTAACCTTTAGCACAGATCATTTCTAGATCATAAGAACAGTTTTCATTTAGCTGTAGTTCTGACGTCATGGCCAGTCAGAGAGCCTGTCAGGCATTGATCTGAGTATCCTTAGCTGTCAGTGGGTAGTGTGGAGGGCAGCTTAGGCTGAGAGGCTGTGAGACAGCAATGGTGAGGCTCCTATTTGCTTCCAGAACAGTTCCTAAAAGAGCTGTTAATCTAATATAAAAATTATCGTAAGCTAAAGAGAGCTGAGAGTAAATAGATCAGATGTTAAGGTGAAGTGTCTTAATTAACAGGGAAATTAGTAAGTGAAGTAAATTCCATAAAAATAATAGTTTTATTTTAAAACAGAATCAGGTGGCTATGATGTAGCATAATGATAGAGTGCTTGTCTATTCAATATTTTCTTTTTTAGGTTTTTAACAGGGTTTCCTTGTGTAGCCTTGGCTGTCCTCAAACTCACCCACTCTGTAGACCACTGGCCTTGAACTCACCTCTGTGAGTCCACCTGCCTCTGCCTTTAATTGCTGGTGTTAAAGGTGTGCATCACCACTGTACCGCCTACCCAGTACTTTCAAGTCCCTGAGTTGGATACCCATTCCTGCAGAAAGGTGAAGTGTATGGAGATTCAATATAGCTATTGGATCTAAATTTAATAAGAATAAAAAGTTGACTAAGAGTCTAAACTACATCTCGTTTTCATGGATCTCTATATCTGAAACGTTTTAAAAGGTCTTGCATTATTCTATGGGCATTGTAGTTTTATTAGCAACAACCTTAATCTATTTAAGCTATTTAAGATAACTGTTAAACTTTGTATGTTTAGTATGGCTCGAAATAACCTTTTGGGAGTATGATGCTTGTTGTTATGATCTGTGCGTGTGCCAAAGAACCCATGAGCTATATTTTTGTGTGGGTTCTTGGCTCTGACTATTACAGTTAAGGTTGTAAATACAAATACTGTTTCTAGACAAGTTAGCCGAAAATGCAGGAAGCTGTAGTTCTTTGGTAAATTTTAGAACAAATTTCTATGTTTTTAATTGTCTTTTAATTCTGGGACCTGAAGTTATTAGTTTGTATTTCTCTGCCTGCCTTTTTTAAAAAAAATATTTATTTATTATATATTCAATAGTCTGTTTACATGCCAGAAGAGAGCACCAGATCTCATTATAGATAATTATGAGCCACCATGTGCTTTCTGAGAATTGAATTCAGTACCCTCTGGAAGAACAGATAGTGCTCTTAACCTCTGAGCCATCTCTCCAGCCTGTATTTCTCTGTGTTACTATTAAATGTATTTGTACTGAAGTAGATACCTCCTTACCACACCAGGGAATTGACTTCTGTGTGTCCTGTCAGGTCCCTAACACCGTTTCTGAGCCAGGTGATTCTTGCGAATGGCTCACAGTTTTCTGTGTACATTGTGTACAGTCATACTCAAAGCTGTGACTCTGTTTATATTGGTTTTATTGAGATAGCATCTTGCTTTTTGTTTTATTTATTTTTTGCCTTAGCCTTGCAGACACACCAACACACCCAGCAGGCAGCAATAATTTAGTGTAGTTATAGGACAGAAAGGACGACCAGCAAAGGGAAAAGGGGCAGAATCAGAGGCAAACCAGATGAGTTTTGAGACGTCAGTGATGAGATGCAGAAGAGACAATTCCCACAGCACTAAATTGGGACTCAATGCCTAAAGTATTGAGGTCTGCTTATATATATATGCCCTAGCATATATATATAACACGCTAGCACACGCTAACATTCGGGCTTCCTATAGGAGAAGCAAGTGTTTCTTTATAGCCTGTATGTTTGTGCAAATAGTTTAGGAACAGTGACACACTCATTAATTAGTTCTTAGACTTGTGGGAACCTCCTGAAACATATGTTGTAAGCTGACAATCAAGGGCTACCTGTGTAACAGCCCTTTCTTAGTGTAGACATTCTTAAGCCGGCTGCACTAGATTTTCTGTACATGTGTATTATATTGATGCAGTATACCTAAATATGAAGGGCATATTAGTTATTAATTTCAGCTAATTAAAAACTGGAATTTGTGTTTGTATTTACCTTTGCTCTAAGTAGTAGAATAGATTGATGTGTTATTTTAAAAGAGTTCTGAGCATCTGTGCTTCAGTTTAAATAATGCTGGCTTTTTAAAAGAGTTAAATTGAAGTAAATTTTAAAATGGTGTGGAGAGTACTGTGCTAGATATGGGTAAAAACTGGAAGCAATTCCTGTTTTCATGGCAATGTCACCGTGTTATTAGGATTACTATATGAGCAGATTTCCTCCAGGTAAGTGTGGCTGTAGTTTGTGGTGGGACCAAGTAAGCCCCATCGTAGGCAGGCTCATTGGTAGAATGCATTTGTTTCTTTTACAGCTGAATGTGGCCAGAACTCTTCATCTGATCAGCGACTTTATGTTAATGGTGTACTTTTTCAACCATACTTTTCATCTTCTTCAGAAGGAAAATGTAATTTGTTAACAGCCACATAAAGAAATATGGCCTGTAAAATTTTGTTTATCGTGGATGCTAATAAATGTTCATATAAAAATTTATGCTGGTTTCTCTGGCATAAGAAATTATATTAAAAAAAAAAACAAATCAGTGTTTGCCAAATGGAAAAAAAAAGATAGTTGAAAACATTTTCACTGTTTTAAATGTCTGCTTTTTTTATTGAAGAAAATAAATTCTAACTTTGTTTTTATTCTTTATGAGTGAAGGTTCTTCAGGTCTGTTCTGTATCAGATTGTTTTAAAATATTTTCTGTTTTGCTACTTCATTCTTTCATGGGGTTTACTGTGCCAATTTTTAATTTAAAAACCTTGATTTTATGTATAATGAAATCATTCCCAGAATTTATGTGTCTTAATCAAAAAACAATTTTGTTTTGAGTTCTGCCTGCAAAGTTAAGTGTGTACAGGGATGTTGTCTGCTCCACGTCCAGAATAAGACTTGGCCTGCTGACAGTGCCTGTAATTACCATATTAACCAACTGATAAAAATCTGTGCGTGTGTTATCTTACATCTATAGCTGGAGAGATGGCTCAGAAGTTAAGAGCTCTTCCTGATTTTCCAGAGGACCTCTGTTCAGTTCCCAGCACCCACGTTGAATGACCTACAACCTCCTCTAATTTGAGTTCTAGTTGATCTGACACCTTCTTCTGGGCTCCTCAGGCATCAGCAAAGACATGGCTTGTGTGCACACATGAGGGTACACACACTCACACACACACACAGACATAAAAATTAGAATAATGTTTTAAAATTACAAAGCATCAAATTAAAAAATTAAATATTTAAATGTAATATTGAAATAAAAAGTTATATAGAAATAATTTATAATAATTTCAGTTAAAAAACATGTATTAGGGTCTGGCTTTATAGCATTATACAGAACTTTCCTAGTATATTCTTATATATGAAGATAACTTGAATGTAAATTCTTACTATTTCTTGCTAGCTAGCAGATCATATTTGAGGCAAATCTGATTTGAATTAACTTTAGGATGCAGTTGCAGTAAACTGATAGCACAATCTTTTGCTCACCTTAATGCTAACACATGAGACTGTAGAACCCTAGAGATGTAAGGTCCACTGTATGTGGGACGTGCTTTATAAGCTACTGTGTTTTTAAGGCCGCATGGGAGCAGACGAGGGTATGTGGATGGAGATGATGTCACAGAAGAGCCAAACACACAGATCTCATCTGCTGAAAATAAAAGGTATGTGACAGCAATTATCTCCTTGAGTCTTCACACCCTGAGACAGCACCTGCCTAAAACTGGCTTCAGGAAAAAGTAGAAAAGTACAATGTATGAGCAACCCTCCTTTATAGTGAGAGGAAGTAGCAGGGAGGAAAGGCTGAGGGACTGGGAATGAGCACTTACTGTATTTCCTTTGGCATTCTCTCTGCTCTCTCTCCTCCTCCTGTGCTGTGGCTTGAGCACGAATCAGTGAGTGAAGCAAGCACTTTACCACTGAGCTACATCCCTAGGCCTATTCCATTATTTTCAAGAATAATTTTTTTAGTAAAGTTTGGCAGGGCTTTCAGTGTAAACCTCTCATTATAAAATATATAAATTAGTTTGAAAGAATGAAGGAGAAATAACATAATTGAATGGTGTTATAACGAATTTGAAACATCTGGGAATTGTGGCTTGCAGAGATGACACAGTGGTTAAGAAGTTATACTGTTCTTGTAGAGGACTCAGATTTGAGTCCGAGCAATACATCTGATGGCTTAACAGCTGCCCTTAATTCCAGTGCCAGAGGAACCTGATCCCTCAGCAGACACATACACATACACATACACATACACATACACATACACATACACATACACATACACATACACATACACATACTTAACAGATGATCTTGAAGTCATGGTACTGCAGTTGGACTGAAAATGGATTGAGAATATCCCCTTAGTGTGAGTTTTTAAGTTAATTTTTTAATTTATTTTTGATTATTGGTGGGGTTTTAATGCTTACACTGTAAAATTAGTATTCAAGTTTCTATTGATGACAAAGCAAATAACTTTATAGTTTTAGTTTGGTGCTTTTTTGTGTTGTCCATAAGAATGAATAGTTTAAAAAACAAACAAACCAAAAACCTAAAAAAAACCACACGGGCCATCAAGATGCCTCAGTAGGTGAAGGTGCTTGCCACAGACGATCCTTGGAATCCACATTATGTTGGAGAGAACTGCCAAGGTTGACCTTTGACCTCCACTCTGACCATGCCACATATATTATAAACACAAACAAAAATTTTAAAATTGATGAAATGTAAAGCAACCCCACATGAGCTTTGGGGATGTTGCTTAGTGGTAGACTGGCTGTTCACAGGGACAGAGCCCAGGAATTAGCCCCCAGCATAGTATCAACCTCACATGGTGGGGCACACCTGTGACCCCAGCACGACGGTGGCAGGGGCAGAAGTTCAAAGTTTGAGACTTTAGAGGGAATTGAAGGTGAAGAATCGGGTACCCCCGATTTGTGGCTTGCAGAGATGACACAGTGGTTAAGAAGTTATACTGTTCTTGTAGAGTTATACTGTTCTTGAAGAATGAGACCCCCGCCCCCAAAAAAGAAAACAAAACCTCGGATCAGGGACTGGATCATGAGGCTCTGAATGGGGAACTGAATATGATGGAACTACATTCTGTGCGTGGCTGAAACATGTACAGTTGGGGTATGCTGCTCAGGAAGACAGAGGAAGTTGTCCTAAAATACAGTATAAGGAAGATGGTGTGCAATGTCCTGAACAGTGTCAGTTCTTAGAGGAAACAAAGCGACTATCACCCCTGGCTGTTAGAAAACCTGCTGTTTGTTTCAATTAGGTTCCCTTGACGATCAGACTTTTTTCTTTGCTTTTTTCTTTCAAGAAAGTTTGTTTTTTAAATTCCTTTTAAAGATTTTTTTTTTTACCCTAAAGGGATGATCTTCTTTTCTAAATGGGAATATAGTTAGGAGCTGTGTGTGTGGGGTGGGGGGTATTTCATATAAAAAGATTTCAAATCTGTGGACCCAGTGAAGCAGGCTGAAGAATAAGGAAATAAAACACCATGGTTTTAACTAGCATTTTTGAAAGAAAGGATAATTCATACTCACCTTTTCTTCTTCAAGGGTACATGTATGTACAGGTGTTTGTGAAGGCTGGAGGTGAAGCTCTAGTGTCTTCCTCCATTCTGTTCCACTGTATTCTCTGAGGTGGGACTTTGCCATGGCTGGCCAGCAAACCCTAGGGGCACTGTTGTAGTCACCTCCCTAGCTGCTGAGTTAGCTCTTGACTGTGTGCTGAGGGTTGAATACAGGTCCTCATGTTTTCCAAGTAATTTACTCACTGAGCCATCTCAACTCCTTATTTTTTTGTTCTTCATGACATGGGGTTTTTACGTGTAATTGAATTTTACTGTGTAGCCCAGGCTGGCCCCAACCCTACAATCTTTGCTTCAGCCTTCTAAATGCTGGCATTAATGCCATGTACCACTATTCCCAGCCTTTATGTTGAATTTTGATTTCCTAAAAATACCTGGATTTTAATATTTGCTCTCTCATATTGTTTGTTTTAGTGTTCACGGTAATGGACCACCCAGATCTGCTGATCTCGATATCACAAGTCCATTTGCAGGCATGCTCTTTGGTATGTCCAGCACTTTCAGCTGATTAGACCTTTGTAGAGGGTTGAATTAAATGTCCTTAGTGAGAACTCAGGGTTGTAAGTAATGATGACTTTGTGAAGAACAGCAGGCATTTATTGAGGCTTACTTTATGATGGTTACCATACTAAGCATTTAGTGTGCATTGTATAGAACTGTTGATACCTTAAAGCTAAATACCTAAATTAGCTATATGGCTATAGATGATAGCTGAAAATCAGTTTGAGTAATCAGGCTGGTTTTGTTGTATTATGACTGCTGCTTTTTATTCTATTTTATAGGTAACTCTTGATTCTTTGCTTATTTCTTGTATTTTATTTCACTTCTTTTGAACATTCCATTCTACTACTCTTGCTGCCTTAATCATTATTCTAGAGTGCGTGTGTGTGTGTGTGTGTGTGTGTGTGTGAGAGAGAGAGAGAGAGAGAGAGAGAGAGAGAGAGAGAGAGAGAGAGAGAGAGAGGGAGATGCTGAGAGGGATTGAGACTGTGACTGTGAAAGACACAGACACAGACATAGAGACTGACAGAGAGAAGTGAAAAAGAAACCGAGACCCTCAGAGACCGAGAAAGGCTTTTAAGGTTTTAAAAGCCCACCTCCAGTGACACACTTCCTCTAACAAGGCTGCCCTTTCATATCCTAATCCTTCTAATCCTATCAGAGAGCTCCATCCCAGTGACTAAACATTCAAAATATATGAGCTGATGTGGGCCATTTATATTAAAGCTATCATATTTGTTCTTTTTATATAGTTTCTGAATAATTTTTTTTTCAAAATCATGATGACCCAAATTTTCTATTTTTTTTTTTAATCAAAGGTCTAGGTTATTACTGAATATAGTCCTTTTGGTTTGCTATATTATGTTTGTCCTCATTTCATTTCAGAAATGGTATGGTGAGCCTTGATTTTTGCTTATAGCTTTGTATACAAAAGAAGTTGTTCTTTGAATGGGCATTTTGAAAGCTTAGCTAAAATTTAGTTTTAGTAAGATACATGAGAAAATTGAATAGCATATTAGGTTGATCCAACCTAAAAGCAACCTAAAAGTTACATTTTGTCTTTGAGACATAGTTACTTGGTAGTTTTAGACATTTATTTCCTAGAAATGACTATTGTGAGAAAGATGGCTGTGTTCACAAAAACTTAGTTCTTGTTGCCTATAAGGTTTGAGCAAGTTTATCTTTTAGATCAGAATAAATACACATGTTTAGGCTATATTTTGAATGGATGGTAAAAGGGGAAGTGGTAATGTGAAAGCAGGCTGAAAATTAATTTTATCAGCAAGGTTACCCTGCCATCTGCAGAGGAGTGGACTTAGGTCACCGGTATGCAGTTAGGAGCTGTGAGCAACACGACACAGTAGTCGAGTGTTTGCAGTGAACGACTGACATCTTTCAAAGTGGTTCATCTTACATTTGAGGATCTCTATCCCTGAGGAGGTTTGCATAGATAGGGAACTTATGTCTCTCTAAAGGCGGTGGATTTTTTTTTTTTTTTTCATGTTACTCCAACTCCACTTGTACTAAAATTTATTTTCCTATTGTTTAGCTTCAGAAATTTCATTTGGGACTTTTACTTAATCAAAAAACAAAATAAAACTAAGGTGAACATGGTAGTACACATCGCAACACTTTCATCGCAACACTTGGAGGTGAGGTAGAGGCAAGCAGATCTCTGTGCATCTGGGGCCATCCTGGTCTACGTAATGAGTGCCAGGACAGCCAGGGCTACATAGACCAGTGGGTTCTCAGTCTGTCCATCTCAACCCTCACAGGGGTTGCATATCAGATATCCTGGTTATCTGATATTTATTTGCATAATGGTTCATAACGGTATCAGAATTGTAGTTATGAAGTAGCAGTGAAATACTTTTGTAATTGGGGGTCATCACAACATAAGGAACTATTAACGAGTCACAGCATTAGGAAAGTTAAAAACCACTGATACACACCCTTTCTTAGCAGGGAGGAGTTACGGGGAGCGCATGAGCAAGTTTGGAGGGAAATAACAATGTGCTATGGCATTTGGAAGAGAACACAAATTACTTAGACGTATATATTTAAATTTATACAATTGAAAGCTTTCCTTCAGTTTTGTATTTTGTTACTGCCTGTTTGTACTTCAGTCCTAGGGATTGAGTCGAGCACTGTTATGCCTACCAGCTAAGAGTTATACCACAGAGCTACATTCTTAATGCATGTCGGTGTCTCTTATAGTCTGGGAGCACAATTCACAAAATATTATTTCAAATTTGCGGGACTTATTAAAAGGTTTTAAAAGCTTTTTATTTACTTTTTTGGTTTAGAATATTTGAAACAGAATCTTGTTGAGTAACCCAAGTTGGACTAGAACTTGCTTTGTAGTTCAGACTGACTGAATTCACAACCCTGTCTGCCTTCTAAGTGCTGAAATTACATGTGTGTGCTTCTTTCTTCCTTTTTCTTTGTTTTCTGTGGCACTGTTTCAAAAAATTGCTATAGACCAGGTTGGACATCAACTTGAGATCTACTGAGATTGCATGCATGAGCCACCATGCCTATGTAAATAATCTTTTTAATGGCTTAGAAAATACAGTGTGTATTTAAAAGATTGTTTATGGTCTGGTTTTCAGTCATAATGGTTTGTAACTCAGTTAAATCAGGCTGGTTGATCTTAAGGATTTTTTTCCAATCATTTAGAGAAGTATTGATTATCTGACCTCCTTGCCCATAGGTGTAGTGATTTCTTTGAGCAATCTTGTTCAGCAGGTTTCAGCAAGACCTCTGTGCTCCTGAGGAAGAGGGTAGATTATTCTTGCTGTTGGTGGAGGGCTGTCTCTGTCTGTCTCAATGTTCCCATCTTTCCCCAAGAGTGGTGGTTTATGTTTGTGTAGGGCTTTCATCAGGATTTCATGCAGCAGTTCCTTAGCCCTCACCAGCTAATGACAGCTGTTGATTTGTATGAGAGAAGTCTGGAAAGTAGGACATATGGTATGCCTAAGAGCCATGGAAGGGCCTTTTCCAGAACCCCTGTGTCTTAGTCAGGGTTTCTATTCCTGCACAAACATTGTGACCAAGAAGCAAGTTGGGGAGGAAAGGGTTTATTTGGCTTACACTTCCATGCTGCTGTTCATCACCAAAGGAAGTCAGGACTGGAACTCAAGCAGGTCAGGGAGCAGGAGCTGATGCAGAGGCCATGGAGGGATGTTCTTTACTGGCTTGCCTCCCCTGGCTTGCTCAGCCTGCTCTCTTATAGAACCAAGACTACCAGCCCAGAGATGGCACCACCCACAAGGGGCCTTTCCCCCTTGATCTCTAATTGAGAAAATGCCTTACAGTTGGATCTCATGGAGGCATTTCCTCAACTGAAGGTCCTTTCTCTGTGATAACTCCAGCTGTGTCAAGTTGACACAAAACTAACCAGTACACCCTGTATTGCTTCTCTTTCTGGTGAGCCTTTGGCAGAGGCCAGCAAATGATTAAAGATTCCTCTTGTTCTGGGACTTTATAGTTTACTCTAATGCACACATGGCTTGTAAAAATCCTTTGAGGAATCAGCTGGTTTCTTTTATGCACTGTATGGCAGCTTCCTCATCCCCATAGTCTGCTGGCGTGACGATGCTTGGGTTCCCACCTCTGTATGGATTACTGATTTACTCCTTGATGTTCAGTTCTTCTAGTTATTGACAACCTCAGCTTTCTGATGAGCATTAAAAAAAGTCACAATTTTGTAGATAACGGAACCTATTCTCAATGTAGAATCAGAGGGATGCTCTTTTGTGGCTTTTTACCTTCTATACTACGGAATACCTCCTCATATGGGTTATCCTTGTTCTAGTAGTATTATTTCTTCATTATTATTAGGAACACTAACTATTTTAACACTCTTATTTCATCTACTTTTTGTCATGTGTGTGTGTATGTGTGTGTGTGTGTGAGAGAGAGAGAGAGAGAGTAAGGAGAGAGAGAGAGGGAAGGGGAGAGAGAGAGAGAGAGAGAGAGAGAGAGAGAGAGAGAGAGAGAGAGAGAGAGAGAGAGAGAGAGAATGAATGATAGATCTATCTTCAGGGCCTTGCCCATGGTACACAATTGTTGGAACTCCATTATTAGGATCATTAGAAGTAAACAGAGGACCTGTTCTCACTTTTAGATAGATACTTGAAGTTTATAGAAGCTATAAAGGTATCTTAGTTAGTTACTCTTCTGTTGCTGTGATGAGACACTTGTGACCAAGGCAACTTAAAGAAGAGTTTATTTGATGTCTAGTGGCAGATGGTTAGACTCCATTATGGAGGGGACAGCAAGGAAGCAAGTGCTAAGCCGCATAGGAGGAGGAGAAAGCTGAGAGTTCATAGCTTAAAGCACAAGCATAAAGCAGAGAGAGCAAACTGGAAGTAAGGCAAGACCGTACGTGCTCAGCCCACTCAGGCACACTTCCAAACAGTGTCACAAACTCGGACCAAGTGTCTAAAGGCCAGGACTCAGGAGGAACATTTCTCATTCAAACCAGCATATAAAGGGTTGGGGAGTAGAGCCTTCTGTTCCTCAGAGAAAAGTTTTGCAATTACTAATGCATGTCATGTTTGACCCATGACTTGAACTCATACATTAAGGAAGTTATTGGTGTATTGCTGTGACTTTCCTCATAACCATAGCAATCACTTAAACACTGAATCTCTCTCTCTCTTTTTTTGTTTTTTTTTTTTTTTTTACATATTAAGGTAAATTTTATTTATTTATTTATTTTTAATATTTTTATTACATATTTTCCTCAATTACATCTCCAATACTATCCCAAAAGTCCCCCATAGCGCCCCCCACTTCCCTACCCACCCATTCCCATTCTTTTGGCCCTGGCATTCCCCTATATTGGGGCATATAAAGTTTGCAAGTCCAATGGGCCTCTCTTTCCATTGATGGCCGACTAGGCCATCTTTTGATACATATGCAGCTAGAGACAAGAGCTCCAGGGTTCTGGTTAGTACATCATGTTGTTCCAACAATAGGGTTGCAGATCCCTTTAGCTCCTTGGGTACTTTCTCTAGCTTCTCCATTGGGAGCCCTGTGATACATCCAATAGCTGACTGTGAACATCCACTCCTGTGTTTGCTAGGCCCCGGCATCGTCTCACAAGAGACAGCTATATTTGGGTCCTTTCAGCAAGATCTTACTAGTGTATGCAATGGTGTCAGCGTTTAGAAGCTGATTATGGGACGGATCCCTGGATACAGCAGTCTCTAAATGGTCCATCCTTTCATCACAGCTACGAACTTTGTCTCTGTAACTCCTTCCCTGGGTGTTTTGTTCCCAATTCTAAGATGGTGCACAATGTCCACACTTTGGTCTTCATTCTTCTTGAGTTTCATGCGTTTAGCAAATTGTATCTTATATCTTGGGTATCCTAAGTTTTGGGCTAATATCCACTTATCAATGAATACATATTGTGTGAGATCTTTTGTGATTGTGTTACTTCACTCAAGATGATGCCCTCCAGGTCCATCCATTTGGCTAGGAATTTCATAAATTCATTCTTTTTAATAGCTGAGTAGTACTCCATTGTGTAAATGTACCATAATTTCTGTATCCATTCCTCTGTTGAGGGACATCTGGGTTCTTTCCAGCTTCTGGCTATTATAAATAGGGCTGCTATGAACATAGTGGAGCATGTGTCCTTTTTACCGGTTGGGACATCTTCTGGATATATGCCCAGGAGAGGTATTGCTGGATCCTCCGGTAGTACTATGTCCAATTTTCTGAGGAACCGCCAGACTGATTTCCAGAGTGGTTGTACAAGCTTGCAATCCCACCAACAATGGAGGAGTGTTCCACTTTCTCCACATCCTCGCCAGCATCTGCTGTCACCTGAATTTTTGATCTTAGCCATTCTGACTGGTGTGAGGTGGAATCTCAGGGTTGTTTTGATTTGCATTTCCCTGATGATTAAGGATGTTGAACATTTTTTCAGGTGCTTCTCTGCCATTCGGTATTCCTCAGGTGAGAATTCTTTGTTCAGTTCTGAGCCCCATTTTTTAATGGGGTTATTTGACTTTCTGGAGTCCACCTTCTTGAGTTCTTTATATATATTGGATATTAGTCCCTTATCTGATTTAGGATAGGTGAAGATCCTTTCCCAATCTGTTGGTGGTTTTTTTGTCTTATTGATGGTGTCTTTAGCCTTGCAGAAGCTTTGTAGTTTCATGAGGTCCCACTTGTCAATTCTCGATCTTACAGCACAAGCCATTACTGTTCGATTCAGGAATTTTTCCCCTGTGCCCATATCTTCAAGGCTTTTCCCCACTTTCTCCTCTATAAGTTTCAGTGTCTCTGGTTTTATGTGAAGTTCCTTGATCCACTTAGACTTGACCTTAGTACAAGGAGATAGGAATGGATCGATTCGCATTCTTCTACATGTTAACAACCAGTTGTGCCAGCACCATTTGTTGAAAATGCTGTCTTTCTTCCACTGGATGTTTTTAGCTCCCTTGTCGAAGATCAAGTGACCATAGGTGTGTGGATTCATTTCTGGGTCTTCAATTCTATTCCATTGGTCTATTTGTCTGTCACTATACCAGTACCATGCAGTTTTTATCACAATTGCTCTGTAGTAGAGCTTTAGGTCCGGCATGGTGATTCCACCAGAGGTTCTTTTATCCTTGAGGAGAGTTTTTGCTATCCTAGGTTTTTTGTTATTCCAGATGAATTTGCAGATTGCACTTTCTAATTCGTTGAAGAATTGATTTGGAATTTTGATGGGGATTGCATTGAATCTGTAGATTGCTTTTGGCAAGATAGCCATTTTTACAATGTTGATCCTGCCAATCCATGAGCATGGGAGATCTTTCCATCTTCTGAGATCTTCTATAATTTCTTTCTTCAGAGACTTGAAGTTTTTATTATACAGATCTTTCACTTCCTTAGTTAGAGTCACGCCAAGATATTTTATATTATTTGTGACTATTGAGAAGGGTGTTGTTTCCCTAATTTCTTTCTCAGCCTGTTTATTCTTTGTGTAGAGAAAGGCCATTGATTTGTTTGAGTTAAT
Organism: Mus caroli; assembly: GCF_978045245.1. Classification (NCBI taxonomy): domain Eukaryota; kingdom Metazoa; phylum Chordata; class Mammalia; order Rodentia; family Muridae; genus Mus; species Mus caroli. The sequence goes on from NW_028227256.1 coordinate 7,026,547, forward strand.
TTTATATCCAGCTACTTCACCGAAGCTGTTTATCAGGCTTAGGAGTTCTCTGGTGGAATTTTTAGGGTCACTTATATATACTATCATATCATCTGCAAAAAGTGATATTTTGACTTCATCTTTTCCAATTTGTATCCCTTTGATCTCCTTTTGTTGTCGAATTGCTCTGGCTAGGACTTCAAGTACAATGTTGAATAGGTATGGAGAAAGTGGACAGCCTTGTCTAGTCCCTGATTTTAGAGGGATTGCTTCAAGCTTCTGACCATTTACTTTGATGTTGGCTACTGGTTTGCTGTAGATTGCTTTTATCATGTTTAGGTATGGGCCTTGAATTCCTGATCTTTCCAAGACTTTTATCATGAATGGGTGTTGGATCTTGTCAAATGCTTTTTCCGCATCTAAGGAGATGACCATGTGGTTTTTGTCTTTGAGTTTGTTTATATACTGGATTACGTTGATGGATTTCCGTATATTGAACCATCCCTGCATCCCTGGGATGAAACCTACTTGGTCAGGATGGATGATTGTTTTGATGTGTTCTTGGATTCGGTTAGCAAGAACTTTATTGAGGATTTTTGCATCAATATTCATAAGGGATATTGGTCTGAAGTTTTCTATCTTTGTTGGGTCTTTTTGTGGCTTAGGTATCAGAGTAATTGTGGCTTCATAGAATGAGTTGGGTAGAGTACCTTCTGTTTCTATTTTGTGGAATAGTTTGTGAAGAACTGGGATTAGATCTTCTTTGAAGGTCTGATAGAACTCTGCACTAAACCCATCTGGTCCTGGGCTTTTTTTAGTTGGGAGACTATTAATGACTGCTTCTATTTCTTTGGGGGATATAGGGCTGTTTAGATCATTAACCTGATCTTGATTCAGCTTTGGTACCTGGTATCTGTCTAGGAACTTCTCCATTTCATCCAGGTTCTCCAGTTTTGTTGAGTATAGCCTTTGGTAGAAGGATCTGATGGTGTTTTGGATGTCTTCAGGATCTGTTGTTATGTCTCCTTTTTCATTTCTGATTTTGTTAATTAGGATGCTTTCCCTGTGCCCTCTAGTGAGTCTGGCTAAGGGTTTATCTATCTTGTTGATTTTCTCAAAGAACCAGCTCCTTGATTGGTTGATTCTTTGAATAGTTTTTCTTGTTTCCACTTGGTTGATTTCACCCCTGAGTTTGATTATTTCCTGCCGTCTACTCCTCTTGGGTGAATTTGCTTCCTTTTGTTCTAGTGCTTTTAGGTGTGTTGTCAAGCTGCTAATGTGTGCTCTCTCTAGTTTCCTTTTGGAGGCACTCAGAGCTATGAGTTTTCCTCTTAAAAATGCTTTCATTGCGTCCCATAAGTTTGGGTATGTTGTGGCTTCATTTTCATTGAACTCTAAAAAGTCCTTAATTTCTTTCTTTATTCCTTCCTTGACCAAGGTATCATTGAGAAGAGTGTTGTTCAGTTTCCACGTGAAGGTTGGCTTTCTATTATTTATTTTGTTATTGAAGATCAGCCTTAGTCCATGGTGATCTGATAGGATGCATGGGACAATTTCAATATTTTTATATCTGTTGAGGCCTGTTTTGTGACCAATTATGTGGTCAATTTTGGAGAAGGTACCATGAGGTGCTGAGAAGAAGGTGTATCCTTTTGTTTTAGGATAGAATGTTCTGTAGATATCTGCCAGATCCATTTGATTCATAATTTCTGTTAGTTTCACTGTGTCCCTGTTTAGTTTCTGTTTCCATGATCTGTCCATTGGTGAAAGTGGTGTGTTGAAGTCTCCCACTATTATTGTATGAGGTGCAATGTGTGCTTTGAGCTTTACTAAAGTTTCTTTAATGAATGTGGCTGCCTTTGTATTTGGAGCATAGATATTCAGGATTGATAGTTCCTCTTGGAGGATTTTACCTTTGATGAGTATGAAGTGTCCCTCCCTGTCTTTTTTAATGACTTTGGGTTGGAAGTCAATCTTATCAGATATTAGAATGGCTACTCCAGCTTGTTTCTTCATGCCATTTGCTTGGAAAATTGTTTTCCAGCCTTTCATTCTGAGGTAGTGTCTATCCTTTTCTCTGAGATGAGTTTCCTGTAAGCAGCAAAATGTTGGGTCTTGTTTGTGTAGCCAGTTTGTTAGTCTATGTCTTTTTATCGGGGAGTTGAGTCCATTGATATTAAGAGATATTAAGGAAAAGTAATTGTTGTTTCCTGTTATTTTTGATGTTAAAGTTGGCATTTTGTTCTTGTGGCTGTCTTCTTTTAGGTTTGTTGAGGGATTACCTTCTTGTTGTTTCTAGGGCGTGGTTCCTGTCCTTGTATTGGTTTTTTTCTGTTATTATCCTTTGAAGGGCTGGATTCGTGGAGAGATAATGTGTGAATTTGGTTTTGTCGTGGAATACTTTGGTTTCTCCATCTATGTTAATTGAGAGTTTGGCTGGGTATAGTAGCCTGGGCTGGAATTTGTGTTCTTTTAGTGTCTGTATAACATCCGTCCAGGATCTTCTGGCTTTCATAGTCTCTGGTGAAAAGTCTGGTGTAATTCTGATAGGCTTGCCTTTATATGTTACTTGGCCTTTTTCTCTTACTGCTTTTAGTATTCTATCTTTATTTAGAGCATTTGTTGCTCTGATTATTATGTGTCGGGAGGTATTTCTTTTCTGGTCCAGTCTATTTGGAGTTCTGTAGGCTTCTTGTATGTTCATGGGCATCTCTTTCTTTAGATTTGGGAAGTTTTCTTCTATAATTTTGTTGAAGATGTTTGCTGGTCCTTTGAGTTGAAAATCTTCATTCTCATCCACTCCTATTATCCGTAGGTTTGGTCTTCTCATTATGTCCTGTATTTCTTGGATGTTTTGAGTGAGGATCTTTTTGCATTTTACATTTTCCTTGATTGTTGTGCTGATGTTCTCTATGGAATCTTCTGCACCTGAGATTCTCTCTTCCATCTCTTGTATTCTGTTGCTGATGCTCGTATCTATGGTTCCAGATTTCTTTCCTAGGGTTTCTATCTCCAGTGTTGCCTCATTTTGGGTTTTCTTTATTGTGTCTACTTCCCTTTTTAGGTCTAGTATGGTTTTGTTCATTTCCATCATCTGTTTGGATGTGTTTTCCTGTTTTTCTGTAAGGACTTCTACCTGTTTGATTATGTTATCATGTTTTTCTTTAAGGATTTGTAACTCTTTAGCAGTGTTCTCCTGCAATTCTTTAAGGGATTTTTGTGCTTCCTCTTTATTGTCTTCTGCCTTTTTATCAGTGTTCTCCTGCATTTCTTTAAGTGTGTTATTAAAGTCCTTCTTGAAGTCCTCTATCATCATCAGGAGATATGCTTTTAAATCCGTGTCTAGCTTTTCCGGTGTGTTGGGGTGCCCTGGACTGGGCGAAGTGGGGGTGCTGGGTTCTGATGATGGTGAGTGGTCTTGGTTCCTGTTAGTAAGATTATTACGTTTACCTTTCGCCATCTGGTAATCTCTGGGGTTAGTTGTTATCGTTGTCACTATTTAAAGATTGGAGCAGAAGCTGTGTTCCACTCACCAGCAGTCTCTAAATCCTGCGGCGGGGGTCGTGGGTAGCTGGTCCAGCCGGAAGAGGCCTGTGGTCCTACTCAGGCCGTTTTTCTGCTTCCCTAACTAATGCAGTCTCTGGTCCCGCGTGCAATTGGATTGGAGCAGAAGCTGTGTTCCACTCTCCAGAAGTCTTAAGATCCTGTGGTGGGCGTTGTGGGTAGCTGGTGAGTGTCAGCTGACCCTGCGCCCCAGCTGCCCAGGTGCTTTTCTGACCGGAAGAGGGTTGTGGCCCTATGTAGGCCGGATTTCTCTCTCCCCAACCAGAGCAGTCTCAGGTCCCGCGTGATTGGACTGGAGCAGAAGCTGTGTTCCACTCACCAGCAGTCCCAAAATCCTGTGGCGGGGGTCTTGGGTAGCTGGCGGGTGTCAGGCAACCCTGCGCTCCCGCTACCCTGGCGCTGATCCGGCCGGGTGAGGCCTGTAGCCCTACTCAGGCCGGTTACTGCTTCCCTAACTAATGCAGTCTCAGGTCCCGCGCAATTGGATTGGAGCAGAAGCTGTGTTCCACTCACCAGCAGTCCCAAAATCCTGCGGCGGGGGTCGTGGGTAGCTGGCGGGTGTCAGGCAACCCTGAGCTCCCGCTACCCCGGCGCTGATCCAGCCGGATGAGGCCTGTGGTCCTACTCAGGCCGGTTTCTGCTTCCCTAACTAATGCAGTCTCAGGTCCCGCGCAATTGGATTGGAGCAGAAGCTGTGCTCCACTCACCAGAAGTCTTAAGATCCTGTGGTGGGTGTTGTGGGTAGCTGGCGAGTGTCAGCAGACCCTGCGCCCCAGCTGCCCAGGTGTTTTTCTGACTGGAAGAGGGTTGTGGCCCTATGTAGGCCGGATTTCCCTCTCCCCAACCAGAGCAGTCTCAGGTCCCGCGTGATTGGACTGGAGCAGAAGCTGTGTTCCACTCACCAGCAGTCCCAAAATCCTGCGGCGGGGGTCGTGGGTAGCTGGCGGGTGTCAGGCAACCCTGCGCTCCCGCTACCCCGGCGCTGATCCAGCTGGATGAGCTTTTTTTGTTTTTTGAGACATAGTTTCTCTGTGTAGCCCTGGCTGTCCTGGAACTCACTCTGTAGACAGGGTGGCCTTGAACTCAGAAATCCACCTGCCTCTGCCTCCTGAGTGCTGGGATTAAAGGTGTGCACCACCACTGCCTGGCAACACTGAATTTCTTAAGCTTGAGTTTTAGTTGCATGCCATAAAAAAGAGTTAAGGTTTTTTTTTTTTCTTTTTTCTTTTCTTTCTTTTTTAATCCAGGAGGTGAAGATCGAGAACTTAGCAAGAGAAGGAAGGAGAAATACAGGCAAGAACTACTAGAGCAGATAGCTGAGCAACAGAAGAAGAAGAGACGGTAATGAGAAGCTTGCAGTTAGCACAAAGCATTTTCGTGAAATGACAAGAGTAAATGACAGTGTTTTCTACTGTAATTTGATTGTGAATCACCTACCATTGTCTGCTAGATTATTGCCCATATACAAACAGACTCAAAAGTAGTTTACTTTGAAAATAAATGGTAAGCATACACTCATGCGTATAAAGTGTATAAATCACAGTACTTCATTGTAGTCAAACCTGCCTAGAATCTTTTTTATTTTTGATTAATTTTCCTTTGACGGTTTCACAGATGTAACTAATCAATTTTAACCCTTCTGATCCTTTCACAATTTTCTTAATCTGTGAAGCATTAAGATTAGGAATAAAAATATTGGTTCCGAAGAATTTGAAAGTTACCTTGTTATTTTTTTTCTCACCTCAAGAGGAAAGTAATATGTTAATATCTACTATTAAGCTACCTTAAAAAAAATCACTAATTTTTGTAGTGCTGGCCTTCAAACTCAGAGCCTTGTACTTGTTAGTTAAGCAAGCCCTGCACTATTGAGATTTATTTTTATATTATGTGTATGGGTGTTTTGCCTGTTGGTCTACATGTAAAATGTGTATGCTGGTGTGTGCCTGGTTCCCTTGGGGCCAGAAGAGGGTGCCTGGATCTGTAGAACTGGGTTTCTAGTGCTTATGAGCTGCCAAGTGGATGCTGAGCACCGAGCCTGGGTCCTCTGCAAGAGCAGCAAGGGCTCTGAACTGCTGAGTGTCTCTCCAGTGTTATGGAGACTTTCTTTAAAAATCTTTATGGAAGGAATTTAACTTTTTGGCATGAAAATATACATGTGCTCTTAAAGAGGTTTTAATTTTTTTTTTTTAAATAAAATACTTGGTTTTGTTTTTGTCTGTTATTCTGTGCAAATTACTTTGTCTTTGAAATGTCACCAGTATTCATTGAGAGCGAAGGCACTTGACATGTAAATTACAGTTTCCTATGTACTATGATTAAATTTGACTTTAGAATTTTAAAGCTTTATTTTCAAAGGCATTATTTGTATTTGGAAATGTACTATACAGGCTTCATGTACAGACATATTTCATTTATGATGACAATTTTTACAAAGTGTGTTTACTACAATTTTTCAATTTACAAAATCTTAATTTTGTTTAGAGAAAAAGATTTAGCATTTGGAATTACAACTTCTGGAGTACAAGACCCTGAAAAATCGGTAAGAGTTCTTGGCATCTTTTAGTGTTTAATCCTTTATTCAAAGAAGCCTCAAGTGTCTTAGTAGTAGGGGAGGCTTAACATGTTGGGATACTGTAAAGGGCAGTTCCGTTGGATTTTCATAAATATCAGTCATAACTACTGTGAAATATAGAAATGTTAACTGTTGTTCATGTTACCCACTGTTAGTTTAAGATGACTCCCCTTTCATTTGTGTATCAGTTTTTTAGTTTGTTTTGTCTTCTGTGTATATGTGCCACATCCATGTGAAAGTTAAACCAGTGTAACTTAAACTCGATGTTAATACTGTTAAGTATGTCTTAACAATTTATTTTTCTTGATGAGAATAATTTTTTTTTAAATGTGTAACTTGTGTCTTTGATCCTGTTACTGTGAAACTGGAAGGATAATCACACTCTTTTTACTTGACTTTTGCAATTCTCAACGTCCTTAAGTGGAATGGCTCCCACTCATCATTGCAGTTAAGTAAGGAGGAGGTAACGATTTACTGCTTTCCCCACAGTGCCCTTTGTTGCTGTTGGATGTGTAGTGTTTATTTGCTGAAAGTTTTTGTTTCTTTTGCTAATGATGGTTAAGACCTCTAGTTTTAATAACATTTTCAGTCTTTAAAAAGGATCTAGCAAATCCTTAAAATTCGTGTTAATTATTATTCAGGTATAGATAACTTATTGATTGACTTAAGTATGTGTGCCTTGGGTTATTTGCTTTAAAATTTGGTGCTGGGGTGATGGTGTAGCTCAGTTGTGCGTGTTCCTAAGATGTGCAGAGTCCTGGTTCAGTCACCAGAGGCTGCTGGCCCTAGTGTTTTATACTGCTCCAGCGTGCTTGTTTCTGTGTTTCTGACTATTCATGTCATACACAGTTTAACCTTAGAAATCAATCCTGAACCAGGACTGATTATATTCTTTTTATAGCTACTTGAGAAGCTGAGGCCTCTGTGGGCTACCGAGTAAGTTTACAGTGAGTCTGGGCATCTTAATAAGACTCACAAAGTAAAGTAAAAAACAAAACAAGAAAATTAAAAGGATCAGTACTATAGCTTAGTGGGAGAGCTGCTGCTTAGCATGGGTGAGGCCTTAAATTTAATCCCTGATTCCCAGTAACAGGGAGAAAAAATCCTTCCTGAAAATATTGCCTGCAGGAAGGAAAAAAAAAAAGGGTCCAAAGGTAATTCTTTTTGTTTCTCATTAAATACCTTTAAAGTAGCCATTGCAATAAAAAATTAGCTTTTCGAAACTTGAGCTTTTTAGTATAATACATTGGCATGTTAAATTTTACAGTATATCGTAGATCTTATTTATTCTGGAATTGAATTACCTAAAGAATGTCAAGTTGATGGGGGGGGGGGAGTGTATTGGGGACTTTTTGGATAGCATTGGAAATGTAATTGAGGAAAATACCTAATTAAAAAAAAAAATCAAAGTCAAAAAAAAAAAAGAATGTCAAGTTGAATAAATATGTATTAGAGGGAATAGTTAAAGATTATTTAATAAATTTATTAAATTATGAATTATAGTTTTAGTAATTATATAATGATCTATATTAACAAGTTTATACAACCATATTGTTTTATAAATTTATAAAATCATACAAATATGTAAATTATATTCCTATAATTAAATATATGTTATAATAACTTTATATAATAATTATAAAATTTAAAACTGTAGATTAATAAATTTATTAAATTTATAAATTATTTTATAGTCTGTAGTAGAGCTTATTTATTCTGGAATTGAATCACCTAAAGAGTGTCAAGTTGAATAAATATGTATTAGAGGGAATAGTTAAATATTATTTAATATTTAAAAATTCCATAAAATGATACTCTTGAGTAAAGATTAGTAAGCAGCTCTGGCCTACCCTGTTGTGGCTTTTTTCTAAATTCGTTCTTATTGTGGCACAGCTTCCTTCAGTGTTCACATGATTGTTGTAGGGAGACTGAGGCCTGCAAAGCCTTCCCTAGTGGGTCTCCCAAGTAGCAACTGAGGAGAGATGTGCTGCTGCTGTCTAACAGAGAGAGACCTGCGCGGAAAGTTCACGCCTGGCTGGACTTGTTCTTTATTCATTTACCAATCATGAGCCTTTAGGTGATTTACCTGCTTCTCAGGCAGTCTCCATTTCCTGCTTATAAAATAAGAAGCAGATCTTTAAGGTCTTTTTTAGCTGTAAAATTTTGCTGTTCTGTGACTGTCTTAAGTGCCTGCTGGGGTCCTTGGAGGTCCTTGTCACCCTTAAACTTATGATTCTATGTAACAAACAGGTTCTTTTTTTTTTTTTTTTTGTCTTTTTCTTTATTTTAGCCTGATAGACTAAAGCAGTTTAGTTTGACACCAAGACACTTTGAAGAGATGATACCACCTGAGAGACCCAGAGTAGCTTTCCAGACACCTCCCCCTCCCTTCTCTGCCCCGTCTATCCCATCCGTCCCACCAGTTCATTCCGCCCCTTCTCACAATGAAGACTTGCACAGTGGACTCGGCAGCACCCTTGGTGAACTGGTGCATCCCAGGTGCTTGTTTAAATGTTTGTCTTTGGGAACTAGGGTAGGCCTCGTTGTGCTCTACCTTACAAGGGTGTGCTGCCGCCGATGATGCTTCAGAGATGGCATAGGATCATGAGTAACTTCGCTGAGTAGTTTTTCCTTCTTCATTGTTATTGATACTTCTTCTCTGCTATTAGAAAAAGGAGAAATCTCTAATGTTCCTATCATTTACTATTTTTAAAATGAATTAGTAACTACATGCTAGTATATTTTAGGTCATATTTTTAAAGTCTTTTAAAAGGTATGCATTGTTCAGTTATTTCCACTTGGCAATCATTGAATTGTTTCTTCAGCTTATTCAGAAAAATTTACTAATCTGGTACACATCTATCTGGTTTAACAGTTCTCTCTGGGCTTACTCTTGGGCTGTTGGGATTATAACCCTGGATTTCATATTGAACATGTCATTTCTATAGGGAAAACACCTTATGCTAATCTATACATAAAGGAAACCCTGTAACACGAATATTTTCTGGCCTGTAATTATTAATATACTAATTATAGGAATATCTTTACATTTGTAGATGTTTTTCTTAATCTTCTAACACATTTCTGAGATATCTTTCAGCAGGACTTGGTCTTTTATTTGTTACTAACAAACTGTGGGGCTTTTCTTACAGCCTTTCTCAGGTACTTCCTTTATTTCCTTCAATGGCTTCCATACTCCAAAGGCTGAGAGACTGGAATTAGAGAGCCACAGTGCTTTCTGTTGTGGGTTAGAGGCTGGAATAGTCGGCTTCACTGGACTTTATGCAAAAAAGTTTTCTCATTTGTAAAAGGTGATGGTTATACTTGACACAGTTAGAGGGCTGATGTGAGCATTAGTTTTCTATGTATACATACAATTTAGGAGTTGCTGATAATAGATTGTCTTCATAACAGTTACTCAGGTTGTTTTTGTTGGCGTCTGCACTGATGATGGTGAGGTTAGACTCACCGACTGACCAATAACGTGTGGAACTGCTGCTTACCGAAGAGACTTTGGTGTTACCTTAGCCCTCAGATTCTTTAAGGCAAAATATGTTAATGTTTGAGTAAAAAAACCTAGAGTCTCCCCTTTTCTTTGTTTATCTAAAGTCATTTGCCTTTGCCATTTCTATTATTGAAGAATAAATCCTGTGCTGGTAGAAACACATATTGCTCCTCAGTGCGGAAATGTGGAAGGACAAGGTTTTATACATTTTAAATTTATGAACTCTTAAATATATCAGGGCCATATGGATTCCACATTGTGGTTTAACTTTCTGTGGAAAAAGCAGTAGGTTTTACATATAAAAAATATACCCTTTGGGTCGGGGAGATAGCTCAGTCAGTAAAAATGCTGGGTGTTATGGGATGAATTTGTGTTCTCAGTGCTGGCAGGCAGAGACTGGATACCTGGGGCTTGCTAGCCAGCCACTGTAATTAGTGATTTCTTGGCCAGTGAGCAACCCCATCTTGCAAACAAAGTGGACAGCTCCCCAGAACTTACATACAAGGATGACTGCTACTTTGTGCATTTGTACATACTCATGTGACCAGCCTCTCCTACACACATGAGTTTCCTATACACCATGTGTTCGCAGCTATTGGCATTCATAAACATACTCATGCTATGCACAGTCTTGCCCACACAGAACCATTTGTAATCCTGAGGTGGCGGAGCTCTTGGTCCTCTCTCTCTCTGTGACTCTCATCACATATAATACTTCCTGTTTGGGGAATCTTCCCGCTTTCCTCCTGTCTCCTTATATCTGAGTATTCCTGCTCTGTATTCCTCTGGCATTCTTTGTCACTTGCCTCATGGATGCTGCACTGTTGTAGCTGTTGATTCTGTATTATTACTGAGGGCAAGGGCTCATACATACCTTTGTTTAATACGGTACATAATGGCTATTGGATATTACTCGATTACTTTAACTTGTTTGCATCTTAGCAAAGTGTTCCTGAAGTTGTAAAATTTGTTACTATTTGCTTTTTGATTCCTAATTTTTCTTGAACAATTAGTACAAGGTTGATGCTTAATTTTAATAATACCTTTTTTGTAAAAGATCTTGATTAAAAGTAATAAAATATGAGGATAATGTTTTTGGTTTTATTTTGCTATAGGATTTTGCCTGTGCCTCTGAATCCACCTCCACCTCCGCTACTTGCCCCTCTAGCTCCTAACTATCGAACTCCTTATGATGATGCGTACTATTTTTATGGTGCCAGAAATACACTGGATCCCAATATTGCATACTGTGAGTTTTCTATATGTTCTATAAACATTTTCCTGGTGGTTTAGTAAGGATAATTGTTTTTATGGAAGCAACAGTATGTAAATGAAAAAGATAGAGTTTCATTTAAATCAAAGTATTATACATTTATTGACAATAGAATCATCCTTAGTATCAAGTCCAATTTTATTAGTTTGTTCTGATACTCAATAAAGATAGCTTAGGAGACCTAATATGGCCAAATAATGTATGGAAGGCAGATGTGGATGTATATCTTTATCATTTTTTCCCACTTCCTTATCAATTCACGACTCAGTCATGGGGCTTCAATTTTTACTCTGTTAAGTTTGTTTATGAATTACATTCCTGCATACATTTTGATGGACAGACTGTAGCAATAGCCATTTTTAAATGCAGTTATAGGTAGAGGCAGGATCATGAGTTCAAGGCCCACTTGGGCAACTGAGGAACTTGTAGTCCCCTTGGGTCATAAAACAAGACCCAGCTTTAAAACCAAAATAAAACTAATTGCGTCTCATAGTTACTTGCTGTAATTGTTTTATGCTTTCCTATGTTCTTTTACTGACTCTTAGCCTGGAAGGATGTATTGGTGCTTTGGAAAAGCTTGCGGTATAATTTTCTTTAGGGATAAGATGTTATTAATAGTAACTAAATATTCTGAAATAAATGTCCTTTTTTCCATTTCCCTTTAGATGGTTCAGGAATGATTGGAGGACAGCCTGCCCCTCATGTCTCTGCCCCTGTCACTCACCAGGTAGCACCGCCAGCTGTGTAAGTCTTAAAATAAAATAAAGTTAAAATAAATGTGCTTATATTATGCACAGTATAAGCTCGTGTAGCCTAACGGCTTTAAGAGCACTTGGTGTAGTGTTTAGTGCATCTGTAACATTGCATGGCCATCTTACAAATCAGAACTCTATCCTGTGAGTTGAGTGATGGGCGACTGCATTTCTCTTGTGACATGCGCAGGCAGCCCCTGTTCTCTCTGAGGCCCAGACAGGGTTTTACTGTGACTGGCTCATTTGGGTCCTTAGCTGCTGATGGTCCTTGTAACTTATGCTAGGATTTTTCAAGGCTGAATAATAGTGCATCGTGTGCCTACTTTTATTTAGCCACTGGCGGACACTGGAGCTCCTTTATCATCTTAGTTGTAAACATGCTGCTACTAGAATCATTGTATTTTTCCCATTTCTTTTGTATATATAGTAACAAATACATTTTGGGGGTAACATGGTACTTGTTTTAGAACTATTTTGGAGGGACTGCCATATTACTTTCACAGTAGTATACTATTTGCCTTCCCACTATCAGTGCACAAAGATTCTAATTTCTCTGCATATTACGCAGCAGTTCCTATTTTCTGATCTTTAGTGTGAGAGGATATTTCATTGTACATTCATGTATGTATGGAGGGCAGAGGTCAACTCAGGTATTGTTCCTCAGGATCTGCCTGCCTTGTTTCTGAGACAAGATTTCTCACTGGAACCTGGCACTCACCTATCTGGCTATCCCAGGAGTCTGTGTGTCTCTGCCTCCCCCTGCTGGCCTTGCAGTTGAACTCCCACACACCTAGCCGTGTGTGCTGGCGATCCAACTCAGGTCCTTATGCTTCTGGGTGCTCTTAGTTACTTTCTTATTGCTGACACAACCCTGCTGAAAGTGTCTTAAGGGGGGAAGGATTGATTTTGGCTTATAGTTCATTTTTTAAACCTTCTGTTTTCTTTCTTTGTTCATGTGTTTGTGCATGTGCTCAAACATGCCAGAGCATGCATGCCACAGCAGGACAGAGAACCACTTGCAGGAGCTGCTTCTCAGTTGTAGTCTTGGAAATGCACGGCACAGCATTTGCTGTTCCTGTTGACCCATCTTGTTGGCTTTGTTTTTAAAGACTTTTTTTTTTATATGCCAGGCAAAGAATTGTTTTTGTTTCCTTCTAGAGTTTGCTTGTTCTCATAATAAATTGATTGAAACTGTTTATCTGCTATTAGGAACACTGTTGGACAGCATGAGCAGAAAGTTCTTACTGATGGGCTCCGGAACTCAGGACTGGCCTTTGAGGATAAGCCAAAGCCTTCTACACAGTCGCTTCAGTCTTACCAAGAAGCTTTGCAGGAGCAGGTACTCATTCATTCACTTCTTCATTCACTAGTGACTGACTGTACACTGAAGGGGAGAACAATAGCAGCCAGGACCGTAAGCTTTGAAGTGGGGATGCTGGAATTGCTGTGGGAAACAGTAGGCTTGTCTGGGACAGTTAGGACTGGGTGTGTAGTTAATATTTGAGCTGCATGTTAGTTTCTAGACATTCCTGGTAGATTTAGGAAGTTTTATTTTTATTTTATTTTTTTTTTATTTTCCTTGCTCATTTATTTGGTGTGTGTCTGTGTGCATGTGAGTTTCCTTCCACCATATTTTTTGGGAGGGATCAAATTCAGGTAGTCAGGGTTGGTAGCAGGTTCTTTGACCTTCTGATCCATCTTTTTGGCCCTAGAAAAACCTTTAGTGAGCGATTGATCAGTTCAGTTCAGCTAGGAGGTGCTGAGGCTCTGAGCCTGTGAGGAGAGAGAGAGGGAGGATGTTGGCAGACAGTTGTGATATTTAATGCACAGGGTACGCATGAGAGGATGAGGAAGCAGAGCAGAGGGTTTAAACAGGATCTGTAGTGTCCAGTGTAAGGAGACTGATGAGGCCACAGTCCAGTAGGGAACATCTTAGTAGGATGCTTACAAGAAACACATTGGCATCTCCTATACTTTATGTTGGTTAAAGAAAACTTACTTAGGAGTTTGTAGCAGCTTTTTGGGAGTGAGATTCAAGGTGTGGGTCCATATCTAAATTGAGGACTTTCTTGGGGAATTCTATTTGGATTTCTTGGTAAACTATGGGTTTTGTTTTGTTTTCTTGGGGTAAGGTTCCATCTGGATCAGGCTGCCCTTGAACTCATTATGTGGTGAAGAAAGGATTACCTTGAAATTGTAGTCATCCTGTTTGTTTCTCCCTCCTGAGGGCTCGGAATACAGGTGCATCCCAGAGTGCTCTGTTTTATGTGGTGCAGAGGATGGCTCTGAGGACATTCTAGGCAAGAGCTCCACAGTCCTAGCCCTTTGCAATTTTTTTATGAATATGCTTATTATTTTTATTTATGTGTTAGTATATCTTTGCACATGAGTGCTATGGAGTATAAGGAGTCAGACCCCCTTGGAGCTGGAGTTATAGGCAGTTGTGAGCTGCTCTATGTGGGAATCAAAGTAAGTCTTTGCAGGTCGAGAACTTACTCCTAACTGTCCCAGCTCCTTGGAAAATATCTTTTTTCAGCTTTTATATGGGAAAATATCTAGAAAGAATTAATTGCCATTTTTTTTGAATGTGAAAGTTCTACAGAAGAAAGACTGAATTTTGTAAATCAAACACTGGCTTTGAGTGAGAATATTTAAATGTTTCCAATAGAGTTAGATTTCCCAATTCAAGAAGTTTATTTTTTCCTCTGTAGTGCTGGTCCAGCACTCTGCTGTTGAGTAGAATAGAATTCTTACTTTATGTACATAATGAGTGAACAAAATTGCCATGGATAGGGTGGAGAGGTGGTTCATGAGTAAGAACACTTGTTACTTTGCAGAGGACCCAGAAAAATCTTTTTGGGTGTGTTCTTGAATTTGGTGTTCAAGTATTTTATTGAGGATTTGTGTGTGTGTGTGTGTGTCTGTCTGTCTGTCTGTCTGTTTTAGTCATTGATTTATTGCAATAAAGAGACACTATGAGCAGTGCAACTCTCATTACATTAATTGGATTAATTGGAGGATTGCTTACAGTTTCAGAGAGTTAGTCTATGATCATGCACAGCATGGGCATGGGGGCAGCATGGCAGCACTCAGGATGCTGGAGCATTAGCTGAGAGCTATGTCCTGATTTGCAGGGTTGGGGGGGAGGAGAGAGAGAGAGAGAGAGAGAGAGAGAGAGAGAGAGAGAGAGAGAGAGAGAGAGAAGGGGAGGGGAGGGGAGGGGAGGGGAGAGGGAGAGAGGGAGAGAGGGAGAGAGGAAGAGAGGGAAGGAGAGAGAGAGAGAGAGAGAGAGAGGAGAGAGAGAGAGAGAGAGAGAGAGAGAGAGAGAGAGAGAGAGAGAGAAGAGGAGGGGAGGGGAGGGGAGGGGAGGGGAGGGGAGGGGAGGGGAGGGGAGAGAGGGAGAGAGGGAGAGAGGGAGAGAGGGAAGGAGAGAGAGAGGAAGAAGAAGAAAGAGAGGAGAGGAAGAAGAAGAAGAAGAAGAAGAAGAAGAAGAAAGAGAGGAGAGAGAGAAGAAGAAGAAGAGAGAGAGACAGAGAGAGGGGAAGGAAGAGGAGAGAGAGAATGAATGAATGAATATGAGAGAGAGAGAGAGAGAGAGAGAGAGAGAGAGAGAGACAGAGAGAGAGACAGAGAGACAGAGAGAACGAATGAATGAATATATGAGAGCCTGGCATGGGCATTTGAAATCTCAAAGCAAGTGACACATTTCCTGTAACAAGGCCACACTTACTAGTCCTCAAATAGTTCCTTTGTGGTGACTGATAATTCAAATATATGAACCTATGGGAGCCATTCTTTTTAAACCATACAGTATCTATGGTCATCAGAGAGATTGGCCTGTGGTTTTCCTTTTTTACGTGGGATCTTTGGTTTTGGTATCAGGATAGTACTGACTTTGTGAAACAAATGTGGAGATACTCCTTCCCTTTCTATTTTAAGAGCAATTTGGGCAGTATGGTGTAAGTTCTTTGAAAATCTGGTAGAATCTTATGCTGATTCTGTTGGCTA
The DNA here is from genome assembly GCF_978045245.1 of Mus caroli. Taxonomy (NCBI): domain Eukaryota; kingdom Metazoa; phylum Chordata; class Mammalia; order Rodentia; family Muridae; genus Mus; species Mus caroli. Next base: position 7,042,200 of record NW_028227256.1, read on the forward strand.
TGGGCCATTTTTAGTTAGGAGATTATTATTTCTTCTATCTTGCTGGTAGCAATGCACCTGTTTTAATAATTTACTTCACATTTTTTCATTTATTTCTCTAAGAATTTTAGTGGAATCCTGGTTTTGTTTTCTTATACTTTTTTTTGGCTACAGCCTTATTATGTGTCTGTGACTGGGCTGGAACTCACTTCGTAGACCAGGCTGGTCACCTGACCATGCTCACCAGAGACTCATCTGCCTCTGCCTTCTGAGTCCTGGGATGCAGACTCTTACATTGTGTCTTAAGAGTCTCTGAATTTCCTCAGCAACGTTTGTAATGTTGCTGCTTTCATCTCTAAGTTTGAAAACGCAGACCTACCTGTCTCCTTTCTGCTCAATCTCCTTCCTCCTCTCTTCCCTCTTTCAGTTTGGCCTAAAGGTTTGCTGCTCTGGTTACATGTTGTCAAAAATCCCAACTTTTCATTCCATTGATTCTTTTGTTTATTTGTTTGTTTGTTTTTCTGATAATTTTATCCCTGACTTGATTTTTTTCTTCTTGTCTATTCTTTTGGGTGTTGTTTTTTCAAGGTCTCCAAGCGCATCAATAAGGTTTTTTTTTTTTTTTTTTTTTTTTTTGGTTTTTTGAGACAGGGTTTTTCTGTGTAGCCCTGGCTGTCCTGGAACTCACTCTGAAGACCAGGCTGGCCTCGAACTCAGAAACCTGCCTGCCTCTGCTTCCCGAGTGCTGGTAGGCACTTCATGCCATACATTTTCCTTATAAGAGCTGGCTTCATAATGTCCATTGATTTTGGTATGCTGTGATTTTACTTTCATTAATTTTAGAAATTTAAAAGTTTCCTTTGTAATTTTGCCTTTGATCCAATTTTCATCCAGTAGGGTATTATTTAATTTACATGAGATTGTAATTTTTCCATTTCTATTATTGACATTCAGCTTTATTCATGGTCAGATAAAATATGTGTTCAGTTTTGGAGAAAGTTGCATGGCTGCTGAAAATGTATTTTTAGTGTTCGGGTGGAATGTTCTACTCTGTGTCTGTTAGAGCCACTTCATTTATAGTGTCTTAACTCTAGAGCTTCTCTATTTTGATTTTGTCTAGATGACTTTTTTTTTTTTTACTGCAGTGGAATATTGAAGTTACCCACTATCAGTATGTTGTGTTCAATCTGTGATTTTAGATCTAGTAGTGTTTGTTCTATGAACTTGGGTGCCCTTGAACTTAGTGTTTAGAATTGCAGTATCTTCGTGGTTTATTTTTCCTTTATTGAGTGTGAAGCCCCTCCCCCTTCTAAGTTTGGTTTGGAATTTATCATTCTGTTAGATATTAGACTATCTAAACCTGCTGGTTTCTTTGTCCATTTATTTGGAACAATACATTTGTCTATACTTTCATCAGAAATGGTGTCTATGGTTGATGGTGAGGTGTATTCTTATAACAAGCAAACCAATCAATCCAGTTTTCTAATCTAGTCTGTTAATCTGATCTTTTTGTTGGGGAACTGAGGCATTTATTACTGGGAGTTTTGAGGGGGTTATTTTTGGTGAATGTTTATCAAGACCTGTTTTGTTGTTGTTGTTCTGTTGATTTCTTAGACTTCTTATGCTCAGCTGTACTGGAACTATTTGTTCCCTGTACTCTCTTGACTCTGTATAATTATCTCTTTAGACTGAACTATTCTTTCTAGTATCCTCTGTAGAGCTGATATCATGGGCATAAATTCTTTAAATCATGAAATGTTTTTCTTCTTCAGTTATGGTTGACAGTTTTGCAGCCAGTAGTAGTCTGGTTGGCATCTGTAGTCTTTCAGGGCTTTCTATCCAGGGCCTTCTTGGTTTCAAACTTTCCATCGAAATTTTTGGTAGGCCTGCCATTATATACAACTTGGACTTTTGCAGTTTCTAGTAGCCTTTCTTTGTTCCCGAGGAATCTTTATGATTTTGTGGAATAGGTTTATTCTCCTGTACATATGGTTTGTATGTTTGGTGTTTTTATAGTGTTTAGTATGTTCTCTTTCTGTTTGTTGTTTTCTTTTGTTTGTTTTTTAGATGAAACATTTATTTCTTCTACCTTGTGTTTTAGATATGATCCTGTCTGTAGGTGAGGCTTTGCTCTGGTCTCTTTGTTGGACATGATGAGTTTTTCTTCTCTTCAGGTTATATATCTATATTAAGTTGTATTTTCACATTACTTCACTATTTGATTCAGAGCTCACTTGTACTCTGCAATCTTCATCTTGGTATTTGCTCAGTAACCTCCTGGAGCTGAGGAGGTCAATGCTGTTTTGAAATCATTGTCTTGTTCATCAGCCAAGGTGTTTTTTTCAGGGACTGTGATGGAGGGCTAGTTTCTGGAGGAGACATGCTGTCTAGGTTGTTCATGTTTGTGTTTTTGTAATGGGATTCAGGCATCTGGAATTAGAAGGTTGATGGTGTTTTGTGGTATGGTATCTTTTCTTATCTTTATTGGCTGTGTTTGGAACTTTTCTGTTGCCTCAACTTGTTAGATTTTGGGCCAGCTGAATGGTGTTTTGTTTTCAGTCTGGGGGCCATGCTGTTTATATGCAAATGGAGCTGTCAGAAGTATTCTTGGTCTAGGGAGGGATTGGTGCAACTTCTGGGCTTTGGAGTAAACTTTCTGTAGGCTAGGGAGATTCTTGTTGCATATGGAGAGCTCTCTGGATTCTACAGGTTGTTCTTAAGTGGCAGGGCTGGGGTCACAGTGGGTGTGAGCAGTGCTGTGTGGGGTCTCCATGCTGAGCTGCTGTGGGCTTGGGAACTTGGTATAGGCTGGCCAGAGTATGTGGATACATCAGAGTGTCTGACTGTAGAGGATGGCTGGCCGTCTGGCTGGTCCTCAGATGGAGTCTGGATGCTTCTCTGCTCGGGGCTTTGGGTCAGTGTCTACTTGGGTTTCTGGCGTTGGGTGAGGGAGGGGTTCTCCTTGAAGTTACAGGAATTCACAAATCAGCATCTTTATCTGTTACTCTTCACTTTATGGTGAAGAAGTGCACTTACAAATATATGTATATTTTTCTTACTAGAAAAATTAAGTAGTAGTATTGCTAGTGCCTTGTCTCAACCTTCTATAAGTCAATATTTACATTAAGCATATCTTATGTTGTCAAGATTCGGGAAAGAGAAGCAAGAAGGAAGAAAGAACGTTTAGAAAAAGAAGAATATGAAGCTAAATTAGAAGCCGAAATGAGGATCTACAACCCCTGGGGGAAGGGCGGAGGTGGTGCTCCTCTCAGAGACGCCAAAGGAAATCTGATAAGTATGATGTGTTCATAAACTTGCTTTCAAATGAATTATTTCCAGCATTTTAAGAGTGGAGAGTAGGAAGAAGCGGGAATCAGACTGGATAAGAAGGGTTTGTTTTATGATTTAATGAAAAGATGCTGCTCTGATTATGAATATAATGCATGTTAGAAAGCCTTTCTTCTGCAAAGAAGTGTACTTCCCATCCTCTGATGACAGTCCCCAAACTGCAGAGAATAATTCACGTTAGCTGCTGCTCATCCAGACTAGTACTTAGAGTATATTCTTATTTTTTTTTAACTGAAAGTAATAAAACTTAGATAAAATAGTTCTCAGAAAATTTCAGGAGGGCATAAACAGTATCCTTCTGGGATAAGTTTGTAGTAAAGTGTGAATTCTTGAATTATAAGATACTGCTTTAGAATTGTTTATCTGGGAGGAAATGAAGACATTGCCTCTGAGGTTTCCGTTTTTTGGTAGTAATGTTCAGTGTGTTTACTTCATATCGTGGTCATCACGTGAGACAGAGAAAGTGTAGTATTTTATCAAGGACAGTGGAACATTTTTTAAATACCATCTTCAAAGTAACCAGTCAGTACCTAAAAAATATCCAGTTTTGTATATGGGCTTTATATCTTAGAGATATCTTGCTCCATTGAGATGTTTAGGAAAGTGTACCATGATGACGATGGCCCACCGTGTGCTTATAGCTGACTGTAATCCTGCTGTTTGCTTGTGGGCTTTGGGCTTTGCTTCTTCTGTTTACTTTTGTTCTCCTGATGGAGAAAAACTAAAGAATGTGAGTCTTTACCTCTCATTCTCTTACATCTTTTAAAGGAAGAATACTTATTAATGAAGTGAGGCAGAACAAAATGTTTTAAAGTAAACACCTGTTTTAATTGTACCATAAAAACATTCAGTGTTCTTTATTCATTAGAACTCTGTATTTAAGTTATAAAAGGCAAGATATTGTAAAATGTGTGTGTAGGTGAACGGATAAGCTTATTTATCCTGTGTGTGAGTGTGTGTGTGTGTGTGTGTGTTGGGGGGCACTCCTTAGCAGTACAAAGGAATGAATTGTTGATGCTTAACAATTTGGAAGAGTTAAAAGTTTTGCTAAGTAAGTTGGGCTGGTGAGATGGCTCAGTGGGTAAGAGCACCCGACTGCTCTTCCAAAGGTCCAGAGTTCAAATCCCAGCAACCACATGGTGGCTCACAACCATCCGTAACGAGATCTGGCGCCCTCTTCTGGAGTGTCTGAAGACAGCTACAGTGAACTTACATAAAATAAATAAATAAATCTTAAAAAAAAAAAAAGTTCTGCTAAGTAAAAGATCCATTCTGACAGTTACCTTCGTACATTTCCATTACATCACATTCTTAAAATAACAAAGACTAAAGAACCTTCTCGGGGATTGTAGGCTGGGAATACGAGCAATTAAGAGATAGAGATGGATTGGCTTTGGTGGTGGAGCTTTGCAGAACTTAAGTGATTATAGTGGTGTGACTCGAGACTATATAGGTTAAACTTTTAACAACTACAGCAGTGCTCCTCAACCTTCATAACACTGTGACCCTTTAATACAGTTCCTCATGGTGTGGTGACCCCCAGCCATAAATTATCTTGTTGCTACTTGATAATTGTAATTGTGCTACTGTTATGAATCATAATGTAAATATCTGAGAGGCAGGACGTCTGATATAACCCCCAAGTGGTCAGGACCCACAGGTTGAGAACCTCTGCTATACACCAAAAGAAATATGTGGGTAGAAGGAAAGTTAAACCCATAAAATTAAAAGTTTGACCACTTGAAAATGACTGGCAATCTCTCATAGGCCTGGTGAGAGGTATGGCTAAACAGCCTTTAATGTACATTTGAGCAAATGTCATATTTAATGTGTTGTCTTTTCCTTAGATTTATATTTGTTTTTATATATGTCTATTGAGGTAAAATTTGTATTTAATAAAGTTACATTTTAAAAAAAAGATTTATTTATTTTATGTATATGAGTACATGCAACTGTACAGATGGTTGTGAGCCTTCATGTGGTTGCTGGGAATTGAATTTTTAGGACCTCTGCTCGCTCTGGTCAACCCCGAGGGCTCCAGTTGGCCCCGCTCACTTTGTCCCTGATGCTTTCGGCCCAAAGATTTATTTATTATTATATGTAAGTACACTGTAGCTGACTTCAGATGCACCAGAAGAGGGCATCAGATCTCATTATGAGTAATTGTGAGCCACCATGTGGTTGCTGGGATTTGAACTCAGGACCTTCAGAAGAGCAGTCAGTGCTCTTACCCACTGAGCCATCTTGCTAGCCCAATAAAGTTACGCTTAAAATTTAGTGACAGCTATTGCTAAAATCATTTCTACCACACTCAAGATGTAGATCTTTAGAACTGCTAACAGGACTGTCCCCTCTGTCCCCTTATGGACAGTCCTCTTACAGCCCTACAAGCCTGTGATCTGCCTTTGCTTTTTAATTTTGTAATAGGCTTTCATCGTAATATTTGTGAGATTCCTTTCTTTCTGTTACTGAATGGCATTGCATTGTTTTGAGGTATCACCATTGTGTATCTGTTTGCAGTTGATAGACACGAGTTATTTCCAGTTTAATGTCATTAAGAATAGAATTGCTGTAAATGGTTTTCAACCTATGTGCCATGAACACTTTGGGGAGCCTAAGACTGTCAACAATACATTTCACAGCTGTAGCAAAATTACGGTTATGAAGTAGCAATGAAAATAATTTTATGGTCGGGATCACACAACGTGAGGAAATATATTAGAGGACTGAAGCAGTCAGAAGGCTAAGAACCACTGATCAAAAAGCCCATGTGAATGTGGGCTTTTATATCTTTTTTTTTTTTTTTTTTTTGCTTTTATGTCTTTTGGGTAAATGCGTAGGAATAGGGTCAGTTGGTTGTATAGTGTTTTGCTTGCTTGTTTGTTGGTGTTTTTTATCTTTGTTAGTTTGTTTTCCAAACTGTGCCTATTTTCATTCTCACTAGAAAAGCAGAACATTTCTGATTGCTCTGAATGCTCAGCAGCACTTGACTTTGTAGCAGCTATTCATGGAATAGATAGCTATTTCAGTTGTTATAAAACCTTTATTGTGAATAACTTTAATACAAAAGAGTTGCAAAGATACAGCAAGAGTAACTTTCAGTGTGTTTCCTTCACTGTTGGCATTTATGCAATTATGGCACACGTGTAAAAGCTAGAAATAACATTAATACGGTGCTGTTAATGAAATTACAGATAGTATCTAGACTTTGCCATGTCCTTCTTCCTATTTGAAATGCTATAATTCTTTTAGTTGCCTATCTTGTTTATTGGATTTATTTATTTATTTATTTATTATTGCTGTGTATTTATGCTTAATGTATAAGTGTGTCATGCCAGAGGTCAAATAACTTGGAGAGGCCAGTGGGCAACTTTGGGATCAGTCCTCTCCTTCCATCATGGTATGGCAACACGACTCAGGTGGGAGGCTTGGAGACAGAGCACTTCCCTCTTGTCGGCCTGCCCTGTGTTTAAGCTGCAGTCTGACAGTTGTCTTTGTAGTTGCCTATTTAAATCTATATATGTGTGTGTAAGCTTTTATGCATGTTCTGTACCACTCAGTTCATCCATCCAAAGTGCACCACAAAATGGATTTTATTATTCAGTGTTATACCAAAAAGCAGTCTGTTTTAGAACACTGCACATTGAATTGCATTGGTACCACAGTGAAATACTAGTTAAATACTAGTTAGTACTACATGTCTGACTTCATGGTTGCATCATATACTTCACTAATTCTATAGTCAGTGTGGAAATTTAGATGCTGGAGCCTTTTTCTCTTTCTCTTTTGTTTTGTTGAGACCTGGCTTCTCTGTGTAGTTCTGGATGACCTTGAGCTGTAGTTCAGTGTGCCAGCTTCCCAGGTGCTGGAATTATGGGAGTCTGTCATGACCTCTCCTTGACCTTCCAGCTTTGTTGGTTTTCTTTTTCAAGATTGCTCTGGCAATCCAGTTTACTTTGCTATTACTTATATCCAAAAGAAAAAAATGGTGCGATTCTCTTTAGAATTGTACTGACCTCACAGGTAACTTTTATCTTAGCAATATTGAGTCTTCTAACGCACTGGTGTATACTGCCTATCCACTAGTGCTTTTAGTTAATTTCTTTTATCAGTATTTTATACTTTTATAAACCGTATTATATATATATTTTGCCAATTGTATAACTAAGTTTTTAATGTTTTGATGCTATTAAGATGGTATTTTGAAAATTACCTTTTTTCATGTGTATAGTGTGTGTGTATGTGTGTGTGTGTTCAGATGCACCTGTGTGTTGAGGAGAAGTTGTTATTGGGGTTTTCCATAATTACTCTCCACATTGTCACTGAGGCGAGGTCCCCCAGTTGAAGCCAGAGCTCAACAGTATGGCTAGTATAGACAGCCAGCTTTTTCCAGTAGCCTTTTGTTTCTACAACTTGTGAGTGCTGAAACTAGGGCCAGGTCTCCATTGCCTCCCAGCATTTTTGTGTGTGCTAAGGTCTGAGCTTGAGGCCTTCCAGCTGCTCCTTGCTTAGCAAGTGCCTTAGTCCCTCAGCTCTTTTCCTTTTCCTTTGTCTATTTGTATAAAGAATGAGTTTGGTTGTGACATTTATTAACATGTACATTATGTACTTGGATTACACTAACTCCCCTCCTCAGCCTCCTTACCTACCTGATGTCGGGGGAGTGTGTGTGGGCACAGGTCTGATGTCGGGGGAGTGTGTGTGGGCACAGGTCTGATGTCGGGGGAGTGTGTGTGGGCACAGGTCTGATGTCGGGGGAGTGTGTGTGGGCACAGGTCTAATGGAGGGGGAGTGTGTGTGGGCACAGGTCTGGTGTAGGGGGAGTGTGTGTGGGCACAGGTCTAATGGAGGGGGAGTGTGTGTGGGCACAGGTCTGGTGTAGGGGGAGTGTGTGTGGGCACAGGTCTAATGGAGGGGGAGTGTGTGTGGGCACAGGTCTAATGGAGGGGGAGTGTGTGTGGGCACAGGTCTGGTGTAGGGGGAGTGTGTGTGGGCACAGGTCTAATGGAGGGGGAGTGTGTGTGGGCACAGGTCTGGTGTAGGGGGAGTGTGTGTGGGCACAGGTCTAATGGAGGGGGAGTGTGTGTGGGCACAGGTCTGATGTAGGGGGAGTGTGTGTGGGCCCAGGTCTGATGTAGGGGGAGTGTGTGTGGGCCCAGGTCTGATGTAGGGGGAGTGTGTGTGGGCCCAGGTCTGATGTAGGGGGAGTGTGTGTGGGCCCAGGTCTGATGTAGGGGGAGTGTGTGTGGGCACAGGTCTGATGTAGGGGGAGTGTGTGTGGGCACAGGTCTGATGTCGGGGGAGTGTGTGTGGGCACAGGTCTGATGTCGGGGGAGTGTGTGTGGGCACAGGTCTGATGTCGGGGGAGTGTGTGTGGGCACAGGTCTAATGGAGGGGGAGTGTGTGTGGGCACAGGTCTGGTGTAGGGGGAGTGTGTGTGGGCACAGGTCTAATGGAGGGGGAGTGTGTGTGGGCACAGGTCTGGTGTAGGGGGAGTGTGTGTGGGCACAGGTCTAATGGAGGGGGAGTGTGTGTGGGCACAGGTCTAATGGAGGGGGAGTGTGTGTGGGCACAGGTCTGGTGTAGGGGGAGTGTGTGTGGGCACAGGTCTAATGGAGGGGGAGTGTGTGTGGGCACAGGTCTGGTGTAGGGGGAGTGTGTGTGGGCACAGGTCTAATGGAGGGGGAGTGTGTGTGGGCACAGGTCTGATGTAGGGGGAGTGTGTGTGGGCCCAGGTCTGATGTAGGGGGAGTGTGTGTGGGCCCAGGTCTGATGTAGGGGGAGTGTGTGTGGGCCCAGGTCTGATGTAGGGGGAGTGTGTGTGGGCACAGGTCTGATGTAGGGGGAGTGTGTGTGGGCACAGGTCTGATGTAGGGGGAGTGTGTGTGGGCACAGGTCTAATGGAGGGGGAGTGTGTGTGGGCACAGGTCTGATGTAGGGGGAGTGTGTGTGGGCACAGGTCTGATGTCGGGGGAGTGTGTGTGGGCCCAGGTCTGATGTCGGGGGAGTGTGTGTGGGCCCAGGTCTGATGTCGGGGGAGTGTGCGTGGGCACAGGTCTGATGTAGGGGGAGTGTGTGTGGGCACAGGTCTGATGTAGGGGGAGTGTGTGTGGGCACAGGTCTGATGTAGGGGGAGTGTGTGTGGGCCCAGGTCTGATGTAGGGGGAGTGTGTGTGGGCACAGGTCTGATGTAGGGGGAGTGTGTGTGGGCACAGGTCTAATGGAGGGGGAGTGTGTGTGGGCACAGGTCTGATGTCGGGGGAGTGTGTGTGGGCACAGGTCTGATGTAGGGAGAGTGTGTGTGGGCACAGGTCTAATGGAGGGGGAGTGTGTGTGGGCCCAGGTTTGATGTAGGGGGAGTGTGTGTGGGCACAGGTCTAATGGAGGGGGAGTGTGTGTGGGCACAGGTCTGAGGACAGTTTGTGGATATTGATTTCTCTTTACTATGTAGGTCCTGGGTATTGAAATGAGGCTTTACTTGCTGCCCCAATTTCTACTTTTTGCTTTTTAAAAAAGTGTGTGTGTGTGTGTGTGTGTGTGTGTGTGTGTGTGTGTGTATCTCCTTGTCCATTCCCAGGGAGGTCAGAAGAGATGCTTGTGAGCTGCCAGTTTGGGTACTGGGATCCAAACTCTACTGTTCTGATAGACTGGAACAAATTTTTAACTGTTCATTTATCTCCCCATTTCTCCTCTGTCTCTGTCTCTGTCTCTCTCTCCCTCCTTCCCTCCCTCTCCCCCTCCCCTCCCTCTGTCTGTCATCTGTCTGTTGAGACAGTGTTTCTCTGTGTAACGCTGTCGAGACAGTGTTTCTCTGTGTAACGATTCTAGCTATCCTGGATTCACTTATGTAGACCAGGAGGCCTCTGCCTCCACCTCCCGAGTACTGGGGTAAAAGGAGTGCACCAGCAAGCCTGGCCTTCCTCTTTTTTTTTCTTTTTCAGTATTTCTGTATATAAGAGAGAGTATGTGGGCATGCACGTATTATGGTGCATATGCAGACGTCCGAGAATACCTTTCTGAGGTGGATCTCACTGCATAGCTATGCAGACACCAGGATAGCTGGCTTCCACAAGCTTCTGAGCTTCCTCGAAATTTTCCTGTGTTTTGCTATAGGAGAGCTGGGATTACAGATAGGAGCCAGCACACCACATCTACATCTGTTTTTCTATGGGTGTGTTCCAGCAATTAGACTCAGGTTGTCAGGTTTTCGTGACAATCACCTTTTTAACCAATAGATACATCTCGTTGGCCCCCTTTTCTAATTACTATTCTTTCCTTCTCATGTTTATCTTTGAAGCTCTTATCTGTTTTTTAAGCTCAAAATGTCCTAAGTGTAATATGATGTAAATTGTCATATACTGAGCATTGTTTTCCTGTGTATGTTCACGTGTTATTTGGACTATTCTTCATGGTATATTAAACTTGTGACACATTCAAAATGCACCCTTGGGTGTAATATTCTTCCTGATAAATAATTTTATATCTATGTTTGTTTACTTTTATTGTTATCCCAGTGTTTTGGGAGGGGTAGGTAGATATGGATTGTTATGTATGTGTATATGTGTGTCTGTGTGTACATGTATGTATGTGTGTGTACATATGCATGTATATACATATATACACACACAAATATATACATGTATATACACATACTTTTAAAAAAGATTTATTTTTTATGTACATTGATGTTTTGCCTGCATGAATGTGCAGTGGTGCCAGACCCTTTGGAACTGGAATTACTGACAGTTGAGTTGCCATGTGATGCTGGGAATTGAACTTGGGCCCTCTGGAGGAGCAGCCAGTGAGTGGTCTTAACCACAGAGTCATCTCTCTAGCCCCTGTGTATGCAGTTTTAAAACTTGATTCTATATAGGTCTGCTGCTGAGGTTAGTGGTCTGACCCAGTTTGTCCATGCTAGACAAACACTACCAACTGAGCTAGGCATTATATATTTAATAGACACAGCAAGTCTATTGCTAGGTAATAAACCATCCCAAAGGCAGTGTTTTAAAATAAGAACTACTTTGTGGTTCTTAAGTGATTTTTGAGTGGTTTTCCTGGTTGTTTGTGTATGATGTTTTAGCCCGGGATTGTTTCCCCCCATGGCTTCCATGGCTCAGGGGGCTTCAGTTTCTTATCTTCAGATCTCTCCATAGCATCCCCTCCTGTGCCATTGTGGTAGGCTTTCCTTTCGGTGAGTCCAGTGATCAGAGAAAACGCAGCTCATGTCTTTTGTGAATCAACCCCAGAAGTCTGGGATCAGGCATAAGTTGATAAGGAGACCATAGTAAGGAAGAAACTTGAGTTCCACATTGTGAGGAAGGGCTGCTAAATAAAGAATTTCTGGATATACTTTAACACTGTATAATAAACATGCTTTTTTGTTAGTTGTTTTTCAGAGAGCTGATGGTTTGGGACAAATTTTACTCTGACTTGAATTTCACTAAGTTTGTTTTATACTAAAGACATTCTGATTTCTGAATTGACAGTGGTTATGTTAATATGGCTTTTGATCAAATGTCAACCATTTATGTGTCCTTAACCTCTGTCCTAGTTTTGGGTTGATTTCATAGTTTCTTTATAGTTTTCAGTGAGGTTGCTTCAGAGCTGCAGTGATCATCCAGCCAATTCCAGCCTTTTCTTGCTTTTCCTGCTGATTTCCTATTTAAAAATGTATTGTTTAAGAGTAATTATAGAAATGTGTTAATTGAAATAAATGGATTATTTTTCCCTCTCAGCTGATTTGAATAGGATGCACAGACAGAATATAGATGCCTACCATAACCCAGATGCAAGAACATATGAAGATAAAAGGGCTGTTGTATCTATAGACCAAAATTTAGCCACTTCAAATGCTGAGAACCTAGAAGATTCTGCAAATAAAAACTCAGGTTTTTAATCATATTCTATATTTAAAAACAACTAATTTCCAATGCTGTTCAGTAACATTTCGTTTCTGTTCTCTGATAAACTTCTTACTGAGGCTTTGGTTACATTAGGACGCATAATTATTTTCTTTCCAAAGAGAACAGGGAAAGGTTGCTTCTAACAAGGCATGTTTCTTCCCCACTCTGTAGTTCGCTCTGCGTGTGTAGCTGCTGTTAACGTTCGTCTTTTGATACTTGAGGGGTCTTTCTTTGCTCATATATACAGCACTGACTGCATCAGTGAGAAAGTATTTGGCCTGTTACCATAAATTATACAATAAATTAGTTTTTTGTTTTAAGTGATCACTTGCCCTCCACATTGTACAGAAAAAGAAGTAACAAGACATTTAGTGTCGGGTCACATCTGTGTGGATGAGTGAAGCTGCCAGACGTTAAGCAGTGTCCTTAAAGTTGCTGAGAGCTGAAATTACTCACTATCTTACCACATAAGTGTGAGTGTATTTTATACATTTTAAAGTCAAAGCACATGTAGAAAATACACATTTTGCACTTTGTATTGGTGCTGATAAAAGACTTTACTATAAAATTTTGCTTTTGTTCATTTTCAGTTTTATTGTTGTTTTGAATCTGCTTTTACATTTTCCTAGAAGTAAGGGCTGCGATGGTGACCTCAGTGGTCCCTTTAAGTCTGCACTTTAGAGACAGTGGTTTGCTATTTCTGTAGGCAGCCCTGTCCATTGTTCCTACTGTGCTGGGAGAATGGTTCCACTGGGACCCACAGTAGACTTTTATTATTTGCTTCTTGCTTCAATTTTTGGAACTCTAAAATTGGAACCTTTGATTTTGACAATTATTAATTTCTTAATCTGAAAGAGTTCAGTGTATAGTAGGAACAACAAATACTTTTTCATGTGAATTGTTGCTCTTAATTGCTGCTCTTCTCTGCTGCTTCTGAGATCTCCATGCTGTGGCCCTCTGTTTCTGCATACACAGTAGTGTTTGTTGTTCTAAGGACGATTAAGTATTTCCTCTTTCTTGGGCATTTGCTTACGAGATACAGACCCTGGGGGATAAACAATTACTGAGACACCCTTCCCAAGAAAATAAGCCTGATTGAGCGTGCCCAGCAGATTTGACCTGTCTAGTTTTTCTGTAGTACATCAGGCTTCCCTCTGGTGGGGGTTAATGATAACTTTAAAAATATCTTAAAATGTCAGTATCCTCATTTTATATGAATGGAAATTTTCTAGACTTTCTTTCCCTAACTATTAACTAAACTAAATTTTGTCAATATAAGAAACTATCCAGCCGGGTGTGGTGGCGCATGCCTTTAATCCCAGCACTCGGGAGGCAGAGGCAGGCGGATTTCTGAGTTCGAGGCCAGCCTGGTCTACAAAGTGAGTTCCAGGACAGCCAGGGTTACACAGAGAAACCCTGTCTCGAAAAACCAAAAAAAAAAAAAAAAAAAGGAAAAGAAACTATCCAAGGCCACCAAATTGGTGCTATGCCATGTAGATGTGTATGAGTACTGAGAGGCCAAACCTACTCTTGGGACCGGACTCCATCTTAAAAGAAAAAAAGCCTGAGAACTTGACCAGCAACTGAACACAAGCTACACCCAAGTTCCAGGTCCCAGAGTTCCTCCCTAGCTGCTTCCCTAGCAACAGTCAATCAAAGATTAGTCTGATTGACTCAGATGTACTTTCAGAGTGTTTGTGATTGTTCATGGTTTTGCTTCAGAGCACCCACCTGTTGGCTTATGTTAGTCATATACCTAGATAGTTGCCAGGCTGAAACCTCACCTGCTCGCCACTTTCTATAAAGCCTTGTTCTGTTGAGAGCTGGGGGCTCCCATTCTGCAGCATCAGAGATGGTGGTGTGGCCCAAGCTCAAGCAATCGCATCAGAATCTGCTCTTTGGTGGTCTTTTGGGGTTTATGAACACTTCCTGGCACAACAGATTTATTTGTGCGTATGAGTGTGTACACATATGTGTGCATGTATACATGTACATGTGCTGCTTAATATTTTTTAAAGGCTTTGGGAAATTTGGATATATTTCAAAGTTTTCCTAATTTATGCTTTTAAACTTCACCCTCATTTGATGTCTCAATTTGGCTTCTTTTTTCTTTTGTTATTTTTAGACAGTGTCTTACACTATGTAGTCCTGGTTGGTCTGGAACTCACTATGTCACCTGGCTAGTCTTAAACTCATAGAGACCTGCCAGCCTCTGCCTCCCCAGTGCTAGGATTGAAGGTGTGGACCACAGTTCTCAGTCTCAGTAGGCCCTAGTAAGCATTTTTTCCCCCCTTTTCTTTTGGTTAAGAGCTGAGACAGTTTCTCACTGTGAGGCTGGGAGTACAGATGTGTACCACCCTACCTGACTCATGCTATTAGTTTTGGTTTTTTTTTTTTTTTTTCTTTTTTCTTTTTCTTTTACTTTATGGCTCCTAAGTGAACTGCTATGAAATGTAATACGAGTTTGGCTTCAGTTGTTTTTGTGTGGTTACTAAGGTATCTAGTCACATGTCTATTTTCTAATAGTACTAGTTCCCTGCAGTTGTGAGAAACGTTCTCCCCCTAAAGGATTTATTTCATCCATATTTCTTTCCTTTAGTTGTTACAAAAATTCAACTTTTGAGGGAAATTATGGTAAAAGATAGTGTTTTCTACAGTGCCGAGATTTAAGAGAACCTTTATAGAACAGGTTTCTAGGGGAAAAGGTTCTCATAATTTTCAAGTCTTCATGTGACTTTCCATGAATTCAGTCAACTAAACATTAATGAATTTAAATACAAAGGGAGAGCAGAGCTGAAGTGCTAAATGTCGGTCTTGTAAGAGATGTAAGTTGATAAATGTCGTCCTGCATGAGATGACCTAAGCAGAGATTAGATGTTGTAAGTTGATAGTAATAAGACTGAGTCAGCAGCTGGGTGTGGGGATGCATGTCCCTTAGACGGAGGCAGGAAGATTGCTGCAGATTAAGGCTAGCCTCGTCTACATAGTGATTTCAGAGCAGTCATGGACACATAACATAGTAAGACCTTGTTTCAGCAAACTAAACCAACCAACCAATCAAACAACAAAAGCAATAAATCAATAATTTAAGAATCATATAAAAATTTATGTGAGATTTAAATTGTCTTCTTTTTTTTTTCTTTCTGCATTCAAAGAGATGTCTAGGGAATGATTGTTTTCAAATAGCTTTTCTGAAACAATATTTCCCCTTTGAGACCATATAGTGCTATTTATAAGGAACATACACTACAGCAAACTGTTGCTACATGTGTATCCCTTTAAGAAGTACTCTGTATGTGCTGCAGATAGAACCCAAGGCTTTGTGCAGGCCAGGAAAGCACTAGTTTCAGCAGTGTTAAGTGTCAGTCCTATTATTACTATTATTAGGGTTTTTCCTCTTTTTTTTTTTCCCCCTCCTTCAATTGTGGGAACTGAATCCAAGGCCTTCCAGTGCTAAGCCCTGCCACTGCACTGTATTTTCAACCCCTCAGGAATATTCCTAAGTAGAGGATATTCATGTACATTTTTCTATCATGACCAATACTGTGCAGCCTGTGCTGTGAGGCCATGTTCAGGCTTGCACATTCCGTTGGTGTCTTACACTGCTCTGGACAGGACTTCCAGCCCCTCACTTTCTGACTGCTTTCTCTTGCTGTCCTCTGTGTCCTCTCCCACTCTTATCTCACCTTCTGCTTTTGCCTTAACCTCACGACTGGTATATGTAATACTTCTTTTCATAATGTGGGTTTATTAGCTGACTGTTCTTTTCCTAATTGTGTGTTTTTGCAAATTGTCTTTTGAAGGTCCTTTGCAAACACAAAGCTCTCCTTTTGCCCGGGGAAACACATTTGGTGAGCCACTCAGCGAGCTTCAGATTAAACAGCAAGAATTATACAAGAATTTTCTTCGTTTTCAGGTGAAGGCCTTGTTTGGTTATAGTTCCATCTCTTAATGAATATAATAATAAACTAAACTTGCAAGAATTTTATTGTGTACTAATTTCTAAAATGCTATGCAGTTAACCAAAATGTTTAGTTTCTATCAGGTACAGGTAATGCTAAAATCACATTGTTCAGTCAAATCAGAATCTTTTCTAAACTTCATTAGAAGATCAATAGTTGGTAAAGCAATGAATGCTGAGATTTCTATAATCCACTTCAGAAATATAGGGTGAATCTTTGTATATGCTTGTTAGGGAAGAAAATTAAGCCCAGTCTCTCCTAACAGATGTGATATCATTGGCGCAGTACAGATAATAATAAACAAGTTACATTTCAGCTGAGTTTGCTGGAACAGCATGTAATTTCAGCACTGACTAGTAAGCAGGAGGATTGAGAATTCAAGGCCAGTCAGGGTCTCAGGAAACAAAACATTTACATATAATATAATGACATTTTGCAGTTAAATGGCCCTTTTTCTATAAAACAGGTAGCATTACAGTAGTGAAATATTCAAACTATTCCCAAAGAAGGCACTTAAGCACTGGCTTCTCACTCAGAAGAAGATGGAGTCAGATGACTGGGATGTCTGCTCATAAGGGACTTGGGTTTCTCTACACTTATACAGTGTGGTCTGAAAACATTTTTTCCTTTTGTATGAATTTTTTACTGGGGGACTGGGTAGAGCAGAGCATGGGTGTCTTATCAGAGCAGTGAGTGTCTGTAGGGAAATATCTTACAGAACATGTGACAGATAACAGAGCCTCTCAGATGTCAGACACTCTCAGGTCAGCAGGTTGAGTGTGGTGCTGAGTCAGCAGTGGTAATTCTGTTACCATGACTACAGCAACTCAAAATGTAAGTTATTTTCTAAGTTTATTTAGCACATCTACCATGGGGTAAGGTACAATTATCAGATATTTTTAAATCACTTTATTGTTCACAAAATACTTTTACATGTATAGGATGTTGTCTTAGTCAGGGTTTCAATTCCTGCACAAACATGATGACCAAGAAGCAGTTGGGGAGGAAAGGGTTTATTCAGCTTATATTTCCATACTGCTGTTCATCACCAAAGGAAGTCAGGACTGGAACTCAAGCAGGTCAGGAAGCAGGAGCTGATGCAGAGGCCATGGAGGGATGTTCTTTTCTGGCTTGCTTCCCCTGGCTTGCTCAGCCTGCTCTCTTATAGAACCCAAGACTACCAGCCCAGAGATGGCACCACCCACAAGGGGACCTCCCTCCTTGGTCACTAATTGAGAAAATGCCTTATAGCTGGATCTCATGGAGGCATTTCCCCAACTGAAGCTCCTTTCTCTGTGATAACTCCAGCCTGTGTCAAGTTGACACAAAACTACCCAGTACAGATGTTATTACATGTTAGATTCTCTAGAGACAGTATCTCTATTTTAGGACCTGCAGCTAAATCACAGATGGAGTTTCTAACTTATAAAGCCTGTCTTTGGGTAGTGCAGTCTCATCTATGGGGTCACTAGGAAGTCTTTCCCTCTGCAAAGCCACTGACAGAGAGGAGACCTCAACCGTTACTTTGACCCCTCAGCACTCTTCTTGGTGAGCCCTCCGTGCACGTATGAGTAGAGAACTCTGGTTTTGTTGTTTTGCTTTTGAAAAAGGGTTTCTCTGTGTAACAGCCCTGGCTTTCATGGAACTCACTCTGTCTCTTGGGTTCTGGGATTAAAGGCGTATGCCACCACTGCCCTGCTGAATATATTATTGTTTCCTAGTGGTCTCAAAATCCTTTTTATTTTCAGTTACAAATCCTATAGAAGTCTAAGCAGCTAAATGGTATTTATTATTACTATCGGTAATATCTTATAGACAATATCTAAGCTTAAGAGTTGAAATAAATGTTTTAAAATGTTCAGAAAATAGGCTTTAGCCAAGGATTTGCACAAATAAACAAGAGTCAACTTAATGTATCAGAAGCCTTGCTGCTATTCAAATTGAGTAAATAACATTTATGAGTGAATTTTAAGTATAGGTTTAAAAATAAATTAAACATTTTTAATAATTCAATGGAAAAAAGTTAATGAAAATTGGAACATCTCATAAAGTACTTTTGTGTTATATAGTTTGAAAACTCACCTAGAAGATAATTTTCTCCTTTTTGAAAACACTTAGCATTTCTGATGGTACTGGCCTGTGTCTGTTAGATGTGTGGTCTGTCAGTGCTTACATTGGCAGTACTTGATTGAATGTAGCAGGTACCTAATCTCTGTAATTTTATTGTTTGTTCTTTCTCATGGAAGAAGGAAAAGATAGGCCGGGTTCGGGCCTGACACTGTGTGTTGGCATCAGTGCTCTCTCTGGATTTGGTTGTCTGCACTTTGCTTGATATTGAATGTCTGGCTTCACATTAGCTGTCATAAGTATCAGGAGAGGCTGTAGTTGGTAACTCATAGTTCATGTAGGAAGATTCAAGTTCTCATTGTACAGAACACTGTCAACATGCAGCCTTAAAGCTACAGGAGTTCAATGGCATAAAAATACCTCCTGTAGGAAAAATGTAAATCCCAGCATGACACACTCTCACAAGAACTCCCTGTTCCTTTTCCTCATACACACTTCCTAGATGATCCCTGCATCAACATGACTGCCTAAGCAACACCTGTACAAGAACAGCACCAGGAGACATATTGATACAGAAGGGCAAAATATCAAGGGGCCTCACCCCTAGACGGAGAATTACAGGCAACTAAGGAATGTTGAGAACAGGAGAAATTAGCTTCCTTAGGGAAGAGCATGCCAGCTGTTTATCCAATCCCAAGTGCTCAGCCCTGAAATCATACACATACAAGCAGCATTATATGGATTGAGCACGATTGTGTCTCTGTGTGTGTGTACATATATAATATATATCATGAATTTGAGAGAATAGGGGGTGGAAGGGAGGAAAGAGAAAATGGTGTAATTTCATTTTAATTAAAAAAATAAATATTTGAACAAAAGATTTATAGACAATGTTAATAATTATAATCTAAATAATTATAATCTATAAGGATAGCCTTAAACTGATCATAAGTATCTAATAGCAGATGGGTCTGGTGGTGTACACCTGTAATCCTAGTACTTGAAAGGCTGAGGCAAGAGGATCACCCTAAGTTTGAGGCCATCCTGGGGTCACTAAGGGACTTCAAGGGTAACCTCAGAGTGAAACTTTGTTTCAGAACACTAGAAGATGAATAGTTTTATTTATTTATTTTTGTACTGTTTCCTAGGGCTTCCTCCTGTCCATAAGCTCTGCTTTAGACTATTCTCTCACTGTGTTCTCAGTGGATCTCAGATTAGTGGAGACAAGTGTAATTCTGGCACCCTCTGGTTCTTGTTCATCCTCTGTACACCGGGAGGGAGCAGGGCCTGTGTGTTCTGAGTGCAGGCGTGCTCCTGAGCTGCTTCCCAGGACTTGGGATTTACCTGCCAGTGGGCAGAAAAGCACTGTGAGGAGACGACTCTTTGTAAAGAGGCTAACACAGTTAACTCCTGCGTGGGGACTCTTCACGGTCAAGCACATTGACATGCAGTAGGAATCCTTGTAGAATAATCCAACCCCAGAGCTATCCTCAGCACCGTCTGTGCAGTAAACACTAGTGTGCTCCTTAGGTCTTCTCACTAGTCCTTGAACACTTAATAACTCTTACTAGGTGAGAAAATTGAGTTCAAGTCCATTTCCCAAGGTCACACAATACATAGTAAGCAGAGATGAATTTGAGTAGTAGCTTTTAACAGTATCTTGTGTCCTTCCAAGTAAAATACAGGATACCCCAAAAATCGAGAACTTGGCAAATAGAAGGCATCCAAAAGAAAGTGATGTTGTAACTCATCAGTAGGTGAGCAGGATAATCACTAAGTCCAATTCTTTAGATTGAGGAAAAGAGACAAAGAGAAGAAGCAGAGCGCGAGAAGCTGAGAGTTGCTGAAGAGAAGGAGGAAAAGCGGCTTGCGGAGCAGCGGGCAAGGATTCAGCAAGAGTATGAGGAGGAGCAGGAGCGGAGGAGGGAGAAGGAGGAGGAGGTGGGTCTGTTTCTCCAGCCAAAGTGAAAGATTTTTGTTGACTTGAGAAGATGCGCGGTAGTGCATGAGATAACTGATATCTTGAAATCCATTTTTAAAGTGCCCTATTTTGTCTACACTGTGTATTATTTTAATTTAAGAAAGAGACAAATTGTTTTTAAACTCTAGGCTAATAAAAGATGTCTACTATTTTATTAAATAGAATCTTCGTTTTGTAAAACACTATCTTTTATATATTCAACTTTACTTCTTTTAGACAAAGTAACATATTTTTAAATGTTCTGCAAATGCATGCAAGAAGTGTGTCTTTTTTAAATTTTAAAGCAAAGGTTGAAAAATGAAGAACTTATTCGGTTAGCTGAAGAGAGGCGAAAGGAAGCGGAAAGAAAGAAGAAAGAAGAGGAAGAAAAACATAACTTGCAACTTCAGCATTACTATGAGAGAGAAAATATTATCGGAGATGAAACAAAGGTATGTCTTGCACAGAGGCATGTCGGGCCTGGGGTTCTGGCCTGGCAGGGTTGGGAGTAGTTAGAGAAGGGAGAAAGGAGGGCTTCAACTGAGTATGGGCACTGTCTTGTTCCTGTGGTCGGTCCCATGTTCAGCTCTGCTGCCTGAGATACAGTCTGTAGACCAGAGCCATGTGGACTGTGGGCTCACAGCAGCTTGCCAGAGTGACTGACTGACAAATATACCAACAAAAATATTGCCTTTGAATTTCATTTACCTAGTGATCCATTTTTTATGTATTATCTTGTAAATGAGATATAATCCACCAAAAAGACTGCTTTTGGAGTCACTGTTTTTGGTGCACAGGGCTGGCATTAAGAGTTGAGTACATGAATCAGGAGTTGCAATTATTAGACAGGACTTTCATCTCCAGAAACCTAATTTGATCTTAGATACCTGAAAGAATTTGACTGTTTTTAGAGTATTTTATTAAAAGCAAAAGTAATCTGATCTTAAATAGTTGTGACTATTGAGTATAGAGTGTATGTGTGTATGAATATATACATATATATGTACAGAAATAATTTTTTTTTTCAGCACTTGAGACAGCCTTCTCCTGTAGTTCCTGCTCTTCAGAACAAAATTGCAAGCAAACTCCAAAGACCTCCTTCAGTCGACACCATCATAAGTTCCTTCATTCACGTATATGCTTTTTTCTCAGGGTTAATCTTGAGTTATGTGGGACGGTACTTTATGAGGGCTTCATTAGCTTGCATGTTGCTGTAGTTGGGACTGGTAGCACTTGGTGTCCTAAAGCTCAGTTCTTAAGGAAGCCACAGTCTGTTAAAGCAAATAGCATTGCTTTGTCGCAGCTCCACAAGAACACCAGTTTGTTGTTCTTGTCATTGTTGTTGTGTATTTGTTTTGAGTCATGGTCTCATTCTGTAGCCTTGGTTGTTCTGGAATTTGTTATATAGACTAAGCTGGCCTCCAGCCCACAGACATCTGCTCAGCTCTGCCTTCCATGTGCTGGGATTAAAGTTCACTATCTTGCCTGGCTAAGAAAGTCTTGGAAAAAGTATGTTCTAACTAGCTGTAGTTGTACTTGTGGATCCCAGATGTTTAGATGGATCTACAGTTATGAAAGGAAGCTAGGAAGGTTGGACTTTGAGTATCTGCAAACTCAAAGGTGGGGCAAGCCAGCTAAAGAACCTGTGTTTGGTTTGGCCTGGCCTGATATGCCTTTGTGTAACGGCAGCCGGGAATGGAGATGCTATGCCGTGTTGAGGTGGAGAGTCTTGTGCACTTTGACTTTCCTCCATGGGCTTGTGGATCGCACACATGTGATCTACCAGAATAAGCATAGAAGTGAACTAAGAACATTTTCTTGAATTCTACTTGTGACCGTCTGATTCATTTGCTCTGTGGTTGAAAATGTATGGGATCCTTGGATCAAGGAGAAGATCAGTGGTTCAAGGAGAAGAGTGTGGGCACTTGAGCTTGAGTAATGTTCTCCTGGGCAGGGAAGACTAAACACAGACCAGACGCTTTCGTAAAAGTCCATATGTGAGATTAAGGACTTAGAGGTCGGGAATACTTTACAGATTTCTGGTGTTGGTTATACAGAGTTGGAGTTTGAAAATTGAGTTGTGGCTGAGGAAGACATTTTGGATTGGATTTGTAGCTTGATGCTTACTAAATTAATGTGATTGTACAGGGTATGTATATAGAGGAGTAAAAAGGGCTGAGGAGTCTGGAGAGATGGCTTAGTGGTTAAGAGCACTGGCTCTTCTTCCAGAGGTCCTGAGTTCAATTCCCAGCAATCTAATGGTGACTTACAGCCATCTGTAATGGGATCCAATGCCTCCCTCTGGTGTGTCTGAGGAGAACCACAATGTACTCACATACATAAAGTAAATAAATCTTTAAGTTTGAGGAAATGACCAGTGTGTGAGCAACAGAGGGGAGCTGCAAACAAATTGTCAGCCATGCTAGTCGTTACTCACCAAGGACATTCAAGATAGAATCGCCCACTGAGTATGTGACTTGGGGACACTTGAAAGGACCAGAATTGGCACAAGACATCCCAAGACCGAGTTCTTAAGCACAAAGGAGAGTCATTTGCCCCAGAGGGGTAAAGAGCAGGGAATAAGAAACAGAGACAGCAGAGAGAGGATGAAGAAGAGGGGAGGGAACAAGGAAGAGGGGGAAAGGGTGATTTGTTCCAGAGTGGGAGACAAGGGACTGCCTCAGGATGGAAGAGTCAGAAGTGGACCATAGTGAAATAGCAGTTTATAAAGGTAAGAGGGGAAACCTGTGTTAGGGTGAGGTGTTTAATTGTAATTGGGCATGTTAATTAGATGAGCCAAAGCAGGCTTTTGATTGCTGGACTTCAATACTTTGATAGCTGGACCTTGGTAGTTAGCCTCAGGAGGAGAAGTGGCCGAATAAGGGAACAGTCCTTGGTGGCTAGGTTTAGGAATGCAATCTTGTGATGCATTCCTAAATGCATGGGAATGGGGGAGAAGGATAAGGCTTGCCAGAGCCATGTTTGCCATGCTTGGGATGGCTAGAATCCCTCCTATCACTTTATTTGGTAAGGGTAGTCCCACTGAAGCAATGGGTGAGGAGGCTGGGAGTAAGGAGGTAGACCCCAGAAATATGCCTTGATTATTCTTTTCTCAAGAGAACAGTAATTACACTTAACTGCTGAGCCATCTCTCAAACCCTGTGAAGCCTAGTTGTGAAGGGAAGATGCTGATGGACAGTTGATGGTGAAGAAGGGCGGGAGGAGCTTTGTGCATGGGCTGGGAGGATCACACTTAGAAGAGTAAACATCAGAGTGGTAGGAGATGGGAGACACTTAACAGGTACAACAGACACACAGGGATTAGCATTGGTCAGAGGCAAGGAGCCTTCCATATGGTTTATAGTGTAGAGGCTGCTTGCCTTTTATACTTAGGAATTGGGACGGGACTCTGACTGTGCCTGTCCTGTTGGCCACAGGAAAGCTCCATGTCCCGGGCACAGTCTCCTCCAGTGCCTGCAAGGAAGAACCAACTCCGTGCAGAAGGTGGGTTGGACTTCTATAAATGAGAGTCTATTTACAATAGTTACAGAGTGTTAAAAAGTTCAGAAATGACGGGCAAAGTGCTGTGCTCCGTGCCCCCAACCCCCACGTCTTGCATTAGTGGCTGTGAGCCCCCCTGCACACAGACTTTCAGCGGCTTTTCACAGTTCACTTGCATTCTTGCTTTTGTGTTCACACAGGGTACTGTGTGATTGTACAGCCACCAGGACATCAGCCTTCAAAGTGCAATGCACTCCTGTTCTGCCCTTTACAATTGCCCTTTGTAGGCCCAGCAACATCTCCCTAACGCAGACTGTGGATCTTAATGCTGTACTTTATGATGTGTGTGTGTGTAAACACACATAAGTATCCTCCATAAACATTTCTCTGAGCAGTTTAGCTTTATGATTGTGTTTGGTAATTAATCTATTCTTCTCTTCTCTTCTCTTCTCTTCTCTTCTCTTCTCTTCTCTTCTCTTCTCTTCTCTTCTCTTCTCTTCTCTTCTCTCTCTTCTCTTCTCTTCTCTTCTCTTCTCTTCTCTTCTCTTCTCTTCTCTTCTCTTCTCTTCTCTTCTCTTCTCTTCTCTTCTCTTCTCTTCTCTTCTCTCAATGGGAATTTGCAGAGGAGAAAAAAAATGTGATTATGGAGTTATCAGAAATGAGGAAGCAGCTCCGGAGTGAGGAGAGGCGTTTGCAGGGGCGGCTGCTTCACCTCGACAGTGACGACGACATCCCCATCAGGTGCTTCTGCGCCGTCTTCCTGGAGTTGGATTGCTTCATCTCAGAGCCTCCTGCTCCCTCCTGTGTCCTCTAAAAGTCAGATGTAGAAATGTAGTTCCTTGAGGAAAATAATGACAGCAGTGGAAAACTCATTACGATGATTACACACAGTGTGGTTTATGACTGTGTGGATTGCTTGTTGCGTACTTATTTCCTAGCAAAACATAGCTGGCGTTTTTGCCAGAGGTCTCAACTTCTCTAAAGCCAGGGCTCTATAGGTTAGCCCTAGCAAGAGCAAAGACAGCATGGGTTAGGTGAGAATTATGCTAACATCACAAGCATCTGTTAAACACATACCTGATAGAATCTTAAATATGTGTCACAGACATTGGCTCATAATTCTCATTTCATAGGACAGCTTCACAGAAAAAAAATTCTCATTTCACAGCATTATCAAGCTCTCTGTGAGCAAGGCAAATGTTACAGACCACTTGCAAATGAAATCTAATAACTCAATTATAAAAAGTCAAATTATTTACTTACTAGGATTATGGAAACTAGATAGGGTCCCAATGTAAAAGACTCCTAGAAGTTGCTTTTGGAGATTATTCCAATGAGTCTGTGTGTGTGTGTGTGTGTATATATATATATGTATATATATATATATATATATATATTTAATTCATATAAAAATATATATTTAATTCATGTAAAGAAGTCGGCCTGTCACCCAGACACATTGTAAAACAACATTGCTAGTACATACAGAGAAACACTTTGAAAAGTCAGCCAGCCAGCTTTAGCCCAGGCATGTATGGAGCTGGGCCTCATTTAGGCATTTTAACCATATTTGCACATTGAACATTTCAGGAATGCCCTGGAGGGTTCACATTTTATCAGGATCATGCTCCGTTCCATTCCCTTTACGGTGCATGAGAGAGGAGAAGGAAACAAATTTGAACGTAAGAGTTGTGAGATTCCAGAGCCCATT
This sequence comes from Mus caroli, assembly GCF_978045245.1. NCBI lineage: Eukaryota > Metazoa > Chordata > Mammalia > Rodentia > Muridae > Mus > Mus caroli. The sequence goes on from NW_028227256.1 coordinate 7,067,634, forward strand.
TTTTGCTTTAGTTGGTGTTCTTTAAAGGGAAGACCGTCAGATGCAATCAAAAGTGTGACCAAGTCTTTTAAAACTACTTTAATCCTTTAAGATAAATATAATAAACACATGAGATGGCCACTTCCTTAAGTACAGAACCCAAATTCTCCAAATGGGATAAAAATATAAGAAGAAGTTGAGACTTATCCTGAATGGGTCCATTCAAAGGCAAGAAGGTTTGATTGATTGTTCTGTCTTTTATGCTGTTTGGCAGCCTCCATTCTCTCTAGCATCTTGTGTGAGTAGAGATTCCTAATGTATGCTCTGGTTTTCCTTACCTGAGAAATTTGCTTTTTTTTTTCCTCCAAATTTTTTTATTAGGTATTTTTTTCATTTACATTTCAAATGCTATCCAGAAAGTCCCCTATCCCCCCTCCCCCCACTCCCACTTCTTGTCCCTGGTGTTTCCCTGTACTGGGGCATATAAAGTTTGCAAGACCAAGGGGCCTCTCTTCCCAATGATGGCAAACTAGGCCATCTTCTGCTACATATGCAGCTAGAGAGACGAGCTCTGGGGGTACTGGTTAGTTCATATTGTTGTTCCACCTATCCGGTTGCAGACTTCTTCAGCTCTTGGGTTTTTTCTCTAGCTCCAACTTTGGGGGCCCTGTGTTCCATCCTATAGATGAATTTTGTGATTGGCTTACCTCACTCAGGATGATGCCCTCCAGGTCCATCCATTTGCCTAGGAATTTCATAAATTCATTCTTTTTAATAGCTGAGTAGTACTCCATTGTGTAAATGTACCACATTTTCTGTATCCATTCCTCTGTTGAGGGGCATCTGGGTTCTTTCCAGCTTCTGGCTATTAAAAATAAGGCTGCTATGAACATAGTGGAGCATGTGTTCTTATTACCAGTTGGGACATCTTCTGGATATATGCCCAGGAGAGGTATTGTGGATCCTCCGGTAGTACTATCTATGTCCAATTGTCTGAGGAACCGCCAAACTGATTTCCAGAGTGGTTGTACCAGCTTGCAATCCCACCAGCAATGGAGGAGTGTTCCTCTTTCTCCACATCCTCACCAGAATCTGCTGTCACCTGAATTTTTGATCTTAGCCATTCTGAGTGGTGTGAGGTAGAATCTCAGGGTTGTTTTGATTGGCATTTCCCTGATGATTAAGGATGTTGAACATTTTTTCAGGTGCTTCTCTGCCATTCGATATTCCTCAGTTGAGAATTCTTGGTTTAGCTCTGTGCCCCAATTTTTAATGGGGTTATTTGGTTTTCTGGAGTCCACCTTCTTGAGTTCTTTATATATATTGGATAGTAGTCCCCTATCTGATTTGGGATAGGTAAAGATCCTTTCCCAATCTGCTGGTGGCCTTTTTGTCTTATTGACGGTGTCTTCTGCCTTACAGAAGCTTTGCAATTTTATGAGGTCCCACTTGTCAATTCTCGATCTTACAGCACAAGTCATTGCTGTTCTGTTCAGGAATTTTTCCCCTTTGCTCATATCTTCAAGGCTTTTCCCCACTTTCTCCTCTATAAGTTTCAGTGTCTCTGGTTTTATGTGGAGTTCCTTGATCCACTTAGACTTGACTTTAGTACAAGGAGATAAGAATAGATCAATTCACATTCTTCTACATGATAACCGCCAGTTGTGCCTGCACCATTTGTGGAAAATGCTATTTTTTTCCCACTGGATGGTTTTAGCTTCCTTGTCAAAGATCAAGTGACCATAGGTGTGTGGATTCATTTCTGGGTCTTCAATTCTATTCCATTGGTCTACTTGTCTGTCGCCATACCAGTACCATGCAGTTTTTATCACAATTGCTCTGTAAAACAGCTTTAGGTCAGGCATGGTGATTCCACCAGAGATTATTTTATCATTGAGAAGAGTTTTTGCTATCCTAGGTTTTTTGTTATTCCAGATGAATTTGCAAATTGCCCTTTCTAACTCAGTGAAGAATTGAGCTGGAATTTTGATGGCAGTTGCATTGAATCTGTAGATTGTTTTCGGCAAGATAGCCACTTTTACTATATTGATCCTGCCAATCCATGAGCATGGGAGGTCTTTCCATGTTCAGAGATCTTCTTTGATTTTTTTATTCAGAGACTTGGAGTTCTTACCATACAGATCTTTCACTTCCTTAGTTAGAGTCACATCAGGGTATTTTATATTATTTGTGACTATTGTGAAGGGTGTTGTTTCCCTAATTTCTTTCTCATCCTCTTTATCCTTTGTGTAGAGAAAGGACACTGATTTGTTTCCATTAATTTTATATCCAGGTACTGCACTGAAGCTGTTTATCAGGTTTAGGACTTCTCTGGTGGAATTTTTAGGGTCACTTATATATACTATCATATCATCTGCAAAAAGTGATATTTTTGACTTCTTCTTTACAATTTGTACCCCCTTGACCTCCTTTTGTTGTAGAATTGCTCTGGCTAGGACTTCAAGTACTATATTGAAGAGGTGGGGAAAAAGTGGGCAGCCTTGACTAGTCCCTGATTTTAGTGGGATTCTTCCAGTTTCTCTCCTTTTACTTTGATGTTGGCTACTGGTTTGCTGTAGATTGCTTTTATTATGTTCAGGTATGGGCCTTGAATTCCTGATCTTTCCAAGACTTTTATCATGAAGGGGTATTGGATTTTATCAAATGCTTTCTAAGCATCTAATGAGATGATCTTGTGGTTTTTGTCTTTGAGTTTGTTTATATAGTGGATTATGTTATCTTTTTTGGGTCTTTCTGTGGTTTAGGTATCAGAGTAATTGTGGCTTCATAGAATGAATTGGGTAGAGTTCCTTCTGTTTCTATGTTGTGGAATTAGTTTGAGAAGAACTGGAATTGGAATTAGGTCTTCTTTGAATGTCTGATAGAACTCTGCACTAAACCCATCTGGTCCTGGGCTTTTTTTGGTTGGGAGACTATTAATGACTGCTTCTATTTCTTTAGGGAATATAGGACTGTTTAGATCATTAATCTGATCCTGATTAACTTTGGTACCTGGTATCTGTCTAGAAATTTGTCCATTTCATCCAGGCTTTCCAGTTTTGTTGAGTATAGCCTTTTGTAGAAGGATCTGATGGTGTTTTGGATTTCCTCAGGATCTGTTGGTATGTCTCCCTTTTCACTTCTGATTTTGTTAATTAGGATGCTGTCCCTGTGCCTTTTAGTGAGTCTGGCTAAGGGTCTATTTATCTTGTTGATTTTTTTCAAAGAACCAGCTCCTGGTTTGGTTGATTCTTTGAATAGTTCTTTTTGTTTCCGCTTGACTGATTTCGGCCCTGACTTTGGTTATTTCCTGCTGTCTACTCCTCTTGGGTGAATTTGCTTCCTTTTGTTCTAGAGCTTTTAGGTGTCCTGCTAGTGTATGCTCTCTCTAGTTTCTTTTTGGATGCATTCAGTGGTATGAGTTTTCCTCTCAGTAATGCTTTCATCGTGTCCCATAAGTTTGGTTATTGTACTGGCTGGTTTTGTGTGTCAACTTGACACAGCTGGAGTTATCACAGAGAAAGGAGCTTCAGTTGAGGAAATGCCTCCATGAGATCCAACTGTAAGGCATTTTCTCAATTAGTGATCAACAGAGAAAGGTCCCTTGTGGGTGGGACCATCTCAGGGCTGGTAGTCTTGGTTCTATAAGAGAGCAGGCTGAACAAGCCAGGGAAAGCAAGCCAGAAAAGAACATCCCTCCATGGCCTCTGCATCAGCTCCTGCTTCCTGACCTGCTTAAGTTCCAGTCCTGATTTCCTTGGTAATGAACAGCAGTATGGAAGTGTAAGCCGAATACACCTTTTCCTCTCCAGCTTGCTTCTTGGTCATGATATTTGTGCAGCAATAGAAACCCTGACTAAGACAGGTATGTTGTGGTTTCATTTTCATTAAACTCTAAAAAGTCTTTAATTTCTTTCTTTATTTCTTCCTTGACCAAGGTATCGTCGAGGGGAGTGTTGTTCAATATTTTTGTATCTGTTAGGGCCTGTTTTGTGACCAATTATATGGTCAATTTGGGAGAAGTTACCATGAGGTGCTGAGAAGAAGGTATATCCTTTTCTTTTCGGATAAAATGTTCTGTAGATATCTGTCAAATCCATTTGTTTCATAACTTCTGTTAGTTTCAATGTGTCTCTGTTTAGTCTCTGTTGCCAGGATTTGTCCATTGATTAGAGAGGGGTGTTGAAGTCTCCCACTATTATTGTGTGAGGTGCAATGTGTGCTTTGAGCTTTACTAAAGTTTCTTTAATGAATGTGGCTGCCTTTGCATTTGGAGCATAGATATTCAGAATTGAGAGTTCCTCTTGGAAGATTTTACCTTTGATGAGTATGAAGTGCTCCTCCTTGTCTTTTTTGATGACTTTGGGTTGGAAGTCAATTTTATTTGATATTAAAATGGCTACTCCAGCTTGTTTCTTCAGACTATTTGCTTGGACTATTGTTTTCCAGCCTTTCACCCTGAGTTAGTCTCTGTCTTTTTCCCTGAGATGCGTTTCCTGTAAGCAGCAAAATGTTGGGTCCTGTTTGTATAGCCAGTCTGTTAGTCTATATCTTTATTGGGCAATGAGTCCTTTGATATTAAGAGATACTATGGAAAAGTAATTGTTGCTTCCTGTCATTTTTGTTGTTATAGTTAGGATTCTGTTCTTGTGGCTGTCTTATTTAGGTTTGTTGAAGGATTACTTTCTTGCTTTTTCTAGGGTGCAGTTTCCGTCCTTGTATTGGTGTTTTCCCATTATTATCCTTTGAAGGGCTGGATTTGTGGAAAGATATTGTGTGAATTTGGTTTTGTCATGGAATACTTTGGTTTTTCCATCTATGGTAATTGAGAGTTTTGCTGGGTATAGTAGCCTGGGCTGGTAGTGTCTGTATAACATCTGTCCAGGATCTTCTTTCTTTCATAGTCTCTGTTGAGAAGTCTGGTGTAATTCTAATAGGCCTCCTTTGTATGTTACTTGACCTTTTCCCCTTATTGCTTTTAATATTCTGTCTTTATTTAGTGCATTTGTTCTGATTATTATGTGTCAGGAGGAATTTCTTTTCTGGTACAGTCTACTTGGAGTTCTGTAGGCTTCTTGTATGTTCATGGGCATCTCCTTCTTTAGGTTTGGGAAGTTTTCTTCTATAATTTTGTTGAAGATATTTGCTGTTCCTTTGAGTTGAAAATCTTCATTCTCATCCACTCCTATTATCCATAGGTTTGGTCTTCTCATTGTGTCCTGGATTTCCTGGATGTTTTGAGTTAGGATCATTTTGCATTTTGCATTTTCTTTGATTGTTGTGTCCATGTTTTCTATGGAATCTTCTGCACCTGAGATTCTCTCTTCCATCTCTTGTTTTCTGTTGCTGATGCTCACATCTATGCTTCCTGATTTCTTTCCTAGGATTTCTATCTCCAGAGTTGTCTTTCTTTGGGTTTTCTTTATTGTTTCTACTTCCATATTTAGATCCTGGATGGTTTTGTTCAATTCCATCTCCTGTTTGGTAGTGTTTTCCTGTAACTCTCTAAGGGATTTTGTGTTTCCTCTTTAAAGGCTTTTAGCTGTTTACCTGTGATTTCCTTTATTTCTCCTCTTAAAGTCCTCCATCATCATCATGAGAAGTGACTTTAGATCCATGTCTTGTTTTTCTGGTATGATGATATATCCAGCACTTGCTATGGTGGGAGAGTTTGGTCCTGATGATGCTTATTAACCTTGGTTTCTGTTGTTTCTGTTCTTATGCTTACCTTCTGTCATATGATTATCTCAAGTGCTTACTGCCCTCAATATATCTGATTTGTGCCTGTCCTTCCTATAATCCCAGTTGATTCAGGACTCCTCAGAATCCAGCTTTCTCTGTGATCCTTTGATTGTGGGCTCCTGTGATCCTGAGATTCTCAGTGTGTCAGAGTTTTTGGCACTCAAGCTTCCTCTGAGACCCTGAAATACTGGTGTGACCCAGCTTCTGTTATCCTGGGATCCTGTTGTCCTAAGATTCTGGGCATGTTACAGTGCCTGGAAGTGGTGTCTCCTTTGAGGACCGTAAAGCTGTTTGTTCAGTGATCTTAAGATCGAGTGCAGAGTTCTCTGGGGACTGTGGGGGTGTCTGCCAACTCTGCGCCCTAGGTGCCCGGGTGCTGGCTCCAACAGGAAGGGCGTCTTTGTAGATTTTTATTGCCATGCAGTAAACAGAGCTCTCATCTTAAAGGGAATAAAAGATCATTTATTCTAGAGCCATTTCTGACTGACCGTGGCCTTAGAGAACAGATTTAGATTGCCCTGGCAAAAAGGTTTTATGAAATTTTTATAGTTTTACAGAACAAAGAAAGTCATACATCAATGTTTTTGTTGGGCTGGGCGGTGGTGGCGCATGCCTTTAATCTCAGCACTCGGGAGGCAGAGGCAGGCGGATTTCTGAGTTCGAGGCCAGCCTGGTCTACAAAGTGAGTTCCAGGACAGCCAGGGCTACACAGAGAAATCCTGTCTTGAAAGAACCCCAAAAAAAAAAAAAAAATCCACACCCAAAATTGTATTTGCCTGTACATCAGGGAGGTAGGCAGGGTGGGGAAGCTTTTCTGTAGGCCCAGGATGCTATCTGATGGCATTTTTAGCTCTTGGGTTGGCAGAAGCTAGTGGTCTGCTAAGTTATTAGATTTACAAAAGGCTTTTATTTATTGTCACAACATATTCTAATACAGAGCAGGTACAGGAATGGCTTTCCAGCAGGCCAGAACTTAGCCCGAGACAGATAGCTAGGCTCTGGATCTGTAACATTGCAGTCTCTCTGCAGCACTGAAAGGCAGGTGAGCCAGGCAGTCTCTGCAGACGTGTTTCTTTCAGGGGCTTTTGTTCACACCTCAATGGCGCTTCTCAGAAGTTTTACTTCAAACTATCATTCTAGATGCATGGTGCAGATCCGTACCAACCTTGACAGGACCATGCTGTGGCCCTTCTAAAAGTTTCTGAGAGAAAAGGAAGCCCCATGAGATGAACCCAGGTGTTAATGATTGCATTTGACTGTAGCTTAGATTACAGTTTTTTTTTTTTTTTTAAAGAGGAGGGATGGGGTTGGGAATTTAGCTCACAGGTAGAATGCTTGCCTAGCAAGCCCAAGGCCCTGGGTTTGGTCCTCAGCTCTGGGGGTGGGTGGAGGGGGTGGCGAGGAGGGATGCACACATCTTTAGTCTCAGCACTGGAAGGCAGTGGCAGACAGATCTTTTACGAATTCAAGACCAGCTTGGTCTACATAGTGAGTTTCATGCCACCCAGAAACTCTTAGAAACTATCTCACAGAGAGAGGGGAATTTGGGGAGGAAGGTGGACATAAGGAGGGGGGGAGGGGGAGGAGAGAGTGGCAGTGGGGGTGGGAGGTGAAGGAAGGAGAGGACAGAGGAGCAAGGGGGTCTACATGGTGTGGATGGACAGAAGCACTGGTTGGTGTTTGGTTTTAGTTTCAGAGCTAGAATTTCCATTCTCTGTCCATTTTCTTTGGGGGAAGTGGCAACAGTCAACTATTTCCAGAAAGCTCCCTACCAAAGCTCCCTAGAATATTCATTACTTGGATACCAACAGAACAGTGATGTAAAGTCATTTACTTTTTGTAAAAGTCATGCACAGTTAGTTCCCTAGCACACCATTAACAGCATGTTGTGAGTATAATTTCTACTTTGGGCTGAGAGAAAGGTAAGATTTACTGACACCTATTTATGTTAAATCTGTGCATGGGACTTTACATTTCTTGTAATTCTCTTGCTCACAGCAAGAGATGAAATTGGGAATTGGGAGATTGATGAAATTGGGATATTTTTTTTTTCCCGAGACAGGGTTTCTCTGTATAGCCCTGGCTTTCCTGGAACTCACTCTGTAGACCAGGCTGGCCTCTAACTCAGAAATCCGCCTGCCTCTGCCTCCCGAGTGCTGGGATTAAAGGCGTGCGCCACCACGCCCGGCACCTGGATAGATTTTTATAATGACATTAAAGTCATTTCTAAAAAGTAGTATGCCTGATTTTTGTGGGATTTATTTATTTATGAGACAGGTTCTCATGTAGCTTGAGGTGACATCAAATTAGTTAGCTGAGGCTGGCCTTGAGCTCATGAATGCTGGGATTGCAGGCAGTGACACCATGTCCCTTATAAAGTCTCTCGTTTTTAACATAGGTGATTGACAGAGCAGGGTAGGGCAGTTCGAATATGTGTAATAACTCTGGTCAAAGATGCCAAGTTGCTTTTACAAAGAACAGAATGTCAGCTCGTTTCCTACCATACAGCACATTGATCATGATTTGCCATTTTTAGGAAAAGAGAGAGGAACCCAATGGATATATTTGACATGGCTAGACATCGGGTACAAGCCCCTGTCAGAAGACCATCGCCTAAGGGCTTAGATGCTACTACTTCTCAGAATATTCATGACTTTAATGAGCTGAGAGAGAGAGGTGAGCATAAAGCTATAATTGTTCTCTATGTAGGGAGAAACCACAAGCAGTTGCTTGTCTAGGGACTGCCTTGTAACTACTGTTTATGTGAAACTTTTATTAAAGAACATCAATTTAGTGTTCTTCAATTTCATGGCTTTGTAATGTCTTGACTGAGGTTATAATTTAAAATTAAGGTTGTTACATTACCTAAGTTTTTTTTCAATGTGGTTGGTCAAACTCAGGGTCTTGTGAAGTGGTATACCACTGAGCCAAATCCCTAACAGAGCACAGAGAGTTTTTTTCCACATGCTCCCTGCCTTTGCGTAGGCACACCCTTCTCCATTACAGTGGCTCCTCAGAGGTACACAGTGGTAGAACTGACCTACCGAGGGGGTATGCATTAGGGCTCATTTTTGATGTGCTTTCTGTCAGGTTGTGTAGCAGTGTGATAACATATTCTCATCAGTGTAGGGTCATATAGAAAAGTTTGAGATGGCTCAGTGGGTAAGAGCACCCGACTGCTCTTCCGAAGGTCCAGAGTTCAAATCCCAGCAACCACATGGTGGCTCAAAACCATCCGTAATGAGATCTGGCGCCCTCTTCTGGAGTGTCTGAAGACAGCTACAGTGTACTTACATAAAATAAATAAATAAATCTTAAAAAAAAAAAAAAAGAAAAGTTTACAGCCCTAAAAGTACTGTGCACCCTCCTTTCCCTTTATCCCTTTATGTTCCCACCATTTTCCTCTTGGAAAATGTTGTAGTCTGTAAAGCTGGAACCACATTAGATCCAGCTTCTCAGACTGGTGCCTGTCACTTGGCAACATGCAGTCTCCTCAGCACCTCTTCTTGGCTTCTTTTCTGAGACTGAATTACACACAGTAGTCCATACTGGCCTAGAACTCACTATGTAGCTCTGGAACTAGTAGTAGCTGTCCCCCAGAACTACAGGCAAAAGTCTGATTTAATTTCATTTATTAATTATACCACAGCTAGTCGTTCATTTAAGAACATGTTGGATGCTGCCTTCTATATTTTAGTCACAAACATGTGCATACCGATTCTTTTTCTAAAATCTCAGTTGAAAGCAAGCTTTAACTTAGTTCTGTAACTTTTGTGACAGATTCAGATACTCGAGTGGATCTGAGATTAATGTACCCAGATCCTCCCCGCGATCATCACACCTTGGAGATTCAGCAGCAGGCCCTACTCCGAGAGCAGCAGAAGAGGCTGAATAGAATAAAGATGCGGAGAGATGCAGGGGGTGAGTGCAAGCCTGGCTGCTTCACATGACACGCAGCTGTGGCCTCTTCCTTCTTCAGCCTTTAAGTTGTTAGTCTTGTTTGTAAGTCTGTTTAAAAAGATTTATTTGTGATTTCACACACACACACACACACACACACACACACACACACACACACACACACAAGGCACTGGTCCTCAGAGGTCAGAAGAGAGTGTGGGATCCCTTGAATCTGGTGTTAGAGGCAGTTGTGAGCCTCTAGGTGGGTGCCAGGAACCAAACTTCTGTCCTGTAAGATCAGCGAGCATTCTTACCCAGTCAGTCATCTCTCCAGTCTTTTTCTTCCCATTAATTTATTTATTTTACATTCTGATCACAGCTCTCCCTTTTCCCCCAGCCTCCCCTCCCCCCACCTTCGAGCCCCTTCCCTCATTCCCTTCTCCCCTTCTCTTCTGAGACAGGGAGAAGGGCCTGGGTACCAATCTACCCTGGCACATCAAGTCACCGCAGGATTAGACACATCCTCTCCCACGGAGGCTGCCCAGTTGCAGGAACATGATCAGGCAAGAAAGAGTCAGGAACAGCCTCTGCTTATTTTTTTGTGGGACCCACATGAAGACCAAATTGCACTTCTGCTACATATGTGCAAGGGGAGGGGGCTTAGGTCCAGTCCATGCATGTTCTTTGACTGGTGGTTAGGTCTCTGAAAGCACCATGGGCGCAGGGTAGTTGACTCTGTAGTCTTCTTGTGGAGTCCCTATCCCCTCAGGATTCCTCAGCACCTCGCCGCCCCTCCCCCCACCTCCCAAAAGGTAGGCCATAGCACTGGCAGCTCCATGCTCATGGGACTCTTTTGCCATAGTTTTGGAAAGGAACACATTCTGTAGAGGGCTCTGATTAAACCTGTAGGGGTCATGTATCCATGCTTGGGAGTTCAGCTGTTCACTATTAATAATAATAATTATTATTATTGCTGGAGGGGTTGGGTACTTGATCATGCCTGATGACTTCCACCCCAAGAACTACCAACAGAGGGCATGAGTGCTCATTTGATACTGGAGCACACTTCTTTTCCTGTGTGGGAGGTTTCTTCTCTTTTCTTTTCTTTTCTTTTCTTTTCTTTTCTTTTCTTTTCTTTTCTTTTCTTTTCTTTTCTTTCCTTTCCTTTCCTTTCCTTTCCTTTCCTTTCCTTTTTCCTTTTTCCTTTTTCCCTTTTCCCTTTTCCCTTTTTCCTTTTTCCTTTCCTTTTTCCTTTCCTTTTTCCTTTCCTTTTTCCTTTTTCCTTTCCTTTTTCCTTTCCTTTTTCCTTTCCTTTCCTTTTTCCTTTCCTTTTTCCTTTTTCCTTTCCTTTTTCCTTTTTCCTTTCCTTTTTCCTTTCCTTTCCTTTTTCCTTTCCTTTTTCCTTTCCTTTTTCCTTTCCTTTTTCCTTTCCTTTTTCCTTTCCTTTCCTTTTTCCTTTCCTTTTTCCTTTTCCCTCCCCTCCCCTCCCCTCCCCTCCCCTCCCCTCCCCTCCCCTCCCTCCTCCCTTGTTTTTCTTTCTTTGTGTGTATTCTGTAAAACATCAGATTTGCATGTATGTTTCTGTATAATTATTTGGTCACGTGAATCTTACCTAGTGCTATAAGCATGACTATGAGGGCACAGAGACTGACCTACACTAACAGGATGTGAGATGGTGGGCAATAAGCTAGGCTGCTGCTCTCAAGGGGCTGCTGATAAACTGTGTAAGTTAGGTCAAATAAACAGCCTACAGGAGCATGTAACTATACACTATGAGTGGGGCCTACAAGTAGGATGGAGTTACCTCAGCATCCATGGCCTTACTGAGCCCTAGGTGCATATTGTGACCATACCTGGGTCCCACAGGCTTTGCCAGCCTATAGGCCATTACGTGTGGGGAGGGTGATCTTGTTACCTGTAGGAAAGTTAAGACCCTGGTTTGGCAGGCTGCTATGGCTTGCAGAATGTGAGGAAGGTGCCTGGCCTTAGGAGGTATAATAGGAATAAGTGATGTAACACTTTAGGCTGATCTTATAGATCAAGGCTTGGATATACACTTTTATAGGAGATATCTTCCCTCCTCATGGTGTGGAATTTTAAATATCAAATGATGATCTGATCTTATCAGTTTAGGCACAGCAAAACTAATAGTCCCCAGAGGGGTCCAGGTCCTTCTCACTAGTAGCAAACACTGACGAGGTAATTATTAGATATGGTTTAACTATGCAAAGTCTCAAGGGAAGGACATGGGCCATCATTGCAGCTCCTTTACTCCCATAGAGTTCTGTCTTTGGAGAAACATGTGGGAACACTGTCAGGCTGCAGAAGGGACTGGGATACCTCTACAGAGGCCTGTCATTGGCTACCTGCAGTTTAACATATTCTAATCCCTAGTGGCTCCACTGAGTGGCTTTGTGCAGAGACTACAGGGGCAAGATTGAAGGTTTCTTTTTAAGAAAAACAATGCCCGTGTTAATTTTTTCTTAGATATCAAAGTTCACAAAGATTTTTATTAATGAGTCATTTAACCAGAATGGATACAGATTTAATGAGAAAGTAGTATAGTTTCTAAGATTGTTCTGGTGTGTGATAGTGAAAGTAATTATCAGTAGAAGGTAATAATAGAAGATCTGAAATGTGTGTATGTCAGCCTTCTTCAAACATTATTCTTTGATTCTGTTTACAGCTGATTTGGACACTATCTCCACTGATAATGTACAGGGGCGCAGAGTGGTAAGCAACCAGTTCACATTCTTCTTTTTTTTGTTTGTTTAACTTTTTATTTTATTTTATTTTATTTTTTTAATTTTTTTTAATACGTATTTTCCTCAATTACATTTCCAATGCTATCCCAAAAGTCCCCCATACCCCCCCCCCCCACTTCCCTACCCACCCATTCCCATTCCCCTGGCCCTGGCATTCCCCTGTACTGGGGCATATAAAGTTTGCAAGTCCAATGGGCCTCTCTTTCCAGTGATGGCTGACTAGGCCATCTTTCGATACATATGCAGCTAGAGACAAGAGCTCCGGGGTACTGGTTAGTTCATAATGTTGTTCCAACTATAGGGTTGCAGATCCCTTTAACTCCTTGGGTACTTTCTCTAGCTTCTGCATAGGGAGCCCTGTGATACATCCAATAGCTGACTGTGAGCATCCACTCCTGTGTTTGCTAGGCCCCGGCATAGTCTCACAAGAGACAGCTATATCTGGGTCCTTTCAGCAAAATCTTGCTAGTGTATGCAATGGTGTCAGCGTTTGGAAGCTGATTATGGGATGGATCCCTGGATATGGCAGTCTCTAGATGATCCATCCTTTCATCACAGCTCCAAACTTTGTCTCTGTAACTCCTTTCATGGGTGTTTTGTTCCCAATTCTAAGAAGGGGCACAGTGTCCACACTTTGGTCTTCATTCTTCTTGAGTTTCATGCGTTTAGCAAATTGTGTCTTCTATCTTGGGTATCCTAAGTTTTGGGCTAATATCCACTTATCAGTGAATACATATTGTGTGAGTTCCTTTGTGATTGTGTTACCTCACTCAAGATGATGCCCTCCAGGTCCATCCATTTGGCTAGGAATTTCATAAATTCATTCTTTTTAATAGCTGAGTAGTACTCCATTGTGTAAATGTACCATATTTTCTGTATCCATTCCTCTGTTGAGGGGCATCTGGGTTCTTTCCAGCTTCTGGCTATTATAAATAAGGCTGCTATGAACATAGTGGAGCATGTGTCCTTCTTACCGGTTGGGACATCTTCTGGATATATGCCCAGGAGAGGTATTGCTGGATCCTCCGGTGTACTATGTCCAATTTTCTGAGGAACCGCCAGACTGATTTCCAGAGTGGTTGTACAAGCTTGCAATCCCACCAACAATGGAGGAGTGTTCCTCTTTCTCCACATCCTCACCAGAATCTGCTGTCACCTGAATTTTTGATCTTAGCCATTCTGAGTGGTGTGAGGTAGAATCTCAGGGTTGTTTTGATTTGCATTTCCCTGATGATTAAGGATGTTGAACATTTTTTCAGGTGCTTCTCTGCCATTCGGTATTCCTCAGGTGAGAATTCTTTGTTCAGTTCTGAGCCCCATTTTTTAATGGGGTTATTTGATTTTTCTGGATTCCACCTTCTTGAGTTCTTTATATATATTGGATATTAGTCCCTTATCTGATTTAGGATAGGTAAAGATCCTTTCCCAATCTGTTGGTGGTTTTTTTGTCTTATTGATGGTGTCTTTTGCCTTGCAGAAGCTTTGCAGTTTCATGAGGTCCCACTTGTCAATTCTCGATCTTACAGCACAAGCCATTGCTGTTCTATTCAAGAATTTTTCCCCTGTGCCCATATCTTCAAGGCTTTTCCCCACTTTCTCCTCAATAAGTTTCAGTGTCTCTGGTTTTATGTGAAGTTCCTTGATCCACTTAGACTTGACCTTAGTACAAGGAGATAGGAATGGATCGATTCGCACTCTTCTACATGATAACAACCAGTTGTGCCAGCACCATTTGTTGAAAATGCTGTCTTTCTTCCACTGGATGTTTTTAGCTCCCTTGTCGAAGATCAAGTGACCATAGGTGTGTGGGTTCATTTCTGGGTCTTCAATTCTATTCCATTGGTCTACTTGTCTGTCACTATACCAGTGCCATACAGTTTTTATTACAATTGCTCTGTAGTAAAGCTTTAGGTCCGGCATGGTGATTCCACCAGAGGTTCTTTTATCCTTGAGAAGAGTTTTTGCTATCCTAGGTTTTTTGTTATTCCAGATGAATTTGCAGATTGCACTTTCTAATTCGTTGAAGAATTGAGTTGGAATTTTGATGGGGATTGCATTGAATCTGTAGATTGCTTTTGGCAAGATAGCCATTTTTACAATGTTGATCCTGCCAATCCATGAGCATGGGAGATCTTTCCATCTTTGAGATCTTCTATAATTTCTTTCTTCAGAGACTTGAAGTTTTTATTATACAGATCTTTCACTTCCTTAGTTAGAGTCACGCCAAGATATTTTATATTATTTGTGACTATTGAGAAGGGTGTTGTTTCCCTAATTTCTTTCTCAGCCTGTTTATTCTTTGTGTAGAGAAAGTCCATTGATTTGTTTGAGTTAATTTTATATCCAGCTACTTCACCGAAGCTGTTTATCAGGTTTAGGAGTTCTCTGGTGGAATTTTTAGGGTCACTTATATATACTATCATATCATCTGCAAAAAGTGATATTTTGACTTCATCTTTTCCAATTTGTATCCCTTTGATCTCCTTTTGTTGTCGAATTGCTCTGGCTAGGACTTCAAGTACAATGTTGAATAGGTATGGAGAAAGTGGACAGCCTTGTCTAGTCCCTGATTTTAGAGGGATTGCTTCAAGCTTCTCACCATATACTTTGATGTTGGCTACTGGTTTGCTGTAGATTGCTTTTATCATGTTTAGGCCTTGAATTCCTGATCTTTCCAAGACTTTTATCATGAATGGGTGTTGGATCTTGTCAAATCCTTTTTCCGCATCTAACGAGATGATCATGTGGTTTTTGCCTTTGAGTTTGTTTATATACTGGATTACGTTGATGGATTTCCGTATATTGAACCATCCCTGCATCCCTGGGATGAAACCTACTTGGTCAGGATGGTGATTGTTTTGATGTGTTCTTGGATTCGGTTAGCCAGAACTTTATTGAGGATTTTTGCATCAATATTCATAAGGGATATTGGTCTGAAGTTTTCTATCTTTGTTGGGTCTTTTTGTGGTTTAGGTATCAGAGTAATTGTGGCTTCATAGAATGAGTTGGGTAGAGCACCTTCTGTTTCTATTTTGTGGAATAGTTTGTGAAGAACTGGGATTAGATCTTCTTTGAAGGTCTGATAGAACTCTGCACTAAACCCATCTGGTCCTGGGCTTTTTTTGGTTGGGAAACTATTAATGACTGCTTCTATTTCTTTGGGGGATATAGGGCTGTTTAGATCATTAACCTGATCTTGATTGAGCTTTGGTACCTGGTATCTGTCTAGAAACTTCTCCATTTCATCCAGGTTCTCTAGTTTTGTTGAGTATAGCCTTTTGTAGAAGGATCTGATGGTGTTTTGGATTTCTTCAGGATCTGTTGTTATGTCTCCTTTTTCATTTCTGATTTTGTTAATTAGAATACTTTCCTTGTGCCCTCTAGTGAGTCTGGCTAAGGGTTTATCTATCTTGTTGATTTTCTCAAAGAACCAGCTCCTTGATTGGTTGATTCTTTGAATAGTTCTTCTTGTTTCCACTTGGTTGATTTCGCCCCTGAGTTTGATTATTTCCTGCCGTCTACTCCTCTTGGGTGAATTTGCTTCCTTTTGTTCTAGTGCTTTTAGGTGTGTTGTCAAGCTGCTAATGTGTGCTCTCTCTAGTTTCTTTTTGGAGGCACTCAGAGCTATGAGTTTTCCTCTTAGAAATGCTTTCATTTTGTCCCATAAGTTTGGGTATGTTGTGGCTTCATTTTCTTTGAACTCTAAAAAGTCCTTAATTTCTTTCTTTATTCCTTCCTTGACCAAGGTATCATTGAGAAGAGTGTTGTTCAGTTTCCACGTGAATGTTGGCTTTCTATTATTTATTTTGTTATTGAAGATCAGCCTTAGTCCATGGTGATCTGATAGGATGCATGGGACAATTTCAATATTTTTGTATCTGTTGAGGCCAATTTTGTGACCAATTATGTGGTCAATTTTGGAGAAGGTACCATGAGGTGCTGAGAAGAAGGTATATCCTTTTGTTTTAGGATAGAATGTTCTGTAGATATCTGCCAGATCCATTTGATTCATAACTTCTGTTAGTTTCACTGTGTCCCTGTTTAGTTTCTGTTTCCATGATCTGTCCATTGGTGAAAGTGGTGTGTTGAAGTCTCCCACTATTATTGTGTGAGGTGCAATGTGTGCTTTGAGCTTTACTAAAGTTTCTTTAATGAATGTGGCTGCCTTTGTATTTGGAGCATAGATATTCAGAATTGATAGTTCCTCTTGGAGGATTTTACCTTTGATGAGTATGAAGTGCCCCTCCCTGTCTTTTTTGATGACTTTGGGTTGGAAGTCAATCTTATCAGATATTAGAATGGCTACTCCAGCTTGTTTCTTCATACCATTTGCTTGGAAAATTGTTTTCCAGCCTTTCATTCTGAGGTAGTGTCTATCTTTTTCTCTGAGATGAGTTTCCTGTAAGCAGCAAAATGTTGGGTCTTTTTTGTGTAGCCAGTTTGTTAGTCTATGTCTTTTTATTGGGGAGTTGAGTCCATTGATATTAAGAGATATTAAGGAAAAGTAATTGTTCCTACCTGTTATTTTTGTTGTTAAAGTTGGTATTCTGTTCTTGTGGCTGTCTTCTTTTAGGTTTGTTGAGGGATTACCTTCTTGTTTTTTCTAGGGCGTGATTCCCGTCCTTGTATTGGTTTTTTTCTGTTATTATCCTTAGAAGGGCTGGATTCGTGGAAAGACAATGTGTGAATTTGGTTTTGTCGTGGAATACTTTGGTTTCTCCATCTATGTTAATTGAGAGTTTGGCTGGGTATAGTAACCTGGGCTGGAATTTGTGTTCTTTTATTGTCTGTATAACATCTGTCCAGGATCTTCTGGCTTTCATAGTCTCTGGTGAAAAATCTGGTATAATTCTGATAGGCTTGCCTTTATATGTTACTTGGCCTTTTTCTCTTACTGCTTTTAGTATTCTATCTTTATTTAGTGCCTTTGTTGTTCTGATTATGATGTGTATTTCTTTTCTCGTCCAGTCTATTTGGAGTTCTGTAGGCTTCTTGTAGGATCATGGGCATCTCTTTAGATTTGGGAAGTTTTCTTCTATAATTTTGTTGAAGATGTTTGCTGGTCCTTTGAGTTGAAAATCTTCATTCTCATCCACTCCTATTATCCGTAGGTTTGGTCTTCTCATTGTGTCCTGGATTTCCTGGATGTTTTGAGTTAGGATATTTTTGCATTTTCCATTTTCTTTGATTGTTGTGCCAATGTTCTCTATGGAATCTTCTGCACCTGAGATTCTCTCTTCCATCTCTTGTATTCTGTTGCTGATGCTCGCATCTATAGTTCCAGATTTCTTTCCTAGGGTTTCTATCTCCAGCGTTGCCTCACTTTGGGTTTTCTTTATTGTGTCTACTTCCCTTTTTAGGTCTTGGATGGTTTTATTCAATTCCATCACCTGTTTGGTTGTGTTTTCCTGCAATTCTTTAAGGGATTTTTGTGCTTCCTCTTTAATGTCTTCTACATGTTTAGCAGTGTTCTGTATTTCTTTAAGTGAGTTATTAAAGTACTTCTTGATGTCCTCTACCATCATCATGAGATATGCTTTTAAATCCAGGTCTAGCTTTTCAGGTGTGTTGGGGTGCCCTGGACTGGGCGAAGTGGGAGTGCTGGGTTCTGATGATGGTGAGTAAGACTGTTAGTAAGATTCTTACGTTTACCTTTCGCCATCTGGTAATCTCTGGAGTTGTTATAGTTGTCTCTGTTTAGAGATTGTTCTTCTGGTGATTCTGATTACCTTCTATCAGCAGACCTGGGAGACAGGCTCTCTCCTCTGAGTTTCAGTGGTTAGAGCACTCTCTGCTGGCAAGCTCTCCTCTTACAGGGAAGGTGCACAGATATCTGGTGTTTGGACCTCCTCCTGGCCGAAGAAGAAGGCCCAAAATAGGACCTTTCCCAGATGCTGTGTTGCTTTGGCAGGTCACAGAAGCTGTCAGCTTCTGTGGTGCACACTCTCATCTGTGCAGACTAAGTTCCTAAGTTCGGCAGAGTCCCGGAACCAAGATGGCGCTCCCTGCTCCTGAGGCAGAGGGCTCGCATGCCGGGTGGACTACTGTCCTCTGGCTGGGAGGGTGCCGGATGTCTGCGGCCCGAAAAGGGTGCTGCCTCAGCGGCTCTGTGGCTCCCGCCTGTCCCAGAAGCTGTCTGCCTCTGTGGTGCACACTCTCACCTGTGCAGACTAAGTTTCAGTTCACATTCTTAATTTAGGGTTTTGGGCCTATGTTAGTTAAGTGAGTACTCCAGACTTTGAATAGGTCCATAATATAGATTGTAAGATGTGGAGCTATGATGTGTAGAGGAAATTGACTGTAATGGGTGAGAATAACATCTGAGTGCCTTGCGCTGCTCTCTTTAGATTTGTTATTTGGGGGAGAGGATGGGTATACAAATAATTTTTATGCTCCAGTTTCCCATTCAGTATTTATAGAATGAAGTTGATCGTAGTTACTGCTGAGGATTACTACAAAGATCCAATTAATATTTGCAAGGAGCAGATAGGTTTGGCATATATATTCTGCCACATTCTCCTAAGTAAAAATGCGTGCAGGCATTACTGTGAGGGTTATGAGATAATACATCTAATTTAAAATCCCTTAGAGTAGAGCCTGGCCATACTGATTGCAGTTGTTAGTTGTCATTAAGATTTATCGCAGCAGAAGTGTCTGTAGTCATATGGAAGAGAAGCAACAATGGAACCTTACATTTACCCTGCAGTGACACTGTATAAGACTGCAGTGACCAGAAGCTGCTCAGTGTGTCCATCTAGAGTATTAAAAAAAGAATCCCTTTGTCCTGGAGCTGTGTGTTCTGAAAAGAAGGGGATACAGTATACTGCTGGCTGTGGGGAGGATGCTGGGAGGGTTGGCTTGGGGGACTTGTTGTTTACAACACAACAAAGGTGGGGAGGTAACCATGGAAACCTTGACAATACACAGAGGAAGTGAGGGCAGAAGGGCATCCATACTGTGCCTACTTTCACAGTTCATGTGTTCGCTTTAGTGTGTTGGATATAGGATGGATTACTTTGAGAATCTAGACAGCTGTGCTGGTCTAGGTTGAGGTTAGGCAGCAGAAGTATCTGAAATGGGTGGGTTTACTTTAGTAAGCTGCTAGGTCTGGGGTAGAGAGGTAGAAAGCAAGAAAAACATAGGGGTTGGGAAGACAGGGAGTTGTTTGACACAGCAAGTTTGAATTGCATAGTACACAGCAGAAGTGGTAAGCACACAGGCCAGAGCCTGGAGATACACATGGCGCTGGAGATCCTTAGGCTGTTTCTAGCCTTTCCCCAGATGAAGTTCGGCCTGCTCTGTGTGCTTGTTCAGGGCTTCCACCTAATGTTGCTGTTCCAGTTTCTCTAAGCTCCCGTTTTGCTAAATTTTAACTAGGTTATTATCTTGCCCATAGCCTTACATCTAACAAACCAGCCCCAGCTCTGGACCCTGGTGGGCTCCAGACTGACCTGTCCTGTACATGGTGCCTCTTTTGGAAGACTGCAGTTTGGTAGATGTTTCCATGTGTGATGGTTACTTTATTTCATGCAAAAGATCATGAAATTTACTATCTGGGGGTTTTGGTTAAAAAGTTTGGCTAAGAAACTCAGTATAAACCACAAGTTTATCATGACTTAAATAAGAAAAAGCCACCTTTCCTCGAAACTGAATTATATAGAAAAGCATATAGGGTGAGCAAGCTGTCATTAAGAAGACTAGGTGTGCTCTGGTCATGCTCCACTTATGGGAAGGACTATAATGCAGAAGTTAAACAGTATTTAGCAGGCTGATGACAGTGGGCTCAGTTGCTGTGACTATCATTTGCCTGGAATGAAAATAGAATCAGCAGTATTCAAAGAGGAGATAGAAATTCAACATAGAGAAGAACTGAGTACTCCAAAAAATGTCAATGGGAGCAAGATAATTCATTGCTGTTATTTACTGCCAGTGTTGGAGCAAAGTGCAGAGATCAGATTGGAAGTTGTAGGCTCCTCCTAACACACAAGGTGGTTTTTATACAAATGTAAACTTGAGTTATTTCCCACAAGGAAGCTCACTGTGCTAAGTCTAGTGCTGTACTTTCCCCTACAGTGTGCCATGCTGTAACTGTGTTGTAACTGTGCAGGCTGCTGTGGTCACGCCAGCGTGTCTATAGTGCCATTGCTTCCCTTCCTTCCATGGGACTCTAGTCTGCAGAATGTAACAGCATACCCTAGTTCTTAGCCCAGAAGACTGAGAAAGCAGACTGCTTAGATTCACTGAGAAAAGACTCTAAGTGATGCTTTAAAGATTGCTCAGCAGTGCGTTCACTGCGTCATGCTTGTTTACACCAACAGTGGGATCCCTTTATCAGCTGAAGGCGCAGGGATGTGGGAGCAGTGAGGAAGCTAGGGGTAAATATCTGTCTGTGTCCTGGTGAGGCTAGTGGGATACTGGAGTGCAGTGAGGAGGGACAGCCTTATCAGCCATCTTTTTTGTCTTGTTGGTGGGATTAGAGTGGAAACCTATGCTGTTAGTATGATTTATTTTCCTACTCCAGACTAAAAATACAGCCATTAACAATACAGTTGTTGTTTTTTTATTTTAGCCCAGAGATGACACTAATGATTTTTTGAAAAATTCATTACTAGAATCTGATAGTGCTTTTATTGGTGAGTATATCTAATGTTATATTAATTTTTAAGTTGTATGTATATCTATGGCTGTTTTAGATCTTTAAGATAGAATATCACTTTGTAGCCCAAGCTGAACTGGACTTACTATGGCCCAGGATGATCTCAACCTTTGATCCTCCTGAGCTCTGGGATTAGAGCTGCATCAGGCTGGTTTAGCCACTTACTTTTGAAAGTAGTGTAGTAGCTACACAAAATGTTGGACAGTCACCATAACACCTGGCAATAATTCCTAGTTTCTGTCCCAAAGAAATAATGCTCACACAGAATATTCAAGTGGCATCATTCCAGTGCCACCAGCTAGCAATAGTCACTAATGGCAAGTGCAGATGCAAAGTGTGATGAATTAATGACTCAGCACCGACATGATCCATGCTGAGAGACCCAGGACTTTGTTTTAGAATTCCACCTATGTGGAGTGTTGGACTGGGCCTGCAGTGTAGTTGCCAGTGATCATACAGGAGCTGTTTGAGGTATTGCAAATTCTAGATAGTAATGACTAAACAACTGTAAATTCACTAAAGAAATCACTGAACGTGTAACATTTCAATAAAGCAATTAAAGAAAAAGACATCAAGACTCTAAGCTTTGAGTAAAATTGACATATTCTTTGTGTGGCCTGTTTAGGAGCTTATGGTGAGACATATCCTGTTATTGAAGACAGTGCCTTCCCTCCACCATCACAGCTGCCCTCTGCAAGGGAACGCAGGAGGAACAAATTAAAAGGACTAGATTTTGTATGTATGATCTTCTCAGTTTAGAAGATTGGGAGTTTGGTTTCAATTTATGTAGTCCCAATTTAAGAAAACAAACCGGGAGGAGGCTTGCTTTGAAAACCAGACGTGTGTGGTCTAAATCTAGGTTCTGCTCTGTTATTTTGGTGAACTTATACCTCTGTAAATGGCATGGACATCCTGTCCTATAAATGTTAAACTTACTGCCTCAGTCTTTATCTCACTCTTTATATAGTATACAGACTTTGGAGAAGCCATAAAAAGCAACTGTTAGCATTTACCAAAAAGCCTATTATACCTGTTATACCCTGATAATAACATGATATGGTAGCAACTCCATTTTGGTCAAGTCCTAGCATTTAAATAATGACCAAACAGTGCAACAGGGAGAATAAAGTCTTTTCAATGAATGGTGCTAGAGAACCTGTTTCTCTATGCCAGAGGAGTTCAGACCTTGTCTCTCAAAAGTATATGCAAAAACTAACTAGAGTGTATCACAAAAACATGTTTATATAAACCCTCCCAAAATACAAATT
This sequence comes from Mus caroli, assembly GCF_978045245.1. Classification (NCBI taxonomy): domain Eukaryota; kingdom Metazoa; phylum Chordata; class Mammalia; order Rodentia; family Muridae; genus Mus; species Mus caroli. Next base: position 7,089,944 of record NW_028227256.1, read on the forward strand.
GGTCTTTATTTAAACACTAGGACTAGTTTCTGTATTCTTTTCTCTACTGTTGCTTTGTGCATCTGCCCCACCAGTAGTAACACACACAAGTGGAGCCTCAGTTGCCTGTGTTTGGCCTTCTGTGCCCTACTTCCTGAGCCTTATGCCAGCAATTATTTCACTGAAGTGCTACCTCTAAGCCCTGACAAAGACAGAGACAGGATCCATATGCTCCCAGTTTGCTCTTCAGTGTGTGTTGATCGGGTATAACCCCATGCTGGCTGACTGTTGGAGTGTTCCTAAATTCTCTCTCTTAACTTTAGGATAGTAATCGGCCACACACCCCACAAGATGGTCTCTCTTTAAAATCTATCTCCAGTGTAAATGTCGATCAAGTGAGAATGAGAAATGAAGACAGAATGAGAAGACTGACTGAGCAGCAGCAGAAACCCACTAACACAGGTACTTACATACAAGATATCCACTGGATGATGGAACACCTGAAGGGAAAGAACGTTCAAGTGCTTTGAGTTTTAAAAAAGGTCAAGGTCATAAACTAGCTTGGAAACCCAGGGCTTGGGCTTAATTGTGCAGCAGGCTCTTCACACTAGGTGTTGGTTAGAGTATTATCTAAGCACTTACAGGAGGCCCTGTGCATGAAATATGTCTAGGCTGTCTCCGCAGGTTAAGTGCTGACTGGTAAGCACTCACTGTTTTTAAGTAATATATCTTTTAAAGACAATTTTACCTTTACTTGGCTTTTTGTGACACGAAGAACAAAAAGGTAGCTTTTCAGTTAATATTCTAAGCCAACAAGCTAATTTTCTCATGATGAGTGGTCTTGGGTGAAACTTCTCACAAGGCAGCTTCAGACCTCTCCTGCCAGCCCGTGCCACACTCTCTTCCTTTCCTTCCTTTTCCTTTAAGTCAGGCTCTTAGTCCCTGGCTGGCACCATGGGCCAGAGTTGTAGCAGAGTTGCCTATTTATAGAATGCTCTTAGGTCTGTTAAGCTGCACTACAGGATTTTCGTTGATGCAACTTTTTCTTAAATATTTTTTAATGCTACTTTTAAACTGAACTCATTTCTCCAGTCCAGGAGTGGTGTTTTGTGATAGTAAATATTTTTCACTAAATATGAAAACACAAAAACAATTAAGGTCATGTCATAATTGAAATGTCTTAAAAGGCATTTTCCACTCATGTATACCTAGAATTCCTCCTTTGTTTTAGAGCCAGTAACCTTGAACTAGTACCTAAGAAGAATATATTTGAGAGACAATAGAGAAACTAAGATTCTTTCAGGTTTTCAATATCTAAACTATTTTTGTTTTAATATTGTCCTTTTAAACAGGAGCTTTTTGGTACAATGTGGATTGACTGCTTATTAAGCTGGTTGTACATTGTACCCCTTTGCTAAGCCAAAGACCAAGATTATATATATATATATATATATATATATATTTTTTTTTTTTTTAAGAAAAAGAAGTTGACATCACAGGGTAGGAAGACAGATTTTTTCCTACTTTATACTTATTAAGTCAAATACAGATGTAGAATTTGAATAAGATCAAATGTGATTAACAAACAAGTCACCTGTTAATGTCCTTAGATTAGTGCAGTATGTCAGCAATTTCCTCAGAATGACTTTTAGTGTACCTATCAGTGCTAAATTAATGTCCTTCCGTTGTTTTTCCTATGGTAACAGACACACAATAAGATAGCCTGTATTTCTACAGTCAGCTTTTAATGTTTGCTAGAGCCTGCTTTGTAGCTGTCAGTGCCAGAGTCCATGTATTTCTCTCCACCCCCATCGTAGTCCCTTTCTCAACATGCTTTCCTATTTCTATCAGGGAGAGTCAGTTGTTGGGGGAGGCCTGTAATCTTGTGAAGAGATGCGGAGTTGTAATGGGCTGGCTTGTCGGTGCCCTATGTACATCACCTGCTACCTACCCAACTTGTACCTTTTGCCTTCTGTAGATGAGGAGGGTTCACTGGTTGATCCTGATGACATCATGAGACACCTGAGTGATGATGGACGCAACTCTGTGGCAACTGAGCCCTGGCTCCGCCCTGGCACTTCAGAAACTCTGAAACGGTTCATGGCAGAGCAGCTGAATGAGGAACAGCAGCAGGGTCCTGGGAAGCCAGGCACTTTTACTTGGCAGGGACTCTCTGCTGCACATGCTTAAAATAAACCCTCTCTGGATCCAGTAGTGCCTTTTACAGTGGAACGCTCACCTCTATCTTGACTACTATGTCTTGCTTGTGGCCCTACTTTAATATTAGTTATTTATGTTCTATCTATATGGAAAGTGTATTTTTCCCATGATGATACGTTATGTATATATAATGTACATAAAAGCCCTGATTATTGATTTCTAATTGTATAGAATTATTTTTGCAATTTTGCTATGGGTGGTAATGAACTCTTGATTGAGCTACCATATGTGCATTAAAATGTGCTTGCCATTAAGAGGTGGTGAGTTAAAGTGTACACAGCACTGTGAAACAGTACATTGTTACTAGCCTTCTTGCCACTGTTAGCATCGCGGAGAAACAATTCAGAGTGACTTGTTTTATATACCTGCTGTTGCTGTGACTATGCCAGCTGCTAGGCAATGAAAGATTCAAACAAGCTGCCCATTCTCATATCTGTAGTTACACATTTGAGAGGAGCAAAGGGATTTGTGATCATCCATGAGCCATGATTAAATGTTACATTTTTCTGCCTCCATCTTATTTTTATGCTGATAGAAGCACAGACTGGGTTACTAATTTATCTGATTTCACTATTTCTTGACACAAATAAAGTTCTATTTTTATTAACTACCAGTGTCAGTTTCTTTACTCAAAGTGTTTCTAGGGGTTGAAAAGGTCCCATCCAGAGAGGATAGAGGCAGTGGTCGTCTGTCCCACCACCTGAGACACTTGGCTACGTGAACTGATAAGTAAATGATATTTTACTTCATAAAGACTCATTCAACTTCCAGAAATTCTAGAAAATAATTCTTACTTGGATTAGGGTCTTCAGTGTGTACCATGATGGCAGTTGAAGACAGGCAGCCACTGTTTCTCTGTAATTTCCAGGGATAAAATCAACATCCGATTTTGACATTAGAGTTTACCAAAAATAAGACATTTGTGGTATTCATTCTTGTTTTTTTTGGCTACATCTAATTTTTATGTTCAATTTTGCTCTGATAATAAGTTTTCTTCTGTCAACATTTGAAAATAACAATTGTGTCCTCTTCAGCCATGGGAGGAAATGGCTTAGACCAGAAAACACTGAAGTAACTTAGTTCTAGCATTTAGCCTGGCCTTGTCATAAATACTAACTTCTCATTATTTAGGGACATATTTCCTGTTTTGAAATTAACCACTGCAGTTTTGATTTTTAATGCTTTGTACCATGGAACCGACTGATCTATAAAATGCCATAGTATAAACTACCAGCATGGCGGGGGAGCATTGTTTCAGTCTTAAAAAATAATAGCATTATCGCTGAGTAATAAATACGCTTTCGGGTATCTTAAGATTAAGACAGGCAGTTGAAGAATCCAATGTAGACTGCGAAGAAGGGTCTCTCTCTGTAGCTTAAAAAAAATCTTTTCATGGTTTGACCTTTAATTAAAACAAACCAAAAAACAATGAAAACAGGGCTGTGGGTTACACTGCACTGATGAAATAATTCAAAAACTTTATTGACCTATAACCTGATTAGATATGCCAGATGAGAATCAATATTGTACAGAAAGTTGTACAGAATTTTTTACATAGAAAACTTTACATCTGTACCATATACATATCCACCTGAAAACATTTTCTACATCCACTGTTATATGGAATGCTTGATAAGCTTTTCATTCTAACCATCAGAGCACAGTTCACAGTATGAATACATTTCCAGTAAATCTAACCTCCCAAAACCATGCCAGGTTTGTTATTTTTAATATATTCAACATTAAATTCTGTACATAGAATAAAATCTACATCAAGCCCCGCCACCCAAAAGAAAAAGTGACAGCAACCTAGATTCATTTTGCAGTGATTCAAGTTTCAGTCTGTGAAAGGTCATCTATTTTAATGGCTTGTCTTTAAAAGCCCTAAGAGAGTGAGTATGTTACAGGTAGTTCTGGTCAGCAGGGATGTTTTCTACCTTGGTGGTTTCCCCTTCCTGTTGTGATCTTGACAGGCATCGGCCACAACAGATTCAGGGCACAGCAAGCCCTCAAAATGACCACCACTCCCCCAAAGACTAAAAGTTCAACCCAAATGTTTTAGTGCATTTGACAAAATATTATGGGTATTTAGCAAGTAGATAAGAAAATAAAGAAATAAAACAGTGCAGGAGGAACAATATGTTTAAGATTTTTATATTACAGACCTGCATCTCTGTACATTTTCACAGAAAGATGATGATTACCGGTATCTCAGATAGCCTGAGTGTGCAAAAATCTTCAGAGTAAGAATACCATAGTTGCTAAATATCTTTTACCATGAGCAATAATTTTTTCTCCCCCCCCCCAATTATAAACATTTTATCCTTCAAAATACAGCTCTCCTGAGTTGTACTTCTCGCAGAAGTTCAGTCTTTCCATCCATACTTCTTTGGGTAATTTCATTTCTGTACCTGCCACAGTGTGGGCTCACCCTGCTTAGAGGACAGGGAAGGACCCTAAAGGTAGGCTGACGCTGTCTGAACAGCCTTTCTGCTCAATGTGAGCCCAACACGAGACAGAAGCCACTGGGTTACTAAAGGGACTGGAGGGAGGGAGTGTTCCGACCTTGAGTTAGAGGTGTAAGCGTCTTACCAGTAACTCAGACACTACAATTGAGAGAAACATTTTTCAGGTAGGAAGCCTCTGCTGCAGGGTCCTTTCACAGAGCAGAGCAATGTAAACACCAACAGAAAAACATCGGCTCTCATCATTGCCTGTTTATCCCAAGTTCCTGTTCAGGTGGTTGTGATATTTGAAATACTATTCCAATTCGCAGGAAAAATCTTCTAAGAACAGCACGCAGTTCCGGAATCAAGTCAAATTGCATAATTTCACATAAGAGAGGGTAGTAGAATGACGCATGAGCTTTAAACTGGGGGGAGAGAAACATCTTTGTTAGTACTGCTTCTGTTACACAGCACAGAAACCAACCTGACATTAAAAGTGACTGCAGAGACACAAGTCTGCCCAAGTTACGGTAAGGACATGGATTATACAACTGAAAACCTACGATGAATTAAAAAAACTATATCCAGGACACTTGGTTCTTCATCATTGTTTTAAAAACAACTTCAATTCCATGTATGACAAAATTTAATAAATAAGCATGTTTTTCCTGCATAGAGCAAGAGAAGCAGAATAGGAAGGAGAGTTGAATTTTATAATCTAAGTTATTGAAATTGCATCCTCTGATTATTAAATACAACTTTTAGATTTCAAGCACTCTGCATAGCTCTGTGGTAGAATGGTCTCACACCTGGATCAAGCTCAAGCAACTGTGCACACCCACGAGGCAGTTCAAAGTGGTTGGATCATCGGAAGTGAGAAGACTCACCTGAGTCTGGGCCACACCTAGTAGCAGCCCATATGCCTTTCTGTGGGCAGGGGAGCCACTGCTAGACTCTCTGGACCACAGCCTGTAACCCAGTCTAGGCAACGCACGCACGCACGCACGCACGCACATGCACTCATAGACATGCACGCACGCAGGCAGGCATGCACACAGTCCATCGGTCTGTCTCTGAGTTCTGTTTTTCTAGGACCCTGACTAACAGCAACTGCAGCATGACATTCCACTTTTATAGCTCCAGTGACTTATACTTGGACTCATTATTGCTTTAGTTCCTTTGTCTCTGAACTCTGGTCTCTCTCTTCTCTCCTTCATGCTCTTCCACACTGTAGCAGAGGCAGTACAGTCTACCGTGGCCAGAGAATAGACAAGAGGGAAGACAAAGACACTGGACAGCACTGAGTGGCACGGCCTGGCCCCATCTGCTAGTCTAAAGCTTCAAGTGTCAGGCCACCTAACTGGGCATTTGAAATTTAGGACCCATAGCAACTTATATTTAAATTATCTTGAAAAATACTGTAAATTACTTATATTTATCTGTAAATTACTTCAAAAATAAAAATATATAGTTTCAAAAATACTGTAATATATTCATTTATATGAAAATATATGTCTCTATACATTTACATATAGATAATTTCTACCTTTATATCTATCTGTTGGCCTAAGTTGTTCACTAGAGGCTTTAGTCACCTGGAACTACTAAATGTACTAAAGGCTGGATGCAGCCTGGAGCTCAGCCCCAAGAAGTAGACCATGGGGCACAGGCTCCAGGGCAAGGTCACACTGTGTGGCCTGAATCCATGTTTTCAGTTGGGGGAATTTAAGTGACTCTACGGGTCATAATGGGGATTTCGCTGTTGAGGAACCTATCCAAGTATCCAATGGGACTCTAAGTCTTCTTCTCATTGGATTGCTGAAATTGTTAGAGAACAAAGCCAAGTGAGAGTCTGCATAGCTTAGGCTATGAGTGCACAGAAGCCGCAAACTCACCCTGTTGTCACTGATCTTCAGAACTTTAGTGAGGAACAATAACAGTAAGTTCGTCCAGGCTTCGCGGTGACTTTCGGATGTTAGCGTGAGGAAGTAACTCAGCGCCTCACTGCAGACGCTGGAAAAGAGAAGCTGCCTTTTACATCCTGAAACCGACTGTGTGCGTTCACAGAGAACCCTCAAGACAAGGGGAGTGAGTAGTCGTACCTCTGTGAACTGGCTACATCCTATTTGTTTATACGGACTGGAGCACCAACACACGGTTTTCAAATGAGGAAGAAAACAAAACACCGAGGGAATCTACTGGAACTGTTTAGAAAACCCACAGCTCCATTTTCTAAGTTTTACTTAGATGGAGTCCCTGAGAGAGTGGGTGTGCAGGCCTCATACTGAGACTTGGCTTCAAATTGTGGTGTTTTCTTTCACTGATAGGAGAATTAAATTTTTCTGCACCTGATTAGTTTTATTCCTAAAATAGGCGATTGGAATCGCGAGTTCTGAGATGTATTGAACCACTGCTCTCAGGACAGGAACAAACAATGCACAAGCAATTTTCTTCCTAAATGACAATTCAGTCTCAGCACAAACTATATTTAGTTATTATGAAGTAAAACAATGAAATCCAACTAATCAAAATTCCAAATACTTTAAAAAAATAATAAAATGCCAGCAGGTAAGGTAACCTGTCACTTCCCAACTGATTTGTAAAAGAGACCCATCTCATAGCACTGAGAAGACTCAAGAACATCACCAAGTTTCTGAAGGTTAAAGACTTCCTCTTGGTCCTGTATGTTAGACACAATCTGCTCAGTTGTCAGGTGGACACAAAACAGCTTTCACCTCAGCTAGCCTCAGGTGCTGCTGCCGTCCCAGACACCCAGGATGCAAAGGTGGGCGTTCGCAGCCAGCCTGTGTGACACAGGTGAGAGGCCTCCTGTGCAGGGGAGAGGGACTGGACCGCCACACGGTTGACTGAATGTTCACACTCATCTGTGAGTTGGGGCTTCCAGGTTCACAGGTTCAGCTACCTGTTTGCTGCTGCTATTATGCCTTCCATATCTCACATAGCTACCATCCAAGAGAACCTTACTTCAAAAGCCTCTGCTGGACTTCTTCCCAGGCATTGACTCTGCTCTCGTCCATGTACATCCGGAAGAGAATGCGCAGCCCACACGCCAGGCTGCTTGTCTCCTGTTTTAGAAGATTGGGCTTGGACTTGCCTTTGAAGCCTGCAGAAAGGGGAAGTTTCTGGAGTTAGACAAAAGGCCCCTTATAGAAAGGTCAAACAGCTCACTGGTGGGTATCTTCTGTCTGTGTTCAGGTGTCACTACTGGCTGTTTATAAAGCAGATCCTATAGGCCAGTGGATCTCAACCTGTGGGTCATGAACCCTTTGTGGTTGCATATTAGATATTTACATTATGTTTCATAACAATTGCAAGATTATACTTATGAAGTAGCAATGAGATAACTTTATGATTGGGGATCACCAAAATATGAAGATCTGTATTAAAGAGTCACAGCATTAGGAATGTTGAGAATCACCGATAGGCCTTAGATATAAAACAGCTTGGGAAAGCAGGACACTCCTAAAGAGTTACACCTGGAGCTCTTCAGGTAGAACAGCAGCTGCAGTGCTCTGCCTATGGCAGGGCTCCATAATGCAAGCCAGAAACATTAAAGGGCAGAGGAACCCAGGCCCTCACAGGGATGTCCTAGTCAGAGGGTAACAACAAGGGTAGGGGAAAAGGCAAGTGCCGTTCTGTCCTTCTCTATGTTGGGTCACCAAGGGGAGAGGATGAACAAAGACGGCCAGCACTGTAGTGGGTACAGAAGGTGATACTTGAGACAACAGCCCCTTCATTTTCCTGGCTGTGCTCTGAGGACTCTCTTCTATGAGTAGGCACTGACATCTATTTTCTTTTTTCTTCCTTTTTTTGGTGGGGGGAGGGGGAGGACTTTGAGACTGGGTTTCTGTGTGTACCCCTGACTGACTTCAAACTCAGAGAGCCTGCCTGCCTTTTTTCACTAGACCTAAAGTGCTCACTCAGGGAATTTTGACAATCACATACATCAGTGTGTTCTCAGTGACAGCATGAGACCTGGACAGCTTACCTGCTTTCCACAGAGCAGTCCTCTGTTCATTGTTGGAATTAAATGCTTTTGCAAATCTATGTGACTCTAATAAGCAGTCCAGTAGCTTGAACAGTTGTTGTGATGTTAAAAAGCGGTACATTCCTTGGTCTTGAGTATCAACTCGAACATCGAAGTCTACTGCATCTCTCTTTGGAAAACAAATGGCCATAACATACACTTAACCAGTTTTAGTAAACTTAAGACTCAACGATCCCCGCCCCATATTCTGCTCTCTTTAATATTTACATATACACGTTTATGCCTGCTCGTTTGTATGTGAACCATGTGTATGCAGGTACCCACACAGGCTACAGGATTGTTAATTCCCTTGGAACCAGAGATATAGGAAGCTATGAACTGCCAGACAGGGTGCTAGAAATGAAACTGGGTCTTCTGCCAAGAACAGCAACTATTCTTAACCTTTGAGCCGTCTCTGCAGCTCCCACTTCCTAGTCAAATTACTAATTTACCATAGAAAACAGACAGAAAAGGCTATGGCAAACAAGAGTTTCCTGGTGAAGGCCTACTCTTTTGCATGAGACTTTGTCCCAGGACTGCTTCTCACTGCTGATGTGTCTTTCCTGCTACCATTACATAGCCTAATGATTCCTGGCTCAACTCACGCTATTTCCTGCAGATCAACATGAGGATAACTTGTATCAATCAATGCTGTTTAGATGGATTAACGACTTTAGAGGATTCCTGATTTGAGTGAAATAATTTTAAGAACAAAGTTTAAGGAGATGGTTTTAGTTGTTTTGCCGGAAAGATGTAATACAGTTAGAGTCAAGAATAGAATGTGCCCCCTCCTCACAGGACAATAAGTAAAGGCCGCATAATAAGAAATATAATGAGCTTTCATAAATTACACTAAGAAGAGAAATAGGCTTGGGATAGATTTGTGATCCAGGAAAAACGTCCACTCTAGGTCACACTCAAGGACAAGGCCCCTTGAACTGTGGTACAGCAAGGCCATGTGAGACTGCTGCTCTGAACTAACAATGAGCTTACAGAATGAAGCACTGGTCTGAACTTAACTACTGACATCCTTCTGGAACTGTAACTCCCCTTTTGTGTAAAGTTTTATCTCTGAGGTAATTTTATAGACAACTTTTGTCTAAGAAGGAATAAAAAGGCTGAGAAAAAACACAAAATGTGGCTACTGGCAGTCTGCTCCATCCACCAAATGTATATATGCCTATTTGTATGGATGTACATACGTATGTGTGCAGGCATATGTGTATGTATGCATGTGCACTTGTGAAACTGATGAAACAGGTGGCAGGGCCCAGCAGAGCGAGTACATGAGTGTGTGTGTGTTTGCTGATTTTCTCTTCATCCTTTTTATTTCCTTCTCTTTGGCTCATTTAGGAGTAAAGAGCCTAAGGAACTAAGAGTCTTTTCTCAATCCCTGCTGCTATCAGCTTTTGGCCCACAGAACATTGAGAGAGTTAAAGGCCAGAGGTCATCCACCTTTGGCATTCAAGTGAAGGCCACCTTGTTTTTCATCTCTGGAGAAAAGCTCTTTATTATCACTAAGCATGCTGACAAATCACCCGTCTGGGAAGCAGAAGGAGGCACTGCCCTCATGCCTCCTAGTGCTCCTGTGGCTGTTACTCTGGTTCTTCAAGCAAAGCTCCTTGACAGAGTTAACATCAACAGTCTCCAAGTCCTCTACTCTTACACCTACTAAAATCAGGCTTCTGTCCTTGGTGTTAAACTGAGTTCCATGTCAAGCTTATGAAGTCCTAAGAACTATCAGAGGGCAGTTCTTATGTACAGTGTTCTGTGACCTATCTTAGAGTAGTTGTTCCCATCGTTCTTAAACCATTATCTGTAGCTGACTTCTACGATGACCTCATCTAGCTTCTCTTCAGGCCTCTTTGGTTTCTGTGGAGTTCCTACACGCTGCTTTGTCTGTAGTGCATGAGGCCCCGGAGCACATGCCCTCACCCTCCTTCTCTGCCAGGGCCATTCTTACGCCTTACGACACCGTGACCCAGGCTCAGGGCTTGGAAAGGTAGTTGTGAGGAAGACATCTCGAGTGCAGGTGTCATCTGAGGTCTAGACACCTCAAGTTCTTTCCTCGTCTCACAGCTCCTTACCTGGGCAGCAGCTAAGTTCTCTGCATCCTCCTTCTTGCTTGTGGCTGGGAAGAAGACAATGTTGTCGATGGTCTGGATGAGTTCCAGCTGCACAACACATTTAATCAACAGGGCAGCAAACAATTTTTGTTCTGGGAATTCTGTGAGGAAACCGCCCCAATGCACATGCAAACAGAACATTATTTTGAATCCTTTATAATCTCTATAACATTATAACGCTAAGGAAACATTACTATGTACAAAGGTCACACACTCACACTGCACATCTGTACTGAAGAAGACATCCTGCCTTTGTTCATAGGTACCACTTGCTATAGTAACATTGTGTCGATGAAATGTTTAGGAAAATAATTGCTTAAATTAAAACCTCTTATGCGCCTTGAACAGTGTATGTGTTCTAATTGGTTATATGCAGGCTATTATTGAAATAAAGAGTCTTGACTAATGTGCAAGTCTAATGTTTAAAAATAATATGAAAACCTGTTTAAGAAAACTACAAGAACCAGATCAACACCAAAAAGAAAGTGGGATAGCCAGGATTCTAATCAAACCATGTGATATTGTGGTTTAGCCATACAACAGGTTTATTTGGGTCCAAATCTATGTGTGTAGTTAAACTAATGCGTATTTTCAATTGATCCAGCAGTAAGTAAGTTATAAACATGTATGTTAAGGGTACTGGCACTAAGCACCAGTTTCAGAGTGCTCACCACAGCTGAGACTGGTAGATCACTCCTCGATCTACCAGTCACAGGAGGCGCTCCTCCTCTGTAACCACACAGTTAGGCAGGTACAGAAGCAGAAACCAAGAAAGAAGATGCAGCTGCTAGCTGCTATGCGCATTGGGCAGCACTGATGTGGCCGAGTGGCAAGGACACATTTGGGTTCCAATGAGCAACAGACACCCAAGAGGAATTATTTATTACTCAGTCTTGGAGCAATGGCTCCAGCAGTAGCTGATTTACAATGCCCTCGTTTCTTTCTGATATAAAAAGCATTTACTACAAAATTCCTTTTCTGGTATCAATTTTTGCAAGTTAAATTTACTTGCTGAGACATGTGAAACTTTCCTATTCAGGTATGTTTCTAGAAATATTGTTCTATGTAGCATTTGGTCCTTATGGTTGAAGACAAGTTACAAACAAAACAAGGAACTCAACTAGTCCCAAGGCTGTCCCGTGTGTCACCCCATGACAGTCACAGTCCCCACTGTGCAATCTCACCCTTCATTTCATTAGCTCAAACATCCTGACCATGAGGCCTCTTGGCAGCACCTGGACCCCAGCAGGGGCTTAATAGTAGGCAAGTGTTTAAGAAAAACCAGTTTCATCAGGATATTAGTTAAGAGCGCTCTCATGGTGTCTGGATATCCCTAGTAACAGAGTTTGGCAAATGAGGTGTACTGACTGCTAGTAGGAATGTGAAATAGTGTTACTACCATGAACAGCTTGGAAGTTACAAACAATCAGTACACTGTACAATAATTCTACTTCTAGGTACATTACAAAAGATGTGAAAACAGGCCTTCAAACCATGCTTGAACATGATTATTCCCACCAGCACTCCTCATAATCAACATGTCAAAAGCTCAATGTCAGAGCTGAGTGGGCAAACACACACAAACACACACACACACACACACACGATTGCTAACTCAGAAGTAAAACTGACTGAGTTACAGATTCCAATGATGAAGACCCTTAAGGCCACTTATTGTATGATGTCACCTATATAAAACCCACTGAAGAGTCTAATCACAGAAACAGAAAGCAGAATGGTGATTGCCAAGGGCTAGAGAAGGGGAGAAAAAACAGTGGTTGCTCACTGAATATGGGATTTCCTTCCCATGATGGAAATGTTTTGTGCCTAGGCAGAATGTTTGCACAACATTCTGAAGTCGGTTGCTTATTTGCAAATAATCAGTTCTGCCCCATTTAAAATTTTTACTACATTTATTTATTTTGTGTTTACTACACATGTGTATATGTCTGTGTTCTGGCGGGTGGAGGCCAGATGGCAACTTCGAGCAGTCAATTTTTTTCCTTGTACCATGGAGTTTCCATCAAAGTCTAGGCATCAGGCCTGGAGCAAGTGTCTTCACCTGCTGAGCCATCATGCTGGCCACAACCTCAGGTTTTACAGTGTGCTTAAAGCTACTTTCTTTTCTAAGGAGGTGTCACCTTTTGTATTTCAGCAAACAAAACTGAACTGATGTCAAAAAGTGAGTGTCCCATTTTTGGGCTAAGGTGATAAGACAGTCTGATGGTGGTCCACAGAGACACAAGGTGGGCCGGAGTGCAGAAGAGCCTGATCCTCCCGAGTTGGGGGCTAGCTCCTACCTACGGTGGGATGGTGGGGTGCTTTCTATAGTTCCCAGGAAGACAGGCACCTTTACAGACAGAAAATGTGTTCAAGTGTAGATGGGATAGAGAAGGAAGATCATGTGCCCAACACAAACATCAGCCAAAGGCACTGTGATCAAAACTGACATTGCACATGTTGGTGAAGGTTTTGAAAGAGACGTCCACACTGGGGTAGTAGACAGAGTAAAAGTAAAAAGTGATCAAGACCAACTATGGCATACAGTCATTAATAAGAGTAACCAAGTGTCCCTTACATACACACAGCACAGTTCACTTGTATTTACAGAAATAACTCACTTGCTGTGGATTTCACTTTGCTAACTTCTTCACTCACAGTAGAAGCAGAAACCAGTGGTGCTTGCTGTCTGTTATCTGAAGATCTTGGTTGAACACAATCATGTATGTCTACAGATTTTTGTGATATTGCATCCTAATAAGATAAATTCATTAGATAACCACATCACAGGGACAAACATGCTTTCCATTATACTAGTTTTTTTAAAGTATAAAATTTACACATTATCCATAAAAAAGATTTCCTCTATTTAAAATTGTCTAGACATAGATAAAGATAAGTGTCTTCAGGACATGACTGAGGTTCATGCAAAAGGACTGCTGCAAATGTGAGGCCAGCCTGGACTACAGAGAGTGTGAGACTCAGCGCACAAAACCTAAACCCAGGCTGGGTGTGGTGGCGCTCCCCTCTGATCCTATCACAGAAGAAGCAGAGAGTTCCAGGATAGCCAAGGCTCCACAGAGATAGCCTGTCTCAAAAAACCAAACCAAACCAAACCAAACCAAACCAAACCAAACCAAACCAAACCAAACCAAACCAAACCAAACCCCCCTTTCTGAGCCTTTGTGGTCTCAGGCTTGATACCCTTCATGTGCTATGGATGAGAATGTGATGTTGCAATGAATGAGAAAGCAGCACTATTCGTAAGTATTCTCCAGGTCTGACACAACTCACATGTGTTAAAATGGAGGGAGAGGTCATGTAGCTGACATGACTTTCCTTTGTGGGAGGAGTTAGGAAAGTATCTTCTGTTATACAAGACATCAAGGACCAGAAAGGTCAGTATGAGGTGACTAAACAGGAGTTTGCTGTCATGAAGGGAAGCTGGACACAAGTCGAACAGACTTACATGGTAGTCTGACTTGAGCTGTAATAGCAGTAGGAGGGAAAACCTTAATGAGCTTTTGAAATAGGGGTTTTATGTATATTTATATTTTTTGAAAGGATTAAGTATGAAAACATTTTCTTCAAGATTTATTTTTGTGTGTGTGCGTGTGTATATGTGTGTGTGTATGTGTGTGTTCATTAGTGCAGATGCCAACAGAGACCACAAAGGGAGCTGGAGCTACAGAAATTGTGAGCCACCATGTGAGTGCCGAGAAATAAACTCTGCAGGGCCTCTGCAACCTCAGTTTTCGCTCTTAAACACTGAGAATCTCTCTAGTCCTATGGTAATACTCTTAAACACTGAGAATCTCTCTAGTCCTATGGTAATACTCTTAAACAAACACTGAGAATCTCTCTAGTCCTATGGTAATACTCTTAAACAAACACTGAGAATCTCTCTAGTCCTATGGTAATACTCTTAAACAAACACTGAGAATCTCTCTAGTCCTATGGTAATACTCTTAAACGATCAAGCATTCTATGGTATTGAGCCATATTATTGTTGTTACGGGTCTTAGTGATCTAGGTAAGTTTTTTTAAACACACAGAAGCTTGAAGTAAAAAAAAAATTCTAGATCAGCAGAGTATTTATCTGACTAAGATGACTTAAAAAACATTTCAAAGTAAAAGCTACACATTAGGAAACACTTAGGCAACCCTTAAACTAGGCTGTAACACTGAAGGCTGAAAGGCTACTTTAGAAATTTCTGAATGACTAGGTAGAATTTTCTCAATTTTTCTGATTAAGCAACGTAAAAAAAAAGAGGCTGTGTTATTTTGTCATCTCTGCCCTTTGGAGGATAGTTCTGAATCAGGACGCAATCATCGAGCTTCACGTCCCCTTTAGAAATGGACGACACTGTAGCAGAGCCAGTGAGCCCTGTAAGAGATTCCTCATGCACCCGTGGGGACACTGCCTAGATATGCTAAACCATATTTACACTTAAAAATCTTTCAATATATAATAGTAATATTACTTGTAAATGTAAAGGAAACAAATGGCCTAGTAATTACAACTGTATTGGACTTGAAGTAGCAAGGTAGTATAAAAACCTGGTACATTTTAAGGCCTGCATTCTTCCTTATACATATAAATACTTATATTAAACCTATTTTAAAAATATGTTCCTTAAGTGTATAGCAAGAAATACTTTGGCTAGGAATGACAGTGTGAAATTCCTACAACATTGGCAAGGTCTAAGTAGTCAGAGGAAAGACAAAGATGGATTTAGAAGAGAGATGGTAGGGGAGAGAAATGGTAGCAGCAACAGCAGCAGCTGCAAGAACAGAGAGTGAACCAGTGCTGCGGGGCCAAGACATGAGTGGGACTCAGTCTTCCATACCCAAGCCTGAGGTGAAGTGTATTATCTGACTTGTCGATACTACAAGTTTTACTTTACACAGAGGGTGAATGACATGTACAACAGAATGGAACTAGATAACTCAGATCCAATATTTCCTTGGGCAAAAAGCAAAGCCATAGTGCAGATTCTACCCTGAGCAGTGGGGGAGTAATCACAGGAGAGTACCCTCATTCCTGGCATAGACAGGATATCCCACAAGTGGTAGGGTATCTAATAGAATCCAGTAGATCAGTTATGGGACAATTATGAGCCTCTGTGGCAGGTACTATAGTTCTCAAAAGAATACCATGTTGGTATGTAATCTATGTTTTAACTGTAAACAATTACTTGAAAAATTTAAGGGCTGTGGGAAACAAACAGGTCAGTAGGCACTATCTTGCTACTATGGTCTCCTAGGATGAAATTTCAAGGGCTAGGGACTGGAGAGAGGGGCTGGAGATCCAAAGTGCAGAACCTGGGCTAGATTCCTAGGGTCCACATTGTGGCTCACAACTATCTGTAACTCAATTTCTAAGGGAGCTGACAACATTTTGCGTGTTCCTGTACAATTGTGGAGCACAAAAACTTGCATAGGCAAATACATATAACACATTCACATAAACAGACAGACAAATCTTTGTAAAAATTTCAAGGGCTAGAAAAACAATGTGAATAGTTATCTTTTTCATGTTCATTATGGTAAAATGGGAAAAACAGAATCAGAATAAAGCCTACATATTAGATAAAAATAGTCTCAATAAGAATTATCTGGTTAACCTTCTGGTATCATCAAAGAAATAAAACATGAGACTCTTATAATGGCTAAAGGACATATTTGTAATTGTTTTTTCAAATAATTCTGAGAACCACATGGGCAGAGGAAGGGAGTGAGGAGAGAGTGGAAGCAGGTGACAAAGCAAAACAGCAAATAACCACAAGCTGTGCCCTGGAGCAACAGGGAGTTAGGCTGGCTAAGTTTGGGAATTCTTCTTGTAAGGACATGGCTAAGTACCCATGTCCTAGATATTTACATAAAAGACTAGTAATAATTCAATTAATGCTGGTCAAGTGTTTTTTTTTATACAACTGTGTAAAGAAACCAATATATGGGGTTGAAGAAATTCCTGTTGGGGTTGGGCTGGTGATGCTATGCATTGAACCACTAGATACTGCATCCCATAATCTGGTTGCCTCAAAACGAGTGAATTCCCAAGGTACACTTGTTTTTGTGGTGTGTTAACCCTGCCCCCCAAGTTATCCCTGATTGGCTAGCAAACATGCCTACATCCTGGGCTAAGTAGAAGAAAAGTAGGCGGAGCTGCAGTATATGTGTGTGTGTGTGTGTGTGTGTGTGTGTGTGTGTGTGTGTTTGGGGGGAGGCAGTCTCAGGAAGGAACCAGGAAAGAGAGTAAGGGAGGAAGAAGGAGGAAGTTGCCTTGGGGTAATGTGGATTGTGAGCATGTGGCCACGAGGGCTGGCCTGATGAAGCAGGAGCAGCGCTAATGGAAGACATTCAAGCGTTTATGGGGATCTTGGCAGGGGAAGCAGACGAGACAGCTTAGAAGGCTGAGAGCTGCCCATCTGTGGTGCTTTAAGGCTTCTTATAAATCTAAAGGTCTCTGTGTCTTTTATTTAGGAACCTCTGATAGATATTTAAAGACAACAAGGGGGTGTAGCAAACCCCCAGAGTAATAATAACCACTATAATAGCCTTAACTATTTTCTACACAATGAAATTATATCAAAGTAAAAAGTTAAAAAAAAATTTAATACTATCTAAAATAGTGTGAAAATCTCTATATAATCTGGTACCTACATTTATAATCCTTAAAATCATTTTTCTCTGTGTCCTATATAAAACAGAAAATTTAAGTACCCTCTTCATGGTATATACACAATATAAAATTGTTACAAGTTAAATTTACCACCAGGAACTTTAATCTGAGAATTTCAAATGAGAAACTTACACCATCTTTTAAAGAGAGTTGGTATCCCTGGCAGTTGAAATGTTTGTATCCAAACATTCTTATGTGTCTTGTGTATAAGGGTATAAGGTACCACTGTGGAAGCAAAGTGTAGCTAGCCTACATTAGATACTGAGTGCTCACAGTTTGCAGCCTGCACAGCTTCAAGAAGCCAACTTCGGTCACTTCTAAACTAAGTAAGCTTAGGTGTTTTGTCATAGCAACGGGACAGACTCGGACCCTGACGAAGAGTTAGGCCGATAGTTAAATCACTTCCACAGACAGCGTCAAGGATGATTTACTTACTTACCAACGGCTTTTCACTCATAGCTGATGGAGATGGGGGTGCGGCCTCGCCAGAGGTAGGACGCCAAGTCAGAAGCCTTTAACATACCAAAGCAAAAACCAGTCATGGGGGCCATAGGAAGGACTTATGCTACATGCAATATATTTTAAATGGGAACTAAAAAGTGAAAAACATTACACTTTATTTTAAAAGTCTGACTACTATCAGCAATTTTCTGAAATCCATTCAGTAAAAAATTTAAAAGATGTACTTTCGGAAAAAGTTCAGCAGCACTCAATTATAAGTTATAAGGGTAAGTAGTTTTACGGTAAATTATACTTTCTGAAGTGTACAAATTTTACACTTACTTCTTCTAAATAGTAATCTTAAATATCATCCAAAAACAAGATTGTTTTTAAAGTCTACCACTTTTCAAAAATTTTCACAGAATTAAAAATTAAAAAATAAAAAATCAAAATTCATTAACTCTTTAGAATCTGTTTTTTAAATATTTAGAAAAAAATAAGTCAACAAGGTACCAAAGAGAAATTAATTTGCCACCGCTGAACTGGGTGCTTGCAGCAGAAATATGATCTAGCATCAAATTCTCCTTTCTGAAAAGCATAAGCTCTGGGTAGACAGATGCCAACAGACATCTCCACTTAATAAAGACGAGTAGGAAATAGAGCCTTTCTACCAAGAAAAGCTTATTAGATGACACTTAAGGTTATAATGAGCATATAACTCAACAATCTAAAGCACATGCAGGTCTAATTAAAAATAACATGTAGCCACTGGATTTTTATAGAGAGTTCATGGGGTGGGTGTGGGTGTGGCTGTGGAACTAGTAGGTAAGAATTCATACTGTCTTTGACAGAGTCACAGACACAAGCACTGACAGACATGTTTCAGCTGTCAGCTGCTTACCTTGCTCCAAGATAAATGTATTGTGTGAAAATGTATTGAGTAATTGGAAGCTTGTCAAAGAAATCACTGTGCATCTTTCAGTATAGACCACTTTTCTAGTGTATTTCTTGTATTTTACTTCCTATTTTCAATGTTAATATTTGTAAGAGTATTCTAAGAACATACACCAGATTTAAATTATATTTCAAAACAGGATGATATAAAGTTAAAAACGTAGACTAGTTGATAGTTTTCATGTGATTTTATATCAGTACTGGGCACAGTTAATGTTTCTACAGTCTACCTACAGACTTAAAGCCATATATATATCAGACTGAGCACCAGGGATGTACTGGGTGTGACTCCAGTCTATCCTGTGAATAAGCCGTGTTAATGTGTTTTAGTTTCTTCACCGATTAAAATCTATTTATAACTCATTCCTAACAGAAAGATGACAATTTGGGAGTCCAGTGTAGTATTGATAAGCAATTTTCTTTAGACTAGTAAGTCTTCTGTAACTGAAATACATGTTAAGGATGCTTTCTTTCTCTGACTGACAACTCTCACTTGGTGTGGTACGTTCAAATATAATCTTATAAAATCAGTGGGGTCAACGTGTTATGACTCAAATTTTGAATAATTATACTGTTTTGGCTCACAAATCACTTACTTCATGTAGCTGTTACAGTACTCACTGCTCACTTTCAAACCCCATTAGTATACAAGTATAAATGTAGGTCTTACGCATGAGGAATTGTGGTTTTGAAGATATCCAGGGTGCAGTTACATGTTTTATCCCAGATTTCAAGAGTAAACTTTTCACCATTCAGAATAACCACGTTTTCTAAGCAGTTTGTACCAGATCGTGCTAACTGCTCATTGTCTAGAAAAGAAAAGAACAATTCATTTAAATATCCCAGTATCACAAGTCATACTTGGTGTTAACATAACTGGTACACACCTACCTTGTTGTACACACCAGTAAAGCTGGGCAAAAATATCATCCAAAAGTACATCGCTGAGAACTTCTAAATACTGGGTGAATACATCACATATTGCATAAAGGGCATGGTTACAAGTTGTTGTCATCCATTCAGCTTTCTGGGGGTGGGGGGGGGAAGGAGGTCATGAAATGAAGGTCATGCTGTCCACCAACCATTAGACTCTGTCTCAACTCTCCTCCCTCAAATTACATTAAACATAATTATAAAAGTCTCCACTTAATATTGATCTATAGGACAGGGAGGAAAAATGAGGCTCTCTAGCCACAGAGCCTGAACTATAAGTGTTTTATAGTAAAAATACGTCATAATAAATAAAACTAATTTTACTTTGAATTTCTTTTATTAGAATTCCGAATCTAATATTAATGAAAGTTTCTGGTATTTCTTAGCTGTGACTATAACAAAATATGGAAGAGAAGCTGACAGTTTAACAAAAGCAATGAATATAAGAATTAAACCACTAATTCAGTCATATTTCCAAATAGTGTTCTTGCTAATGAAAGAAAATACTATTTGTCACGTATTGAAGAACTTCTAGGAATTCTTTCATGTCCAATGTGCTTCACTTCAAACGTTACCATGTACTGAATGAAAACCTGAGACTGTTCTAACTTTATGCTAAAGGCATTCTCTTACCTCTGTCTGCTGTTCTGGCAATTTCATGTTGTCAAAGATTCTGAAAACAATTCTGAATAAGTCCTGCCACCAATGTTTTTCATAAGTGTGGCCATATGTTTTCATTATTTCAAACATTACTGTTAAGCCCCTAAAATAACAGAACACAATTAGGAAAGCTGTAATGTAAAGAAGCAAAACTTCCTAAGAAAGGGTTAAAGTTTACAAATGTACGAAAAAATCAAAGTTAATACTTGCTAAAGTTAACACTGGATATTAATGCATATTGAATATGATGTAATTCAAGCTGTAAAATTACAGGTTCCTTTAGGACACAAGGTTCAGAAAATAAAAACTGCAAAAGCTCTGACCTGAAAATCATTTATTTTTCCTTTCCCACTCCTACTAGTCTAGCTATTAGAACTGTAAATGGAGCTGCAGAGATGGCTCACGGGTTAAGAGCACTGACTACTCTTCTGAAGGTCCTGAGTTCAAATCCCAGCAACCACATCGTGGCTCACAACCACGATGTGGTTGTAATGAGATCTGACGGCCTCTTCTGGTGCATCAGAAGACAGCTACAGTGTACTTAGATATAATAATAAATAAATCTTTAAAAAACAACACCTGTAAATGGAATCTGTGGTGGTTTGACTAGGAATGGCCCCAGAGGCTCATCTATTGAATACCTTGTCATTATCGTGTAGCACTACGTGACAGGGATTAGGAGGTGTAGCCTTGCTGCGGGTAGTTCTATTACTGGGATGGGCTTTGGGGTTTCATATGCTCAAGTAAGGCTCAGTGTTTCTCTCTCTTTCTGCTGTCTGTACTCTCTTGGCTCTTTCTCCAGCACCATGTCTGCCTGCCTGGCACCATGCTTCCTACCATGGGGTAATGGACTACCCTCTGAAACTGTGAGTTAGGCCCAGTTCAATGCTTTCCTTTGTAAGAGTCGCCATGGCTATGGTGTCTCTTCACAGCAATAGCACAGTGACTAAGACAGAAATGCAGACTGAAGTATGCCATCATTCGAGTGAATATTAATTCTACAGAACTATGGGAAAGGGTGAAAGGGCTCACAGCATTCTAAGAACAAGAACAACAACAACCACCACCACCACCCCTTGGAAAAATCTGTATCAAAGGGTTACAGGGACTTTCAGCTACCAGTATGGATACTGCTCCCATAATATCTCCACAGAAAAGATCTATTAACCAACCCACTGAGGCCTAATCTCCATGATCTGCATGTCTCTTGGTTCCTGCTATATTCTAGGCAATGCTAACAACTTAGGCAAGCAGTCAGTATGTGATGAACAAATAAAACACCTAGAGATCATACTGCCAAGCTTTTAAGCACTAAAACGGAAATTGCCTTTCTGATTTATTATTTTTCTTGAAGTAATACTTTTATTAAATGGTCAGTTAAAACAAAAATGTCTCTAAAATGTTCCAAAGGACTGTCCAGAGCCTAGGTCACATGCTGTGACATTGCCCAGGCCTAGCACATGTCTGAGATGTAGAAGATTCTCAAAACATGTGTTATGTGGATAGGTAAAATAAGCCTGGTCCGTTCAGTCCCTATCAGGTGCACATCAGCCTGTAACACCTAAGGTTATGTTATAAGCAAGGGCAGAGACTGACACAAAGTGACTCTTCCTTTCTGATGTGAAAACTGTACCCATCAAAATTAAACTGGGAATTACAGTTGGGGGATGGTTCACTGTTAGAGCTTTATTTGTTATAGCAGAAATTCTGATGAAAAAGGCTGCGATCCAATGTAGGCTCAGACAGTAGCTGTTTCTCAAAAAGCTCAGTTCTGTCTATAGCGTATCAGACATTTCACTCTGTACTTTCACAGGGTAAGCTGCTTATAGAGGTCCTCTTAGCAACCTGTTAAAATTCAAGACTAATTATTTAAAAATCCCTTAACCATGTGGGGCTTACCCTCCTAGCATAAGCACACGGGAGGGAGGGAGGGGCAGAAAGGACGGGGTGCAAAGCTCATTTATTTTTAAAAAATCAAAGCTCATTTAATTTTTAAAAAATGTTTCTACTGTTTTCCAGGAAAAAATTTTATCATTAACTGCAGTTTCTGAGAAAAAGTTAAAAAAATGTTTATAGTATTAAACATAAAAGTTAAAAATAGACTAAAATTTCATTTTGCACTAACATCTAGTAATCATTTTTTTAAAGTAATAATATAAATGTGCCTTTTTTTTTTTTTCCTTTTTTGTTTTTAGAGACAGGATTTCTCTGTGTAACCCTGGTAGTCCTCACTCTGTAGATCAGGCTGACTTCCAACTCAGAGAGATCTGCCTGCCTCTCCCTCCCAAGTGCTGGTATTAAAGGCTGCAGCTGCCACAGCCACTGGTGCTGCTGCCGCTGCTGCCACAACCACCGCTACTGCCACAACCACCGCCACCACCACCTCCACTACCACCAGGCTACCAAACTTGTGTGCTCTCTTGAACTTGCTCTTCCCCCACCCTCCACTGTATTTGGAATCTGAAATAATTCATTCATTTCAGTTGATGATTAAAACTTGAATTGATCAGTTTAGTCATAACATGTTTACTGTTCAATAGGCATTAAAATTGGCTGTGCAAATAGAGTGTAATATCCGGGGTAGACTAAGTTGTACTAATTCTTAATATATTTGGTAAAAAAATTTTCTGGTCTCTAACTGTAAACTTGTTTGTATCCAAAAGAAAAGTTCATTAAAATGACAGTAAATCCTCCAAAGCTTAAATGTTCAAATACGGATTGTTACCTGGTTCTTACATCTAATTTGCATCTATTGATGATACAAGACAACTCAAAGAGGATTGGGAACCACCCTCTCACCCACACCCTGTCTTCAGGTGCCACGCTCATGTCATCACTTGTGTACTCCTTGAAAGCCTTTGAAGGAAAAGGAGGTATCAGTAAGGCAAAGCTAAATGCTCACATGGTCAATTTAATATTTCTCAGGAAAAATACTAAGTGCTTTACCAGTCACAGTGAGAAATAATACATAGTAATTTACAAAAAGCTAAAGACTTATACACTGTCTGTAAAGAGCCTTAAACTAATTTTTTTTAAAACAAAGTTAGCTTTTCAAGGCTAGAGATGGCTCAGCAGTTAAGAGTATATCCTACTCTTGCAACGGAGCTGGGTTTGGTTCCTAGCACTCCTGTAAGGTGGTCTATAATAGGAGTGCAGATGCTTCTGGCCTCAGCAAAGACCTGCCTACACATTTGTGCACATACTCCTTCTCAGCACATACACATCACAGACTCAGATATTCAAATTAAAATTGGCAGCCAGATTGTCAACCCAGCATTTTATTTCAGTGCTTAAGAACACATTCCCTCACAGCTTAGTGCTGCAGAGCACAGGCAGACAGGCAACAAGGCAAGATGCTTAGAAACAGGGCCAGACTTCAAACCCTCTCTCCTTTACTTGCTTTGCTATTATGGGCACATTTTAAAACTTCTCTGTACCTGTTTCCGTATCTAAATAAAGCTGTAACACTACTTGCCCCATTTAGTGTTATGAAAATTAAACTAATAAATACACAGAGAACACCTGACAGCTACAGTAAAATGGCAAGTACAGTCACTGGCTATGTTAACTCAGAATCAAGTTCAGACTGATTTTTAGGCTCAAAATACATGCTTCCTCTACTCTAACTTCCCAAACAAATATAGATTTAAGATTGTACTCAATATTTAAATTTTGTTTACTAAATGATGTATACCTGCGGTCTATCAGACACATATTTTGCACAATGGCGAATAAGTCGGATTGCTTCCATACTTGTGTCTGGGAAAGCTGCATTACATGCGAATTCAGACAAACACTTCACTGCATCCTGGAAAGAATCAATGGTGGCCGGAAAGTGCTTTTCAAATACAAGAGCTAAAACAGAGAAAAAGAAATAGAAATAACGGCATATTTCAATTATTTTAATTGTACGCAAAATACGTTAACTTCAAATGTACATACTTCTTACAGGTTGTCAGGGCTTTGACATCTAACAAAAAATGGGTCCAAGCCTGTCTTTTTCAGCTAGCTTGTCCTAAGTAGTAAGGCAAGTGGAAATGTGTAGGGGTGGTTCTGATGCTAACGTTCTGTTCTCCAGGGGTTCTAATTGCTTGGGTCCCGCAGGAGACAGATGTGAGGAGAGGAGAGAGATCGCGCCATGCTTTGGAGAGAGAAAAGCAAAGCAGCCATGTGAGATCTTGGGCCAAGTGGTCACAGGCCAATTTTACAGGCAGGCAACTGGAACGTTGAGCTGAGACTAAATGTAACTAAGCAACTAAAGTCAAGGGCAGGTTGAGAGGTGTGGAGCTAAGCTTGGTAAGAGCAAGCTTCTCCAGGCAGGAGATAAGTAGAGCCCAGCAATTGTGCCGATAAAGCAAGCTGAAATTGAGCAATGTGTGTCTGTGTTTTTTATCCATGGATTCAAGGGAATCTGGGTGGGGGCTGGTAGCACAGTTTGTTCCTGGAGCAAAAGATACCTGTAACAGAAATGTGTCTATTTCATTTGCACTATAAACATACAACACAATAAAGTAATAGGTGCATTTTAGCTTTTGTTGAATAGATATGCAAAATTAACTATCCCCTGGATACCTGTTTTTAACAATGCATACAAGGACAGTTGTATTACAGTACATGTCATCTAGTAATCCTCAATATATGTTAAAAACACCACCACCCCCACCCCCACCCCCACCCCCACCATCACCATTCCTACTGTGAACAAAATTCCTGAAAACCTGTGCCTGGCTGCGAACACAAAACTCTTGGAGGGAGTTTCTGTGTCTGCAGAGACTGATGGGAAGGCTGGAATTTCAGTACTGAAGACAAATTAAAGTTTTATAGGCTTACTACTACGTATCTTGTGCTAGTTCTAATTTCTGGAACAACCATTCTTTGACCTACTCTATATCTGAACTAATATTTTATGATAATAAACAAAAATCTCTTAGAAGAGATTAACTTAGCAGAACACTAGCTTCTACCATTCATGACGAAGAATGTCATCAATAGCACCTTGGAACTCCCATCTCAATGTATCTACCTCTCTGATGTACCCACCACTATATTGTAAAGTTTGTTTGATTTATGACTTTCTTTGCTCTGTAAAATTATAAAAACCCTGTGAAACTGCTTCCATTCTGGAACATAGAATTTGGAGTAATCATATCTGTACCCCTGGACCACAGTCACACAAAATGGCTCCAGAATAAGCTATCTCTTATTTCCTTTGGTTTTTGTGCTGAAACTACTATTACAACAATTACTGTGATTTTTTTCACTCTAGTTTTAAAAACAACATTTGTAAATCTAAAAACCATACTACAGTCATAATCTTACTGCACCTCATTTACCAACTAAATACATCCAGCTTTTCTATTTGCACTTGAACAGTTAAAGAATACTTACTGACAATGTGCCCTGTTGTCTGAAATGCAAGTTCTACTATGCTTTCATCTTGGTCTGATGCAGCTAGATGGAATACTGAGAAAATGTTCTTCCATCCTGAGCGAATATTTGCAGCCTGAGAATTAACCATTTGTGCTATACACCGTACAACCATATCTCGAATTGTTGGAGACCTAAAATAGCAATATAATTGCTTAAAATATATCACATAAAACTCAACCCATTTCTTTCTCTTTTTTCTATTTTTTCCCTTGGCATAGAACATAATAAATTAATACTGATATTATTCAACTCAAAAACTGTTATTACCTGTTTCGTTTCATTATATGTTCAAAAGGTCGTAAGAAATCCTTTTGGAATCTGAAGTTTGCTAGCTCTCCTTTCTCTAAAAACTTCATTGATAGCTGCCTCAGAGAGTCTACTGCAAATATGGCTACATCTTCATTAGGATTGCAACCAACCTGGAAGGGCAACAAGACCAAGATGCTAATGTTACAGGTAAAACTATAATTTTCATTTCTGACTTAAGAAAGAAGTACAAAATAAGCAGCATTGAGGCAAATTCTAGGCTCTTCACAAGGCACAAGTATGAGAAAAACACAGCTCAGTAACTTAGAGTCTGTGAAAAGTTTCAGCAATCATTTCTAAAAAGAATTCAACTCAAAGAGTTTCTGCATTTCCTTAAGAAAAAATAGGTCATTGTATAATTGTATTTTCTGTGGTGTATTTGTACATGTGTGTGGGTGTACAAGAATGGGAATGGGTGGGTAGGGAAGTGGGGAGGGGGGTATGGGGGACTTTTGGAATAGCATTGGAAATGTAATTGAGGAAAATACGTAATAAAAAATATTAAAAATTAAAAAAAAAAAAAAGAAGGTAGAGCAGAATGGTCACAGGGTCCCTCTGAAGTACAGTTTTTAACTATAGGTAGTCAGGAGCTGCTAGACGTGGACACAGGGAACTGGTAACAACCATCTCTCTGTAAACAACCATCTCTCCTGCCCTTCCTTTTGAGACAGGATCTTGCTACACACATGCAGCCCAAGCTAGCCTTGAACTCATAGATGTTCTGCCTCAACTTCCCCAACTGCTGGTAATAAGTTTGTAGCATGATTCCTGAAAGGTTTTCTAAATTTATTTTAAAAATTGTAACAAACAATTGCTTAGAAGGAAAGCAATCAATCATATTATGATTAGGAAAATTAAAACAAATATTGCAAATGCAAACAAATACTATGATTATTCAAATACCTTATTAAAATGATCTCCAATAACTTCCCAAATCCGAGACCACTGCAGCCTTATTCTTCCCATGTTATAGTATGATATTTCTACTATTTTTTGTAGACTAAACATTCTTGGGTGTGTAGTAGAAAGCAATTCATCCATAGACACAGCACATAGCCAACGGACAAAATCAACTATAAAATAAATACATTTGCATTTTAATCTTAACTTTAAAGCATTTTAGACAAAAGGACATCTTAGGAGTCAAATAAATATTCATGCTCACCAATAGCATTTCCATCTAGCCTTGTGGATCCGGTGAATATTCTGGGGAAAAATAACATATAATTAAAAACCTTATGAAGTCTTATTTCTGTTATGCCAACTCAAAAGTCATGGCCTGGAGTGTTAACATTTCTTAGGTGTATTAATTGTAAAAGCAATGAGTTGGTTTACCAGGAAAGGCTTTTCAAGTATTACTGATAATTTTATGTTAATCAAGTTCCTGATAAGGAATGGCTTAAGACCTTTTGTACCTGTCTTTTGAGTAAAATGAAGTAATTTAAAAACTTGGCAAAAACAATCATGGGGGGAAAAAAAAATCAAGAAAACTGCATTCCTTCTAGCCCAATGGTTAGACTGAATCCAAAACATGAAATACTGAGAAAGTAAAATCAAGAAAACTGCATTCCTTCTAGCCCAATGGTTAGACTGAATCCAAAACATGAAATACTGAGAAAGTAAAATCAAGAAAACTGCATTCCTTCTAGCCCAATGGTTAGACTGAATCCAAAACATGAAATACTGAGAAAGTAAAATCAAGAAAACTGCATTCTTTCTAGCCCAATGGTTAGACTGAATCCAAAACATGAAATACTGAGAAAGTAAAATCAAGAAAACTGCATTCCTTCTAGCCCAATGGTTAGACTGAATCCAAAACATGAAATACTGAGAAAGTACAAAGCTCTCATCTCACCCAAAGTAAAAACTGCTAGACCATGCAAATATGATCAGCTGATTTCTCTCAAACTAGAGGCATTCTGATAGAAGGCAAAGTTTAGTGTTACATATCTTGTGGGCCTGTCCCTATAAAGGATCCCAGTTGCTAGTCAACTGGCCCTTTAAGAGTTCTTAGGTGTTAGAACTGCTTGAGTCTATGACCTTCGGTGTTGTCTGCCTCTTGGATTTCTGAGAACAGGAAAGGTTATAAAAAGGCTAGCTGAGGCTATGACAGGGAATTGGGGGCTAGCAGAGAGAGAAGAGAAGGCAGTTGGTACAGAAGATATTGTTAGGACACAGTTGAGCCAGGAGAAGCTGAGCTGAGCAGATAGGCTATAACAGTTGTTACAGTTTGGAGCTGCTGGTATTGGGAAAACTGGAGAAGGGCCTGTGACTGTTGGGGAACTGAGGGAGGAATGGTTAGGAGAAATGTTTGAAGGGGCTGGCTGGAAACCGGGAGGAGGGTTGACAGGTAGTCAAAAAAAGTCGTTAGCAAAAAACACTATAGTAAAAAATTAAAGTAATATAAGAGAACAACAGAAAAGACATTAAAGAAATAAGGATTTAATTGAAAAGAAAAGAAAAAAAAAGCCAATGGTACACTATAGAGTAGTAAAATGGAGACCCTGCAGTCACAGGGAATGGTGCCACAGTCTGTGATGGCAGCAAAGAGTGAAGAGCAAAGGTAAGGGAGAAGGAGAACTACCACAGCAACCTGAGGTTGTGGAGAACCATTCGGGATTACGGTAGGAAGACACACAAGCTGGGTAAGGGCATTCAAATTCTTACTGGCTTGGTAGCCTCTAAGGGGTTACTCTCTTTCTAGCCATGTTCCACTAACACTAACCCATGTATAGAGCACAGCAGCCTATGGAGGCATTTATAGTCATGCCTTAACTTCTTCAATATTCTTCTAATTCTTGTAGTATCTAAATAGATTCTCATAATAACCACAAAGATGACTTTCTAGAAGACATCTGAATGGAAGATAGCCTGGGAGCAAAAATGGCAGTGTGGTGATTTGAATATGTTTGGCCCAGGGAGTGGCACTATTAGGAGGTGTGGTCTTCTTGGAGGAAGTGTGTCACTGTGGGGGTGGGTAATGAGACCCTCCTCCTAACCAAGTGGAAGCCAGTCTTCTCCTGACTGCCTTCTGATCAAGATGCCAGAACTCTCAGGTCCTTTTCCAGCACCATGTCTGCCTGGACACTGCTACGCTTCCTGCCATGATAATGGACTGACTGAACCTGTAAGCCAGCCCCAATTAACTGTTGTCCCTTGGTCATGTGTTTCTTCACAGCAATGAAACTTAAACTAAGATAGGAAGCTACTACCCAGCTGTGTAAGTGTACAGAGGAAGAAAGGCTCTGGACAGATCCTAAATTTCTCTATCAATAAAGAATAAAGCAGAACACTGTGATCATCAATACAAAACTAGCTAGCAGTGAGAAAGAGCTCAGGTATGCATCTCCCCTAGTCCCCAGTTTTATCTGAAGTAAAGTAAACAATGAATTAGCCTGAGTATCTAGACCATCAAGTAAAGACAGGTACATTTCTAAAGTCTTCAAATATAAGTAGTTTAAAAAATGTTGAAGGCCAGTATTGTAAAAAGTAGTTTCAGTTTTGAGAATATTTACCTAGAAATGTATAGAATATGACAATATTGAAGAGCTTTCCAAAGAAGTAAATGAAAATTTCTAGCCAAACCTATTTGCTTTATCCGTAATGCTATTTTAATGTACCAGGAAAGATAAACTTACTTTCCAAGGGTTTAAAAAAGATAATTCTCTATAAAGAATGATTTGTGTTTTTTTCATCAAGAATTGTATTTTCTTAATATTTCCAGTACTAATTGTAACACATTTTTATATAATTAAGATCCTCCCTGTATTTTACATTTGTGAAACTAAAATTAAAGGTACTTTATCACCTTATCATCTAAATCATAGAATGTCACAAAAGTCTTACATTACTTCAAAAGGTTATTTTGGCAAATTTTTTTTTTTTTTTTTTTTTTTTAATTTTTAAACAAGGAGCAAAACAGTGTTGCAACAGTGAATAGGGGAGAAAGTGAATACCTTACCTATCCACAGCAACTACCACACTTTGAGAGCTGGTTTCTCCAATAGACTCCTGAATACTGGCTATCTGCTTCCAGTCCACATTTCCTCCAACTGCCACACATAAGAGAAAGCACACCCCATTTTAATTAGAAAACAATGCAATGAAAAGTTCTAGAATACATTTCTAAAGTCAGTTATTTTCCTTCTAAGAAATGATGTACTGGGAGACACCAAAGGCAGGTGTAAATCAAGGCCACAAGTGCTCAGTGTGATAAACTACGTAATAAGCAAGGCATGGTTTATTATTATAAGACCCATTTGCAAGGATCACACAAAGTAAGAGTACTATGACTTTAGATCACAAAATTAGTGGTCCTGGACAAAGTTTCCCTTAATCTTTGTGAAATGAACAAGTTCTATTGCTATCTTCTGCTTGGCTGGTCACATAAGAATTACTGACTGTCATTTAATCTCTAACCTCTTGTTTACAAGGGTTTACTGAATATTCTTTGTATAGTGTAACATTCTCTTATTTATAAGAATTTTTCCTGTTGCTTCCAAAACTGTTCCATGTTAGACAGTGAAACAATACTAGTTTTTAAACTATACTTCAGGATTATCTTCGATATATGTTGGTTAGTTTTATGTCAGCTCAACACAGCTAGAGTCATTTTTTAATTGAGAAAATGCCCAGACCAGCATAGGAAAATGCTTGGCTTGCTTATGCTGCATTTTCTTGATGGACGGTTGATGTGGGAGGACTCAGCTCCCTGTGGGTGGGGCTGCCTCTGGGTTGGTGGTCCTTGGGTACTAAAAGAACACAGCTGAATAAACTATGGATCAAGCCAGTAACCAGGCATCCTCCACGTCATCTGTATCATCTTGTTTGGGCCTCCAGGTTCCTTGAAAATGTTCCCCAAGTTGTTTTTGGTCATGGTACTTTATAATAGCAATAGAAACTATAACTAAGGAAGAAATTGTCACAAAAGTAGAGTATTACTTTAACAGACTTGGTCATGTTGTTTGGGGGAGGATTGTGCAAACTGGTGTTCAAAGCTTCACCGAACTGTTGTAGAAACTAAGAATAATGATGAAAATAGTATAAATGATGTGGGCCTGGCTTGTGAAGGTTTACAGGTTAGTTGAGGGGCCACTTCAGACTCTGCTGGGCTGTTTGTGTGATACTTTGTATTAAGGATCTGAGTTGTCTGGAGCTGAAGAGGGGAACAATTGATACCAGACAGCTAAGCTGAGAAGTCAATGATGATTAGGAAGACACCAGCATCATCAATAAACAATCTTCTAGGAAGTATTTCAACACAGTCAGCATACAGAGCTACTGTGTTCCAGAGGAAACTAAAGCTGTATGCTATGCTGGCAGCTGAATTCTCCCACATGGTACCAGTCATAAGGCACGAAGGAATCATGAAGAGCAGCTGAGACTTGGCACTGAGAGAGCAGTGAGGCCACTGATGATAGTTCAGCCTCAGCTGACACAGAAGCCCCATGCTTGGAGGTGTCATAGTGAGAGGGTGTGGCTATGTGGCAGAGTTAGAGAAAACAGCCCAAGAGTGCTCTATGCAGATCTTCTGCAGCAGAGACTTAGCATTTTTGGAGATGCCAGTATCATGAAATGGCTGCTAAGGACAGCAGCAGCTGTGGAGTGTAGACAGCCTGAGTCTATGACAAGTTGCATGTGCTGTGAACCACACACTGTCCAAGCCCTTTGGAACCCAGAAGATTTGAGTGAAGCCCACACATTGGATACTGAGTTACTCATACAGTCAGGGTTTGGTTTTACTTGACTTGGTTGTGACAGTGCCCTGGTTTTTCCTTCTTGGAATACAAAAGGTATGTAGCTTATTTTTCATTTTACATTGGGGTCTTTAGATCGGGTTTTCACTTTATCTATGTATTTCCATTCCTTCCATAGTTTAGGCTCTTAGAGTCTCAGTCCTAGATTGCTTAAAGTTCCCAGAATTATTTCTCTCTACAATCTTTTCTTCACTCACAAGACCAACACTTCTACACTGAGGCCTTCCTTTTATTTACTATGTTGGGGTAGAAATTCTTCCCCCTGCCATTTAAGTACTCCTCTTTAACATTTTAATCAGTGTATGTCTTTATTCATGTAGGCTCAATCATAGTATCCAACGTGCGTGTCCAATGACTCTGTTGTTCTCATTTATCTGACTCAGCAAAGTATTACTCACACTACAACTATTCACACAGTCTAATACTGCCTTCTCACCCGGACTGAAAATTCTCTGAAAGTTAAGAATCAAGTCATAAACAACTTTCATATGTTCCTACCCCAATCAATATTAAACCCAAAGTAGGTACCTAACGAATACTTGTTAATCCTACTGATCAAATATTAAATTCTCTTCTGAATGAAAAGACAGCAGACAACATTTAAGCCAGTGAGTTCAAATTCTATTGTAGGAACTAAGCAGTATACAAAAGACAGGACTACACTCAGTTAATTTACCAGCAGAGAAAGATACACAGTAAGTTTCAATACAATGTAAAGGTTACTTAATAGCTGAAATAGACTATATATGTTTGTTAACAAGACTAATGCTGATAAATAAGAGAATAGCTCATGGTAACTCTTTAGATATGATGAAATATTAACTGATGCTACACTTGGAAGGCTAAATATATGGAAAAGGAAGATGATGGAAAAGCATCAGAAAGATAGTTAAAGTAATGGGAGGAAGCATGTGAGCTTACGTCACACTTCAACCTACTCTGTGTGGTCATAATAAAAAACTGAGCAGAAAGCATAGGAATGGGAAAAAGAGCAGGAGATGGAGTTCTAATGACACCAGGGATTATGAGGTGACCAGCAGTGACATCTGACACCCACTCCTCACCAGGGTTGGTTATTAGGCTCACAGCACACCCTCCCAGTAGCCATGTGCTCAGGTCAGAAGGATGACTTTTCCCCCATAGAGAAAGACAGCCTTTTGATTAAAAACATATGAATATCTGCTTCCCACTAAAACCTCCAAACAAACTCTAAAGAAACAAGAAATGGAGTCTAAGGGTGTTAAGATTGTGACACCTTTTTGTTTTGCTGCTGGGATCAAACCTAGGGCCTTACAAATGCAGGCAAGCACTCCACCAAGTGAGTTTCATTTTTAGAATGACTGTCACATTTAATGAACTACTGTTTTTTTCTTTTTCTTGAGAAGACTCCCACTGTGCAGCACTCTGTGGTTTCCCAAGTGCTACGATTACAAGGATGTTCCAGCCACCCAGCAATGCAGTCATTTAGGACACAGAATCACTTGCCATTTTAAAGACTGTCATGCTCCACAGTTTCCCCAGGAAGTAACTGGGTAGCATACTGAAATAGGAAGAGGTAGGAGAGATAAGCTGACAGTCTCTTTAACACTAGAAATCAA
This sequence comes from Mus caroli, assembly GCF_978045245.1. Taxonomy (NCBI): domain Eukaryota; kingdom Metazoa; phylum Chordata; class Mammalia; order Rodentia; family Muridae; genus Mus; species Mus caroli. The sequence continues at coordinate 7,123,527 of NW_028227256.1, forward strand.
GGACGAAGGCATTAAGTAAATGCTAGAGTAGGTGGTGGGGAGCAGTTCCAAAGAGCATCTAACATATATACAAGTAGGAACTGAAGGAAGAACACAGTATCAGAGGATGGAGTACCAGTCATCACATAACTTGAGTTGTGCATCAATCGACATACACATTCTAGAGAGGTTTTAAACTTTTTATACTTAATGTGATTTATAATCATTTATAAAAATAATTAAAGAGGGGCTGGAGAGATGGCTTGGTGGTTTGTGAACATGGGCTCTTTTTCCAGAGAACCTGGGTTCAATTCCCAGCACCCACATGGAAGCTCACAGCTGCCTGTAACTCTAGTTCTAAGAGATCTGACACCCTCACATATATTCACATGTAGGTAAAATACCAATGCTTAGGGCCGGGCAGTGGTGGCGCATGCCTTTAATCCCAGCCCTTGGGAGGCAGAAACAGGAGGATCTCTGATTTCGAGGCCAGCCTGGTCTACAGAGTGAGTTCCAGGACAGCCAGGGCTACACAGAGAAACCCTGTCTCGAAAAACAAAACAAGACGAAAACAAAACCAAAAACTAAAAACCAAGCAAACAAAAAACAAAAACAAAAAAACCAAACCAAACCAATGCTTGTGAAATACAAATAAATAAATATTTAAAATAATTAAAGCAAACAAAGAATGTATAAAGGAACTCAAGCTATTTAACAAGCGTGTACGCCTCTCACAGAGTTATGTGGTAGCACAGTAGCAGCAGACAATTTCCATTTGATCAAATTACTTATACTTAGGCTAAGAAAAATAAATGCTGAATGTATTCTTACAAGACTTGTGTGGCAAAGCCACTGAATTTTCAAATAATGTGCACGGGAGGCCTACTCAAATTTCAAAATTATATATTTTCAGACAGCTTCACTATGTAGCCCAGGCTGACTTTGGACCTGTCATCCTTCTGCTTCCATCTCCCAAATGCTGAGATTATGACATGCACATATATGTGCATGGCCAGCTAAACAGTTTCATGTCTGGGGTGGACTGTTTGTTGTTTTTGCAGTGCTGGAGATAAGACCCACCTGAGATCATGAGCCTGGGCAGGCAGCAAGCAAGGCTGAGTCATCTTGCTATCCTGCCCTTGGGCTTGATGTTTTTAATGAATTTAAAGTTTCTGTTTTTAAAACATAAAAGCTACAAACATGTTCTTTCATGTACAGTTTGCCCTCTACAGGTTAGTTTCATATCTATAAAAGACTTTCTTTGGAGGGTTTAAAGAGAAGAAAGAAAAAGGGAAAATGATGCAATTATATTTTAATTAAAAAAAATAAAAGGCGGTGTTAGAGCATGCTTTTAATCCTACAATTTGGGAGGCAGAGGCAAGTGAATCTCTGAGTTTGAGGCCAACCAAAACAGCCAGGTACAGAAAAACCCTGTCTAGAAAAATAAACCTAGTAAATAAATTAAAATAAAATAAAAATGAGGGAGCTGAAGAGAGGCTTAGCACTTAACACTGGCTGCTCTTCCAGAGAACCTGGGTTCAGTTCCAAACATCCACATGACAGCTTACTACTGTCTGTAACTTCAGTTACAGGGGATCTGATACCCTCGTACAGATCTATCTAGATAGATAGACAGATATATACAGGCAAAACAACAATGCTCATAAAATAAAACATAAATCAATCATAAAAAATAAAAATGAGAAATATATTTGGGAGAAAAATTGTCCCTGTACTATACTTATAAAATGTTTATTTCTACTTATGTGTAACTATTTGCATAGTTTGCTTTCTATTTGATATTATAAGCCATCTAGAGATGGTTTAAAGTGCACTGCAGAGTATGTGTTGGCTGTCGGGATATACTATACTCTTTATGTACGGAATGAAATCTCAGGGACATCAAGGCTTGACTGTCAGAACACAGTCTAGGAATGGAGTGGTGAGACTCCTGAGTGCTTGGGAGAAGGTGTGAAGAAAACAAGAGTCTCGTAACCTCAGTTTATTCAAAACATGAAATTGTTCTTGGAATGCATTTTCGTGCTCCTCCCAGGGGTATGGATTAATCACTATTGCTTTCTGTTGTCATTCAGTTAAGTGTTTTAAATTATCCCTTTTATGACAAACCCATGTTTTTGCCACACGTGGCTTGTCCTTGTGATTGTATATAGCTTGAACTCATGTGAACCTTCCTCATCCGACCTACCTTAATTGCTTGGTATAAAATGTCTGGTGCTCTGAATAAAGTTGGCTATTGCATGAGAGTTTAGTCCACCTTGTTTATCAATTCCATTCTCCCAGGTATCAGGACCTCTAGAACAGTGACTCATGTCTATGTTCAATGCTGTCAATATGGTTTCATAGAATGTTTGGTGAACAGATGCTAGTTAATATGGAAAAATAGTAGTTTAAAGTGTCTCAGCTATGCATGTATACACCCCTTTCTGGGTTAAATACTAAATAAAGCATTCTGCTCAGCAAAGGACCTGCTATCTATGTAAGCACTGAGGCAAAGGCGAGCACTTGTTACATAGGCTGGGTAAAAACCAGTAAGGCAGCTCAAAGGGAGGCCTCTGTTCAAAAAAGCCTGAGTCAGTAGTAGTTTTCTCATAAGCAGAGTTAGAAGTAATCCCTTGACAAACAGAAATGAATGGAGGATAGAGGAAATTTAAAAAACAAAACCAAAACTATGACAAAGGACAAAGTTCACACAAAAAGCAGACATAATGGCTCACCCTTGTTATCTTGGAAGGTGAAGGCAAGAGAATCATACACCTTGACAACATAGTGAAATAGAGAATATATCAATACAGATTAAGATAAAGTTATTAATTAAAGGATAAGAGGAGTTACTGGTTTCTACAGTTGCCTAGCAACAAGTTGTTTTTGTTTGTTTTTTTTTTTTTTGGTGGTCTGATGTATCTTCATGTAAATTATTTTTATGAAGGGAAATGTTAGGTCACTTTTTATTACTGAAATCTAAGTAGCACTACAATACAATGCATAAACATGTATTCACTTTAAAATGTACTAAGTGTTAGCAAGCATCACTGTTTCTCTAAACTAAAATGTATAGCTGCAGGTTTTTATTGGTGTTTAATCTCTGCTGTAATGGAACCCTGCAGTTCTACTTGCCGCAGCTGACTTTGGCAACTAACCCTCTCATTTCCTATATTCTCTCTGATGTTTCAGTTATTCAGTCACTGACGCACATTCACCTGTCTGTGAACAGCTTTTGCCGTATCTTTTGCCATCTTATGCAGTAATTGTTGCTCTACTGTTTAGAAGTAGACTTCTAGGTTTCCCGTGCCACTCCTGAGGCAGTTCTAAACTCTACTGCTGGACCAGCAAACCTAATGCACTTGAACTCAACAGCAAGGATTCATGTAGCCTCCAACAAGGCTGAAGCAGGCTAAGGAGAACTTGCCAGTAAGGAGATTACTTAGGGTGGAGCCTGCCTCCCTGTTCAGCCTACACGTGGTCACCTGCAGCTGGGCTCCAAGGATGATTTGGGGGGAATGGGCTTCCCCTCTCCTTTATAAAGCTTGTCCGCCATTAAAAATTTGAGCCTTGATCAGAATCCTGTCTTGGTTCCATCTCTCTCTCTCCGCCTAGTTTCCCTCTTCTTTTTCAGCTCCAGGCTGCCTCCCAGGCTTGAACCCGGACATGAGAGCCGCAGGCCGGCCCCAACAGATTCATGCTTCACATTATGCAATGGTATCACTGAGACATTCTGCCAGATTGCACTGTTAGATTATTTTAGTTAACTACCACCAGGAACTAATTTTACTCAATCCAAATTGAAATCAACATATGGTCCTAGTCCTTTTTCTTCTCCTCTTAACCATTTTTAGAATTAATTTTTTATTAGGTATTTTCCTCATTTACATTTCCAATGCTATCCAAAAAGTCCCCAATACACTCCCCCCCACTCCCCTACCCACCCACTCCCACTTTTTGGCCCTGGCATTCCCCTGTACTGGGGCATATAAAGTTTGCAAGTCCAATGGGCCTCTCTTTCCAGTGAGGGCCGACTAGGCCATCTTTTGATACATCATTTCTTAACTATACCAGTCTACATGTTACTTGTCCAGTCTTGGAAGCAAGTGAACTGAACTTCCTTCTAACTTTACATAGTTAGAAGGAAGAAACTGAGTAGCATTTAATACTGTAAACCAGACCAAGTGAAAAAAGACTAATTTCCTATTATCTTGTTTTTCTCTATAACATGTTAGACAAAGGGCAATTTCTCTAATTATATTTCATTGTCATAATAAAAATAACACAGCGTGATTAAAAAAAGTTTTGACACTTTTAAAAAGGAACTTAAAACCTCTCACCTAGCCCTAGACCAACAAATTCATCTGGAGCCTGATCTTTTGTCCCAGTGAGAGATCCTTCTCTGCCTCTCACAGTCCCAGAAATGTACCGAGGCTTCACTCCAGTTCCTATAAGTTGTGCCAGCTCTAACTGACTGATGCACTTCAGGATCTACAGCACAGAAAGAAAAAAAAAAAGTGAGGTTTTAAAAGTATGTATCTTAAAATATATGCAGTTAGAATGTAAAAACATTACATTATAAATCATTATGCAAGCTGTTTATTTAAAATAAATTACTTCCCACAATTAAAGCTTATTACAGTAGAACATTTAGCATCAATTAATTTTAAAAATTGAGTTGCAAAGTTAAAAGTGTTTCTACCTCATGCCACGAATTTCCTAAATAATTTCCATCAGTGTGAGCCACTGTGATGAGTGTTTTTATTGTGTCGATATTCTTCTGTTTCATTTCAGTAATACCAGAACTCACTGTAAGTAAGGTAAATCTGGCTAGTGCTTGGACATATGCATCTCTTTCCAGCTGAGGGGGGAGGGGAAAGAGAGAATTGTATTTACATGGTTGAAAACACAGCACACTGGCCTCTAATTTAGTAAACCAACTGTCTATGTCTATGCGCTTAGTAAATCTTAGCAAACATGTCACTGATTACACACAAAACTAAAAATTATTATAATCTTCAAGTAAGGCAGAAAGGTCATAAACGTCTTAATCCTAGACACAATCTGAACTGACAATTCAAAATGAGATTTTCAGTAGTCAATAAATGAATTTATACAGTGAAAATAAGTTTACTGAAAATTCTGTTTCAATTATATTAGCAAAACCCTAATTTATAAATTTGTTCATTATTTCCTCTATAGCTAGGCTGTATTTTGTAATACGCTAAGTCATAACATTCTCAATGAAATATAAAATGGGTTAAGAAATATAAGAGTCTAGCTAAAGGTCATCCGTAAGCTTCATAAACTCTCTAAAAGGACTGTCTTCATGGAGAGTATGTTAGGTACTTGGTTCTTTTAAAGATAACTAGTTCTGATGTTTAAGAGGCATCTAAAATAAATACTTACAATGTTTAGCAACATCATACAGAATTGCTCTATCACAGTCTCTTAAAAATTATTTAAACTTATCACAAATTTGAAGCTGGTTTTTAAGAAAGTCAGAGGAAAATGATATGAGTTGAACTATATTGACGGTGTATATTTTCAAAACTGGCCATTAAGGTAAAACTCTTTGTTACCTGAATGCTGAAAATGCATGCAATTCTGATAGCACATCTTATCCCTTCTAGGCAAAGAGAGGCCACTTCAGTATCATCACAGTCTTGTAGACCCACACTGAATGCAGCCAGAAAAGGTGTCCAAGCCAACTAGAAGAATTAAAAATTTAAAATAACATGTGCATCAAGTGATAATTGAACATCTTGGCATAGTAAGTGAGAAAGTTTTCTTAAAGAAAAAAGAAAATTATGTTTCTGGGCTTAAATAAATGGAAACAATAATAAACTCAGTAATGATCTTAGGGTATCTTAATAACAGTATCTATAAACTATCCACAAAAAAAGAAAACACAGAAATAGTCAACATTCATGTATTAAGTCTTATCATGGTTTAAAATTAATTTCTCTTTACAAGCACTGACTTTTACAATAATCCAGATTCCTTAGTTTCAATATAATCCCTGAATTATTTTCCTACTTACAATAAGTTACCCTACATTTTTCATAGCCTGATTTCCAAATATCACTCAGCCTGTCTATTTACTTACATTAATAAAGCAGTAATTGATTCCTAGTTGGACCGTATTTTAAAATGTTCAATAAACTATTCATTACACATTTGGAAGAGAGTACTTATTTTATGCTCAGCAGACCCTGGTCCATATCTGTGATTCAAGCACTTCAGAGGTAGAGTCAAGACAGTGAGCTCAAGGCCAATCTGAGGTACTTGTGATGCAGTCTCAAAGAGTAAAGGACTTGGTAAGGTAGTTAAACCGTAGAGCACTTGCTTATCATGGACAAAAAACAACAGAAATCTACATAACTCAAGTGCCTGATATTAAATTATGTTGCTTTTAGTAGTTCACTGAGCAGCAGAGCAATATGTACATAAAGTTATAAAGATAAAAAATGTTATTTTACCAGTGCATTATAGAAATGATGAGTTTTTTTAATAGGGTAATGAAACTTATAGCAATTCTAAGGAAAACAATTCCTTTAAGCTTTTCTCCTATGGTTCAGAAAGTTTAAAGTAAGAGCTTAAAATCCATACACAGCACACAAGCTACAGTACCTAGGTTCTTCCTAGGCCTCACTCTGCATCTATAACACTTGAAGATGCTGCTTCAGTCATGATGTGCAAGCAACAAGCATAGTATTTATTGATTACAAAATATCCCATGAAAACAATAAATTACACATTCTGTGACAGAGAAAATACTTCAAGTTGAAAACCTGTGTTATAGCTTAAGAAGAAAATATACATAGTTCTTAAGTCCATGGGAAAAATATTTCTCTTCATTAGGATTACGATTAATCTAAGACAATGATTTCTTTATCAAATTATCCCCAAATAATATTAAGCAGATAGTGAAACTATTGTCTCCATATAATTGTATAAATCTTTCTGAAATAAAATTTAGCAATATATAAAAGTGTTCTCATGAATATATTATATTATATTCCTCAATATTGTAAGTCACACACTAAAAAATTAGAAATTATGTAGTCCTTTCTCCCAACCAATACTTATTTATTGAGCAATTACAAACCAGGAACTGTACTAGGTATTAGGTGTTGCAGGATATTTGATCACACTGTGAATCCCGAGACTGTGCTATTTACTAAAAAAAAGTAGTTTCTAGCTGTGGCGTGGCTCAGCTTAACACATACCTTTAACCCTTCTGGCTGGAATACAGACATGCCTTTAGTACACACTTTTAATCCCAAACAACAAAGGTAAAGTTAGTTTGTAGAAGAAAGCACTCATGTTTGAAAGGGATTGAGTTGCAGAAAAAGTGATGAGTCAGAGAAAGATTTGACAGCGTAGGATCTGCTCAACTCTCACAAGAACAGAGAAAAAAGGGTAATTTAAGAGAGCAGAGAAAGAAAAAGATAAGGAGGCAGTTTTACTGGGACAGTTGTACAGAGACAGGTTGCAGAAAGAGAACAAGCTACAGACAGGTAAAGACAGAACAAGCCAGAGAATGAGAAGGAACCAGAAGATTAGAAAACTGGTTGCCAAAGTTAGTAAGAGGCCTAGCAGAACAATTTCAGGAGAAGCTGAGAGAAGCCAGGTTGAATCAGGTTAGCTTAAATAGGAGTTTTGAGCCAGACCAGTCAGTCAGAGTTCAGAAAGAGCTAGAAAGGGTAAGCTTATTCAGCAGGAAGTCTCAAGACTGAAAATATTCTTAAATTGTATGGAGGCTAAAAGCTTCCAGGCCTAGGCCTAGGTTAGCACACAGAGGCAATAAGCTCTTGGAGATGAGATGACAATTACATCAGGAGAATAAAAGATATTTTTACAATTAGGAATATGAACATGATCTCTTCCCTCACAAAATAATAATGCTTGGATTAAAAGATGTGCAGTCAAGGACCTCAACATAAAACCTGATACTCTGATTTGGACAAAGAAAAAGTAGGAAATATTCTTGAACAATAATATTGTGCCAATATTATTGGCACGGGAAAACACTTTCTGAACAGTACCCTGATAGCAGACACATTAAGACTGACAGTTAATAACTGGGACCACATGAAATAAAGCGGGGGTGGGGGGGATTGTGGAGCAAAGGACACCATTATTTCAGTAAAGAGAAAGAAAAAAATATCTTTACCAATTATCTATCTGACAGAGAGTTAGTATCTAGAATATATGAAGAACTAAAAAAAAAATAAAAAGGAACATCAAAAAAATATCCAATTGAAATATGGGGTAAAAAACTACACACAATTCTTAAAAAACAAAACACAAATGGCTAAGAAATACTTAAAGAACTGTTCACCATTAGCCACCAGACAAGCACAAATTAAAACTACTTTGAGATTCTGTCTAACTCCAGTCAGAATGGCAAAGATCAATAAAAATGACAGCTCATGCTGGTGAGGATGTAGGTTAAGGAAATGCTCACGCATGGCTGGCAGGAACGCACACTTGCAGCGACACTATGGAACTCTTTACGGCAGTTCCTTAGGAAGCTGCCAATCAATACAGCTCAATACCCAGCTCTACCATGTTTGGGGATATACCCAAAGGAAACTTCATCTTACACAAACACACTGCTCATTCATTCCCACTGCTTCTCTATTCACAAAGCTAGAGACTGGAAACAGCTAAAGAAAATGTGGTACATTTCCACAGCAGAATTTAGCTGTTAAGAAAACTGAAATCATGAACTTTGCAGGAAAGAAGACAGGATTAGAAAGAATCATTCTGAGGGGTGTAACGCAGACGCAGAGGAAAATGTCAGCATGCTTTGTCTCAGATGAGTTTCATATTTTAGATATGTGTGTTTCATTTAGAAAAACAACCCACAGAGGTTAGGACCAGTGGGAGGAGTCTTCCAAGGAGCAGGGAACAGAGCAGTGTCCTACAGAGAAAATGAGGATAGAGAATTCAATGGGGGCTGGTGGTTGGAGGGCAGGGTGGAGGAGGAAGTATGGAGGGGTAATAACTAGCACTGAAGGCCTTCGAAAAGCTATATGGAAATCTACTATAGAAGTTTCTTAAAAAATAATATATATATATATATATATATATATATATATACATGTGTAAAAGGAGTTTAAATATAGTTTCTATAATAATGGAAGGAATAATACTCCATTAGATATGATATGCTATGAAGTAAAACACCAGGAATGAGTGTCATCTTCTTAGTTGTTGGCTAATGTGATCCCACAGGATCCCTATCCCTCCCTCCCCTAATATTACAGGCTATGGACAAAACTATTGGTAACTACTGGTTACTGTAGTGGTTTGAATATGCTTGGCCCATGGGAAGTTGCACTATGAGGAGGTGTGGCCTTGTTAGAGGAAGTGTGTCACTGTGTATGCTGGCTTTGAGGTCTCCTACTGCTCAAGCTTTGCCTAGTCTGGAAGAGAGCGTACTCTTGGCTGCTTTTAGATCAAGATGTAGAACTCTCTGCTTCTCCAGCACCATGTCTGCCTGCACACTACCATGATGATTGATAATGGAAACTCTGAAACTAGATGTTTGTGATGGTTTGTATATCCTTGGACTAAGGAGTGGCACCACCTGGAGGTGTGGCCTTGTTGGAATAGGTGTGACCTGGTTGGAATGGGTGTGTCACTGTGGGTGTGGGCATAAGATCCTCACCCTAGTTGCCTGGAAGTCAGTCTTCCACTAGCAGCCTTTGGATGAAGACGTAGAACTCTCAGCTCTGCCTGTGCAATGCCTGCCTGGATGCTGCCATGCTCCCACCTTGATGATAATGGACTGAACCTCTGAACCTATAAGCCAGCCCCAATTAAATATTGTTTTTTGTAAGACTTGCCTTGGTCATGGTGTCTGTTCACAGCAGTAAAACCCTAACTAAGACAGTGTTTCAGTCCCAGTTAAATGTTTTCCTTTTTAAGAGTTGCTTTGGTCATGGTTTTTCCTCATAGCAATCGAAACCCTAACTAAGACAGTTATGTTCCACAACTTGACAGTTAATACTCTATTACTAAAGACACCACGTATGTATGTCACAGAAAAAGAGCAATCTAGTTGGTGCTCAGCTGGAAGGTTTGACTTTATGGCCTAGAGTTTATAGAGCTTTAAGTTGCTAGATAAGCTACTGAAAGACAAAAGCAATCATCTTGCCCAGCTATAATAATGGCCTGCCTGGCAAGTTATGCTCACTAGTGCAATAGTGGCGTGGATGTTACAGGAGTAATCAATCACTTTTTATAAATGGAAGTAAGGCCAACTCCATGAGATAGAATGCATACCTGACACTGTCAATAAAGCTAAGTACCTGAGATAGATAGTTCATGGGCTTTCGGTGGAAACCTACCATTTCTCTGATAAATGAACACAGCAACAAAGTGACTCCTGGTGACTGATTGCTATATCCATATATAAGTGCATTACTCAATTTTTACCAGAGAAGCTGCTTCTTGCAGTCTACTGAGCCACATCTGGATAACAAACAGCGTAAAAGAGACTTTGAAATACTCTGCTCTAAATGGAATGTCTCCATGACAACTCCCTTCCCTCAAGATTGGGACCTATGTGGAAGAGGGGTAGGAAGACCCAGAGTGTTTTCTAGACACAATAGTGTAGGTGCACATATGACATTACAGGGACTGTGTTACAGCACACAAAAAAACCTACACAAAATTGTGGCACAATGAAAGAGTAGTGGCCATGAAGTTACTCACAATTGATAGCTTTTTGGGATAGTTTTATCCAATGAAGTGACAGTGAAGTGTATTTCTTAATGTACACTTATAGCTCTAGTTTTACTCAGTACCTTCAGAACTCCTGGGCTAGAAGTTCTGATGAGAGTGTGAGTCTTAGAATCACTTTCAAATTGGAATGAATGAAGATTTAGGAATAAATTATTTATAACTGAAAAAAACAAGCCAAAGGACTAGTGACCATTCTCCAAACCTTCCTATTTTTAATTCTTGAAATTATACTTCCACCAATTACTTAAGCCGCATACTGTTGTCTCTCGCCTCTTTTTTTTTTTTAAAGATTTATTTATTTATTTTATGTATATGAGTACACCATTGCTCTTTTCAGACACACCAGAAGAGGGCATCAGACCCCATTGCAGATGGTTTTGAGCCACCATGTGGTTGCTGGGAATTGAACTCAGGGCCTCTGGAAGAGCAGTCAGTGCTCTTAACGACTGAACCATCTCTCTAGCCCCCTCTCTCACCTCCTTTAACACAGAAATAATTTGTATTGGTTAAACTCTAATAATAACCAGGGAATATCTTGTTCATCAAATAGGCCCTATTATTATACTTAAAAAATATGCTAAGCAAAATTATGTAAAAATATATACTGTAGCGAAGTTACTAGTAATTCTAACCTTAAACATCGGCCTCACGTGCTCCAAGTGTGTTGCACTTGTAAAAGGTGCCTGAACATGGCTCACAGCTTCCATGAGTGCTTTAGCCGTCTTGGCCATCTGTTCCATTTCTAAGTTATACAGAAGTCGTCTTTGCTTTTCACTGGCTACATCTGAAATAACAAATATTACCATTTAAAAACAGGAAGCTTAAGGGCCCTGCTCAAGCTAGTTAAGTGCTACACCACTGAGGTACATCTCCCTTTGAATTTTCACTTTAAAAGGTGAACTGCACCTTGGTGGGGGTGGGGGTGGGGGTGGGGGTGGGGGTGGGGTGGGAAGGTGTGGGAATACAATAGTCTACTAGTCAGGAGTAAGTAAAACCTGTAAAAAAATCGCAGAGAGTACAACACTCAAAATAAAATTGTCAAGGAAGCCAACCAAATGTGGAACAGGAGAAGAGAAGAGAGGTAAAGACTTTATATCAAGTTAGCAGAACAAAAAGCCCTGGCCCTGACACTCCTAGTCATTTGAGCATTTCCAGAAAAGCACCACCTTTCCCATCTCACTTCTCACTGCCTTCAACAGTCACATATCAAGTGAGGACAGAAAAAGTATGATATGGGGATGCTATAATCTAGGCAAAATGAAATCAAATCAGACAACACTTGCTTAAGTGTAAAGCTTTAATTAATGTGTTTAATGCTTTTAACTTCTGAGCCATCTCTTCAGTGCCCTCTGAGAAATTTAATTTCTAAATCCCTGCTGAAATGAACTGCTAAATGAACAATCTCATATTTAAACACTTCTAACACATGTAAATTACTTAGTTTGTAGTCATTCACCATTTTAACAGTTCTATATGGATTATTTTTTATTTTAAATTAAGCAAAAAAGCAAGCAAACAAAATAAAAAGACCCTTAAGCACATGCCTCTGTTTTTAAAATTTGAGACAGAAAGGTTCCAGGTCAGCTTGAGAGGAACAGGGGACCCTGTCGTAAACAGACACCAGCAAACCAGAAGAACCAAGTCACACAGCCATGCCTCCCCTTCAACAGCCAGACTTGATTAACCTGGTACTTACTCTGTTTAGTTGACTTTGTAGGGATTGTTAGTTCTTTTGTTTCTTTCATTGATATTTTTTTCCCAGCTATTTCATTATAAATGGCTGACAGATACTCTTCAGGGAGGTCTTTACTGTCATTGATACCACGATTCATTTTAATGTACTGTTCTTTTGTCATTTTGTTTTTAACCTAGATATGAAAAACCATTATCAGTCTTAAAAATTAACATAAAAATTTCACTCATTTTTTAAGAGTTAGAATATCCTTTTAAGAGACTTTATGTGTATCCTGAAGTCTAAAAATGAAAAATATGAAGTAACTATTAAGTGTCTGCATCTGGGTAAGGGCTTGCTTGGGAATAAACATTGATTTTAGCCACTCAAAACATACTGCATTCTAATACCATGGTAGGATTCTGGAAGCAAAGTAAAATAATTCTACTTTTCTTCTCTTGAAATTTTGTACAGAACACACTACTCTTGAATTTTGTTCCCATATGTTTAAATTAAGCTGTTCATACTCTGGAGTATTAACTATATAAGGGCTGGTTGTGAGTATAAAAACATGTAAATATACTCAGATTTAAATAAAAAAGTCACTCATTTGCTCTAATATGGAAGGGAACTTAACCATAAATATTGTTAAAGGTAAATAAGCACCAAAAAGAATGTGGTAAAGATCATGTATATTTGAACTTTGTAAACCATTAGTAATGAGAAACTGGTTTTTAAGGAGTTCTTTTAAATTTGCCAATAGCCTTCAAAAAGAATGTCATTTGTTTAAAATCTACATGTTTCTTAACTACAAATCCCTTGGGACAAGGACTATAAGTTTAATTTCTAATAGGATACGTGACTTCAGAGAACTCAAAAGCTATTCTACAGATACAGGCTGGGCATCAACATGGTATGTAGTCTGCTGTGAAGCCATCTGTGAGTAAGTTACTGACACCATTAAACCACACCCCCAAATATATTTCATGGACAAGAGCTTTTGTCCTGAAGACAAGACAGTTTTCAAGATGATGTACCTTAAATGCGTATATTCAGGACCTTATAGAAATTGATTTTATTATTTTTTAATTATGTGTGTATGCCTGTGCCCTAAGTGTGGGTATGTGTATGAGTGCAGGTGCCCATGGAGGCCAGAAGAGGGCATTAAATGCCCTGGACCTGGAGTTACAGGCAGTTGTATGCTGCCTGACAGAGAGAGGCTCTTGGAATCAGCTACAAGAGCAGCATGCCCTCTTACCCTCTGAGTCATTATGTCTCCACACACTGTTTAGAAATAAAATTTTAATTTTTGAGGACTAATGAAAAAAATGAGAAAAAATTAAAAATATTTAAAATATACATTTTAATACATTTATAGCTACATACAAAAGGACATGGTTTTATATAACATTGCTTGCTTCTAAAACCAAGTAAGTGAAATTTTTAAAGGAAAAAATCCTGTATAAGAAGTGTTTGTAACTTCAGGGTATTATTATATAGTTCAGACTTAAAAAAAATTAGCTGAGAAACCAAACAAACTCTGAAGGAAAGATAGCTAAATGCATGGGTGTGGGAAGATAGCTAAATGCATGGGTGTGGGAAGATAGCCAAATGCATGGGTGTGGGAAGATAGCTAAATGCATGGGTGTGGGAAGATAGCCAAATGCATGGGTGTGGGAAGATAGCCAAATGCATGGGTGTGGGAAGATAGCTAAATGCATGGGTGTGGGAAGATAGCCAAATGCATGGGTGTGGGAAGATAGCCAAATGCATGGGTGTGGGAAGATAGCCAAATGCATGGGTGTGGGAAGATAGCCAAATGCATGGGTGTGGGAAGATAGCTAAATGCATGGGTGTGGGAAGATAGCCAAATGCATGGGTGTGGGAAGATAGCCAAATGCATGGGTGTGGGAAGATAGCCAAATGCATGGGTGTGGGAAGATAGCCAAATGCATGGGTGTGGGAAGATAGCCAAATGCATGGGTGTGGGAAGATAGCCAAATGCATGGGTGTGGGAAGATAGCTAAATGCATAGGTGTGGGAAGATAGCCAAATGCATGGGTGTGGGAAGATAGCTAAATGCATGGGTGTGGGAAGATAGCTAAATGCATGGGTGTGGGAAGATAGCCAAATGCATGGGTGTGGGAAGATAGCCAAATGCATGGGTGTGGGAAGATAGCCAAATGCATGGGTGTGGGAAGATAGCTAAATGCATGGGTGTGGGAAGCTTTACAAAAACAGGGGGCAGGGGGAGAAATGAAGACAGACAATCAACACCTGAAGGTGAGCTGTTCTGACAATAGTATTATTAATAGTATTTCTTAGTATTAAGAAACTACCAAAAGCAAATATAAATTGTATAAAATTTATATAAATATATAAAATTATATAAAAGCCTTCTTAAAATCCTACACTAAACTAATTAAGTTCATTCAACTATGGAATTTAAGGTAGGTATAACTTCATATATAATGCTTCCACATTATGCTGTATACTTTCCATATCAATCTCACCTTGAATATTTCAAAACACATAAAAAATAATTCTTAGACAGCAAAGTTACATCCACAGCAAACTGCAAATGAATTAACTGTCCCATTAAAATCATTTAGCACATAATTCAACATATATTCAAGACTGATAAATATCAAAAAAATCTTGTTTTTTTCTTCACTAGGTCTCTAGAACAGGCTGGCTTTGAACTTATGAGATTAACCTGCCTCTGCTTCCTGAATGCTGGGATAGAAGATGTGCACCATCACACTCAGTTAATAGTCAGGAATTTCTTATAAATAACATATAGAAACAATTTTACTGAATAATACAAAAATGTATTTTTTAGAAGTCAAGCAAAAAGAACCACAAACTTCAAGTGCAACACTTTAAAGTGGGCATCAGAAATCAGGTGACAGTTCTTTAATAATACTAAGGAGCCATAAGTATTAAGCCTACACTGGTTGGGACTCCCTACACATCTGTGGTTGAAATGCTTGTTCAGGGTTCAGTTGGGAGGTAGTTTATGCTTACAGTGTCTCTTAGAGACACATACTGAGAGACAAAGAAACGGAATATACTGAGATGTGTACCACCTGGGTTGTGCATGAGTCCACACAAAAGGCTGTCCTCAGTAACTGTGAGGAATGGTGCAATTCTAATCTATGCTAACGATACAATCTCTAATACTAATACCACTGCTGTTCAAGCTTTAAATGTCTTTTTAAAAAGACAGATCATATATAATATTTTCCATGTAAAGAATATTCAGAAGACCTAAAACATCTTTTTAGGTTAAAATTTATTTTAAGCTTTGTACAACTGTCAAATCATGAGACTGACAAATTTTTTACAAATACTTTTAAGTCTCACTAGAATTAATACCAAATGGATATAATTTTAATTCTGGCAATTGGTTAAGTCACATAAATTTAAATTTTAGCTAGTACTTTACAGACTCAAAAGACTGTATTTAATTTTCTTTCTTATTGTAAAACTTGATGTAGAAGAAAACATACCTGTGGACTGTGAAGGTCTGTAGTCAACATGATAATTGAGTAGGCCAAAACATAAGCAGTATCTGCACTAGCAAAAAGGGTTTGTCTGAAAAAAAAATAAATGTATGTCATTGTAAGTGTTGTTTCATAAAAATGTCATTTCAAACAATATTTTTAATGTTCTCCCTCAGGATTAACATTCTGTCATGTAGTACAATTATAGGTCAGTGTGTTACCACTTCAAAATAGTAGATAATATAAGCTGTTAAGGAAAGGGGTTAATTCTGACTATCATGGACATAACTGACAGTCAAAAGTACTCAAGTCTTACTAACCCTTGGTTGCACTCTAGGTATCTTGCAGCAAATTTTTCCATTAATCGATCAATTTTCTGAGCTTCTCCTGGAAGCCGGAATCCTTCCAGAAACAGACGAAGAGCTGAAACAAAGTCTTTTCCTGAAAAGTCATGTTGGTCTACATATGCATACATGACTTCTTTATTGAATTTATCATTATCTCCCAGGAACTCACCCACCTGAGTCTAATGTAAAAACAAAGGATAGAAATTAATATTCAATGGCATGTTCCATTTGCTACATAACTATTTACAAATCAGAAAATCCTAAGAACTGTAAGTTTTGACTATATGGTTACACAAATTCCAGTGTGAAGCTACAAGTTAACTGTTTTAAGTATACATATAAACTATATAAAGGGTTAGAATGTAATGAAACGGTATTCTTACAGAGTCTAATCTTTCTTCTTGATGTAAGAACTGAGCTATATCTTCAGGTGTGGTGCCAAGCATCCCTTGTTCTTGGAGGTACTGTATTCCTCTCTTTGGTTTCTTATTAAATCTAGATGAAGTTAATAGAAAGATTAAAAAGAGAAAAATACTCATATTCCCTGGGAAGATTTTGCAGTATAGTAAATTCCTTTCTTAATAGCATATAGAAAACAGGAACCAACATATGCATATACAAAATTATTACAATGCCCAAGGTTTTGTCTTTTTCCTTAGAGAAGAATCTCAAATGGAGTATATCATTTTACAGGCATTTTCTACAGCATGTTGACCTTCCCAGTTCCTGCCCACAGTGGTCAGCTAGAGGATCAGTGACAATGCTGCAAAAGAGATGACGTAAGAAAGGATACGAGTACTATTAGTACTTTGGTACAGTTACCTAAGCAGACCAGACTAGCACACAAAGCTCTCAGTACAGTTCCAATTTACCACTTTCTCTCATCTATTTCTATATATCCTGCTGAGTTCCCTAAAACTAATACATTTGGAGACTATTCTGAATGCCTTTTCAGCATCTTCTCACAGGGGAACTCTCTCCTCATGCTCTAAGAGCCAATTCAAATGTTATTTGTTCACTTAAACATCATCTACTTCCTACTTTTATACTATTTTGGTGTCTCATCACCAGTTTCCTGGACAACTGGGATAGTTCTTAAATGGTCTCCATATCTCATTTTGCCCATATTCTAATCCATCTTTCAGGTTGTTAACAAAGCCATCTTTCCAGAAATGTTACAATTTCTTTCTCTGCTATCAGTTCTAGGGGATCTGCTACCACCTCCTGGCTTCTGTGAGCACCAAGAATGTATGTGGTACATAGGCATACGTGTAGACAAAACACAGTCATATACATCAAATCATTAAAATTTAAGGTGAAGGAAAGGGGGCTCCACCTATGCAGTTGTGGGAAAGCCATCATCAATACTAGGTAGACTTTCCAGGGAGACTGCCCTCAGTCCACCCCTGTCAGTAAATCCTCACCTATGCTCTGTGAGTCATACAAATGTATTGGTCCTCCAGAGTGAGCTTTGGCCAAACCAGGGCTTTGGCTTGCCATTGGACCTTTACAAAGAAGGGATAAACATTGTTTAACCACCACCCTCAAGGCCCAAATTCTCATAAGAGATGGTATGTTTACTTGTGTTGTGTCATATGGCATCAAAAATCAGTAAGATGTTGACTAGTATAAAAGCTTTTACATAAACATTAAAATAGCTAGATTTTTTTTTCCAAAATGGAATAAAAGGCTTGTAAAGGTTATATAAATTGTGAGGGTCTTTTTTTTTTTTTTTTTTTTTTTGGTCTTTTCAAGACAGGGTTTTTCTGTGTAGCCCTGGCTGTCCTGGAACTCACTCTGTAGACCAGGTTGGCCTTGAACTCAGAAGTCCGCCTGCCTCTGCCTGCCAAGTGCTGGGATTAAAGGCGTGCGCCACCACCGCCCAGCTAATTGTGAGGGTCTTAATTGATTATTTAAAGCATGTAAAGAGTCAGATATAGGACAAGATGCTGCCTTATTTCGGCACAGCAGTGTCTATCCACAGCTGAGAAAAATGAGCCATCTACTCAGACCAAACTTGGGGTGGGGTGGGGTGTGGTGGCACTGTATTTACAAACTATAGACTACTAACTTTCTAGAAGAGTACTTCTCATAGCAGTAATATGTCCTTTTGTACTTTCACAAGCCATGTTCCATAGTTAAAGGGACTTCCAAAAAGCCTGCTGTCAAACTCACAGGTTTTGGAAATTATTCAAGATATCCAAGTAGTATCCCTGGGACATTGCTGGACAAGAATATTAAAAAAAAAAAAATCCAATGGTATTATACATCTCTTTTAGATGTCAATTAGATGCTGATGTCTGGTTGTGACTTTAACAAAGAGAACCTGGACTTCACTCAGGTTTCACCCATACTGTTCACCTCCACAGGACATTACAGCTGGTACATAGGCAGAGGCATCTGCTGCTACTAAGACACTGCTAGTAAGACAGTTACCTTAACAATTTACTTCTCATCTAAACCTTCTACCTGTTTAGTTGTTTTGCAGGAGTCTGATAACAAACATCTGACTACACAATTACACTAAATATAGAGAAGACCATTTCTCTGACTTTATCATTAATTCTACAGGGTTCTTTGGGGCAAAAGTTCTGATATGGTCCAGCCAACTGAACAATCATGTTTCACCTTACAAAATAGGTTAATTAATCATGATATTAAAGAATTTTCCTCACATACTTTGTTCATGTTCCCCATGAGGCTGTGATAGAAAGAGACCTAATGGCCAACTTCTGTTTCAGCCCTTCAAGTGCTGGGTTTACCCACCAGACCTAGCTTTATAAAAATAAATCTTTTTCCTTTCCTCTTTCCTTTCCTTTCCTTTCCTTTCCTTTCCTTTCCTTTCCTTTCCTTTCCTTTCCTTTCCTTTCCTTCCTCCCCTTTCTTTCTTTTCTTTTCTTTTCATTCATTCATTCATTCATTAGATACATCATCATTCATTCATTCATTCATTAGATACATCATCATTCATTCATTCATTCATTCATTCGATACATCATCTATCTAATCTATCTTCTAGTGGGTTCTGGTGAATTGAGCTCAAGTCTTCATGCATGCAAAGCAAGCACTTTACTGACTTAACACTAAACCAAAGAAGTACCTGTAGGGCTGCAAACTCTGAAACTCCACAGAATCCATCTAGGAAAGGCTATGACAAGCGATTGAGTTTCCTGGAGAAGGCCCACTGTTTTGCATGCCTGAGATAGGTGCACTCTGGAGAGAGACAGCCCCAGAGAGTTTGTCCCAGGATTGCTTCTCACAGCTGATAGCCTGTCCTGCCACGATTATATAGCCTAACGATTCTTGGGCATCAGCTCACCCTATTGTGCAAATTTCCTGCAGATTAACATGAAGATGGACTTCCATGAATTGTTGCTATTTAGATGAATTACTTTATAGGATTCCTGATTTGAGTCAAATAATTTTAAGAACAAAGTTTAAGGAGATAGTTTTAGTTGTTTTGCTGAAAAGATGTAATAAAGTTAGAGTCAAGAATAGAATGTGCCCCCTCCTCACAGGACAATAAGTAAAGGCCACATAATAAGAAATACAACTGGGTACATTTGTGACCAAGAAAAAAAAAAAGATTCATCTAGGTCACGTCCAAGGATGAAGCCACAGGTATGCATCATGATAAATAAAGCAAGGACCTGTGAAACTATTGCTTTGAACTTATAAAAACTTTACAGAATGAAATTGTTATCAAATCTTCCTGTTACTCCCCTTTTGTGTAACATTTATCTGTGAGGTAATTTTATAAAGAGCTTTTGACTAAGAAGGTATAAAAAAGTTAAAAGAGTAAGTGTGGCTTTTGGGGCTCTGCTCCATCCACTATGTATGTGTCATGAATGTGCTGTTAATAGAAGATGTCCAGTTTTGGACTGTTTTATTTGCATCTGATTTCATAAATCATGTGACAAAAATGTGAAATTCAAAAATTCCAGTTTTTAGTATTACTCCTTTTAGGTTTCTGTTTCCTCAAGCTTAGTTACACGTTTCATTCTTACTAGGAATTTTATTTTTGTTAATGCATTTCCTATCCCAACCTGACTCCTCTCCCAGACTCTGATCTTGTGAAATCAATTTTCCTGCTAAATTTTATAAAAAGCTTACAAAAGATCTGATACATGCATACATATGTATATACACCATACATACGTATGTATGTACTTACATATGTACAAGCTCTTCAGTCCATTTAGAGTTAGTTGTATGTATGATTCCAGGGCTGACCACTTGGTGGCATTAGATGACCATTTAGGGGACTCATCCCTAGGGAGAATTATTTCTCTCACTTGCAGCATTCTTTGTTGCCTGTAGTTCTTTATCTACAGGTAAGGCCCCATGATATTTCCCCCTTCTATGTTGGTATGTCTGTTGCTATTCAGAGGTTCGTTAAATCATTTCACACACATATGCACATGTGCACACACTCATACACAACAGAATTTGTATTTGGCTCATATTCATGGCCTTACTTTCTGCCTTGTTCCCCTTTCATTGGTCTCTTTTCTTCCTGCAAACAAGTCTTCTGTTCCTTACACACACACACACACACACACACACACACACACACACATCATTGTGGATGGAGCAGAGTCCCAAAAGCCACACTTTATTTCTTCTCTCAGCCTTTTTATACCTTCTTAGACAAAAATTCTTTATAAAATCACCTCATAGATACATGTTACACAAAAGGGGAGTAACAGAAGGATTTGAGAAAAACATAGGCTGAACATCTTATGGATCTGATTAAGACTCTTTCAATAATGGGGGAGAACTAAATATGGAGCCATTCAATTTTTAGATCCAAGAGAATCAGGAATGAGAAACAATGAGAAATGTAGGGAGACCAGGACAGAGTGAGGATGCTGTGGCTGAGCCATATTCTGGAACAGTTCTTTTACAAATCCAATACTTACAAATCAATCCCTTGTTCTATTATTTCTTTTTGCTGCTTTAGGACCTCAAATTGTTCTGGATTATCAGTGCCAGACATCTGTGTACTGTAGCTGCCAATTCCTGATGATGATGTGGATTCTAAGGAGTTTAGACTTCCATATCTGTTTATAGTCTCTGGGTGTTTAATTTCACTTATCTCTTGCTCTGAGGGTTTTTCCTGACCTATAAGAAAAAGTGTCAATATGGAAGAGATGATATATTATATTATACATATTTTTATATTGTTGCTATATATTATTATTATATTGCTAGGATAACTAAACTAGAAATTTTAAGTGTAAGTTGAAATAATTTTAATGCTTACAAAGACATTTTATTATGTTACATAAATAAATACATCACAAGACTACTTTAATGGCATCTTTAAATATCTTCTAACATATCACTGACTTAAAATAATGTAGAATTCAACTCAAAATATTATCTTACCAAGGGTAGTTTGAGAGTTGGGATTCACATACTGATCCTTACTCCATTCAACCATACATTTCAAAATTGAAACTAAACATTCTAACCCCTTTTTTCGCAGGCTCAATTCCTACAATAATTCAGAAATAGAATAAAGATCATTTAAGAAAATGCAGGTCTCATTCTTGGAAAAATTTGAAAAACAAAACAAACAAACAAAAAACCCTCTTACCTGAACATTACTCATACCAAGTTCTTGACTGCCCCTTCCTTGGGCAATTTTCGACAGGTCATTTACTAGTCTTTCAAATATATTTGCTGCATTTAGGTCACAGTCATAATTTACATAAATATCCACCACACTCTGAGCATCTGTGATAAGAGAATAATCTTAGACAATGAGCACATTTCACTATGAGCACGAAATAATAAAGATTAATTCAAAATACCTGCACAGATCCTTGTCAGTGTCTGAATAACCATCCACTTATGGTCAAATGAGCTTGTAGAAGTTTCCAAAATGTACAGGAAGATTTCTTTAAAGAATACCTGTGACAGAGGAAGCATCTCTTTAAAGTACTATTTAACACAGAACGGATCCAAAGATCTAGAGGAGAGAGGACCTAGGTTCCTTTGGCATTGGACTTTTAGTTCTGTCTCTAACACCAGCTTTCTTGGCCATCTCAGTCTTGACAAATTAAATGTACAAAGATAAGGAGTTGTTCTGGGTGATCATTTCTTACACATAACTGTTTCTTATTCATCAGTTGTCATTTTGGACACTCTAGTACAGAGCAGTTCTAAATACTCCTAGATTTCAACTCTACTCTAAACTTTTATATATGCTTTTATATTTTTCTAATTACTCATAAAAGTAAAAAAATCCTTATTCAAGACATTATCTCTCACTATTCTTTATGCTGAATATTATCAAGCACAATTTATCTAATGAAGAAAATTTCCATCTGAAAACTAATACTAAAATTTCAATCATTTTGGGAAAGTGACTATGACCTAAAGCCAGCTAAAATGAAAACACATGTGTACTATGTTCTATGAATCCAGAAACAATAACATTTATAATAAAAGTGATATCTTACAAGAGTTAGCCAGCCCCATAATGTATTCTTCTTTCAAAGAACTCAAAACAATTATTGCTATTTTCTGTGGACATTACAAAGATATGAACCAGAGTGCTCTCAATAAGCACTGTCTACACAACACATGTCTTATATGTAAGCATTCAATAAGTATCTATGGCCATGATCACAGTTCCCAAACACTGTTATCAGATCTTCCCAGAATGCACAGGGATACAAATGTGGCAAAGACAACTGCTGTTTAATCTAAGAAAATTGTTCAGTTTCAATTATACTATATATGATATATTTCTTCCAATGACATCGTAGCCTTTGCAAACTTGAATTTTGATAAGTTAGCATACAAAAGCAAGTGCTACAAGAAAATTAGTGACACATAGGGATATAGGTGTATTTCCCAATATTTAAAGGTCTAAGAAGTTGTATAGGATCCAGGAGACATAAGCACTTCAGTAGGGTTATAGTAAGAAATGAATGAAAAGCAAACATCTTTCCTTCGGTTTCTAAGTATTATTTCTTAAACGTACAAAAGATTTAGCTAAACATTTATATATAAATTGTCTGCTTACAACTGCGTAATGGACAAAATTCTCTTTTCTAGGTGTGCCTAGAAAGATGTTGATGGTGTTACGAAAATACTGATTTATAAAATAATCCAGACTTGTAGAGGTGTGGAAAAACTATATCACTATCTATGGTTTACAAAATTCAACTAATAAGCAATTCTATTACTGTAATATCCTATGCCTAAAAGGGGGCTTTTTAGAAAATCAGAACTTTAAATTTCTTAAGCAATTACAGCACAAAATGTATAGTAATAGCTGTGATATAAGCATATTAACCTTCATATAGGAGATGTTCTCTGAAAGTTACATATTAATCTTTTAAAACTACATAATGCTGCATTGGACCAGGGGGTCACATTACACAAACTTTGCACGGTCTGATAAATTGAATCTTCATATAACAATGATTCTAATTTTATTTTGCAAATTTGAGTTTTCATATACTTGGTATTTTCCAAGTAGAACACAACTTATCTTAAATTAAGTATTTTCAAAAAAATATATATTCTTACATCAATAACTTTCATTATCTCCTTTTAACAGATAATGGAATATTTTTTTAAAAAGATTTAAAAAATATTTTAAACAAGCTGGGCATAATGGCACATGCCTTTAATCTCAGCACTCAAGTGGTGAAACAGGCAGATTGCTGAGTTTGAACCTGGCCTGATCTGCTTAGAGATTTCCAGGCTGGCCAAAGCTAAGTAGTGAGACCATAGTGAGACCGTGGCTCAAAACAAAACAAAAATAAAAACAAAGATATAAATAAATTAGTGTTGAGGTTTTGTCTTTTACTATCTATTCTAATGCTAAGTGCACCCCCAAGACCTGGAGTCCACATGTAGCCTTTGTGACCCTCCCTGCAAGTTTATTTTGATTGGTAAACAAAGATGCCAACAGTCAATAGCTGGGTAGAAGAGACACAGGCGGGGTTTAGGTTTTTGTGGGCTCAGGGAAAGAAGAGGAAAGTGTAGGAGAGGGAAAGGAGAAGCCTCCATGGGTTAGCTGAACCATAAAAACGTGGCCCTGAGGGCTGCCCAACTGGAGCTAAGACCAGCCCAGAGGAAACATAGTAAGTTTCCTATTGAGCTATCAATAGAAAAGAAGGTTGTAATAGCATGGAGGGTAGGCAGCTGCATAGCTACTGTGTTGCTTAAGGCATATTATAAATATAAAGGCTATATGTGTGTGTTTCATCCCGGAACTTAATGACCAAAGGCTGGGTAGAAGCCCCAGGCCGGGATTTTAATAATTTCTACTACGAACTAGAATACAGTAAAAATTTTATAACTATAACCTACTCTTTATGAGGCAATAGGAAATTTCTAGAGTATTTCCTTTTAAATTCATTTTTGTAAAAAAATTGCAACTGAAACTTAATTTTATAATCTTAGATATGTAAGGATGTATATATCCCATGGCTCAAGCAAAGAGTTCCTATGAGCTCTCAGTATTCAAAATTTGCCCACATTATCTAATCTTAAGAGAAGTATCTCATCGTCAAGTAGAAGGTTTCTGGTTATTACAGGAGTAAAAATCCCAAATTTTGATTGAAACTATTTTATTTGTAGTTTCTGAAGACAATAGGGGAAAACTATAAAAAATTTAAAACTAACTAAATACCTGGATTTATTTCACAGATATATGACAAACACGGACAATTTGTGCCAATTTTTAAATGTATAACTTAAAATTTAAAGTCCTTACTATTTCATTCCTATAATAATATTGAAATAAAATATGGTAGAAAATATAGAAGAATAATTTATAAAGATAATGCAATTATTTTAACCATGTCAAAGGTAGGGAAAAGGAATGTCTACTAATTATTCATCTTCTGGTAGTATGAAATTAGCAGAAAATAAAATATGCAGAAGCTGGGAAGATGGTCTACTGGGTAAAACCCACACTCAGGTCTCTCGCACCAGGTAAAAAGTCAGACTTGGTGACTTCAGTCCTGGGGCTTACTGGCCAGCTCATCTAGGTGAACAAGTAAGTTCCAGGTTCAGTGAGAGACCTTGTCTCAAGAATGTAAGATAGAGAGCAGTTGAGGAAGACAACCTCTGGCTTCCACATGAACACATACTCAAAATTTTAAAAAACTCTATATTATATCAAACATAATATGAAGGTGAATACTGACCAACACACAAATAGAAATTTCTAAACTTTACGTTGCAATTACAGCACTATTTTAAGGAGTTGGGAAAAGGATCCACCAAATCATAAAAACATAAAATGTTCCTTTACAACACTGAAACTTCCCAAGAGGAAACAAAGATCTAACTAAGGAACTGATACGACAGTTCCTTATGCATGCAGACGTAGTCAGAAGAGAGACTAATTTAGCTTTAAGTCTCTAAAAATATTTGAGAACCAAGACTGTTGTTCTACTTTCAACATCTTGGGAATAAGACACATACAAATATATGTTTTGGGGGAAAAATGTGCAAAGCGAAAATTAACTTTTTTACATGTTACCAAATAACTTAAAAATAAATCTTTCAACCACCTCTACAAAGTCCTTTAAAGCTCTGAAGGCTTAGTATGTATGGCACTGCACAGCTCTTTTAAGATAGCTAAATTTAGGCCAGGAAGATGGCTCAGTGGGTAAAAGGTCCAGCATGTGAAAAGTGTGAGGATGTAAGGTCAAATCCTAATAGCACATACAAAGCTGGACTTGGCTGTACATGTGTACACCCAGCATTTTGGGGTGGAGACACATGGATCCTAGAAGCAGGCTGACCAGCCAGCTTAGCTGAAAACAAAAGGTTTCTGGTCCAGTAAGGCAGCCTGTCTGAAAGAACTATGCTGAATGTGGCAGATGAAAACACCTCATGTTCTGCGATAGCCTCCACGTGGGTATGAGCACCCAACAGTTGTGTACATGCAAAACACACACACACACACACACACACACAGATGCACACACACATATCGCATGCAGAGACAGAGTGCATGCCAAATTGTTAATATATAGCATATATAAAGTGGTAAAGTTATTGTGAAAATCAGATTGTATTTTCAGCTAGTACAAATCTGCTGAATGCAAAGGCTATCCATTCATTTTGCAATCTATTGCTTAACCAACACCTACTAGCTAAAAGAATGATCAAAATGAAGCATGTGAAAACACATTCCTATTATGGGAAGCTTTCATGTGCTGCTAATGTAACATGAAACAAAGGAAATAGGAGTAACCTTCAAATTTTATGTCTAAATGTAGAACATACCTCAATTTGCATCTTCAGATGTGTCTTGAAGTTTGACAACAAAGTAAGAAATATGGAAAGAGAAAGCTCAAAAACCTCTGGAACAGATGAGACTCCGTTTTTTGAGAGTGCAACACACAGATACTGCTTGATAGCATTAATAAACATCTCATTTGTCCTGAAAACAGGTCCTGCATTCTGCAGAATGGACAGAAGCAACTGCAATGAAAGAATCTTGGACCGTAACTCATGAGACCTGAGAGGTGAAACACAAAGCACAGTATGTAGACAAAGTCATGATTGTGGTAATAACGGACTGACCCACAGCCACTTCTGTACACACATCTGTACAAATTCAGAAACTTAGCCAAGACTACCAAGTGCTTCTTTGCAGCCACATCATTTCAGGATTTCTTTTAAATTTTCTCTTTCTCTTTCTTTTTTTGAGATTATAATTACCTAATTTCTCACTCCAAACCTTTCCATATGCTCCTCCTTGCCCTCTTTAAGATTCACGGCCTCAAGCACCAATCTCTGACACTATTAATGATACCTGTTATGCTTGTACATAGGCGCCTAGCATGGCTGTTCTCTGAGAGACTACACTTAGAAGCTAACTCAAATGGATGCAGAGACCCATAGCCAAACATTGGATGGAGCTTGGGAACTCCTTTGGAAGAGTTTGGGAAGGACTGAGGACACTGAAGGAGATAGAACTCACAGGAAGACTAATGAAGTCAATAACCTGAATCCTTCAGACTCTGAGAGACTGACCAATCAACCAAAGAGCATATATAGGCTGGACTAAGCCCCCTCCTGCACATATGTACCGGATGTGCAGCGGACGCTGTCTCTAAAGCGGTTGCCTGTCTGTAGAAAATGTTCCCCTATAGCCAGGCTGCTTTGTTTGGCTTCAGTGTGAAAGGATGTACCTAGCTCTGTAGAGACTTCATGTGCCAGGGTAGAAAAATTATCAGGGTGGGAGGGTGTGGAGGGGGGGTGTGGGTGTCTCCACCTTCTCAGAGGGAAGGATTGTGGAAAGGGGGACAGTATGAGGAAGAAAAGAAGTGATCAGGATATAAAGTGAATAAAAAAAAATTCATTGCCTCTAATTTTTATGTTGCTATATACATATATGCATATCCATGTGCTTCTTACAAGGGTAAAAATTACAAGTATTTTAAACACTTCCCCCTAGAAAAGATAACAATAATTTGCAGATATATGCAGATATATGTTCCTTTCTTTCAAAACTATACTTATTACAGATCACATGACGTGAGTGAAGATATCTGCTTGCTTAGTATGTAATGCTTCTAATATAATGTTTCCTAGTTATATTAGTCATATTCAGAATTCCTAAACACCAATAAAAATGTGTACATTCCACTAGATTATAAAATTATTTTAAGCATACTATCCCAATAGGTATTTGAAATTCTTGTTACTTTTCTGAAATCAACAGAGACCTTTAGAACCAATGTTATTCTCTGGAAGCATTATTATTTAAAAGGCAGAGCACAAACTGCTGCAGGAATTACTTTTTAAAAACTTATTCTAAATACCGTATTCAGCCACATTTGCATAGGATATCACACTTTATTACTCTTGATTTCCACCTTGAAATCTTTACAGTTGTGTCAAGTAATTCACAGATCTCAGCCAATCTCACAAGAACACTGTTACATCAACAGTATCACAAAAATTACTACCTTCTTTGAAATAAAGCTGGAGAAACAGTATCAGAATCTCTTATTAAAGTGTTGTTTGTAAAATAGCTATTACTCTGAATGTGCTACAAAAGTATTAGTACTCAAAAATGCTGTTTTAAATTACAGTGAGAGGTAAGACTGGTAGTAACCACTAGAAGTCCTCATGTTGGGTGTTCTGAGGCCTACATACAACTACTGCTTCCAAGTTACCTCACATTGTTCTTTTCTGCTCAATTCCTACAGTAATTAGATCCCGCAGAGTGCCACTTGCTAATATATGAATCTTGTTATAAATATACTTTAACTTTCTGTTCTTAGCATTGAATAAAATGCCTTTTAGACAGTATTTGCTCAAAAGATCCACTTGTTCTTGTTTTCAAGTATTTATTAAGTACCTGTTATGTAAAAACATTAAAAAAAAGAAGTAAGGATCAAATGTCCTATTTGATAATTAAACATTTTCTAAAACATGTTTCTCACTATACAGTCTAGGGTGTCTTTGAACATATAGCAATCCTCCTGCCTCAGCCTCCAAGAGATGGGATGGCAAGAGTATACCACCATTCTTAGCTAAATTATACTTCTAGTAAGCAACCAAGATGGAAACTTCATGTCTGCAATTTTTTATGAGGTAGTTTCAAATTACAGTAGAGGCTGGAAACTCTCCATAGGTCATTGCTTAGCACAGCAGGAAAATAAATAGAAGTAAAGACAAAACTGGGTAACTATAAATATTCCAGATTTTATCAAAGTCCTGTTTTGACTTGTGAAAACTAAACATTTAGGAATAAATCACAGCACAAATGACCGTCAGCAATAACCCAATTCCTTTCTGTAAGTATGTGTACATGTGAAGACCAAAGGACTGCTTGGATACCATTTCTCTGGCACCATCCATATAATTTTTAGGTACTGTCTTTAACTGGACTGGAACTTCCCAAGTAGACTAGGTTGGTTGGCCAGTGAGCCCTAGGGATGTGTCTGGTCCTGTAATCCCCAAACTTGGCTGATAAGTGCATGCCACCATGTCTGGCTTAAAAAAAAAAAAAAAATACTATGTCTAATTTTCTGAGGAACCGCCAGACTGATTTCCAGAGTGGTTGTACAAGCTTGCAATCCCGGGGCCTAGCAAACACAGAAGTGGATGCTCACAGTCAGCTATTGGATGGATCACAGGGCCCCCAATGGAGGAGCTAGAGAAAGTATCCAAGGAGCTAAAGAGATCTGCAACCCTGTAGGTGCAACAACATTATGAACTAACCAGTACCCCGGAGCTCTTGACTCTAGCTGTATATGTATCAAAAGATGGCCTAGTCGGCCATCACTGTAAAGAGAGTCTCATTGGACTTGCAAACTTTATATGCCCCAGTACAGGGGAATGCCAGGGCCAAAAAATGGGAATGGGTGGGTAGGGAAGTAGGGGGGAGGGTATGGGGGACTTTTGGGATAGCATTGGAAATGTAATTGAGGAAAATAGGTAATAAAAAAAATATTAAAAAACAAAAACAAAAACAAAACAGGATCAAACCTCTCCTCATGCTGGCAAGGTAAGGCCAGCTTTGTACCCACTCAGACTTCTCCCCAGATCTATTACTTCAGGGTTTTTTTTTTTTTTAAAGATGTATTTATTTTTATTTGTATGTGTATGTCTGTATAGTTTGTGTATCACATGCATGCAGATACCCTCAGAAGCCAGAAGAGGGCACTAGAGCTCCTAAACCTAGAGTTACATTAGGCTGTGAGCTGCCTGATGTGCGTCCTGGGGACCTAACCTGGATCTTCTGTAACCCACTAACTCCAAATTGTTAAAGTTGTTTCTTCTTATAGTAATCTTCATCAATTCAGAATGAAATGCCAAAATTATCAAATTTTTAATGAGAAAGTTTTTTTTTTCATATCAAGGAACTATATTAAAATACATTCTTCTTCAGTATATAATTAATAACCTTAATTTTACTTCCATCAAGTTCCTATTTTCAAAATACTGAAGAAGCAATAATTTATTTTTCTGGCTCTTGAGATTTGGGTCTAAAAACATTTTAAAATTTTAATTTAAAACTGAAACATGCTTCTCCCTAAAGTAGAACAATGTGACAAAATAAAATTATAGAAAATATGTGTTTTGCAGAAGCTTACACAATTTTTAAAGTCTTTTTTTCCATATGTGTGTGTGATGTTTGTATATGCACACATTCCTGTATGAGTGTGGTCAAGCTACATTTGTGTAGCCATGCCTGGATGCATGAGGTCAGAGGCCTTGGGTGCTGGTTTTCACCTCCCACCTTATTTGTAACAGGGTCTCGCTCTACCATTTGCTGCTGTGTGCATGCATACTAGGCAAATTTCTGAGGATTTACAAGGGTTCTAGGATCTCCAGTTGTGATGGTTTGTATATCCTTGGAGCAGGGAGTGGCACCATCTGAAGGTGTGGCCTTGTTGGAATAGGTGTGACCTGGTTGGAATGGGTGTGTCACTGTGGGTGTGGGTATAAGATCCTCACCCTAGTTGCCTGGAAGTCAGTCTTCCACTAGCAGCCTTTGGATGAAGACATAGAACTCTCAGCTCCTCCTGTGCCATGCCTGCCTGGATACTGCCATGCTCCCACCTTGATGATAATGGACTGAACCTCTGAACCTGTAAGCCAGCCCCAATTAAATGTTGTTTTTTATAAGACTTGCCTTGGTCATGGTGTCTGTTCACAGCAGTAAAACCCTAACTAAGACAGAAGTTGGTACCAGGAGTGGGGTATTGCTGTGATAGGCCTGACCATGCTTTTATTTGAAAGAATGTGGATTTTGGGACTTTGGATTTGGAAAGCAGTGGAATGCTTTAAATGGGGCTTAATGGGTCATCCTAGTAGGAATATGGAAGACTTTGTTGCTGGGAGTAATTTGAACTGTGTTGACCTGGCCCAAGAGATTTCAAAGGAGAAGAATTTCAGAATGGCATAAAGACTGGTTTTGTGGTATTTTGGTGAAGAATGTGGCTACTTTTTGCCCCTGTCTGAAAAGTTTGCCTGAGGCTAAGGTGAAGAGACTTGGATTAATTGCATTGACAAAAGAAGTTTCAAAAAAGCCCAGCAGAGACTTTGTTCTCTGGTTAAGTCTTATGAAGAGAAGTTTGAACAAGCATAGCAAGCTTAGAAAGGAAAAATATAAAATATATGGTTTGAGTATTAAAGGAGTACCAGGAAGTGAAATGGAGCAAATTCTTGTGTTCTAGGAGATAACAGATTAAGGGAGTGGGACCTTGGGGCAAGATCCTACCCAGCTAAATTAGATCCAGGCATGGTGGTACACACCTTTAATCCCATGAGACAAGCATGCTGATCTCTACATTCAAGGTCAATCTACAGAGCAAGAACCAGGATAGCCAAGCTTAGGCAGTGAAGGATTTAGAAAACATAAAGCTAGTGATAATGTAATAATACAAGGGGGGTAATGTTCTAGTTCCTGTAAGCAGCAGAACTCAGCAGCTTCAGCCATGTGGCTCTGGCTCTAGAGTTAAGAATGGAAGGAACTACTAGGAAAATTGATGCTGGTTAGCTGGAGGTAAGGAATTAGCGGTGATTAAGAAGAGACCAGCATCGTTGAGGTGAAATCTTCTGGAAATTGTTTTCTGGGAGCACAAAGAAGCTGTGTTCCAGAGATACCCAAGGTTGTACCTCATGCTGCGGCTGGACTTGGTAATGTGTAAGAGTCACTCAGGTGGTACTGCTTGTGAAGGAATGAAGGGATCATGGAGAGAAGCTGAGGCTTAGCACTGTGAGAGGCCAGGGAAGGCCATTGGAGAAGGTGAAGCCTCAGCTGTAGTTGATGGCCCAGGACTGAAGGGGTCATGCAAAGGATTTGAGGCTTGGCACCCTGAAGAGAGCCTATGAGAGGCTATTGGTGAAGCCTAGTTGGAGTGGAATACCCCAGTGTATTAGAGATGTCAGTGCCATGGAGTGATCACCAAGAACTGCAGCCATAGTGGAGTGGATCAACCTGAGCTTAGAGTGCTACAGAGGGCAGAGCTGGAAAAGTGATGCCAGCCCTTAGGAAGAGTCCAAA
The DNA here is from genome assembly GCF_978045245.1 of Mus caroli. Classification (NCBI taxonomy): domain Eukaryota; kingdom Metazoa; phylum Chordata; class Mammalia; order Rodentia; family Muridae; genus Mus; species Mus caroli. Next base: position 7,155,804 of record NW_028227256.1, read on the forward strand.
AGATCAAGTGGAATCCCAGACACTGAAACAAGAAGCTGTAACATTGAAATTGCCTTGGAGACTCAAAGATGTTAAAGATGCCAGAGCCATGGGACACATGCTGAGGAAAGCTGCTAACAGGGAGTGGAACCAGCCCAGGAGAAAGCAGTTTGTTGCAGTCAACAAAGATGAAAAAGGAGTGGAGATCTGAAGACCGCTTTGACATCAGCCATGGAGATGCAGAGTTTGGAGTTTGCCCAGCTGGTTTCCTGCCTTGCTTTGGAGATTACAGTTAATTAAGTTGGATGAATCTCAGAAGAGACCTTGAACTTTGGACTTCTAACATTGTTGTGACTGCTATAGACTATGAGGACTTTGAAAGTTGGACTAAATGCATTTTGCATTATGCTATGTTTAAGTGTGGCCCCCATAGACTCATGTTTTTGAACAAGTCTATGGGGACCAGGGAGTGGAATGTGATGGTTTGTATATCCTTGGAGCAGGGAGTGGCACCATCTGAAGGTGTGGCCTTGTTGGAATAGGTGTGACCTGGTTGGAATGGGTGTGTCACTGTGGGTGTGGGTATAAGATCCTCACCCTAGTTGCCTGGAAGTCAGTCTTCCACTAGCAGCCTTTGGATGAAGACATAGAACTCTCAGCTCCTCCTGTGCCATGCCTGCCTGGATACTGCCATGCTCCCACCTTGATGATAATGGACTGAACCTCTGAACCTGTAAGCCAGCCCCAATTAAATGTTGTTTTTTATAAGACTTGCCTTGGTCATGGTGTCTGTTCACAGCAGTAAAACCCTAACTAAGACACCAGTTTTTGTAGTAATCACCTCTAGACTTTAGTAGCATTTAAACACTCCAAAGAACTTTTTAAAATTATTTAAGTAGTGTGATAGTTTGTATATCCTTGGACCAGGGAGTGGCACCATCTGGAGGCGTGGCCTTGTTGGAATAGGTGTGACCTGGTTGGAATGGGTGTGTCACTGTGGGTGTGGGTATAAGATCCTCACCCTAGTTGCCTGAAAGTCAGTCTTCCACTAGCAGCCTTTAGATGAAGACATAGAGCTCTCAGTTCCTCCTGCGCCATGCCTGCCTGGATACTGCCATGCTCCCACCTTGATGATAATGGACTGAACCTCTGAACCTGTAAGCCAGCCCCAATTAAATGTTGTTTTTTATAAGACTTGCCTTGGTCATGGTATCTGTTCATAGCAGTAAAACCCTAACTAGTAGGAATGTTTAAATTTTCCTCTATTTTGATCTCATTTTCATTCCTTCTCTAAACACCCTTTTGCTAGAAATTCTCCTAAAACTGTCAATGTAATATATCCTACTACAACAATAAAGAACAGGTCATTCTTTTAACTCAAAGCCTTAAATGCAAGCAGAAATAAACTGCACTGGAATTATATTATCATCCACAAAATATGCACTTTCCTAATGTTGAACTTTGCTTTCAATTGCTGTGATAAAACAACTTGGAGAGTCAAAGGGTTTATTTCACTTACATTTCCATGCCAAAGTCCATCATAAAGGAAATCCAGAGCAGTTATTGAAGCAGAGGCCATGGAGGAGTGCTATTTACTGGCTTTTTCCTTATGGCTTGCTCAGCCTGCTTTCTTATAGAACCCAGGACCAAGAGTTTGCCCTACTCACAGGAGCCTGACCTTTCTCACACTTATCATCAAGAAAATGTGCCAGAGTCCTGTCCATAGCCAATTAAATAGAGACAATTCAACCAAGACCCCTTCTTCTAAGACAGTTCCAGCTTGTGACAAATTGAAAAAAAACAAACAAACCTATATTTGATGAGAATTAGATAACTTATATCAACGTTCTTTATATAAGTAGAGACAGAAACCATCTTAAGGCAATTCATCTGATTGTATAGTTCCAAAGTTACTCAGAATGTGGAAATATATTGAGTGACTTATTCACTCAATAACATATATTGATATCTACTGTGTACTCACTATTCTGTACTGCTGCGATCCTTTCTCAAATAGTGTAAAGTATATATTCTAAAAGTTTGGGAACCTATTATTTTTGGTATGTATCTTTTAAAACAAAAATTTTAAGATTTCACAGGACAAAAAGAACAAATGAAAATGCAAACACTATATTTACAGTACATTTTAAGCTAAAATATCTCTTAAACAAAATGGCTAATGACTTACTTTGGATCTGGTGGTCCATCTGACAGTGGTTTCATTGACAGCTTACACAATGACCTGAACACTAGAAAGGCATCCTTTTGTAAAATGTGGGAAAACTTAGCACCAGGTGAAGGTCCTGAAGAATTTCCAGATTCCTAAAGAAGTTAATATACCATGGAAAATAAAGACATATCCTATCATAAATCATTCAGCCTTCTGGCATAGTTTTCAGAGAACTCTGATATGGGATTCTCCCACCTGGTACAAGAAGAAGCTGAAGTATCTGACACAATGACCTTCATATGCTATTCTCATACCCGACACTAAATAAACACCTTTAAAAGACATTCTTTAAAATATCCCTTATTTGACATCAAGTATACTCCTAAAATTTATCCAGCTCACACAAAAGTATGAATAAAAATATGATTTAAAAACGATCAACTCTGGTAGACAGTGTAGTAATCTTTAAAGTCTTTTACTGGCTTAGGTCAACCTAACCAAGAAAATCTCTATAATCCTCCATCTGCAAACATAAGGACCAGAAACACATAAAGCAGAGAAGCAATGTGAGCCAGGCCTGCCACTCCTGTCCACACTGACTTCTGTGAACCTCTCATCAGAGACTCCATTAAAATGCCCCACATTCCCATGTTTTCCCTATGATAGTGTAATTTCTCCATAACTTGTGAAAAATGATGTTTCTGTTATATGTAACTTCAGTGGGGAATGAGCAGTTGTGAACACAGACACAATTACAGTTGGAACGTAGCCATTAAAACATCTTAAAAGAACTAACTGCTCTGAGTTATAGTTATAAGAAAGAAATCTACTCAAAACTCCATTCTCACATCAACTGGGAAGATCTGCTCAAGTTACTGGCAGACCATCCATTTCCTCCTCTCCACCTCACCCATACATACCTGAGTGTCATTGGAGGAGACAGATAACCTGTCGTCAGGTAACGATGGTGTATATGCAACAGAAATGGGTGTTCCTGGGATTCCATTTGCTTGGATGTTTTCACTGTCACTACCATCTTCTACAGTTCCAGTGTTGCCATCTGTACTTGCACTGATAGCCATCCCTTCTCCCATGTCTAAAATGGCAAGAAAAGACACTCAAGTGTATCTGATTAAACCACAGTGTGTTTAAAAACAAACAAATGAACAAAACCCAGAGTATCTAAAATGAAACAGTGACCAAAAAGCAAAGTAAAATATATATTGGCACACCTTTTAAATGTAATGTACTTATTACAGTGCAAATATCTACTTAGTATGCTTCCCAACATGGTCTATAAGTTGCAGTAGCAATAAACACACTTAACTGATCAAAGGTTATTCTAGAAGTACATATGCAGAGGCCTACTTTTAAATATATATTAACTCACTAAACTGGGCTCTGATGAATTCTACAACACTGAGATGTTTCGCTGAACTTCAGCTATTATCCATTTCTTCTCAAATAGTCAATTCTTTTTCATAAAGGTTAGAGGACTTGTAACTAAAATCAAGTACAGATAAGTTTAACATATGTAAAATGTACTGAGATTGGGTCCTGGATTTAAAACAAAAGGAACATGAGAGGCACATATTTGGGACATGTGGGAACATTCTTAACTATATTAGATATTTTTGAAAAGATGGCAATTTTCCTAGGTGTGAAATTAAAATTGAGGTTACATATGATAACGTCCTTATTTACAGAATATATATATATATGTGTATGTGTGTATGTATGTGTGTTTATATATATATATATATATATATATATATATATATATATAGGCATTATACAGGGGTACAATGATTTAATGTACACAACAAATTTTCTACTGGTTCAAAGGACCTATATATGCACGCTATGTGTGAAGACATAAAGTAAAAGTAGAAAAAGTATTAGTGAATCTGGATAAAGGTGCTCAAAACACTGCTCTCTGAAATTTTCTCTACATTTGAGACTTTCCTAAGTACAATGTTACAGAATGAGGGAACTTCTACTTCCTAGTCTATACTTGCATTAGGTACTAGCAAAGCTTGTTTGGCAAGACATCGGGCAGTTTTATAAATCACAGTCTCCACGGTAACTATGCACGGCTGTGTTACAATCCTTTATCTATAAGAACAGGTGGGGTGCAGATGTCGCCCAGCAACTAGAACACTGGCCTAAGATGCTCCAGAGCCTAATTCTTACCCCAACACTCTCCAAACACGCAAGAATGGCACATAAGCTTATAATATGACAATCCCTGACTTTAATGCACTATTTTAAAAGGACATGTGGAAACAGAACACTCTTATTTTCTCTTTAACTAAATGTTTTATAATTTTAATTAATATTCCCAATACTGTAGTATCTTTCTTTAATTTCTACTGGATAACTAGGGGACTTAATAGACTGACACCTACAACAACTTAGATCTCATATGATCATGTGTTCAGGGTTTAAGACCCAGCTGGGGATGTTCCTTTGGAAGCCACTTTCCTTTGTAGGAAGTAGGTCATTAGGGATATGACTGTAAAGGCTGTCATGTCCACTTCCAAGCCCTTGCTTTCTGTCCCTTATGAGGTGAGCTGCTCTTCCCACCACATATTCCCTAGCATGGTGTTTTATCTCACCACAGCCCAGAAGCAACAGAGCCAAATAAACATACCTTGGAATTGGGAGTCAAAATAATTATTTCTCCCAGATATTGGCATGTGACAAATGGACTAAGAACATGAATATTAAGAAATGACAGCGGGTGTGGTGATGCGCGCCTTTAATCCCAGCACTCGGGAGGCAGAGGCAGGTGGATTTCTGAGTTCAAGGCCACCCTGGTCTACAGAGTGAGTTCCAGGACAGCCAGGGCTATACAGAGAAACCCTGTCTCGAAAACAAACAAACAAAAAAAAGAAATGACAGTTGCTGTATGGTTGCACTATCAATGTAAGTCAAAAGTTTTGGCAGAGCTGGGCAGTGGTGGCGCACGCCTTTAATCCCAGCACTTGGGAGGCAGAGGCAGGTGGATTTCTGAGTTCGAGGCCAGCCTGGCCTACAAAGTGAGTGCCAGGATAGCCAGGGCTACACAGAAAAACCCTGTCTTGAAAAACCAACCAACTAAACAAACAAACACAAAAAAAGTTCTGGCGGCAAATTTTTAGGAAGAACTTGGGTAACTTTGGGAAGTGTGTTAAAGAAAGCCTAGAATAGTAGCTCTGAACCATCCTAACGCTGCAACCCTTTAATACAGTTTCCTATGTTGTGGTGAGCCCCAACTATAAAAATATTTTGTTGATACTTCATAACTATAATTTTGCTACTTCTTTGCATTCTAATGTAAATATCTCTATATGCAAGCTATCTGATATGTAACACCCAAGGGGTCATGACCTAGAAGCTGAAAACCAATGGTGGAGAATTTTGTAAGCAGACTGAATGGCTAATTTTGGTGGTACCTCAGAAAACCAGAATACTGATAAAGAAGTAACCAGTGAAGACTGGACTTATGTGTTATCAGGAGGGTATTAGAAATTGCTCTCAAAGCATCTTTATCCAGTTCCACTAACACGTTTGCTACCTTCGATGTCTTTACACATAGCATGCATATACAGGTCTTTTGAACCACTAGAAAATTGGTTGTGTACATTATGACACTATGGCAAAAACAAAACAAAACAAAACAAACAAAACAACAACAACAAAACACCATCTCTACATCTTATCTGTGTCCTGCAACTCTGTAGGATGTAGAATTTACAGGGACAGACTAACTTAGTAGAGATAACTTCATGGCTGCCCAGCAATCAAGTGGTAACATAGTGACGACTGGCTGTTTTTAATCAGGTTGCAATGAGAATTGGGAGGGAAAATCAAAATAAGGATCAGTGTTTGAAAACTTGCAGTTTGGCCAGAAAATAAGCATGCGCAAAGCCACAGAGGCAGTGGCTTGCTTTGATTCTGGGGTGCGTTACCACATGCCCTGGATCTCTAATGTGCAGACGCAGGGTTTACTCTGCCTCCGATGTGTTGCAGCATTTCTTTGCTCCCAGTCCTCCCTACGGAATGTGAACGTTATATAGCTTGCTGTTCCATCTTAAGTGACTCAGGGTTATAAATTTGCTTTGGTGAAGACTTTTAAACCATGTAACCGTTAGTCCTTTGGGAACTCATGGAATTAGACTAACTGCATTTTATATGAGATGCTCATGAACCTTTTAGGGTAAAGAGCAGAATGTTAGTCTATCATGGCACTATTTTTTTGGAGGTGTCATTAGTCGGTGGGGACTGGTTGGAGTAAGTAGTCCCTGGGAGATGGGCCTTCACTCCCTCTTCTTTGCTTCCCTCCCTTCCTGGAGAAAAGGTGCTTTGGTCCAGCACATGCTTCCTGCCATGACTTTCTGCCTTACTACAGCCCAGGAGCCCTAGAACTGACTGATCCTGAACTCAAATCTCTTAAAATGTGAACCAAAATATATCTTTTCTCCCCTCAAGTTACTTCCTCAAATACCCATCACAGTGACATGAGCTTACAAACAATGCACCAGTAGCACCTGCTCTCTGTTTAGGAAAAGTGCTAATTTGCATTGTGTTTATACATATGACTACACAGATTCCGTCAAATTCAGTGTGCCAAAAGTATTAGTGCTTTTCTCCAAGTACCTTGTATACTATCATTGAATTCTAAACATCTAGTGTATTGAGCTTTATAACTGGGATGCTACCAATGAAGAAAAGAGGTAACATCTTAGAAAAGCATATTTAAGTGTTGTCCTTTAGCTAATTTTTGGTATCTTAAATTTTAGTAGTGTTTCCATCCAGAGCTGATCAATATGGCTCACTGAGTCCAGACATTTGTATAAACAGTTTGCACCATAGTGAACCAACTTTTCTTGTGGGAGCCTGGAATTTTAGTGCATGTTAGGCAGAAAGTACAATGTGTCAGCAATTAAAATTTTAGTTCTCATGCCTCAAATACATGTTAAACATTTTGCTAATATTTAATAATTTGATACTGGAGGAACTAAGAATATCCTAGTTCCTGAAAGTAGAGAGCTGATTTCCTCTAGAGTTTACCTCCCATCTCTCATCTGTCTCTTCCTTTAATAGTATTACTCTGTACCTTTGGCTGTAATAAAACTTCTCAATGAGGACAACTCTTATGTTGAGTCTTGTGAGTCTTCTCAGTGAATCAACACACTGTGGAGTAGCCCTGGAACTGTGTGTGATACTTATTTTCTCTTCTTTAGCTACTTAAATGGCTAGAAAGTCTGTTACGTTAAAGTTCCTGCTTTCTTTCACTTTGTAGTCTTATTATAATCAGACCAGTCTACTGTGCTAGTGTCTTACAGGGCTTCCGTCTTTCAGACTTAGTTTAGATCTTCTCATCAAAATTCTCAGTTCTAAAATCTCCAAAACTGATTCTGTTGACTTTGAATAAAATCCAAAATTCTGACTTTGGAACTTATTAAATTTTAGAACTGTTAAATTTTGGAACTTATTAAATTTTGGAACTGTTAAACTTTGGAACTGTTAAATTGCTTCTAGAATTTTTTTCTATTATCTGACATCTCATGTATTATACCAACTCACCACTCTTAAATCTAATCATCTCTTTATGTTACGCAGACACTCAATGCTGCCTCTGTTACCAGACCCATTGCTGTGACTCATATAGCATACATCTGAATAGCCCTTCTTGTAGTTAGCAATAGCTTCAGAGAGTAAGTGAAGTCCAGATATGTGAAAGAACAGCAACTTGAAAAGTGGCAAAGCACTTTAAGTAAAAAATGTAAAAGCTTTACATGGAGAACAAGTCCTAGGCTGAAGTTACTCCAGCAACTGTGGAGAAAGCTGTGTTTACTGGCTTGCTGATATACACAGACACAGATGCGCTGACCACAGGGCATGAGAAGGCACTGCACCTGTGCACCTCTACAAAGGAAAAGGGTAGATACAGGGTCCGATGCTATCTGGTGGCTAAAAGCATCTCACTAGAGATCTTAGAAAGCAGCCTGAACGGGCCGGGGAGGGGCAGACATACACAAACATACAAACACTAATTTCAGAATTTACAATTTTACTCCTTTGGTTCCATATTATAGTATTTCCATGGTCAGATGAAATCCTGTAAAACAGAATAAACTAATTTCAAATGAAGTACACTACCTCCAACAATGATGTTCACCATTTCTTCTACAATGCTCTGGACAATATCAAGTGGCTTTTCTTCACAGTCTCCATCATACAAGATGTCATTTTTAGATAATGCTTTGAAAGACAAAAATTTGAGACAACATTATTTTAACTTTTTAAAGAAACCTCTACTAGACATGTATAATGAAACACTTTTTAAAGAAAATCAAATGGGTGTAAATATTTTGGGACACTACCTTGCTAAATTTTCAGAATTTGTGACCAGTCAATACTTAAGTATTTTTGAAATTCAAACTCACTTTAACAGGGTTCAATCTGATCAGCTATTAACTGTTCAACTTAATGAGATTCCAAAGATTAGTCCTACAAGAATCAAACTTCTAATGGTATTCTAAATCAAGCACTTTTAATGTCTTGTGCACATTGACATGTACCTAGTACATATAAGTCTGTACTAAACCTTATCCAACATCAAACTAAAGTAACTAAATCTTATTTGATATAATTATTAATATTGCATTTTACTACAGAAGATACCTAAGGAGACAGACATTGAGCCACTTGGGACAACATTAGTGTTTTGCTCACTCTTTCTTCACATAAGAATTTACATTTCCAATGTAAAACTGAATTCATGCTTTTTTTATTAAAAAAGTAAAGAGAGACATGTTGCAGGACTTCTGAGCAGCTAAAGAAAACAATGGAATCTGAAAGCTTGTGTAAATGGCTACAAAGAGGATGCTCAAAGTGTCTCAAGGTGGTTCAATTAGCACTTTAGGATGCTCCAGGAACCTGGCAAACACCCCCTATGCCAAATGGCTGCCAACTTTGTATCTTCTGGCTACAGTAATGTCTCCACTGCTCCCCAAGCAGACTATTATAAAGGATTATGACTTAACAATGCTGTTTTTCCAAAGTCTGTCCTCTCTATAATTGTGCTGTTTTTAATCTACTACCTGCCATGTTCTACAAAATAGCTAGTGTCACATTGGGAAAGATGTTAAGTAAGTGTGCTCAATCAGTAAACTTACCAGAAAAAAATAGCCTTTATATTCCTCTGTGGGGAAAAAAACTCAAGTGTGGGTATTTTTCTACCATTTCTAAGCTTTTATTTTTGTGCTATAGTTGGCTAAAACACCTTGAGTCTGAAAACATTTCTTTTAAAAAAAAGATTTATTTATCTATTTTATGTGTATGAGTACACTGTAGTTGTCTTCAGTGCATTGGATCCTACTACCCATTACAGATGGTTGTGAGCTGGCATGTGGTTGCTGGGAATTGAACTAATGACCTCTAGAAAAGCAATCAATGCTCTTAACTGCTGAGCCATCTCTCCAACTCCAAAAACTATTTCAATGTGAGTTAATATACAGAACCACTATCTAAAAGTATCTACAAAATAGTAAATAAATATTCATGTTAATTGACAGAAATGTGTAAGTGATTAATATATATGTATGTATATATATATATATATATATATATAAAATACACAAGAACTGCCTAGAGAAGTTAGCAATAGCTATAATAATATAATACTCTGTTAAAATAACAAATAATGTGCAACTTTACACAACTAATCAAGTTGTGTTTTAAAATATGCGCTCTGAACTCAAGATTTATTTATACCAGATGTTAAAACAATGCCTTCATGGTCAAAATAATCACTTCCTTACTGAAAATCCTGCATTCTATAAGACATCTACAGTGGTGTCTTTACACATAATACATGTTTCTCTGTTACACACAGCCCATGTTATTTCTGTTGGAAATATTTTCCCTATTTTCTAGCTAATCATTTTTATCAATTTCAACAAAAACAACATTGCCTTCTCTATATATACGCATTTTCCTAATTTTCCTCAACCTAACTACCTAAGCATGCCACCTCTAGGAAACCATACATTATACCTTCATCAGATCCTTTAGGTAGGCTAAAAGCAGTAAACACATTAAAAGCAATCGCTGTATCTATCATCTTAACCCAAAATTCTAGCATTCAGAACATAAAACACAGAATGCTCAACATATGTTTGCTGAATGTAATGAACAAATAAAATCCCAAAGATCAAAGATCTGTCAAAGATCAGCCCTTTAAATCAACTTAAACATGTAGTGAAAAGTAGGATCAATTTTGTCAAAAGCAATTTAGACAAAACACATGGATTCCGTTGGTGAATTTACCTAGTGTGAATATCTGGTTTGCCTAAGGTAGCTTTTTCAAATAAAGCAAAAAGAAGATTGGAAAAATGGCTCAGTTAGTAAACTGCTTGTCATGGAAGAATGAGGACCTGAGTTTGATACTCAGAATTCATATAAAATAAAGCCGGGCGTGGTGGCTCACGCCTTTAATCCCAGCACTCGGGAGGCAGAGGCAGGCGGATTTCTTAGTTCAAGGCCAGCTTGGTCTACAAAGTGAGTTCCAGGACAGCCAGGGCTATACCGAGAAGCCCTGTCTCGAAAAACCAAAAATAAATAAATAAAATAAAATAAAATATAAAATAAAATATAAGCTCAGGTCAGCACTAGGGAGGCATAGGCAGAGGGGCAGCACTAGGGAGGCATAGGCAGAGGGGCAGCACTAGGGAGGCATAGGCAGAGGGGCAGAGGGGCAGAGAGGCAGAGGCAGGAAGATCTCTGTGAGTTCAAGGTTGGTCTATACAACACATTCCAGAACAGCCAAAGCTCCATAGCAAAACACCACTTCAAAGCAGAACTACCAGGTGGGTATCAACGGCAGATGCTATGCTCAGCCTTACCCGAAAGGGCCTTTTTTACAAGAATACATAACGATACTAGGTGCTAAGAATAAACAGAGACTAAATGCTGAGCTATAAAGAAGACATTTATACCATCGTCTACAGAGACCAAGAAAACTGCAGCTGAGGGAACCAAAGAGCTACAGGATGCCATCTTTCTTCTAGGCATGATACAACCATTCCAATCATGGACTCAAAGCAACTGTACTTGCTTACACACAACCTGCATAAGAACGGGTCTGTTAATGGCCAACCATATGGGAGAGGTACTCAAGAGATTTCCTTCCCCCAGTTCTGACTGAACTAGTGATCAGGGATAGACTCTAGAAACTGGAGACTCACTCCCCACTATCTACTGCCATCAGGGCTCTCTGATAAGCCCACTACACTCCAACAGATTATCATATACTCAGTCACACTGATGACCCTGGTTAAACACACTTGGTCACAAAACAAACAAAAACATGCATATGAAAAAGGAACTTGTATGGAGAAGAGGGGTGAGAGGTTAGAGTAATCGAATGCATTGTACACATGTAAACTGGACATGGTAGTATGTTCTTATAACATCCGTTCTGGGGAGGCAATGTCAGGCAGATCCTTGGGGGCTGCTGGCTAGCCATCCCAGCCTCACTGGCAAGTCTCTAAGCCAGTCAGAGTCCCTGTTTAAAAATAAAATGGGTTTTATCCAAGGGATGATGCTTGAAGTTGGTTGATTTTTTTGGCCTCTACTCATGTATGTACACGCATACACCTATTTATACTGCTATTGAGTTCTAAGTAAACATGATTTTAAAGAATGTCAACAGCTGAGGTCTTTCCTCAAATGAAAAAAAAAAAAAAAAGAACAAAACAAATTTTAGATGAAGTCTAACTAAGCTCTATCTATCCACAACAGAGAGCAACACAATTTTTATCATTTTTCAAGTCAGGCTACGTAACAAGAAAAGGAAACAACTCAAAATTCCTGGCAGGCTTAAAGAAAAAAGAGAAAATTATTTCATGTGTTTATACATAAAAATCTATATAAAACTTTATGACAGTGTAAACGTTTTTGGACTCGGGAGTTGGCCCAGTGGATAAAGCACTTGCTGCACAGCATGGAGAGCTGAGCTTAAATCCCTAGAGCCCACAAAATGTCACTTGTCTGTAATCTCTAACAGACCGGAGTGGAGACAGGAAACTCCCTGAGAGTTCCAAAGCTAGCTAGTCTGTCTTAAGCAATGTGGAAAGGCAAAGACTGGCATCTAAAATCTGTCTTCTGAACACACACTGTGGCACATTTGCACACACACACACACACACACACACACACACAGATTTTTAAGAAGAAAAATATTGAGAGAGAACATCTTAATCTTGCTGACTACTGTAGCTATATTTTAAATTATTTTTTTCTGTTACTTGATTAATTAAAATTGTTTTTATATTTAATTTTGTTACTTTTTTTTTTCTAAAAATAGGTACTTGCTGTATAGCCCAGGCCAACCTCAAAGTCATGGTCTTTCAGCCTCTGCCTCCCAAGTACTGGGATAACAGACACAGTACTTCGTAAACCAATAATGATGTTAAAATTTCAACCATAGTCTAAAAGCCCTTACTGAGTGGGTCCTTTGTTTGCTCTAAAACTGATATGAAAAAGAAAACTGAAGAACCTATATAATTTTGTAACATGTACTTATGATTCTCTTAAGAAAGGTGTGCCTCTTCCCAAGGAAGTCTATACATCACACTATTTGTGAGATGCTAATGAAGGCGCAGCATCAGTAAGAGATATGGTGCAGGTTGACGTGAACTAGCTTTAACACTAATAGAAAAAATGACAGTTATCACAAACTATTTGGTAGCCATTAAATCGTTTTTCTACATTTCAGTGAAAACTCATCCCATCACGGCCCTTAAACGCAAACATCCCATGGCCCCATCTCAAGATTACTTTCAGCTGCAGTTGCCTGATCAGCTTCTGTCTGTTCATTTTCTGCACTGGAAATATCAGATCCATTTTCAGGCTCTGTATCATCTTGGAGACTTTTATCCATATCATGTGTTTGGGGCTCAAGATCCCCTTCATGCTCTTGGGTTATATGATCAACAGTCTGAGGTGGCAAATATCTAAGATGAGGTGACTCGGGCTCATGATGGCTTACTGGAGACTGTAACAAATGCTGCTGCTGCCGATGTCTCTCTCTTTCCATTTGTTTGGCTTCCTGTAACTGGAGAGAACAAAATGATTTTCAGTACTAGTAAAAGAAGTAGCTTCAAATTCACCTAACTATAAATCCTTTAATATGGTATCCTTTTTCCTTGGGCCTGGGAATTATAGGCCATCAGAACCAACATAAAACATACTAAAAGGAACAATGTTATACTCCTTAGATATCTGCAAATTGGTGCATAAGGGAGAAAGTCCTCAGTAATGTTTTTATTTGACTATATTCAGTGTTTAAACTATGCATGTGTCCTCATGAATGAATGCCACATGTGTGCTGGTGCCCATGAAGGCCAGAGAGGGTACTAGATTATAAGCTATAAGCCATCTGATTTGGATGCTAGGAACCAAACTGAGGTCCTCTGGAATAGCAGCAAATGCTTTTAGCTACTGAGCCATCTCTCTAGACCTTGTAGTTGATGTGTGATGTTATGAAAATGTACTATCTTAACAAAATGAAAACAATTTTAATGCTGCCAAGTAGTAACTGGATTGGTGCCAATAATATATTTACCTAAAATAAAAAAATCTACCAATAAGAACAAAGTACATCACACACATATTTATTCACATTCATTCTCATTCTTTCTCTGTCTCCCCCTCTCTTTCTCCTTTTTGTCTACACACAAGAAACATGTATGAGGGGGGTGGAGATTAGGAAATGATCAAATGGAAAACAAACTTTTTAGTTCATATGCTTTCATAACATGTTCTGACATTATCATACCAAATACTTTTTAATTTATACAGTATTATAATTATAATTACATAGCTAGCAAGTAAAATTGCCATGAGAGCTTACATCATTTTGTCCAGGCATCTAGTATGCATAAAAATAATTACATCTATCAATGTTTGGCTGTTACTTTAGAAGACCTGTCATTTTTGTGAATATAATATCATCTAATAAACTAGCTCACTTAAGATGCTAAACATTAAGCAGAATCCTAGTATTTCATTTGCAAAATCCCAGGATTTCATTTTTTTAGAATTTTATTGCTTCTCATACATCTCTTTCATTCTTCATGAGTCGATATGAAGGATTATCACAGGATAAATTTCCACAAAAATAAATATTGTACAGTATTAAATGATAAATCATAATCTCTAGTAATATTTCAAATTATATAATTATATTTATAAAGACAAAATTGATTAAATGATTCTAATGTCTAAAAAAGTATAAGAACATTATAGTTACCAGTCCCAAACTCTTATTTTACAAATAGACACTACTTGATGCATAATTAGAATGGAAACAAACGTTTGAGACCAGTCCATAGCTTGCTCGTATCAGCGGAATACTCAGTACAGCTGTGCCACCGATTCAATCAAGGAATCAGACTGCTCTCAGCTTTGATGAGAAGCTTCCTTCTGCAGCAGGCAGTGGTTAGAGACTCATAACTCACCAGGGAGCTGAGAATAAATGACTGTTGAATGCTTATCCCTAAATGAAACAGCTATGTCAACCTTTCCTGCCTCGAGGTCAAGGAAGCGGGAGTGGAAAGAATGTAAGAGTCAGAGAGGGTAGCAAAAAGTACCAGGAAATGCATCTTTTAGACACATGACGTGGCCATCCCTCTCAGGAATTCACAGCAGCAGTTATCTGCAAAACATGTACAACAGCAAAGCAGCCAGCATCCTAATGTGGATGGAGAAGCTCATAAGCTCTGCACCTAGCTGAGGAACTACTGGCAACTACTGGCTGCTAGGAAAGGGAGACTCTGTTTTCTTCAGGGAGGTGGCCACTGGTAGGCTGCCCATGCTCCAGAGGCTCTCCCCAGACCCACGTGACTGTGGATATCACTAATTAGACTCAGTAGGTTTTGTTTTGTTTGAAGGGGGCGGTAGAGAAGAACCAGGAAGTAGCAGTGTGAAATGGGAGGTTATTGATGTGTTGAGGGAATGGGGAGGAGTGATAATGTGGCTATGACTAAGATGCACTGTATACATGTATAACATTTAAAAACCAAATAGCAATAACAAAATAAAAGCCACATTTTATACTGTTTAGAGAAATAAGTTATACTTCTTTCAAAGGGGGAAAGTCTAAAATGAACGAACTCTGTGATGTTGAACTGGAAGTGGAAATGTCAGTATAAACACATGACTTTCAATATGTACAGATAAAAAGTCACATATGGGTGTAGGAGAGACTAGAATATAGCGTATTTTTTTAGCTATATTTGCTCAGAGAGCAAGAACTGTAACTAGAAGACAAGAAACACACTAGTTAACTTGGTGAATCCCAGACTTTGGTTTCTAAATAAATGTCCTTGCCCTGCTGAAGGGGGCAAGCTCCTTGTTGAAATGGTTGATTACAAAGCTGAAAAAGGAAAAGTTAAAAATTAATACAAGAATAAGTGACTGTATATTCAACATAGATGGGCCATCCTATCATACCTGTCGTGGGGCTCAGAGAACATCATGGCAATAGAGCAAAAAGAACCAAAGGATGGAAAGTAGTGCTGTGAAACACTGTCCTGGGGACATGACATGGCTGCTGTGCACATGAACTCAAAACAGCTGTAGCTACAAAAGACTAACCCAGTTAAAAATTTCAGAATGTAACAGGCAGGTACTTCTGAGGCATCACCCTAACATAAAAAGCAAGGTGTAGTGGCATGTGTCCGTAACTCTAGTGCCAGGAGTGTAAAGTCAAACAGAGCCTGAGGCTCACCCTAACTCAAAACAAACAAACAAACAAACAAACAAACAAGCAAGCAAACAGCCATTGTTAGAGGGAGATTCCAGTGTCAACAATGTCTGGCCTCCACACATACACATGTAGGGCAGCATGCCAGCATACACTACACATATATACACACAAAATTTCAAAACAGAAACAAAAGAAAAAAAAAAACAGGTCAAGGAAAAAGAAAAAAGAAAAAGAGAAGGTCAAGGGTGAAGGAGAAAGCCCCTCTCAAATATTTTTTGCAGTCTTTCCGCAAAATAAAAGATTCTAAATTATGAAGACTTGTGAAATAAAATGTAAACAAAAACAAATAAAAAAATCAAGTTAAAGTCTATAATTCTTAATTTCTTTCCAACCAACCTGAAGTAGGTTTAAGGATAAGAAACATAACAGTCCTTTACTGTATGAAAGAAATAAAATATGCTAAATACTTCATTGATATAAAAATGCACTTTTGTTTTAAGGTTAAATTTTTTATGTGAACAGGTCAAATAAGGTAGTTTATACCTACTTTACACTTTATTAAAGTAAGTTTGGCTAAAATATTAATTCACAAACACTTCCATGATGTAGTCAAGCATATACACTGTTTGGTGAGATTAAAAGCACATCTTGTTTAAAGTCAAGCAAGTCAGTAAAGCTAAAAACCACAAGACAGGGATCCTCAGGTCTGATTTCTCCATAACCACTCTGAGCTCTTTTCTACATCTGAGGCCTGTGCTGTTCTCTCACTCTTTCAACACTTACTGCTTGGTTTTCCATGCGTGCAAAGATAACATTTAGCATTTGAGTAAGAGTAGCTTTGGCTGTTGTCTGATTGATGAGATTTTTGCTGGCTAAATAGATATTGTAGCATGTTCTCACAGCTTGCAGTACAGTTCCTTCATGAATTTCTATGTGTTGTGATGTTACTGCAGTAAGTAAAGCCTGTAAGGAAAGAACACAAAAGCAATTTTCTGCATCTAGACTTTAAGCACAAAAATACATATTTTCATTTTAAAATTAAAACTTTAAAAGACAATGACACTTTAGGTAGTAATGTGTACAGATTTCTATCTACTATGAACATATTACCAATTATTGAAATATCTGAGGCCTTCACTACTACGGAAGCAGCTCTCCTGTATGCAGAACATCCTTTAGCTAAGTTTCATGAGAAGTAGTACTGGTGTTTATTAAAATGCAGAGTGTTTACACTCTGTCACAACTGAGTGTAGACAGGTATGTTTCAGACAATACCATATCAACATATAAATACTATAAATAGATATATATATACTACCACTACCATAGTTGTAACATTAACAACTAGAACACAACTTGTTTTTCTCTAAACAAATTTAACCATCCAGATTCATTACAACACAAACTTGGGTTTTATTTGTTTACTTTGTTTGAGCAGGTTCACTAGATGGATGGGCACAAGAGAGTAGTGAAAGACAGTACACTTGGTGATTGATACAAGGCCTGAGAAAGACAACATAGGATCTAACAATACAGTAAACGTTGGTAAGGTCACAACTTTATGAATCATCTTCAAACTTAAAAGATGAAAGATGTATAAAAAGCAGGTAGGTTCAGAAAAACTCCTCAAGACCCAAAGAATTCAATCCTAACTGGATGGCCAAGAGAAGAGATAGAGAAACACAGTTTTCTTCTAATGGCATAAAACAACAAATCTCATGTGGGTTCTACACATTATCCCAAGTGCCTGTCACACCCAAAATGCACAGAAAACAGCTCTTCCTAATATTTTCAGGTTGAGAAGCTTCTGGATTTAAAAGTATAATAAATAATACACCTTATATAATTAATTACCTTTATTATCTGCAACTGAACTCCTTCATCTGTTTGAGGACCTTGGAAGCAGCCACATATTGTTTCAATAATTCTATCAATTAATTTTTTGCCTGGTGTCGTACTATCTGGAGCTCTGCCAGTCAAGTGCCCATAAGCAATAAGTTTCTGAAACAGACATAAGAGATAACTAATAAATATACTAGTGGACTATGAGTTGAAATATATGTGAATGAATATATACTAATTTTTAAACAAAAACAGTGAGGTATAATCAAAGCCAAAGTCTATTTTTTCCTGTAGTTTACTAAATTTGGAAAACTATTTGTAGTTGCAATAACCAAAAAAAGAAAAC
The DNA here is from genome assembly GCF_978045245.1 of Mus caroli. Lineage (NCBI taxonomy): Eukaryota > Metazoa > Chordata > Mammalia > Rodentia > Muridae > Mus > Mus caroli. Next base: position 7,173,903 of record NW_028227256.1, read on the forward strand.
AAAACAAAAAAAAACCAAAAAACCAAACAAACCAACCAACCAATAACAAAACTAATAGTAATACTTCTAGAAAGCCAGGCCTGAAGCACATTGTGGTATATTAGAACTGCTTGCTGCTTTCAATCTAAACCAGGTTTTACTGATAGTGTTTTGGAGGGACTATCTTAACACTTTCAAATGACATCAAATCTCTTTCCAACTTTTGTCATCATTTTTTATGACATTCAGTTTGTAAATAGTGGCTGCAAAAAAGAAAAATCCCAGAATCATCTATACACTACTACCAATTTTTCTGGGAAAGAAGACATTAGATGTTAATAGTGTTAATTTTTCAGCAACAGCAAGGTCATAAATAGGTGAATTTATCTTTAACCCATCTTAAGAACAAATCATCTCTTCTTGGCTACTACACTGTTAGTTGAGTATATATAACCTCCAAACAGTGACAATACCTGAAAACAAACACAAACACTCGAAATCTGGAAACTTGCCTCACAGAATATCGAAGATATAGTGTGTGTTTGTGTATCAGAAGAAAAAGGGGAACGTACTCATGACAATTTCTGACTAACGAATGCCACAGGGTGAGCAAAACAGTAAGAAGGCAAACAGTGTCAATATCAAAATGCTGCATTGTGCAAAATAGGGATTTAGTGAAACCACTTCCAAGTGATGATTTAAGCACAGTGGTGCATGCCTGTGGGACTATCTACTTAGGAGGCTGAGGTAGTAATGACTGCTTGAAAATGGTTCAAGATCACACAGGGAACATATGAAGTGCCTATCTCAAAAACAAAACATACAACAGTATGATAGCACTGATTGAAAGAGAGCAAATCAACACTTTCATCATTAACAAACTTAGATTTTGTTTTGGTTTTTTTTTTTTTACTAGATATTTTCTTTACATTTCAAATGTTATTCCCTTTCCTGGTTTCCCCTCTGAAAATTCCCTATCCCCTTCCTCTCCCACGGCTCACCAACCCACCCACTCCTGCTTCCTGGCCCTGGCATTCCCCTATACTGGGGCACAGAACCTTCACAGGACCAAAGGCCTCTCCTCCCACTGATGACAGACTAGGCCATCTTCTGCTACATATTCAGCTAGAGTCACGAGTCCCTCCATGTGTTTTCTTTGATTAGTGGTTTAGTCCCAGGGAGCTCTGGGAGTACTGGTTAGTTCATATTGTTGTTCCTCCTATGGGACTACAAACCCCTTCAGCTCCTTGGGTATTTTCTCTAGCTCTTTCATTGGGGACCCTGTGCTCCATCCAATGGATGGCTATGAGCATCCACTTCTGTATTTATCAGACACTGGCAGAGCCACTCAGGAGACAGCTTTATCAGGCTCCTGTCAGCAAGCTCTTGTTGGCATCTGCAATAGTGTCTGGGTTTGGTGGTTGTTTATGGGATGGATCCCCAGGTGGGGCAGTCTCTGGATGGTCATTCCTTCAGTCTCTGCTCCGAACTTTGTCCCTGTTACTCCTAGATTTTGTTTTGCTAATGGTTTTAACTAACATCTTTTGTGTAGCTACTGTATATCTAAATATAAATGACTATTTTGTTTCTTACCTCAGAAAGAGTATTCAAGGCTTTCGTGGACATGTGTAAATCATCAACTGTGAGCAATATTAGAAATACATTGAAAGCAGACAGCTTTAGATAGCATTTTATACCTACCTGCAAACAATCTAGAGATGTACTAACTATGCGGGGACATTTGGACTGGCATGCCAGCTCAAAGGGTAAAAAGTACTTGTCTGCTTCAATAAAATTTGTCTTTGATTTCACTGGTGGAAGGGTGCCTGATCCAGCCTTTGCTTCTCCATGAGGAGGACTAAATAAAAAAAGGAGAGTTTACATAGAATAGCACATTTACATTTATGATGACAAACCTGTAAGAAAAAAATATCAGTCATAAAAAGAACCTTATTGACCACTTTTCTGTCTTTTTGTACTTCACAGGAAAGCACAGCCTAGAGAGCTCAAGAGATCTGCAAGGGTGAACAGCAGTGACCACAGATGCTGGACACAACATGGATTTCTCTCTTTCTCTAAAGATCCCAGCATCTATGTAAATACTTCATGAAACAACATTAAACAGCCATGGGCTCTCTACATGCCTTTATGCTGAAGTACACGTTTGAATTATTTCCATTATGTTCTAAAGAAGCTTACATGTTCAAAGAAATATAGTGATTTTTGTAAATATACATTAAACTTCACGAAAAGAAGTTAAAATATAGCAAAACCTATTTGAGAAGTGTCTAATTTATCTGAACTTGTTTTTAAAGAACTATTTTTATTTTTATTACAAAGATAAAGAAAATCTGTAATGCTAAAGTACAGATGATTGTATTACGATTTTGGCCAAGACTGAAAAGTATGCAAATTAATTTTATGAAACAAGTGAAATCATACAAACCTTTGCTTCTCAGTTTCAACTTTTATTTCCTCTGGTGAAGGCAAAAAGAGAAAAGCATATGTTAGCATAGGAGGACAAAAAGTTTACTGGGTAATTTGATTACAGTCTTCATAAGTGTGAATTAACAAGCAAAGAATTTGAATTACCAAAGCATCCACTCTCTCCCCTAATAAGTACATTAATCAGAAGTACTAGGAAAAAATATTGTAGCCACAATCTCGTCCATTTGTCCATTCATGTCTCTGCCTCTCTCTCTCTCTGTGTGTGTGAGAGAGAGGGGGGGGGGAGAGGGAGGGAGGGAGGGAGGGAGGGAGGGAGGGAGAGAGAGAGAGAGAGAGAGAGCACACTGTGTGTCTCTCAGGAAGATTACTCTAACAGAATTATAGCTTCTTGAAAATGCTTATGTGTTGATAGTAATTAATTTTTCTAGTTAGGACTATATTTGGAAAAAGTCCTATAAAATAAGCACGTCTATTTTTTTTAAATTAATCTCTTAATTTAGCATGCAAAATAATAGTCTGTGTGATGGTATGTATATTCTTGGACCAGGGAGTGGCACCATTTGGAGGTGTGGCCTGGTTGGAATGGGTGTGTCACTGTGGGTGTGGTCCTCACCCTAGTTGCCTGGAAGTCAGTCTTCCACTAGCAGCCTTTGGATGAAGACTAGAACTCTCAGCTCCTCCTGCGCCATGCCTGCCTGGATACTGCCATGTTCCCACCTTGATGATAATGGACTGAACCACTGAACCTGTAAGCCAACCCCAATTAAATGTTGTTTTTTTATAAGACTTGCCTTGGTCATGGTGTCTGTTCACAGCAGTAAAACCCTAACTAAGACATTAGTCTGGCATTTTCATATAGCTTTCTTTCCCTCCCCTCTTATCAACCTTCCCGTGTACTTCCCAGTGAAAACCTCCTCTTCTCTCCATGTATTCTACTCTCTTTCCCCTCTGCTTTAAGCCCCTTGCCTTCCTTCTCATGGTGCTCCTTTCAGTTTCATGCCTTCCCCCAACCCCAACCCCATGTTCCTGTAAGTAACTACACTTAAGCTAATTGCTTCAGCAAACGGGAGTTGGGTCTTATCATTTCTTTGGTCAGTCACTGTGGTAAAGAGATGTTCATGTCTCTCCTAAAGAAAACCTAACCAAACACCTTTAAATTTAGTACTATTTACTGACTACCTTCTATTGTTAAGCACTAAATATTAAGTATAAAGTAACTTGTTCAAATTACTTTGCTATAGCACTGATTCTGAAAATATATTCAACTTATTCATTGTCTACTGTGTGCCAGGCATTTATTCAGGATTTCAGTCTAGTTGTCTGAGAACTAAAGCCTTTCCATTTTACTAATGATAGGAGTAAAAAAGGGATGGTATAAACTATTACTTGGAACTACTAAAGACACAATTTAATAAAGGTTTACAATGCTTCAGAGAAATAAGACAAGCACAGAAAGACGAATCCCAGGTGACTGTTTACACATGGAGTCTAAAAGCCAAACTCACAGGCAGAAGTAGAAAACTGGCTCTGGAATGTGAAAGAGAAGGATTTGATTTGAAAAGAAAAAAAAAAGGTTCAAAATTTCAGTTAGATAAGAGGTACACTCTTTAGTGGTGATTTGTGCATAATAAGAGTATTTTTTTAATCCTTTCTTGCATTCCTAGCATCCAGCTGTGAAAGTCACACAACAGGCAGACATTCAATAATGTTGCCATGTATAAAGACACACAAGAAATAAACAAGATTAAAATTTTGTTCTATTTTGTGTTTCCTTCCTTCTTTTCTTACCCTTTTTAACTCTGGCTCTCCAATTTAACATGGGGGCAGAGACTGATGCTGAGTGTTTCTAAGGCCTGGTTTTTAATTCATTCAGACAGTAACTTAGAAACTTAAGCTTGTAATTGGTTAGAAAAACACACTATAAAAACTAGGTAATTTGGAGATAGGAAAAAATTCCCACTTTTTGTTTATCAGCACCAGTCTCAAATCCAGGGATGCTGCTAATTAGCCTTCTTCAAACAAAATAAAACGTGAATGATTTTAATCAACAGTTCTCAATATAATTTTGAAGGAAACCACAGGAAGAAATGTTTCAGTTTGGATCCCAGAACACACCTCCTATGTAAAAAAAAAAAAAAAAAAAAAATTCATTATTCCTTTTTTTTTTTTTTTTTTTTTTTTTTGGTTTTTCGAGACAGGGTTTCTCTGTGTAGCCCTGGCTGTCCTGGAACTCACTCTGTAGACCAGGCTGGCCTTGAACTCAGAAATCCGCCTGCCTCTGCCTCCCGAGTGCTGGGATTAAAGGCGTGAGCCACCACGCCCGGGTCATTATTCCTTTTTATCAAAGGGGATATATGCTCATGATGTGTTCTTTTACAAGATTCAATACCAGATATTAGCTACAAAACTGACTTTACAATTAACGAGGCTTTTTAAACTACAAACACAAAACTATGTATTTTAAAGCTGAGGAAACAAAAATAAGATAGCCAAGGAAATACATGCCAAAATACATTATAATTAAATTTCAGAAGAGGGAAAATATTGAAAGCAGATACAGAGAAATGACACATTGTATACAAATGTATTATTTGAATGGCAGCGAAATTATCATGAAACACCATAAAGGCTAACATTTGGGTCAGTAGCACATTTCCATAACTATGTTTGATGTTCAGTGGAAAAACTAAATCCTAACTTTAGGACCCTGTGGCTGGAAAGATGGCTCACCAGTTAAGAACAATGCCTACCTACTCTTCCAGAGTCCTAAGTTCAGTTCCCAGCACCCACATGGCAGCTAACAAATGTCTGTAACTTCAGTTCTAGGATATCCACTACCCTCCCCCAGACATACATGCAGGCAAAACATCAATGCACATTTAAAATAACAATAATAAATCATATTTTAAAAGCTTATTTAAAAAATCAAGACTTTGTAAGATGGGAGTAACTGAGAAAAATCACCACTAGGGTTACCTTAAAAGGAATTCATAATAACAACAAACATGGTAAAGAAAATTTGAAACATCAAAAGAATTGAAAAGATTTAAGTACAGAAGGGAGAACAGAAAATAACAATAAGGATGTCTGAAAAGTCATAAGGAGTATTATTAACTACCTACCTAAAACATATACCTATACCATATGTAAGTCTATATATGTCTGTATACGTTATATATACTTACTTATTATATACTTATATAATTCTATACTTATTATAGTACTTAATACTCCTTATGTGTCACACACACACACACACACACACACACAGAGAGAGAGAGAGAGAGAATGAATAAATAAAAATTTCTCATATGGGCTTACAATGTTTCCCCCCAAAGGGCCACAGACTTACAAAAACCCCAATAGCAGACATGAGAAGCCCTCTTCTGAGTTGTCGGTCAGGGTCATCCAAGAGACTCCCAAATATTACAGGCTAATTGCTATTGTCCTTTGTTGCCCTTCTTTCTCAGGAATTGAAGGTTAAGTCACAATTGCTGACAACGCCTTACATTTTGGACCCAGGACCCATAGGACCTGAGCTGGATCTGACCAGAAAGCCTCCTTCCTCAAGACCATGCAAGTTTCTAAAGGAGGGAAACGACGAATACAGAGCCCTACCTAGCAGCTATGGCACCTATGAACCACAACTATGGCCAGCACAGCATGATATCCCTAAGGGTGCAGTAGTGCTCACATGCCTTGGCGGTAATCAATGACTCTCCATTGGACTTAGAACCTGCTAGACCAAAGGATCATGGAGAAAGACTTAGAACTACCATTTTACCAAATCAGCATATTCCCTACTACATTCTAAATATTTGTCCTTAAACCCTCAGATGAGTGCAATCCTCAGCCATCATCAAGAAACCTCTTTGCAGTAGATGGGGACCATTACAGAAAACTGCAACTGAAAATAAATGCAGAGTTGTAGAGCACAGTCCTAATGGATACACCTACAAAACAACTCCTGCACCCAAGGCACATAAGTCACTGAAAGTGGAAGAGAAGCTCAAAGACTAGAAGTGTTGTGCCTGGCCAGTAGATCACAACCTGGGTTCTAGCCTGGAAAGGCATTTTGGAAACCTGGAAGAGAAGAGGGGCTGGGCTGCGTGAGATAAGGAAGGAACCAAGACAAAGCTCTCTGCTCAAGGTTCAATTTTTACTATTCCGGCACTCAGTTATAAAGGAAGGGGGAGGGGCCCAATTCCCGCCAAATAATCTTGGGGTCCAGTAGCAGGGTGATCACGTGATGGCTCCAAACAGCAAAACGACAGGTTCCAGCAGTGGGCGTGGCAGAACGATTGAGCGGGAAGCTCCACCCCTAAACAAGCAGGTTTCAGGCTGGGAGAGGGGAGACTACATAGAAGAGCCAGAGGAACAGAAAGTTTGTTGTGAGACTGTCTTCTTCTAATGTCAGAGAAACCAAATCTATTTAAATCTCATCAACAAGGCTGCCAAAACATGACCTGAACAAGGATGATACCAATAGACATGTTAATATGTCTATTAACTCAAGTGGCCCTAACCCCCCCCCCCCAAATATAGACAATTAAGGAATACTGAGAATGAGAGAAATAGTCTTCCTCAGGGAAGAGTATATTAATTGGTTATCCAATACCAAATGGTCAGCTCTGAAAACATGCATACAAGTAACATTATATGGACTGAGCAGACTGTTTATATATTTGATAACACACAAAATGTAGTAAAAAAAGAGACCATGAATTTGAAAGGAGAGGGAATACAGCCCATGGGTGGAAGGTGTTAGAGCTACAGATGTAGCTTTATGGATATTGTAGCGTGACTGCTATGGGGTAATCAATCGTTTTCTGGTTGGATTTGAAGCCCGTACAGGCCAAACTCACACCTGGTATTGTAAGCCTGATCAAAAAACTCTATGGAGTCAGTATTCTGCTAGCAGCCTTCAGAAGCTCCTCCTGCACCGTGCCTGTCTGGATGCTGCCATGTTTCCACCTTGATAATGGACTGAACTTCGGAACCTGTAAGCCAGCCCCAATTAAATGTTGTCCTTATAAGAAAAAAAAATCTATGGCTGGATAGGTCAGACTCTACTGTTGCTGTTTTGCTGAGAGGATATGTTGTACTCATAAAACTTTCTACATATTTATGTTTATGTTCCTAGATTTGTGTTGCTCTCTGCTTTGATAAGAGAAACTTCTTTTTGCAGAGGACAGACTTATAACTAGCCAGCATGCTCAAAATAAGCCTCTAGGGGCTGGAAATGGCAGCAACCACATGGTGGCGCACAACCATCTGTAATGAGATCTGACGCCCTCTTCTGGTGTGTCTGAAGACAGCTACAGTGTACTTACATATAATAAATAAATAAATCTTTAAAAAAAAAAAGTAAGCCTCTAAATGAAACAGAATTGAGAGAATATGGCAGAAGAGGGTGCAAAGGATGTAGGAGAAAGAAGAGTGCTGTTCAACATTGACTTTCCAGCTATGATATGGCTGTTGCTCTCATGAGCTCACTGTGGCTGTGATTACTTCCACATGACCCGCACAAGCCTGGGTCTACCAGCATTCCATCTTGGATAAGGCTTCCACCCTCCTGAGGGAGCTACTGGTAGTTAATGCCTGCTAGGGACAGGTGGTGAACACATTCTTTTTGTGGTGTCACTATTGGTTAAATTGCTCATGTGCCTGTAAGTAATCCCTTACCTATGCATACATAAGCAACTCTAAACTCACTAGGTCTCACTCTCTTATGTGCACACACACATATACACACATGCACACACACACACAAACACACAAAAGCACAAATGTTAGGGAATAGGACTACAATAAAAGCCAGTCTATGCAGAATCCTCGAGAACTTAAACAACTCTTCAGATTCCCAAATGCATAATCAAAAAGGTTTTGATCCCTAGCACCATAAAGTCAAGGAATAGGGAAGGAAAAAAGACGAAACGAAAAACAGAAATAACTGGTGTTGCCACAGTAAGAACATCTGGTGACATTTCTTCAGTTTTACTTTTTAAAATGGTTTGGAGGAACTGCCTGTCATTGTCGTTGTCTTCTTTTAGAAAAGGTATAAAGTAACTTGCCAATTTTATTTGAATTATAAATGTAAACAGACTTCAGCAAATGCCATATAGCGTCTCCTCTGTCTAAAATCTTAGGCCTGAATTCAATCTCATGCATCAAAAATGGAAATGTTTGACATTCATACCTTGGCTACTTATGTTTTTATCTCATTTCTTAGAAAACTCTGGACAGGCATTGGCTGTGATATTTAGATTCAAATTTGAGAGAAAATTATGGCTTCAGATTTTCCTACAGTCACTATTATAATAAAAGGTATTTCTAAAGTGTTTATTTTTTCTGAATGAAAAATAATGTACACTATGCAGACCAATTTAGTACCATCTGTGTTTGTCTGCCTATGTGCACAGATTTGCTTCACAAAACAAGAGAATACAAAAATAAATAATTGTGCTTGACTCTTTTCCATTTAACCTATACTAAAGTCTCAGACTTTCTACTTAATCCATACCAAACCCTAGACCGCTCCCCACGAGATTCATGGGCAATCAAGAGTAGAGCCCAACATGTAACTAATATTTTCTGTATTTTAAAAATGAAAATTCAAATTAAGAGATCAACTTGATCTGAAAAATGAGGAAAAACTTTTTCATTAGTTTCTAGGACTTTCTAAGAGTTATCAATAAACTTAGTGACTTAAAACAACAGAAGATTCTTCTCTCAGTTTGGAGCAGCAGAACCAAGGCTCTAGGAGGAACTCCCCTTTGATTAGCTGGTAGCCTCTAAGGTGCCTTGATTATGACAGCATAATTCCAGACTCTACCACTATTTTCACAGTGCCTTCTTGCTTTGTGTGCCTCTATGCCCTATCCTCTTCTTGTAAGGGTAACAGTCACTGGATTATAATGCCTACTCTAAATCCAAGGGGATTAATATTTAGATCCTTAATGACTCATGTATGCAGAACTCCAGAAAGGATCTAAAGAGAAAAAGCTCATTCTCTTTAGGGAAAAAAAATTGTTCTCACTGAAAAAAATCTGACAACTGATATTTGAATTTATTTTATATCATTCTCAGTGGAAAAACTTCTGGAGAGGGAGAAGAACATTTCTTTTTGTCTTGAGATAGGGTCTCATTCTATAGTCCAGGTCCACCTGAAACTCAGCATGCAGTGTAGGCTGGCCCTGAGTTCACTGCAGCTTCACAAGTGCTGAGATTACAGGTATGAGCACTGTCTTAATTCTGTTGCTGTGATAGCATACCCTGACAAAAGCAAGCCAGGGGAGAAAGAGTTTATTTTAGCTCCCAATTCCAAGTTATAGCTCACAGTCAAGAGCACAGAGAGGACAAATGAACCCATATTTTAATTTCTTCCCTTTTTATGTCTACACCCAAGGAATTGTACAACCCACTTTTATGCTGGTTCTTTCATTAATGTAATCAAGATAATATCCCACAGACATGCCTACAGGCCAACTTCATCTAAACAATCTCTTATTGAGACTTTCTTTTCCCAAGTGATTCTAGACTGTGTCAGTCCAGTTGACAATTAAAAGGCACCATCGATATTGGGGCTGGAGAGATGTCTCAGCCATTAAGAGCACTGACTGTTCTTCCAGGGGTCCCAACAACCACATGGTAGATCACGACCAGCTGTAATGAGATCTAATGTCCTGTTCTGGTGTGTCTGAAGAGAGCAACAGTGTACTCACATACTTAAATCTTTCATCATCATCAACAACAACAACAACAACAACAACAACAACAACAAACTGACTATCATAGCCACCATACTTGGCAGCCTTCTATTTTGAATTGTGTCCTTTTTTTTTAAAGTAGAAAATTTCCTATTATATCATTGGGAAACTCTTATTAAAAATTTCTAGAAGTAGTGGAAGTAGCTCAGCAGGAAAAGGTTTGTACTGTACTACAAACCCTCCTGACCTGAAGGGTTGGAAAGAGCCAGAGGCAGTAGAAGAATGTAATCAAACGAGTGTCTTCTGGAAACAACACATATGAACTCACAGTGATTGGGACAACATACCAGACCAATACCAGCATGGAAAATGGAGGTGTCTAGTAGAGGAGCTATTGACAACTGATAGCCTCTGGGAGAAAGAGAATCAGCTTTCTTTAAGTGTGTAGTACCTTGTAAACTGACTATGCTCATGTGGATGGCTGAACATTTAAGAATGTGTAGGCAACACAATAGGACTTCAGTAGAAAAAGGAAGTCAGGAAGATGAGTTGGTAGGGAAGGGGAGTACATCTAGAGAGATGGGGTAAGGGTTGAGGATGATTAAAACACACTGAACATTAGAGAATAAATTTTTGCTTTTTGTTTTTAATTCTAGGGCTGCGAAAGTAGCTAGTGGTAGAGAGCTTTCCTAGTGTGCACAAGACCCTGGGCTCAACCTCCAGCACCAAAACCAAAAAGGAAAAAAAAAAAAATTAAAGTCATGCACAATAAAGCATGCCTGTAATTTTACCACTTGACTGAAGGGTGCATAAGGTGACAGAGGGTAGGGCTCAGTTTGTGGATAGCAGAGGCTATATGTACCAAGATGTCAAGACTGCTTTAAAAAATTCACGAAAGAGGAATACTGAATGGCTGAGAAACACCTAAAGAAATGTTCAATGTCCTTAGTGATCAGAGAAATACAAATCAAAACGACCCTGAGATTCCACCTTATACCAATCAGAATGGCTAAGATCAAAACCTCAGGTGACAACACATGTTGGAGAAGATGTGGAGAAAGAGGAACACTCCTTCATTGCTGGTGGGATTGCAAACTGGTACAACCACTCTGGAAATCACTGGCGGTTCCTCAGAAAATTGGAAATAGACCTACCTGAAGATCCAGCATTACCACTCTTGGGAATATACCCAAAAGATGCCTCACCATGCCACAAGGGCACGTGTTCCGTTATGTTCATAGCGGCCTTATTTGTGATAGCCAGAAGCTGTAAACAACCTAGATGTCCCATGACAGAAGAATGGATGCAGAAAATGTGGCTCATTTACACAATGGAATACTATTCAGCTATTAATTACAAGGACATCCCGAGTTTTGCAGGCAAATGGAAGGAACTAGAAAATATCATCCTGAGTGAGGTAACTCAGACCCAAAAGGACATGCATGGTATGTGGATATTAGTCGGGGAAAAAACAAAACAAACAAAACAAAACAAAACAAAACTGTACAGAATATCCAAGATACAGTCCACAGAACTCAAAAAGCTCAACAAGCTAAAGTGCCCAAGTGAGGATGCCTCAGTTCCACTTGGGAGAGAGGAGAAAGCAATCACAAGTGGGGAGGGTGGGAGGGAGGGACCTGGGAGGGAAAGTGGATGGGGTAGGGTGGGGGAGAGGGAAACCCTATCTGGTATTGGGTGAGGGAAAAGGATTGAAGCCCTGAGGGCCAGCAGAAAGAATGTAAACAGGCAACCTCAGGAAATAAGAGGTTGGGGAAACCCCTCAGAATGCACCAGAGACCTGGGAGGTGAGAGACTACCAGGAATGGGACCTTAGATGAAACACCAGACAGTAGAGAGAAAGAACTTATAGAGCCCACCACCAGCAGGAAGACAGGACATCAAGTGAGGGATGAGGTTGCCCTCCCAGTCATATCTCTGACCCATAATTGTTCCTGTCTGAAAGAATTACAGGGATGGAAGTGGAGAGAAGCCTGAAAAGAAGGTCCAGAGACAGGCGCAAAGTGGGATCCAGCTCAAGGGGAGGTCCCAAGGCCTGACACTATTACTGAGGCTATGGAGCGCTCACAAAAAGGGATCTATCATGACTGCCCTCCAAAAGACCCAACAAGCAGCTGAAACAGTCAGATGTAGGTATTTGCAACCAACCAATGGACAAAAGCAGCTGACCCCTGTTGTTGAATTAGGGAAGGCTGAAAGAAGCTGAGGAGAAGGACAGTCCTGTAAGAAAATCAGCAGTCTCAATTAATCTGGACCCCTGAGATCTCTCAAACACTGGACCACCAAACAGACAGCATACACCAGCTGATTTGAGGTCCCCAACACACATACAGTAGAGGATTTCCCAGTCTGTGTTCATTCTGAGATGATGCACCTAACCCTCAAGAGACTAGAGGCCCCAGGGAATTTAAGGGTCAGGTGAGGTGAGGGATGGGGGCATCCATGTGGAGACAGGTGGGGAGGAGATGAGGGACATGGAGCAGATGGAGGGTGGATGGAATATGGAGTGTAAAAAATAAATTAAAAATAAAATTAAACAAAAAATATGTGTAAAGGCAAGATAATTATGTTTGCTAAAAAACAAAAACAACAAAACCAATGCACACAGACAGACACACACATTTGCAAGCATATAGTCAGAAAGAATGTATGTTTTGGGCTGAAGAGATAGATGGTTCAACAGTTAAGAGCATTGACCACTCTTTCAGAGGACCTGGGTATGGTTCACATTATACACATGCACTTGACTTACATACATACATGCAGGCAAAAGGCTCATACACATAAAATATGCAAATTTGTAAAAATAAAGTAAAAATATTTTGCTTGGAACATCAATAATTTCTGTGTTTTTCTTTGTTAGATTTGCTTCCTCAATTGTGCACAAGGAATATGACAAACACTTCCTCAAATTATTTTCTATTCATAATTTTATCTATGAGATAAAGGTTATCAATTGTCCACAAGGAATATGACAAACACTTCCTCAAATTATTTTCTATTCATAATTTTATCTACGAGATAAAGGTTATCAGGAGAGTCAATTTAGTATCCGCCAGGAGATGGAAGGGGAAACAAAAGGAAACTAGTCTTCAACCTTAGTCATCCCATGAACCTTTTTTGACACAAGGTCTCAAGTAGCCCAGATTGATCTTGAACTCCTGATTCTCCTATCTCCAGTTGCTCAGTTCTGAGATTACAGACCTATAACACCACATCTGCTTTATTCTCTGGTGGAGACTCAACAGAGGCAGTCCTGCATACTAGACAAGTACTCATCCACTGAGCTTCCAACCCAGCTGTTCTTGTTTTTGAGACAGGATCTGGTGTTGCCACCACCATCCTTAAACTCCTTGATCATCATCGACCTAACAAGTGCTGGGATTATAGCATGTCCTTCTCTTTGCCTGGCTACCAGCTACCTAACTGGAATGTGACTACTATTTTCCCTAAACACAGGACTGCTCAGAAGAACTGTCTCAGCAGCAGTTCTGGTCATTGCATTAACCACTCTGTCTTTTCTCTTAAACAGTGACCAACATGTGTCCCTGTGGCATTAACTACATTAAAAGACTGAAAACGGTCTCATAAATCTAGGAGAAGCTAAATAAAATTCAGCAGGTTGCTTTAGAGAATTTTCATGTGCATTTTAAACTTCCAAATGGAAATAAGATTATATTTTGACTGTAACCTGAACTTACTTTGTCAACTCAAATTTGTGGGTTAAGAGTTTCTCTAAAGGTTAGGCTTCATTTTATTCATGGCCATTCTGAATAAAGGATCCTTAAAACCAACCTAAAATGTGAAAGTAAAGACCAGTATACACTGGATCTTTTTTTACTCAAAGATTCAGGCAGCTCAGGTACTTAACACCATCTTTTACTTTAGATAGCAAGGAAGACATGCTAATTGATTAAAATTGTATCTTAAATGTGTTAGGAAGGTAGGAGGCAGCTCACTGGGCAAAGTGTACTGCACAAACATGAAGCCCCAGCACCCACACAAAGCCAGGTATGCACAATGACACATATTTGCTACCCCAGTGCTGGGAGGTTGGGGTAGACTGGGAAATAAAAGAGGCTCACTGCCCTGACAGTCTTACAAAGATGATAATTTCCAGGTTGAATGGGAAGAAGGCCCTGTCTCAATATATAAGGTTTATCACCATATTATATATGGTGATTGTGTAGGACACTCAACACTGGCCTGTAGCATCCATATAGGCGGGCCCGCGCGCACGCACGCACACACACAGGCAAATATACCCACACATAAATATGCACATGCACATACTGGCACAAATTTTGTGAAACTGTTTGGAGATGTCACTTGCTTGTAAATGGTGATAAGTAAAAGTACCACAAACCAGCACCGTAGACTGCAGTCTCCACTCACATTCTTTTATTACACTACCACTTGAAATAAGAACAGGTTAGTGAGGCCGAAGTAAGGCAGGTCTGTAATATTTGCATCATGATATTACATTCTTATTTCTGACAAGTTCAAGGTAGCTCACATCTCTCAACACTAGAGAGGCCAAAGTCATCCTGACTGCTGTATTTGGGTTAGTCTGGTCTACGTAGCTAGTACCAAGCCAATCAAATCTACCTAGCAAGACCTTGTCTAAGTAAGTAAGTAAGTAAATAAATAAAGTATATATTTCTAGGGTAAATTATATTTATGGGTAACAAACTCATAAGAAAGCTAAGTCAACAGGATAATTTCACAGTATGAGGAACAATAGAAACTCATATTCTGCCTGAGGAAAACTGACTTCTCTTGCGTCCCTGTTGGTCTCCCTGGTCTGTCTTCCTGAAAACCTTCTCTCTCTCTTACTTTGCAGCAGTGTCGATTCCAACCATGAACTTTCACTCCACCATCTGTAGTTATTATCACAGCTATCTAAAACCAGAAGTTGACTAGTTTACTTACATCCTAACATCAAAGAAACTCCTGAACCTAGAAGCCTGGCTGGAGGATGTCCCAACAGAACCTCCCCAAAGAGAAACAATGCCACCACCTTCAAGCTCTATCCTGAACAATCTTAAATTCTTTGAAACTAAAAATAGCTCAGCTGTTGTCTCATCTGCCAGCAGATGGCCAGACTATTTTTAATGCAGGATTCTCAAGAGCAGGCATGGATCACACTAAGCTAGGGTAGCAGAGAATCCCTCAATGTTCACTACACAGAACTATAGGGCAGGTACCAAGAGAGGGCAACCTGGAGCTAGCTGTTCCTGGGCTTCCTACTAATTTAACAAGGAAAGGCTCTTTTACAACCATTCTGTAAAATAAAATCTAACATGCTAGAAAATTTAAAATAAGCTTTAAATAATTGTATACCCTTTAAAGATGCGTTACTGTTTGTAAACATTGAAAATTCATTTATATAGTATCTTTGAGAGTGGAAAATGTTTTTGCTGTGAAACCCAACCAAGAAAGCCTGAAATTCATTCATGGCAATCTATCCTCCCAACTGCTGGCAGTATGTGCATCAGTCACTGAACCTGACTTCTACTGTTTGTTTACAAAAAAGTTATATTTTAAGTCAAAATAGAGTATTCTTAAGAGTTCATGATAAGCTCTAATTTTATGAGTATTATTTACAGAAAAATTCTTTTAACTGGTTATTATAATAAAGGGGAGATAGGCATAACAAATATCAATAATCTGAATGCCAATAAATTTGTTTTCAAACAAAACCAGAAAAGGATTCAAAGTCTGGCATAGTGCATGTTTCCTAGCTTACTGCCCATCTCCTTTCAGCTCCGTGTTAAGTGTTCAACAACATCTAAAGAGAGAATGAATCTATACAGGAATATTTACAAGGGTTTTAACAATAGCCACACACACCGGCAGGCACCAGTAATCCCAGGACCTTGGAGGCAGAGGCAGGAGGATTGCCACAAGTTCTACAGTTCAAGGGTAGCCTGGTCTACATACTGAGCTCCAAGTCAGCCAGTGATAGATAGCAGCTATCCCAAACTTAATACTGACAGATGACTGAAGAAAAAAAACCATCAGGGGTTATTTACCATGAGACTGCATACTGAAAATTTACTTTGTAGAGAGCTAAATGTAACTTTTATGAAATATGGAAAATGCCTCTTGTTAAAAACAAAAACACCCAAAAAACTTCCTGTAAACAAAGTATTCTGGTACTCGTCAACTGGCAAAATCTGATTTAAAGAGCACACCATCAAGAATTCCTATGCCTAAAAATGTCAGGGCTGCAGTTAAGGGAGTTAGAGACCTTCTGAAGAAATGTAGAGTGGCAAGAATACCAGATGCAGCTAGCAGAAGAAGGCACTCACATCCACTGAGTCCACTACCCTTAACTGGACTGACAAAGTCCAAGCACAGTAATACTGAAACGTAACAAAAGCTGGACTTAAACCCCAGACTCTCATTTCCATGAGCTGCCAACATTATTTTAGTATTTGGAAAGAGAAAAAAAGTACATAAAAAAGTTTGCTTAAAACCTGTAAATGTGTATGCTTTAGCATCCTGGAAATACTTTCTGGGCTGTGGATATTTTTCAGTTGATAGAATGCTTGCCATTACGAATCAATCCCTGGGTTCCATCCTCTGCATTGCATCTCTAAAACAAGGCATTTGTCTATAATCCCAGAATTCAAAATCAGAGACAGTGGTTTAGGAAAGTTCAAGTTGTCCTCAGCTACAAAGAAATATTAGGCCAGCCTGGGCTACTTGGAACCTGTCTGCATGCCCCCATGCCCCTTGCAAAAAAAAAAAAAAAAAGGAAACTCTAACACAGCAAAGCTTAGTTCTTAAATACTAAAGCTTTAATTTTGAATTTCATTTGTTTTTTTTTTTTTACCCTGCCAAGTTACTGAAAACCCTACAGCAACAATAATTTTAAAAGTTCTTAAAACCCTTCCAATCACTCCAATTAATAATGACTTCTTTCAGGACCAAAATATAAATTCAATTTTTGCAACTGTACAATAGTCTTCTCATTCACCTGGAAACGTGTTGTTAGTTACAATAACAAAATGGGAACTTATGACCAATGAAGGGGCAAAGGAAGGAACTACTTAAGTCCACTATACTACTACATTAACAACAAAACAGCACCAACAAAAAGGACCATTATTTTGGTGGATGTTAAACAAATCCATTTGATGTTTTTCATATTACTAAGTATTGAGAAAAACGAGGAAGGGCGGCTGTAACATTTCGAGTAAGTTAAATGGTAGTCTTAAGTCAAAACTTAAATGCAAAATTGTCTCTAACCTATCTGGACTCCTTACTTTAGCATAAAGTTAGTTTGTCCCCTTTCAAAAATGTTTTTCAAAAATCACTTTTAACCATTTTCATTTCTTGCAAATTTGAGCTGCTCTGGTCCAGGGCTATAAACAAAAGTGTAAGCATCACGAATTTATCTGTGTTAAATGTTCTGGCTTCTCCCTTAACAATTCTCTTATTGATGAATGCACTAGACCTACCAAACCTACCGCCTCAAACAAATCGTTACCTGCCTACCATGGTTTTATAGGTATTGCTTGGGATTTGCCCTGCTGTGGCTTCATTACACTAGACCTCTTCTGTCTGAACTATAAATCACAACGCAAGCCTGAGAGCAGCTGCCACTGTCCAGACAAGTGGCTGTTGGGCGTCATTGTCTTTCTCTTTTCTCTCATTTCACACACACCCCTTTCTGTGTTACCTAAAGTCAATTTATCTAAAGGCTCTTTCCTTCCCCATTTCCACACAGACACGGCCACCACCACCCCTTAACCTCTGAGAGTCTTGTTCTTCCAGGTCAGCCCAGTAGGCTACATTACTACTCTTTTTTCCTGTAGCTGGGGCAGAGAGATGGCAAACTCGAGGCACCTTTTGCAACCCCCTTTCTCGAGATTGTCAACGAGGGAACAACTTCAACCTTTCTTCCCAAAGTACCACGCCAAATCATAAAGTTATTGTAATTGCAATACGGAACCCTCCCCCACGCTCAGTCTCGTCAGATCGGCCCCACCTCAATTTCTAAGCTAATAAACAACAGCTCATCTTCTGCTCCATCACAAAGGATGACATTCTGTCCGCACCGCAGGGGCCACCAACAACCCTCCCCCCATTCCGTCCTGTGGACCACTCGAAGCCAGGTGCCTCGCGATCCTTAACCATCTCGAGTTCCAGGGGCCCCGGCTGGCCGCCTTTCCTCCTCCACTCAGCCGGTGCCCCGCGTCCAGCCGAGTTGCTGTCAACTCCAGTCGGGCGGCCAGCAGCTGACCAGGGCCCCCCGGACCAGCCGCCCGCCACGCCGCCCACCTCTCGCGGCCGGCACCCCGCGCCGCGGCCTCCTCCGGGCTCACCTAGGGCCACCTCGCACGCTTTGCGCAGCTGGGAGTGATGCGCCTTCTTCACTTCCTTGTCGGCCAGAATCTTCTCCAGGGCCCGGGTCAGGAACATGTTCTTCGTCTTCTTGCCCTCATACATGGACGCGGAGGAGGCGGCGGCGACGGTCCCGGCGGCTGGAGGGAAGGCGGAGGAGGGGGACGGGGACCGGGACGAGAACGAGGACGGGGAGGGAGAAAGGCGAGGAGGTGGCGGTGGGGGCGAGGAGGCGTGGAGGGCAGCGGCGGCACCAGGAAGCGGCGGGCGACGCGGAGCGGCCGCGGGGCCGCCAAGGGCGTCGAAAGCCTCGCCACGCTCGAGGGGCCGCCGTTCGAGGGCCGCGCCCGTCCGGCCTCGGCGCCGTCGGCCCGGGGGTCGCTTCCCGGCCGCCCGCCTCACTCGTCCCTACGGCCCGGCGGCGGCGGCGGCGGCACTCGGCCCGGGCGGCCGTCTTCCCGGGGCCGAGGGCCTAGGTGGCGGCGCCTCACACTGCCAGCAGGCGCGAGGCTGCCCTAGCTACCGTGGGGACCAGCATCCGCCGCAGCCGCGGACTGGCCTCCATCACCGCCGACCTGCCCCGGACGCCATGTTGAGAGGAAACGACGCGTCACGCAGCGGCCGAACGGCTGCGGAGAGGAAGCGGCGGCGGCGGCGGCGGCGGCGGCGGCGGTGCCAGCCCAGAGCTGCCGCGGCGCCGAGAGGCAAGGGGCGGAGGGCGGCGCGGGAGGAGCGGCCGGAGCTGCAACTCTACGGCGGCCCGGCGGGGACTCGCCGCCTCCCGCGTTCGCCTGCAGGGCAGCGTGGGGCGTGGCGGGCGTCCTGCTGCGCGGCACGGCGTGGCGCGGGGCTTCTGCTCCTGCGGGCTACTGGGATGCGTGATCGGAGCACAGGGGCGCTCCCAAGGCTCGGACGACAGGACCCCTGCCTACCGTGCGCTGGCTTCCCCAACTTTCTGGACAGCCGGTCGCCGGGGAGCAAAGTTCCTCGCGGTCCTAGGGCCACAGGGACACCCGCATCGCTCCCTCAGGCGCACCTGGTTTCCGCCTGCCACGCGGGGTCTAAATTTCCTTCTCAGGTGTAGGAAATTGCTATCCTTGACCGATACTTTCAATTACTTCAAGATGGATCTCTTTTGCAAAACGTAAGCTAAAAACCAGTGGGCGAGGATTCAGGAATATTTTCACTTTTTAAATCTCTCAGTAGGGTAAATCAGTAAACCCTAGGTTTCATGCCCTTTTCCGATTGACACTGAAGTTAAGGTGAGTGCTTCTGACTCAGGTGCACAGAGCCCTCCCGTTCTGTACCTTTAATCCGGAGGTTTCAGAATGGAAAAGCTTTAAGTACAGATACTCCTGACCATACTGTGCCTACTTTAATGCTAAAGAACTCAAATTTCTGCATTGCTTCTGGGAGAAAACGTTAAGAATCCCATGAAATAAATGCAGCGGGTTTACAAGGGGTTCCAGGCTATTGCGTGTCTCCAGCAACATGGGATCCGGTTAGGATATAGCTTTTGCTTTCTTTTCCTTAGATTGTGTTAGCTGTGGATTTATATTTATGCAGCAATCAAAATCCAAATATGTGAACGCTGCAAAGTGACAAGACTTGAGACGTGTGAAAAGCCAAAGGAAATAAAAATGGGAAATCTGAAGGTGACATACAATTAAAATGGATAGATACATCAAAATGTGGTTGTCCTGAGAAATCTACAAATCCATTACCTTCATCTTAAACACTAAAATCCGAAATTAGAGATTCATTTTGCTCCTACATCAAATATGATGTACATTCTGTTATACATCAGGAAAACATACTCCATTTCTAATTTGTCTTTGCTTCCTAATGCCAGGGTTAAACCAGGTTTCATTGAAAGTACTATCTGAGCCAGGCGTGTTAGAGAACGCCTTTAATCCCTGCACTGGGGAGGCATGTGGATTTCTGAGTTCGAGGCCAGCCTGGTCTACAAAGTGAGTTCCAGGACAGCCAGGGCTATACAGAGAAACCCTGTCTCTATTTTTAGCCGCATTAACATTCTCTGGCCTCCCTTGCAGCTAGACATAGCCAATAGGTTTAGCTCATTAAACAAAAATTTTCAGAAACTACCTGCTACTCCCTTTTCTTGTCTTTGGCCACATAGTAAAGAGAGCAGAACAACAAATTCAAAAGAGTTTGAGCCTCTGAATTACTCTTAAAGCAGAACAACCCATCATCATGAATAACTGTTTTGTATTTTACATGAGCCAAGTAAAACTTAACAGTTATGTTTGTTGTTTTTATACTAAGCGACAGACATGGGTGTCAAAAATGAGCAACCGAGAAACCCTTGCCCTTGAAGAGCTCACAGTGTATTTAATTGCAATCTATAGTCATTTTGTCATCTTGCTTGTTTATTGGTTGCCTACTTCTCTCATAGGAGCAAGGATCTCATCCATCTTTTCCTGTGTCCACCGTCTACTGCGTTGCTGGCATAGGGAATTCTTACAATACACTTGTCAAATAGAAACTTGGGTAGATGAAAGACATGAGACAAAGGTAGCCATGATACCTTCCCTTGTAGAGCTTATAGTATGCAGAGATGTGTTGACAACTAGAGCGTAGGTAGTTGCAAAGTGTAAGTATGATTAAAGGAAGTGCCAGCAGGCAGTCCACTGCAGATTGTCACTGCAGGAATAACTCGCCAGAGAAAGTGTCAATTAAACTGGAAACTGAAGGAAGGAGAAGTTAGATAAACTAAGTCTGGAGGGAATGATGTGATAAAATTGGTGATTTAAAACTAGATTCATGTATACATACATGAAATTACCAAAACCAATAAAAATTATAAATAATATCTTTGTGGTCTGGTGAGTGGAGGGGCCCAGCAAGGATGTAGACAGAACAGTAAACAGTCTCAGCAGTGCAGGATGACCCGTAACCCATGGCCACCACGTAAAGTCTTGGGATCAAGCCTTATTCATCTGCTCAGGTTAGGGACTTTGTCTAATTTTTTATAAAAATTCTAGAGGATTTTAAAGAGGAAAGGTGGATTGGATAGGACTCAGAAAATTGGCGTCAAAGATAAAATGCTCAAATGCTGAGTTTTGAGTGAGGACCAGAAATAACATTTGTAGGGATAAATTAGACTGGAGTGAGAGTAGATTTAAGACTGAGGTATGCAACTTTCAACTTTAGGAAAAAGCACTTCTGAAAACATAATTCCAGTTCCTCCCTTGTCAAGCCTGCAACTTCACCCAAGAGGCAGGAGTAGACTGGGAATGCTCTCAGGAGGGGAGCTCACCTGCCTGCTTAGAACTGAGATGTTAATTCACTTGAAGCAAAAATGGAATTAGATTCTAGAACAAGGCTGGCATTCTTGGACGAGAAAGGGAAAATGCTCTTTTTGGCCTTTTATTGACAGGTACTCAGAGGGCACCAAACTTGAGTAAATATACATGAAACTGGGAGTATGGACATGGACATTTGTTTCCTTTTACTGTTCACTCACAGTGCTTGGTTTATTCAATTATGTGAGTAAGCCCTCTTCAGTATTCCTTGAAGTTTTCCAAAGTTTCAAATTCTATTTCTATTCCTTATCACTGAAAAACTCGTTAATTTTCCTGGTATCAGTAACCTTACTGTACAATGTCTGTTTTGCCTTTTCTCTTTGAAAAAATTTCCACTTTGGTTCTAAGGAGTCAAATATCAAACAATAAAAGCAATAAAATACTTTGCTCTGAGATTTAGTCTTTGTATGCTTTAGCATTTGTTTTAAATGTCTCTAGACACTGAAAATTGATGTTGGAACACATTTTTAATTAAGGATGAATATATTTGGCTGATGTTTGAACAATATTACTTAATATTGTGTTTACTCGGCTGCAAAAACAATGACTCCAATGGCCTTTCACAGGATTTGGATTCTATCACCTCTCAAATCACCCTTTGTCTGACCCCTGATTTAATGTAGATAAGGTTTGTTAGAAAAGTGGATCCACTGGCCAAAGCCCTGCACATTTGATTAACAAGAGAAAGCAAAGAAGTTTGCTAACATGTTCATTGCAGGTACATACAGAGTAACCAGTAGTGGGGCTTGGTGGGCATCTTAAAGTACAGTTTTAGAGAAACAACAAAGAAAAAGAACTTTGAGCATCTACAACAGTGGATTTGGGAACTGGGAACAAGGAAATGGGAAGATTAACAGGGTAAAGGTTATCATGCAGACATCTCTGGTGAGGTCTTTAGGCCATCTAGAGTTGTCTTCACTAATCAACCTCTGGGTAAAGAGAGTAGGGTACTTTTGTTATATTGTGTCCTGGTTTTAGTCAAATATAGGGGGCAGGGGACAATGGATTTCCTTGCATATATTTCTAATTGCCTTTGGTTCAGAATGATTTAGAATGTGTTAGGGTGCCATTTTCAGCCACCCTTTACTTCCCAAGCAATTTTTCAGTAGTGTTATTAATAGTTAATATTTATATAAGCTTATTATGGGCAAATACAACAACCCAAGTGAAGGATTCATTATTAGCCCTCATTTATAAATGAAGAACCTAAGACTTAAAGAACAGATCACACACAATTGGAAAGTAGCAGAACCAGGAGTCCAATTTGTAAAGCCAAACTCCAGAGCCCACACTAAAAAACTAAGCCATTATGTTTGTAACAAACCATCATCCCACTGTCACCGTGACCTTCTCTTCTATACCCAGCTGCACATATTTGCCTGTGGGCACTCGCCTTTCTATCCCTCCTCCTTCAGATTTCCCCATCCTGTGTTTTAGTCTCACACCAGAAATCCAAACATGCACCAGGTTCACCCAGCTGGGTTCCTCTTTGCATCTTTCAGCAACCCAGAGTATTTGCCACCACCCCACCCGGCTTTGTTTACTCAGCTTTCCCAACCTTCCGAGCCACTTCAAAATTCCATCACCTCTTGAAAGTTTTCTCATCTTCTAGTAACAACCGTTCCTTCCTTCAGTCTTCTCACAGCATCGCCTACCTCACACTTTCAACCTTATGTATTAAGGCAGTGTTCCTCACTGAGCCTAGAGCTCACCAGTGCAATCTGACAGAAGCAAATAGAAACATGTTTGTAACTTGCCAAAGTGAATGCATACACTTACCCATTATTTTGTCTTGCTTCTTCTTAATCATATACATGTATTCATCCTTTTGAAAATGGTCTTTCAGTAGTATAATTTCATGAGTCATAAACATACCACCTGTTTTGAAATTACTCTCAAGTGCTAGTACATTGAATCAAATGGTAAATATTTTAAATGTGTGTGTGTGTGTGCACATTTGGAGATCAGAGCCCCTCCTCTCTTACCATGAGTATTGTTGGGTTATTGAACTCAGGTCATCAGAGTTGGTGGCAAGTGCCCTCACCCAATAGCCACCTCATCAGCCTTCAAATGTTAACTATCAATGACTTGGTTAGTATTAATCTTTCTGATGAAGTCAGAATTAAAAATAAAAATCAGGTAGATAAGTATGGTATCACTCCGTAGCTAAGTATGGTATCCTGCACTCAGAAAGCTGGGGGAGGGAGGGAGATCTCTGAGCGCCAGTTCATCCAGGAGTGGATAAAGTAAAGTAGGTAAATTAATCCACAGATATTTTTAATGCCTCAAAGCCTGCCATTCTAATAAGTTGAACTTGTATTTTAAAATTCTAAGGCCAGATGGTGTGAATTCTATTAAATAACTAAGAAGTGACAATTCAGAGAAGTACACTTCTCAGTTCAGTTTATGAAGCGAGCGTAGTCCTGAAAAAGAAAAAACAAAACAAAACAAAAAACTAGGTTAAAAAAAAAATGGTGGGCAAGGCAACTCCGCAGGTAAAGGTGATTGCTGCATAAACCCTGAGAATCTGAGTTTAATTCTGGGAACCAAGGTAGAAGTAGGAGATAACAGCCTCCAAAGTTGTACTGTGACCTCCACTCACACACCATAGTGTGAGCTCCCATTTCAAGTCATATACAGCCACAATACTAATAGAAACTAAGTAAAAATACTAGAAGACCTACAGACCAATATTCTTCCTGAACATAGATGCCAAGACCTTCAACACAGTACTAGCAAATCAAATTTAGGAGTATGTAAAAATGATAACACATCACAAACACTTGAGGTTCATCCTGAGAATACAGGCTTATTTAATTCTTAAAAAATTATAATTGACACATAGACAAAATCTACATAATTATGCTTAATAAAAAAGGAATATGAAAAACATGTATTCATAAGGAGAAAGGCTGTAGAGCGGTTCTGCAAGCTTGATTCCCTAGGTTCAGCTCCTACAGTTGCAAGCTAAACACACACACACACATACACACACACAGAGAGAGAGAGAGAGAGAGAGAGAGAGAGAGAGAGAGAGAGAGAGAGAAACTAAGCAGACATGCTCAATCTAGTGAGACCTTTAAAAAATTTAAAACAGTGGGTTCATTCCCATCGACACCAGCCCTGCGACTTCCTGGGCGAAAATTCTGCAGACGATCCCAAGGTCCCCAGAGGATGTTTCACCCTGCAGGCCAGGGTTTATGCAGGCCACCCTAGCACAGCCAAGATCTTGAGATCCTGGTGAGTGGAATGCAACTTCTGTTCCAAAAAACCCAGAGGGTCTTGTGCTAGCAGGAACAGGGACAAAGGAAACCTGCCTGACCAGTGGCTGGGGTTCATTTCGGTTGGTGCCACCCCTGTGCCATCTTGGGCATGAACTCAGCAGGCCCTAGCACACCAGGATCTTGGGATCACTGAGATGACCAGTCTACACAGGAGAGCACGTGGGCAGCAGAAGCAACAGAGCTTCTTGGACAGGGTCCCTTCTGGCCTTCATCCTCAGCCAGGAGACAGAGCTGAGACCCAGATCCCTGGGCACCTTCCTCAACAGAGGAGAGTCCACCTCCAGGGAGGGCTCTGACTCCAGGACCCTGGAGGTGGATCTGAGCTCCAGACTTCTGTGCACCTTCCCTGCAAGAGGAGAGCCTGCCTGCAGAGAGTGCTCTGACCACTGGGACTCAGGAGAGAGTTGGTCTCCCAGGAGCAGACAGAGGCTAACAGAATCACAGGAGGAACAAGCTCCAGCCAGAGACAGCTAGAACATATAACACCAGAGATTACCAGATGGCGAAAGGCAAATGTAAGAATCTTACTAACAGAACCCAAGACCACTGGGCACCATCAGAACAGACTACGCCTACCACAGCGAGTCCTGAATACCCCAACACACTCGAAAAGCAAGATTTGGATTTAAAATCATATCTCATGATGCTGGTAAAGGATTCTAAAAAGGGCATTAATAACTAACTTGAGGAAATACAGGAGAACACCACTAAACAGGTAGAAGTCCTTAAAGAATTACAGGAAAACAACCAAGCAGGTGATGAACTTGAACAAAACCATCCAAGATCTAAAAATGAAAGTAGAAACAATGAAGAAAACCCAAAGGGAGCCAACTCTGGAGATCGAAACCCTAGGAAAGAAATCAGGATGTGAGCATCTGCAACAGAATACAAGAGATGGAAGAGAGAATCGCAGGTGTAGAAGATTCCATACAGAACATGGACACAACAATCAAAGAAAGTGCAAAATGCAAAAAGATCCTAACCCAAAACATCCAGGAAATCCAGGATACAGTTGAGAAGAACAAACATAAGGATAATAGGTATAGAAGAGAATGAAGATTCCCAACTTAAAGGGCCAGTAAATATCTTTAAAGAAAATTACAGAAGAAAACTTTGTAACCTAAAGAAAGAGATGCCCATGAACATACAGAATTCCCAATAGACTGAACTAGAAAAGAAATTTGTCCTATCATATAATATTCAAAACACCCAATGCACAAAACAAAGAAAGAATATTAAAAGCAGTAAGGGAAAAGGTCAAGTAAAATATAAAAGCAGACCTATCATATTACACCAGACTTCTCACCAGAGACTACAAAAGCTAGAAGATCCTGGGCAGATGTTATACAGACACTAGGAGAACTCAAATGCCAGCCCAGGCTACTATACCCAGCAAAACTCTCAATCACCATAGACTCAATCACCATAGGAAAAAAAAGATATTCCATGACAATACCAAATTCACACAATATCTTTCCACGAATCCAGCCCTTCAAAGGGTAATAAAGAGAAAACACTAACACAAGGATGGAAATTTCGCCCTAGAAAAAGCAAGAAAGTAATCCTTCAACAAAGCTAAAAGAAGACAGCCGCAAGAACAGAATCCCAACTCTAATAACAAAAATAACAGGAAGCAAAAATTACTTTCCCTTAATATCTCTTAATATCAATGGAATCAATTACCAAATAAAAAGACATAGACTAACAGATTAGCTATATAAGCAGGACCCAACTTTTTGCTGCTTACAGGAAACCCACCTCAGGAAAAAAGACAGAGTACCTCAGAGTAAAAGGCTGGAAAACAATTTTCCAAGGAAAAGGTCCGAAGAAACAAGCTGGACAATGGACTTCCAACCCAAAGTTATCAAAAAAGACAAGGAGGGGCACTTCATACTCATCAAAGGTAAAATCTTCCAAGAGGAACTCTCAATTCTGAATGTCTATGCTCCAAATTAAAGGACATCCACATTCATTAAAGAAACTATAGTAAAGCTCAAAGCACACATTGCACCTCACACAGTAATAGTGAGAGACTTCAACATCCCACTTTTATCAATGGACAGATCCTGGAAACAGAGACTAAACAGAGACACGTTGAAACTAACAGAATTTATGAAACAAATGGATTTAACAGATATCTACAGAACATTTTATCCTAAAACAAAAGGATATATATTCTCAGCACCTCATGGCATCTTCTCCAAAATCAACCATGTAATTGGTCATAAAACAGGTCTTGACAGATACAAAAATGTTGAAATTATCCCATGCGTTCTATCAGATTACCACGGACTAAGGCTGGTCTTCAATAACAACATAAATAATAGAAAGCCAACATTCATGTGGAAGTTGAACAACTCTCTATTCAATGATTCCTTGGTCAAGGAAGAAATAAAGAAAGAAATTAAAGACTTTTTATAGATTAATGAAAATGAAGCCACAACATACCCAAACTTATGGGACACAATGAAAGCAGTCCTAAGACTCATAGCTCTGAGTGCCTCAAATAGAGGGAGCATACACTAGCAGTTTAACCACACACCTAAAAGCTCTAGAACAAAAGGAAGCAAATACACTCAAGAGGAGTAGATGGGAGGAGATAATCAAACTCAAGGCTGAAATCAACCAAGTGGAAACAAAAAGAACTATTCAAAGACTCAACCAAACCAGGAGCTGGTTCTTTGAGAAAATCAACAAGATAGATAAACCCTTAGCAAGACTAGCTAAAGAACACAGGGATAATATCCTAATTAACAAAATCAGAAATGAGAAGAGAGACATAACAGCAGAACATGAGGAAATCCAAAACATCACCAGATCCTGCTACAAAAGGCTATATTCAACAAAACTGGAAAACCTGAATGAAATGGACAAATTTCTAGACAGATACCAGGTACCAAAGTTAAATCAGGGTCAGATTAATAACCTAAACAGTCCCATATCTTCTATATCTTTAGGGGAATAGTCATTAATAGTCTCCCAACCAAAAAAAGCCCAGGACCAGATGGGTTTAGTGCAGAGTTCTATCAGACCTTCAAAGAAGACCTAATTCAAAATTTCCTCAAACTATTCCACAAAGTAGAAACATAAGGTACTCTATCCAATTCATTCTATGAAGGCACAATTACTCTGATAAATAGACCACATAAAGACCCAAAAAAGAAAGAGAACTTGAGACCAATTTCCCTTATGAATATCGATGCAAAAATACTCAATAAAATCCTCGCTAAATGAATCTAAGAATCAAAATGATCATCCATCATGATCAAATAGGCATCATTCCAGGGATGCAGGAATGGTTTAATATATGTAAATGCATCAATGTAATCCACTATATAAACAAACTGAAAGACAAAAACCACATGATCATCTCATTGGATGCTAGAAAGCATTTGATAAATTCCAACACCCATTCATGATAAAAAAATCTTGGAAAAGATCAGGAATTCAACACAATAAAAGCCATCTACAGCAAACCAGTAGCCAACATCAAACTAAATGGAGAGAAACTGGGAGCAATCCCTATAAAATCAGGGACTAGACAAGGCTGCCCAGTTTCTCCCTACCTATTCCATATAGTACTCGATGTCCTAGCCAGAGCAATTAGACAAGAAAAGGAGGTCAAGGGGATACAAACTGAAAGAAAGAAGTCAAAATATCACTATTTGCAGATGATATGATAGTATTTATAAGTGATCCTAAAAATTCCACCAGAGAACTCCTAAACCTGATAGACAGCTTTAGTGAAGTAGCTGGATATAAAATTAACTCAAACAAATCAACGGCCTTTCTCCACACAAAGGATAAACAGGCTGAAAAAGAAATTAGGGAAACAACACCCTTCACAATAGTCACAAATAATAGAAAATACCATGGTGTGACTCTAACTAAGGAAATGAAATATCTGTATGATAAGAACTTCAAGTCTCTGAAGAAAGAAATTGAAGACGATCTCAGAAAATGGAAAGATCTCTCATGCTCATGGATTGGCAGGATCAATATAGTGAAAATGGCTATCTTGCCAAAAGCAATCTACAGATTCAATGCAATCCCCAACAAAATTCCAACTCAATTCTTCAACGAATTAGAAAGGGTAATTTGCAAATTCATCTGGAATAACAAAAAACCTAGGATAGCAAAAACTCTTCTCAAGGATAAAAGTACCTCTGGTGGAATCACCATGCCTGACCTAAAGCTGTACTACAGAGCAATTGTGATAAAAACTGCATGGTGCTGGTATAGCAACAGACAGGTAGACCAATGGGATAGAATTGAAGACCCAGAAATGAACCCACACACCTATGGTCACTTGATCTTTGACAAAGGAGCTAAAACCATCTAGTGGAAAAAAAGACAGTATTTTCATCAAATGGTGCTGGATCAACTGGCAGTTATCTTGTAGAAGAATTCGAATTGATCCATTCTTATCTCCTTGTCCAAAGCTCAAGTCTAAGTGGATCAAGGAATTCCACATAAAACCAGAGACACTGAAACTTATAGAAGAGAAAGTGGGGGAAAGCCTCGAATATATGGGCACAGGGGAAATTTTTCTGAACAGAACTTCAACGGCTTGTGCAAGATCGAGAATCCACAAATGGGTCCTCATAAAATTGCAAAGTTTCTGTAAGGCAAAAGACACTGTCAATAAGACAAAAAGGCCACCAACAGATTGGGAAAGTATCTATACCAATCCTAAATCAGATAGAGAACTAATATCCAATATATATAAAGAACAAGAAGATGGACTAATATCCAATATATATAAAGAGCAAGAAGATGGACTCCAGAAAATCAAATAACCCTATTAAAAAATGGTGTACAGAGCTAAACAAAGAATTTTCAACTAAGGAATATCGAATGGCTAAGAAGCACCTGAAAAAATGTTCAACATCCTTAATCATCAGGGAAATGCAAATCAAAACAACCCTGATATTCTACCTCACACCTGTAAGAATGACTAAGATCAAAAATTCATGTGACAACAGTTTCTGGCAAGGATGTGAAGAAAGAGGAACACTTCTCCATTGTTGGTGGGATTGCAAGCTAATACAACAACTCTGGAAGTCAGTCTGGCGATTCCTCAGAAAATTGGACATAGTACTACTGGAGGATCCAGCAATTCCTCTCCTGGCCCTATACCCAGTAAATGTTCCAACTTGTAATAAGGACACTTGCTCCACTATGTTCATAGCAGCCTTATTTACAATAGCCCAAATCTGGAAAGAACCCAGATGTCCCTCAACAGAGGAATGGATACAGAAAATGTGGTACATTTACACAATGGAGTACTACTCAGCTATTAAAAACAATGAATTTATGGAATTCTTAGGCAAATGGATGGATCTGGAGGATATCATCCTGAGTGAGGTAACCCAATCACAAGAGAACACTCATGATATGCATTCACTGAAAAGCAGATAGTAGCCCAGAAACTTAGAATATCCAAGAGACAATTTGCAAAACACATGAAACTAAAAAATAAGGAAGACCAAAGTGTGGATATTTCGTTCCTTCTGAGAATGGGGAGCAAAATACCCATGGAAGGAGTTACAGAGGCATAGTTCAGAGCTGAGACAGAAGAAAGGACCATCCAGAGACTGCCCCACCTGGGGATCCATTCCATATACAACCACCAAACACAGACACTATTGCAGATGCCAGCAAGATTTTGCTGAAAGAACCCTGATATAGCTCTCTCTTGTGAGGCTATGCCAGTGCCTGGCAAATACAGAAGTGGATGCTCACAGTCAGATATTGGTTGGAACACAGGGCCCCCTAATGAAGGAGCTAGAGAAAGTATCCAAGGAGCTAAAGGTGTCTGCGACCCTATAGGAGGAACAACAATATGAACTAACCAGTACCCCCCAGAACTGTGTCTCTAGTTGTATATATAGCAGAGGATGGCCTAGTCGGGCATCAATGGGAGGAGAGGCCCTTGGTATTGCGAAGATCATATGCCCCAGTACAGGGAAATGCCAGGGCCAGGAAGCAGGAGTGGTTGGGTTGGGGAGCAGGGCCAGGGGAGGGTATAGGGAGCTTTGGGGATATCATTTGAAATGTACATGTAAAAAAAATATCTAATAAAAACACAGCTAACAACAGCCAATGATAAATTGAATGGTAGAATTAGAAACAAGGTAAGGATATCCACATTTCTCATGATGGCTATTCAACATTAATGGAAGTTCTAGCCAACACAACAAGATAGGAAATGTAGAGAAAACATATACAAGTTAAGATGGAAACATTGGTGTTCCTATTCACAGATGGTATAATTGTCTATGTAAAATATCTCAAGGAAGGTATTGTAAAAGTAAAGCTCTTGTAACACAAAAGTTGAACATTCTTAGGATACAAAATTAAGACATAAAATGTGTATTACATATGTTACCAAATTCAGTTTAAAATATGTAATAAATACTTTAGGAATGAATCTAAGAAACAAAATAGTCCTATGTCCCCATGCTGAGAACACCAAAATGCTGTTGAGGGGAAGTCCTGAGCAAATATAAACATGGGCATGAGCTCGAAAACAATGCAAAGGCGTCATCTGGTCTGACCGTGTGCTATCATGTCAATTCTAAAGTTTGAGGCATGTTGACGAAAGACACGAAAAGGTCATGTAATTAAAATAATAATCTGTTAGAAAAATAAAACTCGAAGGATCATAGAATCCAGACCATGTGAGAGTATCATAGATTACAAAACAGAATAAAAAGTTGAGATGCAGATCCAAAAGCATAACCAATTAATTTTTGACAAAAGGATAGAGGCAATTCTGTGAAGAAAGGGGTGTGTGAAACAATTAGACACCATATGTCAAACTCCCTATCTTTATGCAAAGAACAGACTCAAAATAGATCAAAATGTAAGTTGCAAACCTTTAAAGCATTCGGATATAAACACAAGAAAATCTTCATGAGTCGGAAAGAAAGAAAGGAAGAAAGAAAGAAAGAAAGTTTAGATATAACACCAACTCATAATCCCCAAAGAAAAGAAAAAAAATCACCCAAATCTACCATTCTTAGAAGCTGTGTCTGTAAAAGAAATCATAAAGCACAAAAAGAGACTGAAGCATTGACATAAGCCAGAGGCACCTCAGCTGTGAGGTGGCCTCATCACACTGGCCTGTGGGTATATGTGGTCATTTTCTTAGGAGAGTGCTAATTGGTGTAGGAAGGTTCAGGCCACTGTGGGCAGAACTATCCTCTGGTAGAAGAGTCTGGTTTATATGAGAAAAGTAGGTGAGCAAGCCAGAAAAGGTGAGCCAATGTGCTGGTTCTGCCTCTTTCTCCGACATTCCTCAGCTATAGAATGTAATCCCAACGCATAAATCTCCCCCTCCCCCTCCCCCCTCCCATCCCCCTCCCCCTCCCTTTACCCCCCTCCTCCTCCCCTCCCCCTCTCCCTCCCCTTCCCCCTTCCTCCTCCTCCCCCTCCCCCTCCTCCTCCAATTGCTTTTGGTCAGTGTTTTATCAAAGCAACAGGCTACAAGCTAGAACAGAAACAAGGTGAAAATGAAGAAATGATTTTGCAAAATCACCGATTTGACAAATGATTTGTATGTAGAATACATATTTTAAAATTCTCAAGAACCAATAGAAACATCAACACAATTTAAATCTCAGCAAAGATCTTGAACAGATACAAGGTATTCGGCAGCATCACTCATTAGGGGAATGCAAATTTTAAAATTTCTGTGAGATACTCCTGCTAGAATGGCTAAAGTAGAAAATGCTGACAGTGTTAGGTGTCCGGGATGTAGGTCAGAATCTCATTTCTGCTCAAAGAAGGGACTGCTGCAGTAATGCTGGAAAACTTGTGGTTGTTGCCTAGAAAGTTTAACACTTAACAAAATATATGTCTGCCTGAGGACAATTAAAACAGGCCTACAGAAACACTGTCCAAAACTGTGCTCCTAACAACTCCATGCACAGTTAACTAAAATCTGGAAACAACTCAAATAATTGTTGTTTTACTTTGTAAATAAACTGTAATCCCCACCCCCACCCCCCCAAGCCACCAGTGTACTGGTTAGTTTTTTGTCAACATGACACAAACTAGGGTGGATCACCTTGGAAAATGGAAATTTAACTTAGAAAATATCTCTATCAAATTGGCTTGTGAACAAGATGTTGGGACATTTCCTTGACTAGAAGTTGATGTAAGAGAACCCAGCCCACTGTGGGCAGTGCCAACTTTGGGAAAATGATCCTGGAGGTCTGAAAAAGGTAGCCTCTGCTTCACACCTCTGGGTTTCTTCCCTGACTTCCCTCAATGATGGATTGCCATGGGGTGCTTAAGTCAAATTAACAAGTTGCTTTTGGTCACAATGTTTTATCATAGCAATGGAAAGAAAACTAGGACATCCATGTTTTTTTGAGTGAAGTTACAGAAAGATAGCAAATTATCTGAAAGTGATTCTATACTTGCGCTATGATTTAGTTCTAAAGTGCTCTTTAAAAGTTGTGCATTGAAGAATTGGTCCCCAGGGCATCAATTTCAGAAACAGGACCTTTACATGGTGACTGGATCATGAGGGTCTAACTTATCAAGTAATTAATTTGTGGACCCATAGCTTGATTGGTATTAAGATCTAATTCAAACGTTAGGATTTGAAGCCCATTTGGAAGAAGTAGACTACTGTGGCATGCCCCCTTAGGGTCTCTCTGTCTCTGTCTCTCTGTGTCTCTGTGTGTGTGTGTGTGTCTCAAAGGCAAGCAGCTTTGTTCCCCCAGGTGTTCTCAACCATGATGCTCTGCCTTAGTTGAAGCCCAAATGCAAAGGACACAAGTAACCCGGGACTGAAATCTCTGAAACTGTAACCAAAATAAATATTCTTTCCTTTTAGTTGGTTTTCTCAGTAATGGAATGCTTTCTAACACATTTGCTATATTTAGATATTGAACTTGCCCAGTGGTCAACATGTCTGTAAGTCTTGGTTCTTAACATGGTTCTATCAGAAGAGGAGACTCTTTAAGGAATGGGACCTAGAGAGAGATGTTTGGATCACTGAGAGTGTGCCCTCAAATGGGGATTGTGGTATTCTTTTCCATTTTATTTGTCTCTTCTGTTTGTGGCCATAAACAGAGTGATTTTGTTACATGATCCTATTATGATGTGCCTCCACAGTCCTTAAGCAATGGACCATGGACAGTGGACTGAAACCTTCAGAAATATTAATGAAAGCAAACTTACTCCTTTCTTCCTTTCCTTTCTTCTCATCTTGATTTCTTTCATCTTGGTTTTTGTTTCTTACAGAGTTTTGCTATACAGCCCACTACTTGCTATGTAGATCAGGTTGAGCTCAAACTTGCAGTGATCTTCTGCCTCCAGAATGCTGGGTTTATAGATATATGTGCTGGCTAATTTTATGTCAAATTGACACAGGCAAGAGTCATCTGAGAAGAGGGAAACACAATTGACAAAATGCCTCCATAAGATTTGGATGTAGGCAAGCCTACCCAGTGGGTAGGGTCATCCTTGGGCTGGTGGCCCTGGATTGTAGAAGAAAGGAACCTAAGCAAGCCACTGGGAGAAAGCCAGGAAGCCACACCTCCATGGTCTCAGCATCAGCTCCCACCTGCAGGTTCCTGACCTATTTGATTTTCGACCTTTTTCAATGATATGGAAGTGTAAGCCAAATAAACCCTTGCTTCTCCAAGTTGCTTTGGTCATGGTGTTCCATCATAGCAAGAGTAACCCTGGGCACTAATCATAACCAGCTGAAGTTCCTTTCTTAGTAAGCCGAGTGTCTCAGGTATTTGGTATAGTTACAGAAAGCTGACTAATATGTACATTATTATCTATCTTGTAACAGTCTCACAAAGACAGAAGTACAGAGATTAAAAAAAACATAAGTGGTTAGTAATTTTTGCATATGGAGGAAGGTATGTCTGTGAAGGATTAGTGTAAGAATTCTCAGAATGATATACTTATCTGTATCCTGACTCATGGTAGTTACACACATGCATGTGTTAACATTCATAGAACTGTTCACAAAACTAAGTCAGTTTTAATCTGATAACTTTTATTTGAACTAAGTAGTGTGTTTACATTTTTACCTCTAGAAGACTATTGAATCAAACGCCACTGGATATGGGGTAGAGAAAGAGAATACATTCTGGAGATGTCTCTTTCATAATGAAAAGGAAATACAGGTCTGGTACATGAATCGGTACAAAAATCTGAGTAGCATTGGGAGAAGGGGTATCTGGTAAGAGCTAGGAGAGACAGCTATATCATGAGTTGAATCTTTTCCATAAGTATAGACAATACCACTCACCTATGGCCAAAACAAGACTTCTGAAACACAACGATGTCAAACTGCAGTGCCATAGGGTACGGTCCATTGACATGTCTGTATGCTCAATGCTCTTAGTAATTCAGCATGATTTCAACCTGAAAGACTTTATGCAGTTTGGTAATGTACTCTTCCTAGTCCCAAAGGAAGGCCTTACACCAAAACTGAAAAAGCAGATTACCACTGATATGTAGTTAAAACTTTTTTCAACATTTAAGAGATATCATAATAGGAATAACAATTTGACTTTTACCTTATACATAAACTTCTTTTCCCTGTGTCTGGAGAGCTTATAGTTTGGTTTTGTTGGTGGCTTTTAGGATTATCAACTATAATTATATTCACCTGTATGTGTGCATATAAGTGTGTTTGTGTGTATGCTCTTGTGTTTGTGTGTAGTATATGTATGTGATATATGTGAGGTGTAGCTGTGTATGTATAGGTGTTGTGTAGTATGTATGCACAGAGGCCAGAGACAAGATTGGTTCCTTGAACTTGGACCTAGGCTGGCACCCAGTAAACACCAACAATTCTCTTCTTCACATAACCCATCACTGGAGGTACAAGCATGTACAGCCATACCCAGATTACTATGTGGATATTAGGGTTTGTCTTAGTTAGGGTTTTACTGTTGTGAACAGACACCATGAAAAAGGCAACTCTTTTTTTTTTTTTTTAATATTTTTATTACATATTTTCCTCAATTACATTTCCAATACTATCCCAAAAGTCCCCCATAGCGCCCCCCACTTCCCTACCCACCCATTCCCATTCTTTTGGCCCTGGCATTCCCCTATATTGGGGCATATAAAGTTTGCAAGTCCAATGGGCCTCTCTTTCCATTGATGGCCGACTAGGCCATCTTTCGATACATATGCAGCTAGAGACAAGAGCTCCAGGGTTCTGGTTAGTACATCATGTTGTTCCAAAAATAGGGTTGCAGATCCCTTTAGCTCCTTGGGTACTTTCTCTAGCTTCTCCATTGGGAGCCCTGTGATACATCCAATAGCTGACTGTGAACATCCACTCCTGTGTTTGCTAGGCCCCGGCATCGTCTCACAAGAGACAGCTATATTTGGGTCCTTTCAGCAAGATCTTACTAGTGTATGCAATGGTGTCAGCGTTTAGAAGCTGATTATGGGACGGATCCCTGGATACAGCAGTCTCTAAATGGTCCATCCTTTCATCACAGCTACGAACTTTGTCTCTGTAACTCCTTCCCTGGGTGTTTTGTTCCCAATTCTAAGAAGGTGCACAATGTCCACACTTTGGTCTTCATTCTTCTTGAGTTTCATGCGTTTATCAAATTGTATCTTATATCTTGGGTATCCTAAGTTTTGGGCTAATATCCACTTATCAATGAATACATATTGTGTGAGTTCTTTTGTGATTGTGTTACTTCACTCAAGATGATGCCCTCCAGGTCCATCCATTTGTCTAGGAATTTCATAAATTCATTCTTTTTAATAGCTGAGTAGTACTCCATTGTGTAAATGTACCATAATTTCTGTATCCATTCCTCTGTTGAGGGACATCTGGGTTCTTTCCAGCTTCTGGCTATTATAAATAGGGCTGCTATGAACATAGTGGAGCATGTGTCCTTTTTACCGGTTGGGACATCTTCTGGATATATGCCCAGGAGAGGTATTGCTGGATCCTCCGGTAGTACTATGTCCAATTTTCTGAGGAACCGCCAGACTGATTTCCAGAGTGGTTGTACAAGCTTGCAATCCCACCAACAATGGAGGAGTGTTCCACTTTCTCCACATCCTCGCCAGCATCTGCTGTCACCTGAATTTTTGATCTTAGTCATTCTGACTGGTGTGAGGTGGAATCTCAGGGTTGTTTTGATTTGCATTTCCCTGATGATTAAGGATGTTGAACATTTTTTCAGGTGTTTCTCTGCCATTCGGTATTCCTCAGGTGAGAATTCTTTGTTCAGTTCTGAGCCCCATTTTTTAATGGGGTTATTTGACTTTCTGGAGTCCACCTTCTTGAGTTCTTTATATATATTGGATATTAGTCCCTTATCTGATTTAGGATAGGTGAAGATCCTTTCCCAATCTGTTGGTGGTTTTTTTGTCTTATTGATGGTGTCTTTAGCCTTGCAGAAGCTTTGTAGTTTCATGAGGTCTCACTTGTCAATTCTCGATCTTACAGCACAAGCCATTACTGTTCTATTCAGGAATTTTTCCCCTGTGCCCATATCTTCAAGGCTTTTCCCCACTTTCTCCTCTATAAGTTTCAGTGTCTCTGGTTTTATGTGAAGTTCCTTGATCCACTTAGACTTGACCTTAGTACAAGGAGATAGGAATGGATCGATTCGCATTCTTCTACATGTTAACAACCAGTTGTGCCAGCACCATTTGTTGAAAATGCTGTCTTTCTTCCACTGGATGTTTTTAGCTCCCTTGTCGAAGATCAAGTGACCATAGGTGTGTGGATTCATTTCTGGGTCTTCAATTCTATTCCATTGGTCTATTTGTCTGTCACTATACCAGTACCATGCAGTTTTTATCACAATTGCTCTGTAGTAGAGCTTTAGGTCCGGCATGGTGATTCCACCAGAGGTTCTTTTATCCTTGAGGAGAGTTTTTGCTATCCT
Organism: Mus caroli; assembly: GCF_978045245.1. Taxonomy (NCBI): domain Eukaryota; kingdom Metazoa; phylum Chordata; class Mammalia; order Rodentia; family Muridae; genus Mus; species Mus caroli. The sequence goes on from NW_028227256.1 coordinate 7,211,930, forward strand.
AGGTTTTTTGTTATTCCAGATGAATTTGCAGATTGCACTTTCTAATTCGTTGAAGAATTGATTTGGAATTTTGATGGGGATTGCATTGAATCTGTAGATTGCTTTTGGCAAGATAGCCATTTTTACAATGTTGATCCTGCCAATCCATGAGCATGGGAGATCTTTCCATCTTCTGAGATCTTCTATAATTTCTTTCTTCAGAGACTTGAAGTTTTTATTATACAGATATTTCACTTCCTTAGTTAGAGTCACGCCAAGATATTTTATATTATTTGTGACTATTGAGAAGGGTGTTGTTTCCCTAATTTCTTTCTCAGCCTGTTTATTCTTTGTGTAGAGAAAGGCCATTGATTTGTTTGAGTTAATTTTATATCCAGCTACTTCACCGAAGCTGTTTATCAGGCTTAGGAGTTCTCTGGTGGAATTTTTAGGGTCACTTATATATACTATCATATCATCTGCAAAAAGTGATATTTTGACTTCATCTTTTCCAATTTGTATCCCTTTGATCTCCTTTTGTTGTCGAATTGCTCTGTCTAGGACTTCAAGTACAATGTTGAATAGGTATGGAGAAAGTGGACAGCCTTGTCTAGTCCCTGATTTTAGAGGGATTGCTTCAAGCTTCTGACCATTTACTTTGATGTTGGCTACTGGTTTGCTGTAGATTGCTTTTATCATGTTTAGGTATGGGCCTTGAATTCCTGATCTTTCCAAGACTTTTATCATGAATGGGTGTTGGATCTTGTCAAATGCTTTTTCCGCATCTAACGAGATGACCATGTGGTTTTTGTCTTTGAGTTTGTTTATATACTGGATTACGTTGATGGATTTCCGTATATTGAACCATCCCTGCATCCCTGGGATGAAACCTACTTGGTCAGGATGGATGATTGTTTTGATGTGTTCTTGGATTCGGTTAGCAAGAACTTTATTGAGGATTTTTGCATCAATATTCATAAGGGATATTGGTCTGAAGTTTTCTATCTTTGTTGGGTCTTTTTGTGGTTTAGGTATCAGAGTAATTGTGGCTTCATAGAATGAGTTGGGTAGAGTACCTTCTGTTTCTATTTTGTGGAATAGTTTGTGAAGAACTGGGATTAGATCTTCTTTGAAGGTCTGATAGAACTCTGCACTAAACCCATCTGGTCCTGGGCTTTTTTTAGTTGGGAGACTATTAATGACTGCTTCTATTTCTTTGGGGGATATAGGGCTGTTTAGATCATTAACCTGATCTTGATTCAACTTTGGTACCTGGTATCTGTCTAGGAACTTCTCCATTTCATCCAGGTTCTCCAGTTTTGTTGAGTATAGCCTTTGGTAGAAGGATCTGATGGTGTTTTGGATGTCTTCAGGATCTGTTGTTATGTCTCCTTTTTCATTTCTGATTTTGTTAATTAGGATGCTTTCCCTGTGCCCTCTAGTGAGTCTGGCTAAGGGTTTATCTATCTTGTTGATTTTCTCAAAGAACCAGCTCCTTGATTGGTTGATTCTTTGAATAGTTTTTCTTGTTTCCACTTGGTTGATTTCACCCCTGAGTTTGATTATTTCCTGCCATCTACTCCTCTTGGGTGAATTTGCTTCCTTTTGTTCTAGTGCTTTTAGGTGTGTTGTCAAGCTGCTAATGTGTGCTCTCTCTAGTTTCCTTTTGGAGGCACTCAGAGCTATGAGTTTTCCTCTTAGAAATGCTTTCATTGCGTCCCATAAGTTTGGGTATGTTGTGGCTTCATTTTCATTGAACTCTAAAAAGTCCTTAATTTCTTTCTTTATTCCTTCCTTGACCAAGGTATCATTGAGAAGAGTGTTGTTCAGTTTCCACGTGAATGTTGGCTTTCTATTATTTATTTTGTTATTGAAGATCAGCCTTAGTCCATGGTGATCTGATAGGATGCATGGGACAATTTCAATATTTTTATATCTGTTGAGGCCTGTTTTGTGACCAATTATGTGGTCAATTTTGGAGAAGGTACCATGAGGTGCTGAGAAGAAGGTATATCCTTTTGTTTTAGGATAGAATGTTCTGTAGATATCTGCCAGATCCATTTGATTCATAACTTCTGTTAGTTTCACTGTGTCCCTGTTTAGTTTCTGTTTCCATGATCTGTCCATTGGTGAAAGTGGTGTGTTGAAGTCTCCCACTATTATTGTATGAGGTGCAATGTGTGCTTTGAGCTTTACTAAAGTTTCTTTAATGAATGTGGCTGCCTTTGTATTTGGAGCATAGATATTCAGGATTGATAGTTCCTCTTGGAGGATTTTACCTTTGATGAGTATGAAGTGTCCCTCCCTGTCTTTTTTAATGACTTTGGGTTGGAAGTCAATCTTATCAGATATTAGAATGGCTACTCCAGCTTGTTTCTTCATGCCATTTGCTTGGAAAATTGTTTTCCAGCCTTTCATTCTGAGGTAGTGTCTATCCTTTTCTCTGAGATGAGTTTCCTGTAAGCAGCAAAATGTTGGGTCTTGTTTGTGTAGCCAGTTTGTTAGTCTATGTCTTTTTATCGGGGAGTTGAGTCCATTGATATTAAGAGATATTAAGGAAAAGTAATTGTTGTTTCCTGTTATTTTTGATGTTAAAGTTGGCATTTTGTTCTTGTGGCTGTCTTCTTTTAGGTTTGTTGAGGGATTACCTTCTTGTTGTTTCTAGGGCGTGGTTCCTGTCCTTGTATTGGTTTTTTTCTGTTATTATCCTTTGAAGGGCTGGATTCGTGGAGAGATAATGTGTGAATTTGGTTTTGTCGTGGAATACTTTGGTTTCTCCATCTATGTTAATTGAGAGTTTGGCTGGGTATAGTAGCCTGGGCTGGAATTTGTGTTCTTTTAGTGTCTGTATAACATCCGTCCAGGATCTTCTGGCTTTCATAGTCTCTGGTGAAAAGTCTGATGTAATTCTGATAGGCTTGCCTTTATATGTTACTTGGCCTTTTTCTCTTACTGCTTTTAGTATTCTATCTTTATTTAGAGCATTTGTTGCTCTGATTATTATGTGTCGGGAGGTATTTCTTTTCTGGTCCAGTCTATTTGGAGTTCTGTAGGCTTCTTGTATGTTCATGGGCATCTCTTTCTTTAGATTTGGGAAGTTTTCTTCTATAATTTTGTTGAAGATGTTTGCTGGTCCTTTGAGTTGAAAATCTTCATTCTCATCCACTCCTATTATCCGTAGGTTTGGTCTTCTCATTATGTCCTGTATTTCTTGGATGTTTTGAGTTAGGATCTTTTTGCATTTTACATTTTCCTTGATTGTTGTGCCGATGTTCTCTATGGAATCTTCTGCACCTGAGATTCTCTCTTCCATCTCTTGTATTCTGTTGCTGATGCTCGTATCTATGGTTCCAGATTTCTTTCCTAGGGTTTCTATCTCCAGTGTTGCCTCATTTTGGGTTTTCTTTATTGTGTCTACTTCCCTTTTTAGGTCTAGTATGGTTTTGTTCATTTCCATCATCTGTTTGGATGTGTTTTCCTGTTTTTCTGTAAGGACTTCTACCTGTTTGATTATGTTATCATGTTTTTCTTTAAGGATTTGTAACTCTTTAGCAGTGTTCTCCTGCAATTCTTTAAGGGATTTTTGTGCTTCCTCTTTATTGTCTTCTGTCTTTTTATCAGTGTTCTCCTGCATTTCTTTAAGTGTGTTATTAAAGTCCTTCTTGAAGTCCTCTATCATCATCAGGAGATATGCTTTTAAATCCATGTCTAGCTTTTCCGGTGTGTTGGGGTGCCCTGGACTGGGCGAAGTGGGGGTGCTGGGTTCTGATGATGGTGAGTGGTCTTGGTTCCTGTTAGTAAGATTATTACGTTTACCTTTCGCCATCTGGTAATCTCTGGGGTTAGTTGTTATCGTTGTCACTATTTAAAGATTGGAGCAGAAGCTGTGTTCCACTCACCAGCAGTCTCTAAATCCTGCGGCGGGGGTCGTGGGTAGCTGACGGTACCCCGGTGCTGGTCCAGCCGGAAGAGGCCTGTGGTCCTACTCAGGCCGTTTTTCTGCTTCCCTAACTAATGCAGTCTCTGGTCCCGCGTGCAATTGGATTGGAGCAGAAGCTGTGTTCCACTCTCCAGAAGTCTTAAGATCCTGTGGTGGGTGTTGTGGGTAGCTGGTGAGTGTCAGCTGACCCTGCGCCCCAGCTGCCCAGGTGCTTTTCTGACCGGAAGAGGGTTGTGGCCCTATGTAGGCCGGATTTCTCTCTCCCCAACCAGAGCATTCTCAGGTCCCGCGTGATTGGACTGGAGCAGAAGCTGTGTTCCACTCACCAGCAGTCCCAAAATCCTGCGGAGGGGGTCTTGGGTAGCTGGCGGGTGTCAGGCAACCCTGCGCTCCAGCTACCCTGGAAAAAGGCAACTATTATAAGGACAACATTTGTTTGTTTTTCGAGACAACATTTAATTGGAGCTGTCTTACAGGCTCAGAGGTTCAGTCCATCATCATCAGAGCTGGAACATGGCAGCACCCAGGCAGGCATGGATTAGGAGGAGCTGAGAATTCAACATTTTGTTTTGAAGAGAAGACTGGCTGGCTCCCATGTGGGTAAGAGAAGTGTCTCATACCCCACAGTGACACACTTCCCCCAACAAGGCCACACCTCCTAATACTGCCATTCCCTGGGTCAAGCACATTCAAACCACCACAGGGTTCCAGACCTAGGCCCTCACCCTTGCCAAGCAAGTGCTCATATCCACTGAACCACCTTCCTAGACAGCTGTTTGCTTTTTGAAACAGAATCTTAGGTTGCCGAGAATGATCTTGAAATCTTGATCATCCTTTTCCATTTCCCAAGTGCTGGGTATCTGCTACCACATCCAGTCTAAAACTACTTTAAAGTTTAGTTATTAAATTTGCTTCTTAGTATGAATGTGTGTGTGTGTTGTGTGTATGTGTGTATCATCATGTACATGTGAAGGTCATATTTCTCCTTATACTATTGGGACTTAGGGATTGAACTCAGGTTATCTTGAAGGCAAGAACTTTTACCTGCTGAGCCATCTTGTTTACTTTTGAGAGCAGATAATAAACTGTGGTATACCCATCTAATAGAATATTTTAGCTATAATAAAAGATGCTATCACAGAGCTGGAGAGATAGCTTAACCATTAAGATCTTGAAGCTAGAAGATCTGAGTTCAGTTCCCAGCACACCTATCTTGGCAGCTCAAAACTCTCAATAATTGTAGTTCTACAGGATCTGATGTACTCCTCTGGCCTCTGTAGGCAACTGAACTCATGTGCACATACTCCCGCACACCTAAAAGTAAATATGGGGAAATGGCTCAGTGATTAAGAACACTGGCTGCTCTCCCAGAAAACCCATGTTTGATTCCAAGCACCCACATGGTGGCTCCCAACCATCAGTAACTTCAGTTCCAAGGGATCTGATGACCTCTTCTGGCCTCTGAGGCCATGAACATGGTGCATAGACATAAATGCAGGCAGAACATGCATATACATTAAATCAATCTTTTAAAAAAAGAATGAAGTCACTTTTAATGTCCTGATATTGAATGAACACTTTTAGATATGAAAGCTAACTTCAAAAAACCTTCTGAAATATTCTTTTTTGATGTAGAAAGGGGGAAGTTTATACACACTCCTCCATATATAGGTTATATACATGTATTTTATTTCTAAGACTGTCTCTGGAAGAATACAGAAGACCTGAGGGGTCGGCTTATGGAGAGAATTGAGAGGTACCATTGACAATTTATATATTTTACATACTAAAGCTTGTAAATGTTTATTTCAAAATTAAAATTAAAACCTCCCCAGTGCCCAGGAAGCCGAAGGAAGAGGATTGTCATGGATTTGAGACCAGCTTAGGGTACAAAGTGAGACCCTTTCTCACAAACAAGAGTTCCCTTTTTCTTTAAACATTTATTTTACTCTTAGTTATGTGTGTATGGCCTATGTGTGGATATGTGCCTGAGTGCAGGTGCCTGAGGAGGCCAGAGGCAGGCAGTGTGAACAGGTGTTGAAAATTAAACTTGAGTCCTTTGCAAGAGCTGTTTTTGTTTAGTGTCTGAGTTGTCTCGCCAGTCCTTTTCCCTTTCTTTTTTAATAAATAATATTACATTAAAATAGTTAACTGGTCTAAAGGAAATGCAGGGAGAAAAAATGGAGCAGAGGCCATCCAGAGACCACCCCACCTAGGGATTAATCCCACCTGCAGCCACCAAACCCTGACACTATTGCTGATGCCAAGAAGTGCTTGCTGACAGGAGCCTAGTATAGCTGTCCCCTCAGAGGCTCTACTAGTACCTGACCAATACAGATGCAGATACTCACATCCAACCATCGAATTGAGCACAGGGACCCCAAAGAAGGAGTTAGGGGAAGGGCTGAAGGACCTGAAGGGGATTGCAACTCAATAAGAAGAACAACTATATCAGCTAACTGGACCACCAGAGCTCTCAGGGACTAAACCACCAACCAAAGAATGAGGGACCCATGGCTCCAGCTACATATGTAGCAGAAGATTGTCTTATCTGGCATTACTGGGAGGAGAGGCTCTTGGTCCTGTGGAGGCTTGATGCCACAGCATAAGGGGATGCTAGAGTGGTAAGGTGGGAGTGGGTGAGTGGGTAGGGGAGCATCCACATAGAGGCAAAGGGGAAGGGGTGGGATGGGGGTTGTGGAGGGGAAACAGGGAAGGGGGACAACATTGAAATACAAATAAATAAAATAACCAATTTTTAAAAAGAAACAAATTAACTAGAAAAAGAAGAGTCAATAACTCAGTTTTTATTTCCTAGAGCCTCCTCCCCCCACCCCAAAAACAGACAGAAGAATAGATTTCTCATTGTCCACATTTGTCTGACATTTTCTTCACACAAAAAATGGATTAGTGTGTAAGATCCTTCAAATACTTTAACATATTGATACTAAAATGTTGTTTCACTCTCAGCAATATCCAAAGCTGGCTAGAAAGACAAATTACTTGTGTCCTCTCAGATCTGCTAAATCAGAATATTTATTTAAGATATCTCCTAGGAGATTTGTAAGTGCTTAAGTGTCAGAAGTACATCAGACAGGCAGGATGCAGTCAGTTAGATGGAGAGAGTGCCTAGCCAGAGGCTATTAGTGAAGTGCATGGCCTTCGGGATACCAAGTCTGTTGAAGAGCCAGGGCGAATCAAAATACCTGAGAACTCAGTCAAACAGGAACCCCCAGGACTGGTGATGTAGCTCAGTCGGTAGAACGCTTGTCTATCATACATGAAGTCCTGAGTTCCATTCCCCAAAACCACATAAACTGGGCATGACAGTGACACTTTAGACACATCGCTGAAAAGGTAGAGGCAGGAGGCTCAGAAGTTCAAGGTTTCCCTGAGTTTGAGGCCAATTTGGGAGGTTCTCTCTCAAGCAAACAAACAAAAACTAAAAGGGTGTTGTTGGAATAAATCCTAGTTTCTAGGTATAAATACAAATGTAATACATTGTCTATTTAACCTGCAAACAACCCAATAAGAGAATAAACCATAAGAAAATGTACAGTCTGTGTCCTTGACTGACCTTCCCTGATAATATCCCTGGGAAGGGGATTTCTCCAAATGCCATCACATTGAGGGTTAGAGCTCCCACACAGCAATTTGGGCACGAAGAGGACACAATTCACTTCATAGCAGATCCCATAATTAGTTTTTCCATACCATCACCAAAGAAATTCTCCCCCTGGCTGCATTTCCATTCTTGTTTTTAATCTCATTCAAGGATGCATTTGGCATTTAGTTTAATGATTCTCCTTGAACAAAAATGCTATAGCAAGAGATTATATCATATGATATGAATTGCCCCAGGCATGGAAGAGGGGGGTTAAGAAGCAGAGAGAGAGAGAGGCAGGGAGCTTACACTGTGTTTTCCACACACACTAGTCAGATGTTACTGAATATGTGACTTTTTAAAATATTGAGAGAGATAGATAGACAGATAGATAGATCAATAAATTTGAATTCCAGTTGTTTGCTGCAAGAACTGCTCAGTCTTCTGTCCTCCTTATCTTGGAACAGGCATGATATGCTGCTTAATAAAACATTGGGTAATTAGCTTTTCTCTGACGTTCCATGTCCACACAGTAGAGTGCAGAATCCTTCCTGTTTGCTACTTGCTTCTGCCATTGTGTATTTGGAACAGCTTATCTTAAAAATACCTTTAAAAAATGTGTCCTTATTGTTAAATTGTAAATCTCACTGTTGATTGTTTATCAGCCATGGGCACTAGAAACATCCATAGACTTATTTCAACATACAGAACTCTCTAAAAGATAAACCAAACAGCTCTCCTTACTCCATGTCTACGCCTTTAAACTCTCTTCACAAAATAGCTTCACACAATATAAATGGCTTCATCCACCTACAGTTTCCCCTGAACACACACTAGACATTAGCATAGTTAGAACGGCTCAACTGCACATTCCTAAAGTGGCAACTCTGGACTCTATAAGTTCCTATCTGAAAAAGCCCAATGGGACCAGGAAAATCCCCATTACTTTCTGCCAGCTAAAAATTATGGGCAGAAAGACACCTGTTTCTCTTCTTGGCCACTCCCTGAACCTCACATGGTAATGCTGAGCTACTGCACTCAGTTATGATCCACTGCTGAGGGAGTCAACTGCATCTTGTATATGTAATTAGGACTTGGTTAATTGTTAACTGTGACCTGAGCTTTACTATGTCAATAAACATAATCTGGAAGAATGTGTCTGCATTCTTGTTCCTGGTGTTTCTCCTTACTGTATTTTCTCTAGAACAAAAACAGAAGAATTCTTGGTCATGAATAGTTATGGAAATTGTGGTCTATCTTTGAAATATCACATGGATTGCTAAAGTTCAATGATAACCTTCAACCTTGGAAGGGGAAGTAAGCTCTAGAGCCTACAAATTAGATTCTTATCCTCCCTTCCTTAAAAACAAAATCCCAAACATCCTACAATTTGCCTTTTGGCTAGCATTTTTATAATTGGATATATACTCCTGAGACAAAGAATAGAAAGGAAAAAGGATATTTACATGTTTGTCTTTCCCTTCTATGTTTACAGTTGAATATAAAGCATGATTGGTCCCTCAGTAGGTACCCCAGCACACTGCAGGCGTCTTCTACAGTGAAGCAACATTCTGAAAATATCTCTTACATTCTAAGAGGCTGGAACTTTTGCTGGACTCCATAGTAATGACACAAGACAGACAGAAAGACACATAGTCAGAGACACCTAGCATACAACAGACAGACACACGTAGGGTAAAACATAAACAAACACAAATACCACTTACAGATAGAAGACAATTGAACATAGACACACACACATATAATTAGCCAGACAGTACTTATACACACAGACACATGCAGCACACACATACACAATTACACAGACAGATATGACTCAAACAAAACAGCAGACACACAAATGGACAGACACGGGAACAAACAGATTCACAAGGCAGACTTTAGTCAGGTACAGAATAAGACTCATTCAACAGACTGATGGAGGTTGGAAGGCTGGGAGCATGGAAGAAAGAATTCCGATCTAGATCTGCTCTTGGTTAAATATATCCAAGGGGAGGTACTTCTCTTTCTTTCCATAATGTAACATAGATGCATTACTGGTGACTTAGACTTAATCACAAAGGGGTCTAACCTGCACACTCTTCCTACCACCAGAGAGTGGAAGGGATGTTGAGAATGTGGACAATCACAGAGAGAGATGAGAGGAAAGAGGGCTATGATTCTCTACTTTGTACTCTAGCCATCAACAAACTGTTATGTATTCCTGCACCTCATTTGCAAAACACTCATTCTACAGTAAGAAGTCCCTGTTTCTGAAAATACTTGTTTTGGGGGTAGGGGATGTACATGTAAGCTTTATTTGGAGTAAATATATTCTGTTGTTTTTCTGTATTAAATATTTATGTAGCTTTGCAAAATACATGATATGATAAACTAAATGAAAAGAATTATTCACACATAAGTGTACCCACAGTGTTCTTTCAAAACACAGAGGCATACAAAGTAATCTTGAACTTCAGAATCGCATCACAGCACAGAGCTGTCTCTTTGTATTTATGCTGCTTATATTTTATAATTTTCTTTGGATAGGGGCAAACTATCAAAATTTGAGAGATGTGATTCACAGGAGCTATTAAGAATGTATTTTAGGCACCTGGGTGAGCCATCTTGGTTCCCGGATCCCTCCAAGACTAGTCTGTGCACATGACAGTGTGGACTAGAGAAGCTAACAGCTTTTGAAGCAGACCCCGTTTTGGGATCCAGACATCCGGGCACCTTCCCTGCTAGAGGAGAGGTGTCTGCCCCACCCTGGAGGGCTTTGCCAGAGAACCTGGGGGAGCCACCTTGGTTCCCTGATCTGTCCTAGACTAGTCTGTGCAGGTGAGAGTGTGGACTACAGAAGCTAACAGCTTCTGTGACAGGCCCTGTTTCAGGCCTTCATCTTCTGCCAGGAGGGAGGTATGAATGCCAGATATCTGTGCACCTTCATTGCAAGAGGAGAGCTTGCCTGCAGAATGTACTCTAACCACTGAAACTCAGGAGAGAGCTAGTCTCCCAGGTCTGCTGATAGAGGCTAACTGAATCACAAGAAGAACAAGCTCTAACCAGAGACAACTATAATAACTAACTCCAGAGATTACCAGATGGTGAAAGGCAAACGTAAGAATCTTACTAACAGAAACCAAGACCACTCACCATCATCAGAACCCAGAGCTCCCACCTCAGCCAGTTCTGGGCACCCCAACACACCTGAAAAGCTAGACCCAGGTTTAAAGCATATCTCATGATGATGGTAGAGGACATCAAGAAGGACTTTAATAACTCACTTAAAGAAATACAGGAGAACACTGCTAAAGAGATACAAGTTCTTAAATAAAAACAGGAAAACACAATCAAACAGGTAGAAGTCCTTAAAGAAAAACAGGAAAACAGAACCAAACAGGTGATGGAATTAAACAAAACCATACTAGATCTAAAAAGGGAAGTAGACACAATAAAGAAAACCCAAAATGAGGCAACTCTGGAGATAGAAACCCTAGGAAAGAAATCTGGAACCATAGATGTGAGCATCAGCAACAGAATACAAGACATGGAAGAGAGAATCTCAGGTGCAGAAGATTCCATAGAGAACATCAGCACAACAATCAAAGAAAATGCAAAATGCAAAAAGATCCAAACTCAAAACATCAAGGAAATCCAGGACACAATTAGAAGACCAAACCTACGGATAATAGGAGTAGATGAGAATGAAGATTTTCAACTTAAAGGGCCAGAAAATATCTTCAACAAAATTATTGAAGAAAACTTCCCAAACCTAAAGAAAGAGATGCTCATGAACATACAAGAAACCTACAGAGCTCCAAAAAGACTGGACCAGAAAAGAAATTCCTCCTGACACATAAAAATCAGAACAACAAACACACAAAATAAAGATAGAATATTAAAAGCAGTAAGGGAAAAAGGTCAAGTAATATATAAAGGCAGGCCTATCAGAATTACACCAGATTTTTCACCAGAGACTACGAAAGCCAGAAGAGCCTGGACAGATGTTATACAGACACTAAGAGAACACAAATGCCATCCCAGGCTACTATACCCAGCCAAACTTTCAATTAACATAATGGGGAAACTAAGGTATTCCACAACAAAGCCAAATTCATATATTATCTTTCTACGAATCCAGCCCTTCAAAGGATAATAACAGAAAAAAAACCAATACAAGGACGGAAACTATGCCCTAGAAAAAGCAAGAAAGTAATCCTTCAACAAACCTAAAAGACTACAGCCACAAGAACAGAATGCAAACTCTAACAACAAAAATAATACGAAGCAACAATTACTTTTCCTTCATATCTCTTAATAGCAATGGACTCAATTCTCCAATAAAAAGATGTAGACTAACAGACTGGCTACACAAACAGGACCCAACATTCTGCTGCTTACAGGAAACCCATCTCAGGGAAAAAGACAGACACTACCTCAGAGTGAAAGGCCGTAAAACAATTTTCCAAGCAAATGGACTGAAGAAACAAGCTGGAGTAGCCATTCTAATATCTAATAAAATCGACTTCCAACCCAAAGTTATCAAAAAAGACAAGGAGGGGCACTTCATACTCATCAAAGGTAAAATCTTCCAAGATGAACTCTCAATTCTGAATATCTATGCTCCAAATGCAAGGGCAGCCACATTCATTAAAGAAACTTTAGTAGAGCTCAAAGCACACATTGCACCTCATACAATAATAGTGGGAGACTTCAACACACCACTTTCATCAATGGACAGATCGTGGAAACAGAAACTAAACAGGGACACAGTGAAACTAACAGAAGTTATGAAACAAATGGATTTAACAGATATCTACAGAATATTTTATCCTAAAACAAAAGGATATACCTTTTTCTCAGCACCTCATGGTACCTTCTCCAAAACTGACGATATAATTGGTCACAAAACAGGCCTCAACAGATACAAAAATATTGAAATTGTCCCATGCATCCTATCAGATAACCATGGACTAAGGCTGATCTTCAATAACAACATAAATAATAGAAAGCCAACATTCATGTGGAAACTGAACAACACTCTACTCAATGATACGTTGGTCAAAAAGGAATAAAGAACGAAATTAAAGACTTTTTAGAGTTTAATAAAAATGAAGCCACAACATACCCAAACTTATGGGACACAATGAAACTATTTCTAAGAGGAAAACTCATAGCTATGAGTGCCTCCAAAACGAAACTAGAGAGAGCACACACTAGCAGCTTGACAACACACTTAAAAGTGCTAGAACAAAGGAAACAAATTCACCCAAGAGGAGTAGAGGGCAGGAAATAATCAAACTCAGGGGCAAAATCAACCAAGTGGAAACAAGAAGAACTATTCTAAGAATCAACCAAACCAAGGAGCTGGTTCTTTGAGAAAATCAACAAGATAGATAAACCCTTAGCCAGACTCACTGAGGGCACAGGGAAAGTATTCTAATTAACAAAATCAGAAATGAAAAGGGAGACATAACAACAGATCCTGAAGTAATCCAAAACACCATCAGATCCTTCTACAAAAGGCTATACTCAACAAAACTGGAAAGCCTGGATGAAATGGACAAATTTCTAGACAGATACCAGGTACCAGAATCAGATTAATGATCTAAACAGTCCTATATCCCGTAAAGAAATAGAAACAGACATTAATAGTCTCCCAACTAAAAAAAGCCCAGGACAAGATGGGTTTAGTGCAGAGTTCTATTAGACCTTCAAACAGGATCTAATTCCACTTCTTCACAATCTATTCCACAAAATAGAAGCAGAAGGTACTCTACCGAATTCATTCTATGAAGCTGCAATTACTGTGATACCTAAACCACAGAATGACCCAACAAAGATAGAGAACTTTATACCAATTTCCCTTATGAATATCGAGGCAAAAGTACTCAATAAAATTCTCACTAACGGAATCCAAGAACAAATCAAAACAAGCATCCATCCTGACCAAGTAGGTTTCATTCCAGGGATGCAGGGTTGGTTTAATATACAGAAATCCATCAGCATAATCCACTATATTAACAAACTCAAAGACAAAAACCACATGACCATCTCATTAGATGCTGAGAAAGCATTTTACAAAATCCAACACCCATTCATGATAAACGTCTTGGAAAGATCAGGAATTCAAGGCCCATACCTAACCATGATAAAAGCAATCTACAGCAAACCAGTAGCCAACATCAAAGTAAATCGTGGGAACCTGGAAGCAATCCCACTAAAATCAGGGACTAGACAAGGCAGCCCACTTTCTCCCTAACTATTCAACATAGTACTTGAAGTCCTAGCCAGAGCAATTCGACAACAAAAGGAGATCAAGGGGATACAAATTGGAAAGGAAGAAGTCAAAATATCACTTTTTGCAGATGATATGATAGTATAAATAAGTGACCCTAAAATTTCCAGCAGAGAACTCTTAAACCTGATAAACAGCTTCGGTGAAGTAGCTGGATATAAAATTAACTCAAACAAGTCAATGGCCTTTCTCTACACAAAGGACAAAGAGACTGAGAAAGAAATTAGGGAAACAACACCCTTCACAATAGTCACAAATAATAGAAAATACCATGGTGTGACTGTAACTAAGGAATTGAAAGATCTGTATGATAAGAAAGAAATTACAGAAGATCTCAGAAGATGGAAAATTCTCCCATGCTCATGGATTGGCAGTGCCAATATAGTAAAAATGGCTATCTTGCCAAAAGCAATCTACAGATTCAATGCAATCCCCATCAAAATTCCAACTCCATTCTTCAACGAATTAGAAAGGGAAATTTGCAAATTCATCTGGAATAACAAAAAACCTAGGATAGCAAAATCTCTTCTCAAGGATAAAAGAACCTCTGGTGGAATCACCATGCCTGACTTAAAGCTGTACCACAGAGCAATTGTGATAAAAAAAAAAACAAACTGCATGGTACTGGTATAGTGACAGACAAGTAGACCAATGGAATAGAATTGAAGACCCAGAAATGAACCCACACACCTATGGTCACTTGGTCTTTGAAAAGGGAGCTAAAACCATCCAGTGGAAAACCGACAACATTTTCAACAAATGTTTCTGGCACAACTGGTGTTTATCATGTAGAAGAATGGGAATGGATCCATTCCTATTTCCTTGTACTAAGGTCAAATCTAAGTGGATCAAGGAACTCCACATAAAACCAGAGACACTGGAACTTATAGAGGAGAAAGTGGGGGAAAGCCTTGAAGATATGGGCACAGGGAAAAAAATTCCTCAATAGAACAGCAATGGCTTGTGCTGTATGATTGAGAATCTATAAATTGGACCTCATAAAATTGCAAAGCTTCTGTAAGACAAAAGACACTGTCAATAAGAGAAAAAGGCCACCAACAGATTGGGAAAGGATCTTTACCTATCCTAAATCAGATAGGGGTCTAACATCCAATATATATATAAAGAACTCAAGAAGGTGGACTCCAGAAAGTCAAATAACCCCATTAAAAATTAGGGCTCAGAGCTAAACAAAGAATTCTCACCTGAGGAATATGAATGGCTGAGAAGCACCTGAAGAAATGTTCAGCATCCTTAATCATCAGGGAAATGCAAATCAAAACAACCCTGAGATTCTACCTCACACCAATCATAATTGCTAAGATCAAAAATTCAGGTGACAGCAGATGCTGGTGAGGATGTGAAGAAAGAGGAACACTCCTCCATTGTTGGTGGGATTGCAAGCTTATACAACCACACTGGAAATCAGTCTGGGGATTCCTCAGAAAGTTGGACATAGTGCTACTGGAGGATCCTGAAATACCTCTCCTGGGCATATATCCGGAAGATGTTCCAACTGGTTAGAAGGACACATGCTCCACTATGTTCATAGCAGCCTTATTTATAATATCCAGAAGCTGGAAAGAACCCAGATGCCCCTCAACAGAGGAATGGATACAGAAATTGTGGTACATTTACACAATGGACTACTTCTCAGCTATTAAAAAGAATGAATTTATGAAATTCCTAGGGAAATGGATGGACCTGGAGGGCATCATCCTGAGTGAGGTAGCCCAATCACAAAAGAACTCACACAATATTCACTCACTGATAAGTGGATATTAGCTCAGAAACTTAGAATACCCAAGATACAAGATACAATTTGCAATACATGAAACTCAAGAAGAAAGAACACCAAAGTGTGGACACTTTGCCCCTTCTTAGAATTGGGAACAAAACACCCATGGAAGGAGTTACAGAGACAAAGTTTGGAGCTGAGACGAAAGGATGGACCATCTAGAGACTTCGCTATCTTGAGATCCTTCCCATTATCAGCCTCCAAACGCTGACACCATTGCATACACTAGCAAGATTTTGCTGAAAGGATCCTGATATAGCTGTCTCTTGTGAGCCTATGCCAGGGCCTAGCAAACACAGAAGTGGATGCTCACAGACAGCTATTGGATGGATCACAGGGCCCCCAATGGAGGAGGTAGAGAAAGTACCCAAGGAGCTAAAGGGGTCTGCAACCCTACAGGTGGAACAACAATATGAACTAACCAGTACCCCCAGAGCTCATGTCTCTAGCTGCATATGTATCAGAAGATGGCCTAGTCAGCCATCATTTGAAAGAGAGATCCATTGGTCTTGCACACTTATAAGCCTCAGTACAGGGGAATGCTAGGGCCAAGAAGTGGGAGTGTGGGGGGGAGCAGTGGGAGGTGGAGGACTTTTGGGATAGCATTTGAAATGTAAATGAAGAAAATACCTAATAAATAAATAAAGAATGTATTTTGGCCAGATGTGGTAGCATACAATTGCAATTGAAGGACTTCGGAGGATGAAGCAGGAGAGTCTTGAGTTTAAAGCCAGTGGTCAACAATGCATTCAAGGCCAGGGAAGAAAACACAGTGACATCCAACAACAGAACAGCACACACAGCACAAGTCAATAAGACTCTGTGGGGGTTTGAATGAGACTGGCCCTCAAGGCTCATGTGTTTGAATGCTTGGTTCCCAGCTGGGGGGACTCTTTGGTAAGGCTTAGGAAGTGTGATATTGTTGGAAGAGGTGTGCCACTTGGGGTGGAATATCTCTCTCTTTCTTGTGCTTGTAGATAAGAATGTAAGTGTTCCTTTCCTGACATGTCATGACTGTCATGGTCTAACCCTCTATAAGCAAGCCCCCAATTAAATGCTTTATTTTGTAGGTTGTCTTCATCATGGTGTCTCTCCCTGCACAGAAATAGAACAGTGGCAAGACAGACCCACTTGCTCTTCCAATAATCAAAGACCTTCTGTGAAATTTCCTTAACTTTCACATACATTAGTGCCTCTTTGAACTCTCCTGGGAAGTCTTCAGAACTGCCTGTAAAGCTTCAACTATGACATGAATCACCATTGCCTCATCTGACAATGACCAACAGGCCAAACCAGTCTTTCTTCTACCTTTCTCCCCATCCCAAAACATGTTTTATAAGGAAAGAGCAAAGGTGAGTTCTATTGGAAGGGGAAGTGGTGGTCTCTTTTTGCTTGGAAGTTAATTATTTCCTTCTCCTTCCTCTCCAGCCATATTATCAGCCAACCACATCTTGAAATCCTAGAGCCATTTCTTCCAGGTTCATTACTCTTTTCCACTAAGCAACAGGTGCTATTAGTAAAAGCTTAAAAAAAAAAATAGGAGAAGTAAGCAACAGTTTTGATTAACAGCGTTTCCTAGCTCCTGTCAGAGACACACCTATGAACTTTCCACATTTTGTGGCAAGGTGGAAAATTCTAACCTTTTTAAAACCTGTGATAAAAAAACAAGTCATGAGTAGGAGAAAAAAGCTGGAGAAGAACTCACTGCTTAGTCACTTCCTGTGTGTATGTTTCATTTGACAAGCTAGCAGTGATCGCTGTCTTTTATAGAGCACTTGTACTGTATGTTGTGGAGAAGCACTTATATGAGAAGGAGACTGTGAGTCCTTAAAACCTGAAAGAGAAGCCAGAAGAGTCAGACACAGGAAACAATAATGCTGAAGCCGACTGAAGGAAATGATAGGTCAGAGATTTATGACATGGCTAAGGGGACAAGAAAGTAAGGGCGACTCCATATTAAGAGCTTTGCACAGTAACCCCAAGTAGTGGTCACACAGCTTAGATACCCTAGTATACACACATACACACCCCTGTGAGATGAGGAATCAAGATAAGAGAAAGCCATGGAATCACACACACACACACACACACACACACACACCTGTGAGATGAGGAAACAACACAAGAGAAAGCCATGGAATGACAGGACACCTATGAAGTCCTCTGCACAGTATCTCGTTCATTGCTGTGAGAATGATTAACATGTGACTTGAAGACTTTAGTCAGAGAAGGGTGTTCCAGGCTGAGGGAACAGCACAGAGTCAGAGCTGACAGTTGGGAGCTCAGCAATGAAGTTGCTGTGTAGTTACTACAGAGAGGAAACAAGAAAGAGGACAGGGAAAGTTACAGTAGACAAAAATGCTGGGAACTTTGTGCACCAGGCCATGGGACTCAGAAAGGAAGGAGAAGGTGGCTATTTTGCCTCCTTGTGATATCATTCTCTTCTCTGTCCTTCTGGTCTGTTTTTTTTTTTTTTTTTTTTCCTCATGGAAATTAAGGAGACCAACATGTTGCAACCCACAAGGACATCTTAGTAGCACCCTGTGTCCTAACTAATGAATTGTGAAATGGCTACTGTCTCTGCTTCCCTTCACTCCTCTCCTACGGGCCCCCACCCCACCCCACCCCACCCCCACCCAGTGGATGCCAAAAGCATTAACTCCAATTCCACTAAGCCTGACATCACCTATGACCCCTCCACCCCGGCTCTGCTGTTTCATCCTCTCCCACCAGCAGCACTGTCTCCCGCCCCTCCCCCCACGGCCAGAGTCCCCCCATAGCCTTCAAGCACATGGACGAGAACGAGGAAATGGACGAGAACGTTGCTGTCCTTCCTAGGGATGCCATCCTTTGTCCTCTGTACAATTCTGTGGAGAAGATCGACCTTGGCAGATGGATCCAGATGGTGTCTGGTATTCTGCAGGGCCTCAACAAGTTTCTGTTAAATTGAGTTTTAATTGCTTATGAGATCTTGATTAAAATAAACTCAACTACTTTTTTGTTATATGAATCTTCATAAGTCAATGGTTTCTTTTTTTTCTTCAATAAATAAGATTAGAAATATCAAGAAGCACCTGGGATATTGTTATATTTTAGCTTCAATGTTTCATACTTTTGACCATAACCCCCATTTACTTATAATAAAAATAAATCAGCCTTGTAATATTCCTAATTACAGTTGACCTTTCTGATCTCTGATTTCACTTTCTTGAGTTTAAGTTACAGGTCAACAAAAGTTCGTAAATATAAATGGAAATTTTCTAGCGGCAATACATTTAAATTTTTTTCATTACATTTATTTGTTTTGCATGCTAATATGGATGTGTGTGAGTGTGTGAGCACATGTGTACATGTGGAGATCAGAGAGCAACTTTTGGGAGTCCATTTGTTTCTTCCATCCTGTAGGTTTCCAGGATCAAAGTCAAGCCATCAGGTTTGAAGGAAAATGCCTTAATCTGCTGAGCCATCTCACTGGGTCAAAGGTGAAACTTCTTAATAAAGAGAGAAAACATATTCATGTGTACATGCACACGCTCACATGTGCCGGTGCGTGTACACACACACACACACACACACACACACACACACACACACTATTGAACTCTCTCTCGCTCATAGTGCCCAGAAAAACAATAACCATAATTATGCAAAGTGTTCGTGTTCTTCCACTGTTGTGTAACAAATTACTACAACTTTAGAGTCTTAAAGTAAACATGAGGGCAGTACTTTATGGTTTTAGAGGAGCTGAGGACATGACTCAGTGGTGACGTGCTTGCATAGCATGTGAAAGACCCTTAGCACCCCAGAATATGGTTCTGGACGTGAGATGCCAGGCCCAGGTTTCTAAGGGAAACTTAGGCGTCAGTAGGGCTGTCTGTGTTCAGTGTAGGGGCTGCGGGGATCATCCCACCCCTTGCTTTTCCCAGCCTGGGGAAGTTGCTTACATTCTTGGGCTTGTGGTTTCTTTCTTACTGTTCAGTCTGTGGCTTGTGGCTCTCTGGCCATTCCTCCACAGCCTCTCTTCATCGACCCTTGTGATTACACTTGGATAATGTAGCATAATCCAGCTGCTGCTGCCCATTTGCTGCCCTGACTCCTCTTTACCATGTGATAGAATACAGCACATTCTAAACACTCGAGCATCTGTGCAAAGGGACCACTTTTCTTTCCTGCCCACCCTCTCTTCACTCTTTTAAAAAAAGTTTGCATATGTGCAAATATACGTGTGTGCAAATACATATTATGCCATTACTTTTCCCCATCCATATTCTCTCAAATTTCAATTGCATATATGTACATATGGAGAATGGAGCCAAGCTCCACTTGTAGCTCAGCTAATAATTAACAAGGGTGCTTTGAATTTAACAGGTGGCTGCTAGCTTCACCGAAGGTGACCCTTTCCTCATTCAGATACCGGTGGAGCTAGAGTGAGACTACCTCTGTGGGATGATGACTCATGAGTGAACCAACCAGCTGGAAAGCACAGTCTTTCTGTCTTGGAAGAATTAGGGGTATTCTAATGAGAACAGAGCTACTGGCTGCAGTGAAGTGTGGATTTGCTCATATTGTTACAAATCAAGTTTCAATCTGCTGAGGTCTCTGGGAAGGAAAGGAATTGGATTTTGCATACATGTGCTCTAATAATTTGTGTCTGACTAGAGACCTCTCTCTTCCTTCCTCAGCACTTTAAGGTTGCACAGATGTAAAGACCGATGCATTTCCGTCCCTGAGAGTTACTTGTGAGTCATCCGGTAAGCTGTTTACAAGGTTGGCCACACAGTCTGTTCTCCAGGTGGGGAGGGGAAAACAAGGTGTGGTTCATGCTTTCAGGAGGTTTCAAACTGGCAAAACCAGAGTAATAAAATAAAATTAAGAAAACTGTTTCAAAATAATAAAAAAGAAAACTTTCAATTTTATCTTCGTGACTTAATTATAACTGTGAAGGGAGGTGTAATTATTATTTTTACAGCATCTGTTCACTTTAAATACCTCTCACATATACATGAAGGAAGGAAGGAAAAAAGAAAGAAAGATAGGAAGGAAGGAAGGAAGAAAGAAAGAAGAAAAACCATCAGGGTCTCACTTAGTAGCCCAGGCTGACTTAAAAACTCAGGGTCATCCTCCTGCTTCAGAGGTTCAAGTGCATTATAAGAATGAGCCAGTACCCCCCCCCCCATTTTCTACTATCTCTTTAAAAACAAATAGGATGAGATAATTTGACAAATGTTATGGAATAAAGAAATAGGCATACAGATCTCTCATTCCAATCTTTCTTTCACAACCCCTGTTTTTATCCCCCCCCCTTTTTTTTAGATCCCAGGTCCTAGATTCTAAAAAAGAAAAAGTGATCAGCAATTAGGCCAGAGAAAGGTGGGTATGGTGGGCTGTCTGTCCCAACTCCGGATATGCTCAAAAACCTCTTTTGTTTCTTTGGCCTTTGAGGTCTACATAAAGTGAAGCCAATACTGTAAATCGAAGGTTCCAGCCAACTTCTAGGACTCTGCAGGCAGTTTATGTTCTCAAAGTCACCTCTGGCTCTAACCCTCTAATCTTTACTTTTGCTTGGCAGCGCATTGTGAAGATAGATGTTGAATCCAGGCCTTTCCTTATTTGCTCTCATGTGTACAACACACACACACACACACACACACACACACACACACACACACATCACACCTACCAGGCAGTTTGCCCAGGACACAGGGGTAGACTTGGCTGAAGATTTGAGAGAAACACAATGGAAGCAGTGACTTTCTCAAGAAAGTTTTCTAACTGTGCCCTCATCTCTACTCCTGGACAAAAATAAAATCAGAATGGATTGAAGACTTCCATATAAGACCCGAGGCTTTGAAACTGCTGAAGGAAAAAACTTCAAAACATAGGCAGAGTCTTTCTAGAATGACTTCAAAAGCTTAGGGGTTTAATTGCAAGAGCTGATGGAACTGTATGACAAACTAAACCTTCTGCATGGCAGAGGGCGAAGACAAGCTCCACAATAGGAGGAAAACCACTCCCAATTGTAAAGATGACAGATTTCAGGGTCTAGGATACATAAACTACTGAAAAAAACCCCACCCAAATTGAGATCATCCAGTCAATAAATGGGTGAGTGAATCAAATATACATTTCTCAAAAGACAAAGCACAAATGGCCAATCAAGACTCGCAAACTATTCAACATCCTTAGCCACCAGGAAAATACAAATTAAAACTGCTTTGAAATTCCAACTCACTGTAGTCAGAAATTCTACCATCAGGAAAACAGACCAACAAATCCTGGCTAGGATATGGAGAAAGAGGAACCATGACACACTGCTGGCAGGAATGTGGACCAGTGTACCCACCATGGAAATCAGTGTGGACTTTCCTTCAACGACTAAAAGTTGAACTGTTGTATACCACTCTTGGGTATGTGTGCAAAGGAATCTAAAGTTAGCACAATACAAAAAGAACTGAGCATCCATGTTTCTAACTGCCCTATTCATAACAGCTGAGACCCAGAATCAGCTTAGATGCCTATCATCAGATCAATGAATGGAGAAAATACCAGGTGTATGTGTGTTTGCTTCTTAGCTACGAAGAAGAATGGAATCACACACTCGGGAAAAATGGAAGAAACTGAAAATCAACATGTAATATGAAATAAGGCAGACACAGAAAGACACATTTTCCACGCTTGTTTGTTTCCCTGAATGTGCAGCGTATAGATTAAAACTATGTATGACGTGAGAATAGAGAGGGACTATGCGGAGAGAGGAAGTGAAGGGAGAGCAGGGGGTCTGAGACTGGGAAGCCAGACTTTAACAGGCTTGACAATCACCAGAGTGGACTCCCTCCTGATCAGCAGCCTGTAAAAACCAGGAAATGAAGCAGCAGGGATCTGTCTACTGGTCAAAAGTCATATTTCTGAGTGGAGACATTACATTCTGAACTTCCTGGAAGTGCACAGATAGATAACCATCTAAACGGTATCAAATCACTATCTATCAAGACCTTCTGGTAAAGGACAGTGACATACCATTGTTTGTTTCCATGAGATGTAATTCAAGTGGGCCTGTCAATCTCTTGCACAGGAAAATACCTCTCAGGAAAAGCTGTCAGTTCTAGAAAATCCTAAAATGTAGATCAGCAAATGGTACCCTTGGCCACTGTCCGTGCTCACCGCTTTGGGAGCTCTCTACTTTTCTCTGTGATAAATTCCATGTCTCTTCTACACTGCACTTAGTATGTCTCAGCTGAATTTTTTAAAAAAGATTTATTTTTAATTTATATGAATACACTGCAGCTGTCTTCAGACACACCAGAAGAGTGCATTGGATTGTGAGACACCATGTGGTTGCTGGGAATTGAACTCAGAACCTCTAGAAGTTAGTGCTCTTAAGCACTGAGCCATTTCTCCAGCCCAGCTGAATTCTTTTGTGGTGACTGAAAGGACAGGGTCTGCTGGGGAGTGTCCAGTGCAAGATCCACATGACAGTAATGGCAGGGGCCAAACATGCAAGACTGCAATGCGGATGGGTCAGTAAAGAGCACTGAGAGGAGCGGGTTTCAGGGAACTGCTGTGTTGCATGTGAGCAACGTTGATATCGTGGAAACCTATTGACTGTGATTGGTTAGCACATTACCTCTGACTGGACAGTGAGTGCTCACAGCACCGGGGGATATGTGGAAGAAGCATGTTAAAAGGGAGGGGAAGGTGTAGATTCTGGTGTCAGCAGGCCAGCTGCCAGAGCTACTCGAGTTTCTTCAGAACTCAGTGTTCTGACTTCTGGGAATATAGAGGAGCATGAAGTGCGGTGCTCCTTATTTAGAAGTGCAGTGTGCCACACAGGTCACGTCTGCATTTTCTCCTTCAGGAGTGTGTGTATGGGGCCGTAAATAAGAGCGAACTATAGTGATATTACATGTATGGAAATGCTACAATGAACCCCCCCCTTTTTTGTTTTGTTTTTTATTTTGTTTTAAAGACAGAATTTCATGTAGCCCAGTGTAGTGGTTGGTTTTGTGTATCAACTTGATACAAGGTGGAGTTATCACAGAGAAAGGAACTTCCATTGAGGAAATACCTCCATGAGATCCAGCTGTGGGGTATTTTCTCAATTAGTGATCAAGGAGGGAGGTCCCCTTGTGGATGGGACCATCTCTGGGCTGGTAGTCTCGGTTCTACAAGAGACCAAGCGGAGCAAGCCAGGGGAAGCAAGCCAGTAAAGAACATCCCTCCATGGCCTCTGCATCAGCTCCTACTTTCTGATCTGCTTGAGTTCCAGTCCTGACTTCCTGCGGTGATGAACAGCAATGGGGAAATGTAAGCTGAATAAACCCTTTCCTTCCCAACTTGCTATTTGGTCATGGGTTCTAAGACACCCAGTCTGGACTCTAACTAGCTATACAACTGAGATAGCCTTGAACCTCTGACTCCTGAGTGGCTAGTTTATAGGTATGTATTAGCAGGTACCATGGGGCCTGTTTATATATGGTAACTTAAAAATATTCAGTTTAAAAGGAAAACTTCCAGTCACTTTCTCAGTCTTCCTTACCCAGTACCTCACTTTCAGGTTATAAATTTGGTTCCTGCTTCCCTCCTCCCTCTCTGGGGCCAGGTTCCTCTCCCTGCGTCAGGCAGGCCATTCCTCCATTACCTTGGGGCCTTCACATAGACTTCAGGTGCACCCCCCCCTCCGAGTGGCTTATCAGGGGGTTCCCCAAGTATCCTTCTGTTCCTGAGAATAATTCTGGAGTCAGCTGTTAAGAAAACACAAATCCCAATTCTGTATAGTTTATTTTTAAACTCCCGTGCTTTCAGCCCAAAGAATACTAGAATTTCTTTTACTCAAAGTATTTTTGTGTGCTTATTCTATGCCTACATTATTGCTAGAGCTGGGAGCACAGCAGGGAGTTTTATAGAATCCTGACCCTGGAGAAGTTTTCATCTCTTGAAGGAGAAAAAAAAATGCTTTAGACAAATAATGATACAGATAATTATTTTCGGTAAAGGCCACAAAGGAAATCTTGGGATGGCCGCAAGGCTGTGATGGGGGTGGAAAGCTTGAGAGCTAAGAGGTTTCCCTGATGACATTGAATTTGTTCAGGAATAAAAATGGCTGGGTACGCCTAGGTCTTTGGTTTTTTGTTTTGTTTTGTTTTTCCTGAAAATGTGGCCTCTGAAGAGTCATCTGAAACAGGAAGTGTGACATTTGAGGGAGTTTTATGTGTCTGGCTTTGTGCTCAGGTTACATGGGTTTTATGAGCAGCAGCCTGGTGTGTGTGTGTGTGTGTGTGTGCGCGTGCATGTGTGTGTGTGCATGTGTGTGTGTGCGTGTGTGTGTGTGTGAGAGAGAGAGAGACAGAGACAGAGACACAGAATCACAGAGACGGAGAGAACAGAGAATATGAAAAATAAAGAGGTATTTTCATTTCAGACAGAATGAAATGAAGTAAGCGGATGGTGACAGGGTGAGTGGTCAGAACAGGCCTTGCCAAAGAGAGAGGCCGTGGGCAGAAGCCTAGATGGTGGGAAGTTAGCCAATAAAAAAGAAGGTTGTGACAGAAACAGCGCTGTGGGCTTATTTGACCACAGAAAAAGGCAACTGGAATTGAGGCAAGTCACAGAGATGAAGAGGGTAGGAGGTTCTTGGGGTGGAACCAGAACCCTCTTAGGGAAGGCCATCCTGAGGAACAAGGGTCTTTTTTTTCCAAGAATAAATGAAGCTATCACTAGAGTAATAACTTAAAAAGTGTAGAATAAGTTTAAGTAGAGTGATTTATAATAATCTAAGCACCTCTCAGTGTGGAATTGGTTAAGTAAATTATAATAAAGCCATTTATATGGAATACTATGATACCATTAAAATGATTACATGTAAATATGTTAACATGGAAAAATGGCCACATTATAGTAATGGGGATGGAACTTACTGTATAATGTATGCATACACTTAAAAAGTCTGAAAGTGTATAAACTAGAATGTCTACATTGTTTTTCTCTAAGTAAGAAACTAGTAATTTTTTCACTTCAATTTCACTTACCTACATATTCTAATTTGTCTACTGGAGTAATTATAAACAGGTTTCCCTGTCATAACAATGGAATATGACCTAACACTGAAATATTTCATGACTCCTTTGTGACATTTTTATAATAAAGATTTGTGGGTATTTTATTTTGCCTACTTTTAAAACGAGTCTTTTGCAACACATTTCAAATATTATTTCATACACTTTATAATGGAAAAACAAAAGTGTGACCACATTAGGGAGTGAGTGTTCTTTAACAGTAAAGTCCACCACTCCTTCTTCCTACATGCATCAATACCTTTGACCTTTGTGTTTTCTTGGAACCAGTGTGCAGTTCCCTTCCAACTGAGCGTTGAGCTTCTCAGCTGATTCTGACAGTGTGTTCTTCCTTCTTTGTGTGTGTGAACTTCTGTGTGAACACATTTGTGTTCATATGATTATATGTAATTATGTATGTGGGTGTGTGTGCATCGTACATGTGTGTGTCCCTGTATGTAGAATCCAGATGTAGGTGCCAGGTGTCTCCCTCAATGACATTCCACCTTAGTTTTTGAGACAAGGTTTCTCACTGAACATGGAGCTCACTTATTCATAGAGGCTGGCTGGCCCCTGGGATTTGCCTGGCTCTGTCTGCTAGTTTCATATCTGTTGCTATGATAAAATGCTCTGAACAGAATCAACTTGAGGAAGGAAAGGGATTATTTTAGCTTACAAGTTACAGTCTATCATTAAGGGAAGTCAGAGCAGAAACTCAAATAGGAACATGAAGCAGAAATGGTGAAGGAATGCTGCTTGCTTGTTCACGTTTAGCTAGCGTTCTTATATATCCCAGAGTGACCTGATTAGGGAATGGTACCATCCAAAGTGGGCTGGGCCCTACTATATCAATTAGCAATTGATACCGTCCCTTACAGATGTGCACACAAGCCAGTCTGATCTGGCTAATCCTTTCATTGAGACTACTTTCTTAGACAATTCTTGGCTGTGTCAGTTAACTAGGACATGTTGTCTTACTCCAGTGCTGAGGTGACAGATATATGCTACTGTTCCTGTTTTTACATGGGTGCCAGGGATCTGAACTCCGGTCATCTGCTTGTGTGCATCTGAAAAGTTCTGATGAAAACCATCTGAATAATTCGAAACCTGCCCTCAGCAGAATGTATCTGAGCTCAGATACCATTTTTGTGTCATCATCTGTGCTTTCTCTGGGAACTTGGTATAGCTCTCCACATTGATTTCATTTTTTTCTGTTTTCAGCATAAAGTAAAGCCTTAAGTCCCTCAAATATTAGCTATTCCATAACAGTAGCACATCTGACCAAATGTCAAAGGACCAATATGTACGATTTTCCGCTTATTTGGGATTAAGTTCCCAGCAATTGAGTCTTTCCCCTTGAGATTCCTTTGTTAAATTCAAAGACACCTTTGAATTTTAAATTTCATGTCATGGTTTACAACAGTAGACTTCTATGAATGTACCCAGCTCTTCTACTGGCTTGCAAAAACTGAATACTATTTATTTTTGCTTGTTGAAAATTGTGATCTCTTTCATACAATTTCTGTCACTGTTGTATAAAGTGGCAGAGGTTTTCTAGATCCTCTGGTTATCTGTGTCCAAAATACTTTTAAATAAACTGTCAAGGGGCTAGAGAGATGTCTTAGTAGTTAAGAACACTTGCTGTTCTGGAGAGAGGAGCCCAAGTTCTTAGGGTTGATTTCTGGTGCCCACATACCAGCTTACAATTGTCCATAACTTTAGCTCCAGGGGACTGGTCACCCTCTTCAGCACATGATACATAGGTATATACTGAGGCAGAACACTCATATCCATTAAAAAATCAAACAACTGTGTGAAGATGACATATTATTAATTATGCTAAAAGAAAACTATGAATAAAAAGCTATTTGAAAGCATTAAGCAGCTTGATTCATTCAGCTACATGAACTTTGCTTCAGTACAGCTATGGGCATGTTATTACAAAAACACAGGCTATCAGATTCTTTGAGAACAGCTTGCTTTCTTCTTGTATTTATCACTAAAGCAAGTATACAGCCCAGCTCATATGATCCCAAAGATGAATTCTGATTTTGGTGCAGGATGCATTAATCATGGGAATGGAATTTCCTCCACTATCTTTTATTTTAAATGGTCACATTCAACAAAAATACACTTTAGGCCTGTGGTCTCTGTAGATACTTTGTTCATCTCAGTCCTCAAAAACAGCTGCTGATATTTATGTGATGGTTTCTATGTAGATCACTCTTGTCACTGAGTGAATACCCGGCAGAAACTACCAACAGAGGAAAGATTTTTCACAGATTCAGAGTTTTCAGCCCATCATGGTGGGGAGAGTGTGGCAGAATATCTTGAATCAGAGCAGAAATAAAGGGCCAGAGTGTGTCCCAGTAACCCATTTCCTCCATAGCCCTCCCCCTCCACAGTTGTACCATTTCCAACAATCTATTCAGATGTTGACTCCATCAGTGGATAAATCATCCCTAGGTCAGAGTCTTCAAGATCCAATTATCTCTGGGAATGCCTTGCAGAGATCCCTGGGGCACTTTAATCATTTTCTGCGTTATTCTTTTGGTTTGTTTGTTTGTTTTTCAATACAGTATTTTTCTGTGTAGTCCTGGTTCTCCCGGATCAGGCTGTTCTCAAATTCAGTGATTTACCTGCCTCTGCTGGGATTAAAGGCATATACCAATGCTCAGAATTTCTGGGTGATTCTCGATTCAATCAAGTTGACAACTGACCAGAACAGATGGTTTTAAACCACTTCCGCAAATACCATTGGTAACATATTTTCAAAGACAGTGTCTTAGTCAGGGTTTCTATTGCTGTGAGGAAACACCATGACCCAAAAGTGAATTGGGGAGGAAAGGGTTTATTTGGCTTACAGTTCCATATCACTGTTCATCATTGAAGGAAGTCAGTACAGAAACTCAAACAAAGCAGGAACCCAGAGGCAGGAGCCATGGCAAAGGACATGGGGGTGAGGTGCTTCTTACTGGCATATTCAGCCTGCTTTTGTTGCAGTTCATCAAAAGACCCTCACTCACAAAGGCCACAGAGACCACCATCACTGAAAAGCGCAAGAGGTTTTTTATTGATTCAACATGTTGGGGACCCTCCTCTCAGTATGCAGGCCAGAGGAGAGACCCAGAACAAAGAAAGAACACACTTTTTATACCTTTGTAAGGGGCAGATTTAGGCAACAGGGTAGCTGGCTTATTCTTATTGGTGTAGCAAGTAACCTTTTTAGGCATTGGTTGGTTTGTATAGTGACTAACCGTTTGGCCTAGTGACTCACTTTGCTTGCCTCCATGGTGGGTTATTATGATTTGGTCAGCAAAGTAGTAGTACATTTTGAACTTATGGGTCAGCTATTAATGTCACAGCTATTAGCATCACAGCTATCGACAAGGTCAGGGCAGTTTGTGGGTTTTTTTTTTTTTTTCTTCTCAGAATTCAGTGTGGGGTGGAGTAGGGAAATTTCTCTGGGAACTGCTATCTTGTTATGGTTATTTTCCTGAGAACAGCTCATTTTGTTTTGGCAGATGTAGACCTAGTCATTTTGACCACTATGTTTTTGAAAGTCCCTTCAGAGGGGAAGGGGCTGGGTGGTCTTGAACTTATTTTGGATATTACACTTTCTCATAGAACACAGGACCATCAGATCAGGATGGCACCATCCATAATGGGCTGGGTCCTCCCCATCAATCACTAATTTTAAAAAATGTCCTACAGGTTGGCCCACAGACTGATTTTATAGGGGCATTTTCTCAATTGGGGCTTCCCTCCTTGGAGATAACTCTAACTTGCATCAAGTTGACATAAAACTATGCAGCACAAATTACCTTTAGGTGGTATAGATATGTTAAAGAAGAAAACAAAATCCATGCCAGGCATGGAAGAACACTCCTGTTGTTTGAGGACCCTGAGGGCTGAAGCAAAAGGGCTTGAGTTTAAAGCCTGCCTGGGTTAACAGGAAGACCCTGTCTACAAACAAAAAGAGAAAGGCTGTGAATTATTTTTTGAAATCATAGCTTCCCAGCTGCCACAGATCCATAGCTAGTTTTAAAGAGTATGGTATATAGACTGATAGCTCCTTTTGGGGTCAAAATAATAGCTGGGTGGGTTTTTGGACCAAATGTCTTAAATGTTTTCATTGCTGTGGTAAAAACATGATGACCAAAAGCAATTAGAAGAAAAAGATTTATTTCATCTTAGTACTCTTGTTCACTCTCTATCACTTAGTGTAGTCAGGGCAGGGCTGGAACCTGGAGCCAGGGACTGAAGCAAATGTCACAGTGTGACATTGCTTGGTGCCTTGTTCCTCGGGGCTTTTTCAAACTGATTTCTTATTTATGCTAAGACCAGGTCAGGAGTTGCTCCACCCACAATGTCCTGGGCCTTCCCACATCAATCATCAATCAGGAGAATACCTCACAGGCTTGGACATGGGCTAATCTTACATAGTTACTTTCCCTCTTAGCCTTGTTCCTTCTTCTCAGCTAGCTTTAGCTTGTATTGAGTTTACTTTTTCCCTTGTGCTTGGAATTAAATCTAGAGCCTCGCAAACATTTGGTAATCCACATACCACTGAGTTATAGCCCAGTCTTCCTTTGTACTTTTGTTTTGTAACAAGACCCCGGATCTTAGCACAACTGACACCATGTTGGAGGCACCATTCTGACCTTAAACCCAGCACAGGGTCTCTAATACCTGCTCCAAATGGGAATCCCTAATCCATTAGAGACCCAGTCCACAGTTCCAGGATCCAGCAAAGTTCTTAAATGTGTTAATCTTGGTTTTGGCTTATGTGGTTTCACTTTGTGCTAACTGATCTTGCTAGCCAGTATCTGGTTTTTGTGCATAAAGAACAAAGAATGGAGAAGTTTGGGCCTGCATGATTTGGTCAAGTTTCCCATGTAGCTAACTGATCCACAATATAGACTTTCTATATGGTTCTAAGAGTGTTTATGTGTGTTCTCTGGTGCACTTACCTTACAGTTTTTGAGATATGTAGTCCTGGCTGCCCTGGAACTCACTCACTATGTAGACCAGGCTGACCTTGAACTTACAGAGATCCTCCTATCTCTGCCTCTCAAAAAGGCTGAGATTAAAGGCATGTGTCACGATCCCCAGGATATTTTTTTCTCTCTCTCTTCTTAAACTTTCCATTTGAGACAGGAACTCAGGAAATTATCCAGTCTGGAACTGAGATGACTCTGGAACCCAGGCTGACTTTGAACCTGTGATCCTCCTGTCTCAGCCTCTTGTTTAGTTAAGATTAAAGGGTTATACCATCAGGTCCAACTTGATTTTTAAAACCTACTGACAGTATAAAGTAGGATGACAGTTATTCAACAGAGGCATATTTATGGAAATGGAGAGGTGAGGACAATGGATTTTGACAAAATGGATCAAAGAAAACATTCCAAAGGGATAGATACCATCTGATCTAAGTCCATCAAAAGCAGTTGTTAAAAATTAAGCTACCACCACTGTCCTTCAAAGAGATAAGCTTAGCAGCTGTGCTATCATTTTACCGATGTCAACAATAGTCAAATGATTGCAGAAATTGCCTCTTCATATTGTTTTGCCACACGGGGTGATCAACCTCATTTCTCTGTAGTCACTTTAAAGAAAACCAGAATGCCAATCAGTTCAAGCAGTTCCTTCCTTTATAGGGAACTTCACCTCCATGTCTTTGTGATTTGTAGAGAAAAAGAGAAAAGATGGATATTGGAATTCGAAGACCTTCAAGGCAGCTGTTTTGTTTGCAGTTGAGCTTAGGAATTTGTAGAAGTCAGACAGGTTGATACTGTGAAAAAGATAGGCCTATCTTAAAAAAATATTTTGCCATATATAAAGAATTTTTGTTTGTGTTTTGAGATAGTCTTGACTGGGCTAGAACTCACTATGTAGCCAAAGATGACCCTTGACCACTGACCTTTCTCTGCCCACTATCTGAGCCCTGGGATCACAAGCATGTGTCACCATGCCCAGATAAGATCTTGAGTGATATAGAAGTGGAAATTTTGGTATCCGATTGTGTGTGTGTGTGTGTGTGTGTTAGAACAATCTAGTCTTCTCAGAGAAGTATTTACTGGAATTAGGAAACTAGGGATAAGGCCATAAGAATCTATCTCTGATCTCTTGTGATCTTACCATGTTGTGAGAGATGGAAAAGCATTTTGGCTACTAGACAAAATCAAAAGTCAGAGATATATAAAACAATTTGGATTTACATTCAAATATTCAATTTTTTACGATGCTCAGTTAGAGGAGAGTTGACAAAATTGAGGAGAATTATGAAAGATGGAAGAGAGATTGGGTAGGAATGGGGGTTAAAAAGAGGAAGTGAACAGGCAGTGGAGAAAGACTGGACAGAGAAATGGACATACAAAATGGAAGGAACATAGGCTCTCACCTAGGACACTACACTCTTAACATCTTTAAAAAATTTTTATTCTTTGATCATTTAATACACGAATGTGATGTGTTTTGACAAAATCTTTTCAATCTCTATTCCCCACTTCCTACCTGCCTTAGTCAGGCGTCCTATTGCTGTAAAGAGACACCATGACCACAGCGACTCTTATAATGGAGAACAGTTAATTGGGGCTGTATTACAGTTTCAGAAGTTTAGTCCATTATCATCATATCAAGAAGCCTGGCGGCATTCAGGCAGGCATGGTGCTGGAGAAGGAGCTAAGAGTTCTACATCCAGATTACCAGGTAGCAGAAAGAGAAGTAGCTTGAGCTTTTGAGACCTCAAAGCCTGCTCCCACAGTGACACACTTCCTCCAGCAAGTCTAAACTTATTCCAACAAAGCTACACCTCCTAATAGTTCCATTTCCTATGAGCCAGGCATTCAAACACACGAGTCTCTGGGGACTATTTCTATTCAAACCACCACACAACCTAATTACCACCACTATTTTTCACTCTTAACTTCATGTGCTTCGAACTCACTGAGTCCACTTAGGACTGCTTATATGTGTATAGGGGTGGGAACATTTACTGAAGCATGGATAACCTCATAGAGGCCACATCTTTGAATAAAATAGACTCTTCCCAGCAGTCATTGATTGCTAATAGTTCTTTAGCTAGGGGTAGTACTTCATGAGCCTCTTCCTTGTTTGTGCTGAGATTCTGGTTGTGCATGCAGGCACAGCTGTTGTGAGTTCATGCTTACAACTGTGCTTTCAGGTCTGGCAAATACTGTTTTGGAGCATATTTCCACTGTCTCTGATTCTTACAAATATCACACTTCCTCTCCTGTGGTGATCCCTGTGCTGTGAGAAGATGTGAGATAGATGCGCTATTCATAATTGAACACTCTAGTCTTTAATTCTCTGCAGATTGACCAGTTGTGGGGTTCTGTATTAATCTCCATCTACAGGAAAAAGAATCTTCTCTGATGAGGGTTAAAAGATGCACTGATCTATAGCTATAAATATAAGAACTAGGAAGCAGTTTGATATTTTGTACATTTAGCATAATAATAGACTTGCCCCTATGGTCTATGACCTAGTCAGCTACAGATCTTTGGACCAGTTAATGCTGTAAGGCATAAATGTCATATTGTGGAGTAGGCCCTAAGTCTATTCAGAAAGTAGTTACTCCTTTGACAAGTATTGCACCAGTGGGCACATCCTGCCTTTACCATAACTTGATTTTTTTCATGTCCTATGAGCCAAATATGTCGTGTTTTAAGCAATAGGGTCATATAGTCGAGTTATAATGGTAACCAAGAGCAATGGAAACACCTGTGATTTTGGGGGGCAGTCTATGGGACCCCACTGACTAACAACAAAAGAAGAATTAACTACCTGGTAGTAGACTTTTTATTTGATAGCCTATGGTGTCTGGAAAAGGTATTATTTTCCCATTATAGGGTAATTCCCTTTAAATCCTTTTTGTATATTGTGGCAGTTAGAATCTTCTTGGCTCATAGAGAATGACATATAAAGATGTGTGGCCTGACAGGGTCCCCAATGAAGAAGCTAGAGAAAGTATCCAACGAGCTGAAGGGGTTTGCAGCCCTATAGGAGGAACAACAATTTGAATTAACCAGTAACCCCAGAGCTTCCTGGGACTAGCACATGGAGGGACTCATGGCTCTAGCTGCATATGCATAGTTGGTTATCAATGGGAGGAGAGGCCCTTGGTCCTGGAAGGTTCTATGCCCCAGTATAAAGGAATGCCTGGGCCAGGAAGCAGGAGTGGGTGAGTTGGGGAGCAGGGGAAGGGGGGAGTGGATAGGTGGTTTTCAGAGGGAAAACTAGGAAAGGGGATAACATTTGAAATGTAAATAAAGAAAATATCTTAAAAAAAAAAAAAAAAAGATGTGTGGCCTGTTCAGCATCAGTTAGAGTTGTTGGCCCAGGACTGAGGGGGGTCATCCAAAGAAGTTGAGGCTTGGCACCATGAAGGGAGCCTATGAGAAGCTATTGGTAAAGCCTAGTTGCAGCAGAAGACCCCAGTGTATTAAAGATGCCAGTACCATGGGATGATTACCAAGAATAGCAATAGTAATGAAGTGGAATCAATCAGACCCTGGAGTATTACAGAGAGCAGAGCTTAGGAGTCCAGAAGATCATGTGTGTATTCAAGACATTAGAATAAGAAGCTGTAAACTTGAAGTTGTCTTGGATATCCCAAGATGCCAGAGCCATGGGATACTGGCCAAGGAAAGCTGCTAACAGGGAGTGGAAGCAGCCTAAGAGAAAGAACTGTATGCGATCAACAAAGATGAAGGGAGTTGGAGATCTGAAAGAACATTGACATTAGACATGAAAATGCTGAGTTTGGAGTTTGCCCAGCTGGTTTCTGGTCTTGCTTTGGTCTAGCATTTCCTCACTATATTTTGGAATGATAATGTATATCCGGTGATGTTGGAGGTATGTGATCTGCTTTTTTAATTTTGATTTTATAAGGGATTACAGTTGAGTGATTGGTTGAATCTCAGAAGAGTCTTTGAACTTGAGACTTTTAAACACTGATAAGCTGTGGTATACTATGGGGATTTTTGAAATTGAACAAAATATATTTTGCTTTATGCTATGGCTAGATATTGTCCCTATAAACTCATGTGTTTGAACGGGAGCCAGGGAGTTGCTTCTATGGGATTCAGGGAGTCTAATGTATTGTAATGTGTGGTTTGAATATGCTTGTGCCATAGAGAGTGGCACCATTAGGAGGTGTGGCCTTGTTGGAGGAAGTACATCACTGTGGGGTGGGCTTTGTAACTCCACACAGTGTGGAAGAGTCAGTCTTTTCCTAGCAGCCTTCAGATCAAGATGTAGAACTCTTAGCTCCTTCAGCTCAATGCCTGCCTGGATACTGCCATGTTTTTGCCTTTATGATAGAGGACTGAACCTCTGAAACTGTAAGCCAGCCCCAGCTAAGTGTTGTCCTTTATAAGAGTTGCCTTGGTTACGGTGTCTCTTCTCAATGGATACCCTAAACAGACAGACAGACAGACAGACAGACACACATATATACATACACACACACACATATATATATATACACACACACACATACATACATATATATGCACGCACACACGTGCATGTGTGTGTGCATATATGTATGTATGTATGTATGTATATGCATGTATGTATGTATGTATGTAGGCTTATATAGCAGTAGGTTTCCATATGGTCTTTAGTGTAGAGATTTCCTCCCCATAATCCCTCCTCTACTCTGCTCTCTATTGCCCCTCACATCCCCATTTATTTTTTCTGTTCTGTTCTCCTTTCTCCTACATACCGCCTATCCCTTGAAACCTGCCCCCATGGCTCCCTACTAGTTTCTTGACTTCTATCATGTCTTTGTTACTTTAATATTGCTGTGCTAACATACCCCGACCAAAGCAAATTATAGAAAAAAACAGGGCGTTACATCAGAGGGTAAGTCCATGACCACAATGATGAGAGCATAGCAGCAAGCAGGCAGGTATGGAGCTGGAGCAGTAGTTGAGAGCTTACATTCTGACCCACTCTGAGAAGCCAGAGAGAGATAACTGGCACTGGCATTTGAAACTACACAGTTCCTCCCCAGGGCCATACCTCCTCCAACAAGGTCACACCTCCTAATTATTCCCAAATAGTTCCACAAACTGGGACCAAGGATTCAAATATATGAGCCTATTCTCATTCAAAGCACCACACTTGGGCACTGCAACTTTATATACTTATCTAAAGTTTTAGAACTAGATTCCTCAAATGAGATAAACTTGGGTCATTTGTCATTGTGGGTCTGAGTTATATCACTCAGAATGATTATTTCCAGCCCCATCCATTTCCCTGAAAATTAGTAATTTCACTTTCATTATATCTGGATAATATTCCATTGTATGACATTTTTATTATCCTCTCACCAGTTGATGGAACGCTAGACAGTTTCCATTTCTTGGCTATTGTGAATAAAGCAATACATGTGGTTGAGCAAGTATCTCTGTAGTAGGATGAGGGTTCTTTGTGATTATGTGTAGAAGTGGTTTGGCCGGATATGGTAAACCCATTTCTAGAATTCTGTGGAAACTCTACACTGATTCTCATACTGGCTCTACCAGTTTGCCCTCCTATCAATAGTGAATAAGTATTTCTGTTTTTGCCATCTTCACCAGCATTTGTTGTTTATACCTACCCATTCTGAATTGCTAAGATGATATTCCAAAGAAGTCCTATTTACATTTCCTGGATATCTAAAGATGATAAACACTTTAAAAGCATTTCTTAGTCATTTGTGTTTTTTAATTTGAGAACTCTCTGGTTTCATATCCCAATTTTTAATTGGATTGCTTGTTATCTTGGTGTTTGGCTTTTTGAGTTCTTTGTCAGTTGCATAGCTGGTAAATTTTTTCTCATTATATAGGCTGCCTAGTCATTGAAATGACAGAGTCCTTCTAGTCATTGAAATGACAGTGTCCTTTGCTGTACAGAAGCTTTTCAGTTTCATGAGATCCCATTTGTCAGTTGTTGATCTTAAATCCTGTGCTTCTGGGGTACTGTTCAGAAAGTTTTTCATGTGCCTCTGAGTTAAAACATATTCCCTACTTTGTTCTACATTAGGGCCTATATTTAATTTTGTGCAGGGCAAAAAATAGGATCAAGTTTAGTTTTTCTGCATGTACATTGAAGATGTTCTTTTCTCCAATGTGTAATTTTGACCCATTTATGAAAAAAATCAGGTGGTGGTAGGAATGTGGGCTTATAAATGGGTCCTCAATTCTATTCTATAGATTATTGTGTCTGTTTGCTGCCTGTACAATGCTGTTTTTATTACTATAGCTCTGTAGCATAACTTGTAATCAGGATAGTGATGCCTATAACAGTATATTTATTGTTCAGGTTTGTTTTGGCTATCATGGGCCTCTTGTATTTCCATATAGATTTTAAGATTATAATTTAAAAATTCTATTAAGAATTTCATTGGAATTTTGATGGATATTGCATCGAATCTGTAGATTATTCTTGTAAAGATGGCTGCTTTTTACAATAATAATCTTACCAATGCTTGAACATGGGAAGACTTTTTATTTTCTTGTTTCTTCCTCAATTTCTTTATTCTGTGTCTTAAAATTTCCAGTGTACAAAGTCTTTTACTTGCTTGGTTAGATTTATTCCAGATATTGTATTTTATTTTAAGGCTATTGTGAATGGAACTGTTTTTTCAATTTCTTTCTCAGTATATTTGTCATTGGTGTGTTTGAAGTTTCTTTATTGTGTGTGTGTATGTTAATCTTGTATCTTACTACTTTATCGGATATGTTTATCAACTGTAGGAGTTTTCTGGTGAAGTCTTTAGGGACTTTATATATAAAATCATCATGGACAAATAAACAATGACCTTTTCTACATTATTTTATACTCTTTGTCTCTTCACTTGTTTTATAGCCCTAGCTAAGACTTCAAGCACATAATTGGAGGGAGCTGACATCCTTGTCTTGTTCTTGATTTTAATATAAATTCTTCAAGTTTTCTCTGAGATGATGGTAGGTAAGAGCTTCCTATTATTGTCTTTATTATGTTGAGCTATACCCCTGCATTCTTATCTTTCTATGACTTTTATCATGAGGGGATGCTGGATTTCATCAAAGGCCCTTTCTGCATCTAGTAAGATGATCCATTTGTCTGTGTACTTAAGTCTTTGCAAAATACTAAAAATTGATGAGATACAATGAAGAGAGTCTTAAGAGAAAAGTGTATAGTGCTAAGTGTTTACATTCAAACAAACAAACAAACAAACAAACAATCTGGGGCTGGGGGGATGGCTCAATGATTATGAGCACTGACTGCTCTTCCAGAAGTCCTGAGTTCAATCCCCGGCAACCACATGGTGGTTCACAACTATTTATAATGGGATCTGATGCCCTCTTCTAGTGTACAGGCATCCATGCAGACAGAGCACTGGTAGTGGTAGTGGTAGTGGTAGTGGTAGTGGTAGTGGTAGTAATTGAAAAATAAGGAGAGATCTCAGATTAATAGATTAAGAATGGCTCAAGGCCTTGGAACAAAGGGAGCAACCAATACCCCAAACAACAGATGGGAAGAGATAATAAAATCAGAGCTGAAATTAATGAAATAGAAATAAACAAATGAAACAATAGGAAATGCCAATGAAACAAAGAATTGGTCCTTTAAAATTCTGAAAAATTAATCAAGAGGGGGGAAATTAATCAAATTAGAAATGAAGACATCATCTGGGAGTTGTGGCATGTGCCTTCAATCCTAGCAGTCAGGAGGCAGAGGCAGGCAGATCTCTGTGAGTTTGAGGCCAGCCTGGTCTACATAGTGTGTTCGAGGACAGCCAGGGCTCTGTAGAGAGACCCTGTCTCAAAAAAGAAAAGGGAGACATTATAACCAATATTGACAAAATTTTATATTCGAGTAAACTGGAATCCCTAAAAGAAAATGATGAATTTCTAGATGCATATGACTTATATAAGTTAATAAAAATGACATCGATAATTTAAATAGACTCTTTATAACCAACAAGATGGAAAGAGTAATTAAATATCTCCCAACTAAAAGGAGCCAGGGGCAAAATGAATCCAACACAGAATTTTAGCTGATTTTAAAGATGAACTAACATCTGTCCTCCTCAGTTTGTTCCATAAGACAGAAAAGAAACATTTCTAAATCAGTATTACTCTGACGCCAAAAGATAAAAACTCAACAAGGAAAGACACAAAGAATTATAGACCAATCTCCTGGGTGGATACAGATGCAAACTTTCTTGAAAAGATACCTGAAAACCAAATGTAAGAACAGCAGAAGATTCTCCACTATGAGCAAATCAGTTTCATCCTAGAAATTCAGGAAGTCTCATCTTACTAATATTTTAAAAACTTATATGCAAACTTAGAAGTTTCTTATATTACTTTGAATGGAATTCTATAGAAACTCAAAATTTTACAATGGAAGATATTTCCTGGAACTCTATGTCAAGCCCATATTTTGAACTCATCTTCATGAGGAAGGTGGGTCTTTAAGTCAGATTGGATGGTCTGTATGGTGATCATCTAAAATGATCACAAAGGAGTAACTGCGATTCACTGCCAGATTTACTTTAGAGCAGAGCCCTGGTTTACGGCAGCTTCAATTTCTGCTTAGGTTCTTTGGTAGGTGTCCGGTACCACTGAGCTACTCTCTCAAGGCTTGTAATAAACGAGCAGCTGATGATCTAAGTAATGACATCTGTGCTAACAAAGTCCACGTAGTAAAACTCAGGGTGGAATTACAGGTGCTTTTCAGAATTATGAAGCAAACGGGCAGTGAACTGGGACCAATTGCTGGTAAATCTGGGTTAGTTTTTCTAATGGGGAAATAAATTCTTTTTAACTGCGTCTATGGGTCCATTTATGCTTCCTATGTGGCATAAATGTATCTAATTCCATGGACATGGCATTTTGATAGAAATGTCAGATGGGAAAATAAAGGCCACTTGGAGGGGGAAAGTAAGGGAACAAATAATTTAACCTGAATAGAGAAAGCAGGGGAAGTGATTTCTGAGGCCGAGACACACTTAGACCATGGGTGCCCCAAGAACAAAAGAGATTCCACATTAGATGTGGATACCACAGTCTCAATGCTGATGGTGTTCTGGCTTCATCCAAGGGGCCTAATCATATCACTAATGTGGACTGACATTTCATTCATTTTTGTCACTTTATTTGACTATAGTTAAAAATTTTAATTTTAATTTAAAAGTCTATGAGACAATAATCATAAGACATTTGTGATTTTCCTTACATTTTTTTTTTTTTTGTGTTGTTGGGAAAAGGGATTCACTGTAGTCTTGTCTGGCCTGGGACTTTTCTGTCATCCAGGCTGGCTTCTAACACACAGCCATCTGCCTGTGTCTGCCTCCCG
The DNA here is from genome assembly GCF_978045245.1 of Mus caroli. Classification (NCBI taxonomy): domain Eukaryota; kingdom Metazoa; phylum Chordata; class Mammalia; order Rodentia; family Muridae; genus Mus; species Mus caroli. The sequence goes on from NW_028227256.1 coordinate 7,251,962, forward strand.
AGTGCTAGAACTGAAGAGTGTACTATCATGCTCTAATTGCCTTAAGGGTTTTATGTATTTAGATACTAGAGCAGTAGACAGTAATTTGGGCAAATTTGTGAATTTGGAGGATTACTATATTACATGTTTGAAAAACACTGCTCTAGATTGTATAGAAGACCAGTGTTACTACCATAGTGCTTAAATAGTATCAAGCTATAGACCATTAAGATCAAACTAGAAAGTTCTGTGGAAATTGAGCCACACTGAAGCTTTCATTATTACTTTCTAAGTATTTTATATTAACTTACAAATTGAAGGCAATGAGTCTTGATATCTTTAATTTTTCTCACTCTAGTCATTTTGTAAATACATTTTTTAGCATAAAAATATTGTTTTTCGGGAGTCCTCTCATCCTATCAGTTACAGTTATAGGTAACATTACCCTGCAGTATAGCTGTACAAGTATGTATGTAAAATGGGTAAAGAAACTAAGCAGTTTATTTATTTATGCCCACTAATTATAACCTGATGGTCTTTAATTCTTAGCCTTGAGAAGTTCAAATTTTGTCTGGGGAGGTAAATGTGAAAACATCTAATTATGAAGCCATAGAAACCATTGTCACAGTAGACATGTGAGCTAAAGCAAAGAGGAGAAGCTATGTTTGCCTGTAAGAGGGATTTACTTATACTAGGATGTAATGTAATTCTGCTTCTTAAATCTTAACTTTCATATTCCAGAGGAGAGGGCCAATATCCATGTAGAGTCATGATATTCTATTTCATGAAATAGGCATGTTTGTATTTGTGTGGAGCATGTGACACAAAAATTTGCTACGCATAATAACAAGTGCATAATGTACCAGGAAAGTGTTGGAACTACTATATTGCACAAAGCATTCTTTAATTTTATTATATGATGCTAAATATAAATAGAATACAATGAATAGATTATACAAGACATCCGCATCATTTTGTTTGCTAATGCAGGCATGAAAGTGTGTGCTTTTGTGCATGATGTATTATCCACACATCAGGGAGGGTGGGAAGATTAGCTAGGCATTATTCCTGACTGAAAATCATTATTTCCTTGAGAGGAAGTAAAATGCACTCAACTACAATCCAGACTAGTTTTTGCCACCATTTTAAGAACTGTATAACTGAAATATATGATTTCAGAGACAAATACCTTATCTGTGTACTGGGAGAGGGTGACTTGGAAAAAGATGGAAGTGCCTCGTCAGGGACGTAGATGCCTATCTTTGTGACATGGTGAGTATCTTAAACAAAAGACCTCTTTAGGGGCTGAAGTGAGAGTTTGTTTCATAAAGTGCTTGCTACCCAATCACTAGGATTAAGTCACATTAAATAAAAGCTGGGTATGGTTGTGTACCCTGAAACTGCAGCACCAGGGCTCACTGGCCAGCCAGCCTATCCCACTTAGCAAGCTCCAGCCTGAGAGACCCTATCTTAGAAAACCAAGGTGGATGGCACTTGAGGAGCAATGACTGTGGAAGGACTCTCAGGTTGGTTTCTAGCACACACACACACACACACACACACACACACACACACACACAGACACGTGCAGCTCCCACACATGTGCACACATGTGAATGCACACACACATTCACATGTACACACAAAAAGAATCCTTTGACTCCTGAGTCATGGGTAGAGGCAGAAAGGATATCTGTAGCCAAACTTCCCCAGATGTGCTGACTATCATCTCATCGTGGGAGCGATGGGTTAGGCCTGGGCGCTTAGACATTGAACGGGAGGTTGGAAAAGCTAAGTAGTTTGGAGAAGAATTTCAAAAGATAATTTTTGAAAATCTAATAAACAATAGGCTATGGGTGGCATGAAAAATAGGGAAAACCCCTCAAACAATCCAACACATATTTATTAAGAGGTTATCATTGCCTAGGTGTTGGAGAAATGCTGAGACAAAGCAGAATCTCTGTTCCTGGGAAACAGACACACCGCCCTCAGTGACTCAGAGATAAGTGTGGAGCAATGAGCTCCATATCTGAGGATGCAAGCTGTAATGGAGATACGAAGAGCTGTGGGGACAAACGCCTCTCCCGGGAGGCATTAGGGAAAACACAAGAGGGGACACTCTTGAAACTGAGTTGTGATAAAAGCACACAGACGACAAGAGGACATGGTGTTTTCTCTGTATGCAAAGTCCCAGGGACAGAAGAACTATCGTTGTCAAAGAAAAAATTGTGGCCTTCGAGACTCAAGGGAGAAATATGGAGGCTGGCATCAAGACGAGAGGAACTAAATGCATCGTCTTGAGCAGTTTGGATCTGAGTTTCATGCACCCATGATTCTCTGCCTTTTGTGTTTGTGACACACTGTTAGTCACAAGCCACATACTTTGTAACATATATACTGGTAGCTTAAGCACACACACACACACACACACACACACACACACACACACACACACACGAATTCTTGCCAAGACAAAGAAAAGGATTAAAAGTCTGAAAACTCTATACACGGCAGCCTTGGTTTGTTTTCTGTCTCAGGAGTCTATAAAAGCATTCCCAGCTGCCACACTGCTCTCTCCCTTGACCTTGTGTTAGAGCACAGCTATTTCCTCTTAGACCTGCACTGTGAATACTTGGTGGCAATGTTCTCCCCACTTCCAATGAGGTCAGGGTCATTCCCTGGGCACAGCTGATGCTACTTTCAAGCCTCTATTTTCTTTCTCGTTCCAGCTTGTGTTCTGCTCTCAACCCTACAGGTTGCTCAGGCCAGCCTTCTGTCTCAGAATGTGTTAAAGTTAGAGTGCTGGCAACAGGGAGTTTTTAGTTATCCTTGAGAGGACACCAGATAGAGGTTGAAAAAGCTCTGTCTTAACTGGATGGAGTCCATTTGCTGGAGGCAGTGGAATGCAGGAGGATGGTTAGATAGAGTGGGAGGATTCTATAACCTAAGGGATTTAGTAAACAGATAAACCCAACTCTCCTGTGCAAAGGGATGAAAGTGGGGAGGAGCAGGATGTTGGGACCATTTAAAGCCACAGTGAGAAGTAGAAGCAGGTTGGTAGGAAAGGGACTTCCAGGTCGCTGTGTTGCCAAAAATAAACAAGATAATGGGATTTGGCAGCTGCTGATGTGGGGAAGGATGTCACAAAAAGAGAGTCAAAGATGGTTGTGACATTTTAAGCCTGGCCAAACAGAAGCATATTGATGCAGCTAACAGTCATGGGATACTCAGGAATTACCTGAGAAATGTGGTTCAGCATAATTGGGCTTTAAATGGTATGTATACATTAGCCAGAATGAATGGTGTCCCTTAGGAAACTCTTAGCAATTTAGCAAAAACTTCAGGAACATGGATATTGTCCATTATAGCAATCATCAATATACAGTTTTATTAAACTTATGATATATATATATATATATCATAAGTTTAAAATAGATTTTAGATTTTAAAGCAGATTTATGTACATTTCTGGTACTTTATACATATTCCAAACACTTGGAGGCCTTAAGAAGGAAGATTTTAGAGGCTACACATTCAAGGGAGCTGGGATGTTACCATTTTGTTAGTGGCTCTAAAGTCGTTGCTACTCTACGTTCCATGGAAAGGATGAAGAAACTTGTGTGAGGACATTGCTGTGGCCCCCTCTTTCTCACCCTTTGGAGGAGGAGCCGCAGGTCCTTGCAGTACCCACCACAGGTCTTGGCTTGAATGCTGTAGGTAAGTCTCAAGGGTGGCAGTCACTAGATGAGTCTAATATTTGAGCCTTACTGCTGTCCCTACAAATGAGGAAGTGCAAAGCAACTTTCATTTGTTAGTTATTTCCCCAATTTGAAAAACAAAATGAAACCACTAGAATTACTCAGACCGACAGTTAGTGGATGCATGGAATAACCGGAGAACTGGTCAGAGGAGTTGTAGCTACTCTAAGGGGCTTCAGATTTCTTTGGGGTGACACTGCAGGTGATGTCACATATTGTCTGTGTCTTGAGCATGAGTCAATTGAGACGGTTTTATTGATACACACATACTAAGTGATCAGTTTGTGGCACAGAATGCATCAAAACTCATTGCAGTAGTCTGGAATCTTCGCCACCTCCTTTAGAGCCTGTCAAAGGAATTAGGCAGTGTGAAAAGACCCGAAAGTGCGAGGGGCTTTGCCTATTGGGGGAAGGGATGTCTGAGGGATGGATTGTTATGACTGGCCAGTTTGCTTTCCTTTTTCTTGAACTGTGGTTTTCAACATTTCCTCCCTTCATCTATTTCTGACTCTCTAAATCAACTTTTCAATTCATGAAGGATAATGATTCAATATGATTATACTGTGGTCTCTAGCTGGTAATGAACATGTTAGTAGAGAGTTATAATTTGCACATGAGATGTTAACCCAGTAAGAGCTATACTGCTTAAGGTTGTGTGTAGAGGGCAGGTGAGTCTCATGGGATACCATTGGCAGTGGCCAAGAGTGCACACAGCCTTTCTCTCCTTCCATTTCTTACTCTAGTCAATAGAACAAGCAGAACTAGATGCTGGAGGGTCTGTCTAATCCCTTTGCTGAGCCCTGTGATGTACATCACCCACTCTGGATTGAGGCATAGCAGGGCACAGCAGCATAGTTTGAAGTTTTAAAAAATTTATTTATTTTTATTTTTATTAAGTTATTTATTTACTCTACATCCCGATCGCAGCTTTCCCTCCCTCCTCTCCTTCCAGTCTGTTCCTCTCACCTTCCCTTCCCCCACCCATCCTCCTCCTCTCCTCCTCCTCAGAAAAAGGGAGGCCTCCCTAGATGACACCTTTATGAGGATGTGTAAAATATTTTTCTCCAAATTGTTGGAAGGAATCTCCCCTTCCCTCTGCTTATATCACTTGATTAATGACATTTCTACTGATCCACTTTTCCACTTTCAAATCTATAATAAAGTTAAGGAAAGCAGATCAAAGTTTAGTGTTCAGCAGTTTCTCAAGTGAACTTATTAGAATGTTTTGGCAAAACTTCTGATTGCCTTTTAACCGTCTGCATACACCAAACCTTGGAGTCAGAGTGTGGGGAATGTGGTACTCCTCAGAGCATAAACCCGTGTTATCATGAGCTCGGTGTGGCCTCACAGGTTACAGCTCAATAGGACAGGTGGTCAGGATTGTTCTCTTCCATTCAACAAGCGGCCATTTCCAGCAGGAATCGAGCCCTGCCTATACAGATACTTTCAAAACAAAATGTGCATTTTACCAATACAAATTGGATTTCAAATATTAGTTTAGTTTGTAATTTAAATGTAACTATTTGACTAGTTTTGAATAGCCCTCAGCTGGTGGGATGTCTGCTGCTTTATAGCATACTTTATAGCATGCTTTATAGCTTCTGTTTTCCTTAATTTCTCTTTATGTGCTCATGACAAAGTAAGACTCTATTTATTCTTTTTTTCCACTTTATTAATGTACTTCCAAGCCTTTTGGCTAAAAATTTTGAAAAAAATCATGGGAAAAGAATAATGAAAATTTCACCCCCTCCGCCCCCCAGTCTTTAACATTTAGACCAAAAAAAAAAAAAAAAAAAAAAAAGAGAGAGAGAGAAAGAAAAACCTTTACTAAAGAAACCTCAAAATGTAGATTTAGCCCTTAATCCCAAGAATTAAAAACCATAGTTCCCTAGACTACAAACAGAGTTTTTTCTTAAATAAACAAACATTTTAAAGTCTGTGAGTTGTTAGTAGCATCATGGCAGCTGAATTTAACTGACACAGGGAAGATGGAAAGAGCTTCCTGCTGCCACTCTCAGAGCCTCTTGTCTTTAGAGTCCAGTCCTCCAGGAGTGCCGCTAAGGAGGAGGGTCGCTTCATTTTCTCTGCAGCACTTAAGTGGGTCCAGTTTTAGTTAGAAGAAAAAGTAGCACCTATTAGAGCAGAGGCCTTGACTAAACTAGACATATTTTCTTTTATTTACTGGAAAAAACATTTTTCTGAACATTTCCTGTGTGTCCTAATCGATGCTCTGCTAGATGAACATGTATTTGAGCAAACATTGTGGGATTACAGATAGAAGATGTGAGAACAGGATCAAGGGTGGGGAATGAGAGGCAATGGAGTCACATGACGAATCCTGGAACATCAGATTCCACAAACCAGCATCAAGGTGCAGATCTGAGTTTATTGCCAAGCGCATAAACTTGTATACAGTGTTTGAGCCAATCCCAAACCCCTGCTAACTCTATGGGGGCACCAACACGCCCCAATGAAAGCCCTGTCTGATGAGGTAATTCAGAAGGAGTTGGGGGAGCATTTTCACCTGTTAGGATTTCCATGAAGATGGGGGAAGCAGCCACCACCCTGACCTGGGTTCCTTTTTGCTATCTCACCCATGTCCCATGAGCCATCTTAGATCTAACTCTGTGTACAGCAGGTCAGGACTCTGAGTTGTTCAGGAGCCTGTGGCACCTCAATCTCCATCCCACCTTTTCATTCACAAGGTTGACTCCCACACCCTCATAAGAAGAAGCTCCACACTGGTAAAATAAGAAACCATGAAAACATGTGAGAATCCTGGAATCACCACACTTGACAGCTAACTGGGTAACTTGGTAGTGACTCATGTAGGCAGCAAGAGACAGGAGTTGCTTAGGTCAGAAACAAATGACTATTGCTGATGGCCCAGGGCGAAGCATAGACATGATATTGGTGGCAGGTCCTGATGTTTCCTACATTCCATGGGGCTAGCGATCTCTCATCTGGGCTTTGTATTCATGGCACCTGTGCTGACACCCAAATGGATCATCTCTTGTAGCATAAACTACATTGAGAAGAGATTTAGGCACAGACAACAGATATTAATGAGGACAAGGACTTGCTCCCCTCAGCCAGAGGAACAGCGCTTGCAAAGGCCCTGAGATGTTGGCTATTTCCAGTACAATGGAGAATGTGACATGAGGCTGAGCAAGAGCTGACACCAAACCCTCAGGAGCTCTGCGTGTTCTGAGATTATGAAGTACACTTCTGACTCCTATTAACCTAAGGATCTCAGAACATCTTAAGCACGGGATGACACGATTGAATTTTATCTTCTGCTAACTGGTGATAGCATAGAGTTCACCAGACCCCAGGTGAGCTCTGAGGATTTCTTACTAAAATGTCATTAGAACATATTGTTTCCTTAATGCCCTTTAAATATTGGGGAGTCTTTCCCCATTTTTCCAAAGCTCTCTGATTTCCCAGTGTTACCACTAGTCCTCACACAGTGACCTTCAGGCCTGGCAGCCCTCTCCCTTCAACCCAACCTGTACATGCTGGTATTTGCTGATATATAGTGGGGTTATTGCTATTTAAGTTGCTAGATTTCTTAGTCTTTTAGAGTTGTAAACATTATTTTCTTGGAGTTTCTCTACTTTTTTGTATGCCAATAATCTGGTGAAAAATTTTACTTAGCATGATACAATTTGTAAGTTTAAATCTAAAAGGTAAATAGCAACATTCCATTTATTTAGATGAGCATGTATATACTCTAGTTAAACATATCTTTTTTTTTTTTTTTTTCCAGACAGGGTTTCTCTGTGTAACCCTGGCTGTCCTGGAACTCACTTTGTAGACCAGGCTGGCCTCGAACTCAGAAATCCGCCTGCCTCTGTCTCCCGAGTGCTGGGATTAAAGGCATGCACCACCATGCCCAGCTGAAACATATCTTATTCCAAGAACAGGAAATAAAGATTCTTATACAAAGTATAAGTGTGGCATTTTAAAATATTAAAAAAAATGGAATTTCCTGAGTGTGATGGCTCACACTTGAAATACTAACACTACAGAGATGAAAAAGGAGGGTTGCCATGATTTCTAGGACAGCTGAAGTTACATAGTATACAGTAAGTTCCAGGCCAGTCTGGGCTATGGTGTGAAACCCTGTGTAGTGGTTTGAATAAGAATGGCACAAATAGACTCACGTGTTTGAATGCTTGACCCATAGGAAGTGACACTATTAGGAGGTATGGCCTTGTTGGAGGAAGTGTGTCACTGTGGGGGTGGATTTTGAGTTTTCATCATGTTCAAGTTCTTTCCAGTGTGGCCCACAGCCTCCTATTGCTGTTGCCTGAAGATCAAGATGTAGAATTTTCCGCTCTTCCTCTAGCACCACGTCTATGTGCATGCTGCTATGTTTCCTGTCATGATGATAATGGACTAAACCTCTAAACTCTAAGTCCGCCCCAATTATTATTTTCCTTTGTAAGAGTTGCTGTGGTCATGGCTTCCTCTTCACAGCAATAAAAATGCAAGCTAAGTCACCCTGTCTGAAAAACAAAACAAAAATCCTCTCTGGAGATGTGCCCTCCGATAGCCCTTGCATTAGCTCTCCTTTGTCAGCATAAGGCGAGGTCTCGGGCAGTCTAGAAATGACAGTCTTGGCTGAATTAAAACTGGATTATAGAAGGAGTTCTGGAAGTTAGATAAAAGCCAACATTCCTCAGGAACTTGAGAGACTTGTGAGAGTTCCTGTCCACCTTTCCCCATTCCCCTTGCCTCTGGCAGAAGGGACACATGGCTCTCCAATGTCACATAGCACATGGTTGCATATCAAAGGCCATGCTGGTCTCCAGACTCCCTCAGTCCCTACTCACAGGTATTTGTTCACATTTCAGAGCTGCCGCCCTGCCCTGCTAGCTTGCTTCCGCTCTCAGGATGGCTGCCACCTCCCAGCTACTTGTCCTCCTTATAACCCCACATTATTTTTCCCACCTCCCAGCTTTCCCACCTCTCCTATAGATAGCCCTGATGGTCAGTCTGTCTGTTTCCTTTTCTTTCTGACTTCACCAGAAGAGTGTCTCTTTCTCTTATCTACAATAAAAATTGTTGGCATTCCTTCTCTGGTCCACCCAACCGTTACCTAGCAACAGCCAGGTAGGCCAGGCTTTCTATGAAAGGGAATCTGGCCTCTCTGACTCTTTTCTCCCCCTGAAACTGTTTTCTCTCTCCTCTTCTCTCCACCTCTCTCTCTCTCTCTCTCTCTCTCTCTCTCTCTCTCTCTCTCTCTCTCTCTCTCCTTTCCTCTCCTTCTCCTTCCCCTCTCCCCCTCCCCTCTCTCTGTCTCTCTCTCTCTGTCTGTGTCTCTGTCTGTGTCTCTGTGTCTCTGTCTCTCTCTCTCTCTCTTTCTCTCTCTCCCTCCCTCCCTCCTTTCCTCTCCTTCTCCCTCCCCTCTCCCCCTCCCCTCTCTCTGTCTCTCTCTCTCTGTTTCTCTCTCTGTCTCTCTCTCTGTCTCTCTCTGTCTCTTTCTGTCTCTCTGTCTCTGTCTCTGTCTCTGTCTCTCTCTCTCTCTCTTTGTTCCCCTCTTCCTCTACCTCTACTCCCTATAGGGACTCCACCTACACAGCCTTGAAGGAGTCATAAATCATGCCAGGGTCTGTGCCTTCCAATGTGGCTGCTTTAAGGTCATTCTCAATCCTACCCGTAGTCCCTCACCCATTGCTCTGCACACAAGTCTAGTGAATATTTTGGTCCCCCAGAGTGAACTTTTGTTGGGACCATAGAAGGAAGGGGTAGATGTTATTCACATCTCCTCAAAGGAAGGAGATTTAGCAACAATTGGGCTTATCCTGATAATCCAGAACAAACGCCCCACCGCAAGATCCTGAACTTAGAACTGGCTACTTCCTTTTAGTTTAACATGGAACTTTTGAGGCCTGAACATTCAAAAGTCAGGCACATAGCATGGGGATTGTTATTCAGCCAACCAGTTTCACTTTCTTTGGAAAATACTATTTATTTCTCTCTCTATTCACAGCTTTACTTGATTTGTGGTTACAGATGAGATAATTGGACTCTGTAGACATGTCATCCATATTGATCTGTGTAGCATAGTTTCTTGGTGCTGGAGGCTGTTGAGGGAATCCTCCTTCTGCAAGGAATGAGCTATCTATCCTTGGATATGCCAGGCAGGTTTGCTATTTCCAATTCTCACTTCCCACTTCAGTACTCTCACACCTTCAGAAGGCACCACTGGCTGCTGGTACCCTCATCTTTGCCAAAACTCTCCACATAGTTGCCACAGCCTACAGTTACTGTGTGTTACCAGAAATACTATGAAGTAAACACTGTTATCCCACAACAGGTTTGACTCCTGAATGGAACCAGCATCTCAGCTTCATCATATCTGTTTTGCGATTGTTCTTATTAGTATAGTTTATGTTTTATTCATTGTATTAAAGCATACAACTTAATTTTCGTGGATTCTAATGCACTTATAATACTGTACAGATTTCTACTAATTCCTGAGCATTTCTAGCCCTCCAAAAGAAGCTCAAGCTCTGTAGCTACTCTAAGTCCTCCCTTAATACACTGGTGGCATGTGTGAGAGCCAAAGTTACATTTTAAGTTTTTTAAAATTACTGTGACTAAGAGATCTATGAAACAAAAATATGTCTAACCTGGGCCTTGCCCCATATGTCCCTTGCCCAAGGACAAATACTTCCTGAAATGCTGGAGGGTATTGTTTATGGGAGATAATAGGCTATAAGTTTTCACTCCCCTGACCAAGTTTGTCTGACTCAACTGCACTGGATAGACTTGATCACCTGTGGGCGGGAGTTATGTGGGCAAGGATTACATCAGGATATGTACTTGCCCTCTGATTGTACCTGATGGGAAATATGGTGGCCTTATAGATGTGCCTTTATAAACTTAAGCAAAATGTGACTCTTCTCCATTTTCTGGGAACCCAGCCAGAGTCCATCCTCTTGAGCAGTATTTAATTAAAGCTTACTTCAAATTTGGCTCAAAGATTGTGGTAGTGGTCTTATATTTCAGACAGGTGGAAGAGAGAACAGCCAGAGACATCTGGAAGAGTCCAGAAAAGAGAGAGAAAGTAGCAGACTGAACATGACCAGCAAGTGGACCAGGCCATGAGACAGGGTAGGAACAGAGCAGATAGGGTGAGGCAAAGAGAGGCAGAGAAAGTGGGAGGAGGGAGGCAGAAGAAGGCAAAAAGAGCTCGGGCAAAGTGAGAACAATGCTGAAGTAGCAGGGTTATCAGGAGAAAGAGAAGCTAGGGGGAGAGATGCCCATGGCTGAGGAAGTTCAGGGTCGAGTAGGAGGTGAGAAGGGCTAGGATGCTAGCATGGACTCTTTTTTTTTTTCCCCAATTTTTTGTTAGGTATTTTCTTCATTTACATTTCAAATGTTATCCCCAAAACCCCCTATACCCCCCCACTCCCCTACCCCCCCACTCCCACTTCTTGGCCCTGGTGTTCCCCTGTACTGGGGCATATAAAGTTTGCAAGACCAAGGGGCCTCTTTTCCCAATGATGGCCAACTAAGCCATCTTCTGCTACATATGCAGCTAATGACATGATCTCTGGGGGTACTGGTTAGTTCATATTGTTGTTCTACCTATAGGGTTGCAGACCCCTTCAGCTCCTTGGGTACTTTCTCTAGCTTCTCCATTGGGGGCCCAGTGTTCCATCTTATAGATGGCTGTGAGCATTCACTTCTGTATTTGCCAGGCACTAGCATAGCCTCATACCAGACAGCTATACCAGGGTCCCTTCAGCAAAATCTTGCTGGCATATGCAATAGCATCTGCATTTGGTGGCTGATTATGGGATGGATCCCCAGGTGAGGCAGTCTCTGGATGGTCCATCCTTTCATCTTGGCTCCAAACGTTGTCTCTGTAACTCTTTCCATGGGTGTTTTGTTCCCAATTCTAAGAAGGGGTGAAGTGTCCACACGCTGGTCTTCGTTCTTCTTGAGTTTCATGTGTTTTGCAAATTGTATCTTGGATATTCTAAGTTTCTGGGATAATATCCACTTATCAGTGAGTACATATCATGTGAGTTCTTTTGTGACTGGGTTGCCTCACTCAGGATGATGCCCTCCAGGTCCATCCATTTGCCTAGAAATTTCGTAAATTCATTGTCTTTAATAGCTGAGTAGTACTCCATTGTGTAAATGTACCACATTTTCTGTATCCATTCCTCTGTTGAGGGACATCTGGGTTCTTTCCAGCTTCTGGCTATTATAAATAAGGTTGCTATGAACATAGTGGAGCATATGTTCTTATTACCAGTTGGAACATCTTCTGGATATATGCCCAGGAGAGGTATTGCTGGATCCTCTGGTAGTACTATGTCCAATTTTCTGAGGAACCACCAGACTGATTTCGAGAGTGGTTGTACAAGCTTGCAATCCCACCAATGGAGGAGCGTTCCTCTTTCTCCACATCCTTGCCAGCACCTGCTGTCACATGAAGATCAAAAGAACTTAGCCATTCTTACTGGTGTGAAGTGGAATCTCAGGGTTGTTTTGATTTGCATTTCCCTGCTGATTAAGGATGTTGAACTTTTTTTCAGGTGCTTCTCAGCCATTCAATAATCCTCAGTTGAGAATTCTTTGTTTAGTTCTGTGTCCCATTTTTTAATGGGGCTATTTGATTTTCTCGAGTCCACCTTCTGGGGTTCTTTATATATATTGGATAGTAGTCCCTTATCTGATTTAGGATTGGTAAAGATTCTTTCCCAGTCTGTTGGTGGCCTTTTTGTCTTATTGACAGTGTCTTTTAGCATGGACTCTTGAAGCATGGAGCAGGTACTTGTCATACTGAGGGAGCCCCAAGGCCAGCATGAGCTTTGTTATGCTAATAGGCACCATAGGTAGCCATGTGGGTGGCTCCATTTGGTAGAGCCTAACCAGCTTCATAAGTGTCTTAGGAATGCTGGCTTTTGTCAAACTGCCAGAATTTTGGAAAATGAAATTTCCTTTGGACCTGATACTGTCTGTTCTCCATTTTGTTTCTGCTTTCTCTGTGAAATGAAGTATTTTACAAATTTCACACATATAGGGCTGTATACTATGTGGTCCTCCATTTTGTGGATAGATAACTTCAAGACAGATGTTCCATGCAGGTCCGCTGGCTTCTCCAGCAGGATTATCCCCACTCATTGCTGGAGTAGTGGTACCTTATAAAGTGGTCTCCTCTACTGTTTGGCTTTTCTACCAGCGTTCCTAGAATTACTTCTCAAATAAAATGCTTGCACTCAAATCCCTGTTTGTGATCAACTTCCAGGAGAACCCAAATGAAAATGTTAGGCATATTAAGTTAGTTAATCTATCATATATATGCAGCATATTCGCTCTGGGCTCAGCATACAGCTTATTGTAGAGACATAGTACAGTCAAATAGGACATAGTACTGTCAAATAAGACATGGTGAGTCTTTAAACAGGATATTAGGAAGCTAAGTAAATTACAAGTTGGATGGATGTTGTGAAGCAGTTGGGTAAGGGGAGGCCTAAGGTTGAGACCTGAAGAAGGAGTGAGCGGTGAGCCTTGTGAAGAGGGAAAAGGCCCCAGGCATGGGGGCTCACTTCACAGTGTGAATCTTCTGCTTTGGGAGACTGAAAGAATCCCATATTGGGTTTTATTGCAGACAATTGAACAATTGTAAAAGATACTTGAACCTGCTTTTTAGAAAGGATTTGATATTCAGATATGGGACACGTGGTCTGCAGTCTACAGTGGTCAGCTTCTTTAAGTAGACCAAAGTTCTTGAATTGATCTTGTCCAAGTTGCCCTCACCTGAGTCAACCTGCTTCTCTTTAGTGGAAAAGACATATACAGAGATCCAGAGGTACAGCCAGATTGGTGACATTTTGACAAGCAATACCCAGAACAGAGCTCTGGGCTGTTTCGTGGGTTTGTATTATAGTTCAGTTTCCTGCTTAATCCAGTCGTACTCCATCCCCACCTTCCCCTCACATGGGTGAATCTTTAATAACCATCAAATCTTCAAAGTCTGTATTGGAGAGCCTGTGCAAAAAAAAAAAAAAAAAAAAAAAAAAAACCAACCTTGACAGCTGTGAAACAGGAAGGCTTACATGGAGTAAGGGTGTGGGGAGGCGTGGTGGTAATTATAAGACTTTGTCTGCAGAGACAGTGTCCTCAAATGAACTATGCTTATGGCAACTGTGGCCTTGAATTCTTCCTAGAAAAGTTTATATGTAAATTTGATTTAGATTCTTAAAGTCAGAGGACAGTTTTTCTCCCCACCCCCCTCTCCCTGTCTCTCTCTCCCTGTCTCTCTCTCTGTGTTTGTGTGAAGATCTTTGATGAGCACTGTTGTTTTTGTTTCTTGTTTTTGTTTTTGAGACAGGGTTTCTCTGTGTAGTCCAGGCTGTCCTGGAACTCACTCTGTAGACCAGGTTAGCCTCAAACTCGGAGATAACTAGCCTCTTCCTCCTTAGTGTTGATACTAAAAGTGTTCACCACCACTGTCAGGCTTTTTGAGTTGCATTTAACCTGCATCTTACAGTTAGTATGCATATTTTAAAATTTGTCTCAAATGATAATTGTTTGTATACTCTTAAGGTATCCATGCTAATGATAACAGCTGCTTAGACTTGTATGTTCTTTTATTTCTGGGTTCTCCAGGACTATGGGCAAAAGGGAACTTTGTAGACATTGTTTCTCCATGGACAATACTATTCTATTCTAAATCTTAAAATGATGGTAGTTAGGTACTATTCCAGTAGACAGTTTGCAGTATTGAAATATTGAATAACATGGTAAATGTTTCACTGGCATCAGATGGAATAGAGTTATTTGTAATTTCTCTTGACCTTTAGTTTAGATATGCCACTGTCTATTGTGGTCTATTGTGCCCTCTGCCCTAGTTAAGATATAGGAGCTCTTTCCCACCATAGGCAACATGATCACAGCTACTGAATAAGCAAAGATGAGTGGTCTAGCAAGATGCATCTCAATCCTCTTCCCCAAACCTAATCTATTACCATCCTCATCAGAGCAGCTACAATTGCTTCGGATTATGCCATATTGATATGCTCTCATGGGAAGGGGAGAGCTGTTATAGCCTTACCTGAGAATTTAGCCACTCCCTTCTGTAGGTAAGCCAGATGAATATAATGTTTCAGCAAGCCAGAGCTGGTAGCCTTCTTACTTTGGTCAGTTGTTAGTACCCTCACTAAGGAGGGAAGGAGTGTACATTTGTTTATATCTGTCTGGAAAGAGTTAATTCAACACAAGGTATCATAGGGAACCCTCAAAGGCCAGCTGAAGTCCTAGGTGTGCCCTCTCTCCCAAGCTGACACAGAGTCTGTACGCTTCTTTTCCTGGCTCTTCTATCTGACATGCTTCTGGACTTGGGATTTCATCTCAGGAGAGGTTCCTGGCCCTTCTTCAGGTTATGACGCTTCTCTGTAGCATCTCCTGACCTTGAAGGTGGGAGACAGGGAACTATCTTTAGACTTTGGTACACAAGATTTTAGAGGAGAAAATCGCACATACATATTTATGTTTTAAATTCTCTCCTATAGATAAAAATGTTTTGAATGTGTTAAAAAAAAAAGAGAGAGAGGAGAGTAAGTCAATTTAAAGAAAGTCCTTGGGTGTGGGGAGGGGGCACTTCTCTAGATGGTGAAAATCAGAGCTGTGGTTGCCTCTGCGGGCAGGGTGGGGCAGGGGTATTGGGTTGAAAGAGATGTGAAAATCTCAGCGAGACTGAAGGAAACATTCTGTCTATAGGAGTGGGAGTATATTTTCTAAAACCCACTGCACTGCACAACTAAATTCTGTGTACTTTGTTTTATGAACATTTAGAAAGATAAAACATATTAGCAAAATCAAAAATAAAAGGTGACTGGCAGCATAAGAGAACTCAGAAAAGATTTAGATTTCAAAATAGTTTGGTTGCACCGCTCTCATTGCCAGAGGCCAGTCTGAGGGATGAACCTGCCATCAGCACGCACCACTGCTAAGGGCTATAAAATAACTTCAATCCATATCCAATGATCTAATTCACCTAAAATTTGTTCTTTAACCTGAAACTCAAGTTTATCAGACTACCATTTTACTGGGTAAGCCTGACAACCATGAAGCACACAGTAAAAGGATAGGTTCTTCTTTAGTGAAATCAGAAACAAGCATTGGAGCCAGTGGTCCTTAAACTTAAGTGCGTATCAGAGCCACTGGCAGGGATTGTTAGACTCAGCTTTTAGACAGTTTTCTGGGTTAGTAGGGTTGGAGTGAAGCCTTCCAGTTTGAATTTTTAATAGTCCTCACATGCCTATTGATCCTGCTGATTCCAGGGATCATATCTGAGAACTACAGAACTGAGGTTAAAAAGCACAGGTGCATGGGGGCTGTTGCTGGGTATGCCTGTTGCTGATCAGGTATCCTGATCAATGCAGAGATGCCCTAAATAGCAAACTATGCATTTACTGGGACATACAGTAAATACATTCTGCACTGTAATATAACAATAATAAATCACTTATTATGTGCAGTCACCTTCAGACTTTATGGCCACTCTATAGGTAAATTATGTCTTCTGTGGTGAATGGATTGTGTGTTAATGAATGTAAAATTAAAATCTCATTTTAAAGTTAGAATATAATTAAAATTTTGATAAACCTATGAAACAGTAATATCAGAGAATCCTTGTTAAATTGTATACCAAATAAATATTTAATGAGTAGAAACCCCTAGGAATTTTATTTATGATATATTCACAACCATAATTAACTATATCCAGCCTTCACACAGATCTAGAATTTGTGGAAAGTCTGAATGGAGCTTCCATTTTAAGACTTTTCTAGGGTTGGGTGGTACTTAGGAAAGTAAAAAGAGATCTTGTTATATTCACTGACCTAGAAAATATATAAATATTCTAAAGTAAGTTTGAAGTTGAAATCATATATTTATACCATTAAGATTGTGTGTGTGTGTGTATGTGTGTGTATGTGTGTGTATGTGTGTGTGCGTACATGCGTGGGAATGTATGTGAAGCCCAGAAGACACCCTGGATATTAGTCTTCAGGAATGTTGCTCTTTACCTTAAACAATTTAGTTTTGAGAAAGTGTCTTATATTAGGATTCTCTAGAGTCACAGATCTTAAGGAACGAATATCTATCTATCTATCTATCTATCTATCTATCTATCTATCTATCTACCTATGAAAGTTATTGAATGACTTATGGATTTTAATCAAACAAATCCAACAATGGCCAGCTGTGAATGAAGTCCAAGAATCTAGTAGTTGCTCAGTCCCATAAGGCTAGGTGTTTCAGCTGGGCTTCTATATACACTGGAATGCCAAAGAAGTAGGCTCCAATGAGCTGGCAAAGTGAGTGCAAGCAGACAAAGAACCCATTCCTTCTCCCATTATCCTTATATAGGCTCCCAGCAGAAGGTGTGGCACAAATTAAAGATGTGTACATCCAGATCAAAAGCATGTGCTATCCCACCACAAGATCTGGATCAAAAGCAAGTCTTCCAGCCATAAGATCTGGATTACAGGTGTGCCCTCCATTTTTGGAATGTCATTTATTCCAGATATAGTCAAGTTGACAACCAAGAATAGGCATCATAGGATGCTTATTAGTCTGGCCTGGAACTAATTAAGTATGACAAGCTAATTGGCTGGCCTGTGAGCCACAGGGTCCACTCATCTCTGCATCTTCAGTGCTGGAATTACAAGCCCATAACCATTCCTGGCTTGTGTCTATATGGCTTCTGTAGAATGGGCACAGTCTGTGAGTACTTTACCAACTGAGCCATCTCTACAGCCCAATACTGTCATTTTTATTTGTGTATATGTATGTGTCATAGTGACCACACTATGTCATAGTTGGCTCATGGAGAAAAAAATGACAATAGAAAAGGATATCCCAAGTCTTTCAATTATCATTCAAAATTTTTTTACTCTGTAGTCTAAGCTGTTCTGGAACTCACTATATAGTTCAGGCTAAGTGTTTTTCTTTTAAAAATTATTTTTGA
The DNA here is from genome assembly GCF_978045245.1 of Mus caroli. Taxonomy (NCBI): domain Eukaryota; kingdom Metazoa; phylum Chordata; class Mammalia; order Rodentia; family Muridae; genus Mus; species Mus caroli. The sequence goes on from NW_028227256.1 coordinate 7,269,701, forward strand.
GATTCTAATATAATTAAATAACTTTCCACTTCCCTTCCCTTTCTTCAAACCCTCTCATATGCCCATCCATGCTCTCTTTCAAATTCATAGCCTCTTTTTTCATGAATTGCTGTTACATGCATATATGCATACACCTATATATTTCTAAACCTAAGCTATTCAATCTGTATTCTGTCAGGGCTGGCCATTTGGCATTGAGTGTGCTTCACTCTGGGGAAGACTATTTCTCCCACTCTCAGCATTTCCTAGTTACCTATAGTTCTTTGTGTAGGGTTGAGGTCTTGTGGTCTTTCTGCTGTCCACTTTGGAGTGTGTATTGTTGTTCTTGTACAGCTCATACATGTCTGGGCAGTCATGTTGATGAGACTTTATGGGTATAGCCTCTAACAGTATTTGGAGACACAGTCTCACAGAAAACTCCCTGATCCTCTAGATCACCAATCTTTCCACTCTTTTTTCTGCAGTGCTCCCCGCACCTTGGGTGCAGGAGTTGTTTTGTAGGTGTACCATTGGGACTGTGCTCCACAACTCTGCATTTACTTTCAGTTGTGGTTTTCTGTAATGGTCCCCATCTGCTGCCAACAGGAGGTTTCTTGATGATGGCTGAGGATTGCACTCATCTGTGGGTTTAAGGACAAATAATTTAGAATGTTGTTAGGAAAATATGCTGATTTAGTAAAATGGTAGTTCTAAGTCTTTCTCCAAGATCCACGACTTCCTAGCCCTGGGAACTTGGCTTAGTTTCCAGTACTAGGCTAGTTTACTTCTTGTTGAGTAGGTCCTAAGTCCAATTAGAGAGCTGTTGGTTACCACCAAGTTTTGTATACCATTATAGTATCCTTAGGTTACTGGTCATTGTTGTGGTTCATAGGCACAGAATCTGGATAGGGCTATTTGTTTCTTCCCTCCTTTGGAAGCTTGCATGGTGTCTTCTGGTGCCAGGGAGGAGACATTTAGGTCATTCCCAGCACAAAGTTCTGTCGGTCCTATGTTTGAAGTGTGTGGTGTCTTACCTTCCATTTCTGGGGGGCAAACAGGGCCCATTGCAATAGCCTGTATGGTTTGGGTGTCTCTTGGATATCCCCAACCAACAACTCAAAAGAGGGCTTCTCATGCCTGATACTTGGATTTTTCCTAGATAGTCTTTGGCTCTTGGAGGGAGCATTGCCAGCCCAGATGAGAACATTTATTTAAACTGTATATGTATTTAAACACAGACTTATGTATATTCTAGCTTTTTAGTTTTTAATTAGCAGTATGACTATGACTTTTTTAGACACCCTTACTGTTACTTTACTCTTCTCCTTCCTTCTTCTTTTCCCTTCCCCTCCCTAAGTAGAGCCTGTCTTCTCCCATTTCCTCAATCAGATCATGTGTCTCCTGCTATTTCACTCTCTATTGCCCCTCTACCCTCTAACCTTGCTATGCTCCCTTTTAACTTTCCTGGTTTCTGGAGTTACTCCAGGATACTCATATGTAAAGCTTTGGAGCTAGGAGCATCTGATGAAAGAGAACTTATGATGTTTGTTTTCCTGGGTCTGGGTTATTTCACTCAATATGATCTTTTCCAGTTCCCTTCATTACTGGGATAGACCCTGGAGAAAGATCCAGATTCTCAATTAAAAAGTAATCACCTCTCCTTGCCTCCCCACCACGTTTATTTTCCATTAAAACATCAAAATAAACAACTGTGTGTGAGTATATGTGTGTGTGTACATACATACCAATTCACATGTATGGAGGCCAGAGGACATCTTTATGGTGTCAGTTCTCCCCTTTCATCATTATGTGGGTTTAGGGGGTTGAAATCAGGCCATCAGCCTTGCACAAAAAGCACCTTACCTGCTGAGCTATCCCACTATCTCATCCCTCAGCATAAGCTGTTTAGTTGAGATATACCATACACAAAGCACTGACATGCATGATATATCCAGGAGGAGCTGCCAGTGACTCTTTGTGTGTGTGTGTGTGTATGCAATAGCACACACTGCACAGACTGCACTTATCTAATAGGTGATGAGTGTAGAGTTTTGTTTTGTTTTTAAACACACTAGTGTCATCTTCACCATCATTATGGTACCAAAGGCCCAAATTGGCTGTGGTCTCCAGGGCTATAATAGATGCTGCAAATTGCTCTATAAGAATTATGCAGCTTCCAAAGCATGCTGCAAATTCCATTGCCTCAGAAGGCCATGTTGGAGGTATCTACAACCATGACAAATGTCACCTTGGAAGTTGGACACGTACTCATGTGATCTGTAGTCCTCCCGAGTCTAGAACCTGCTCAACAGAAGTCTCTCTCACTCACCAAAGCCTTCTTCCTTGTAATGAAGATCTTTGTGATCACTATGTCTAAGGTGTAGAGTGGAACTTCAGCTGATTCTCCATGATGGTGCTGTAGAAGTAAAGAGTGCACTACTTCAGCTGGTGGGATGACTCAGGATAAAGGCTTGCCACTAAGCCTCATGATCTGAGTTCAACTCCCAGAAACCACATGGTGTATGCATATGTCCACACACAAACTAAATAAATGTGAAAACTTAAAAAGAAATTCTCCCTGGTAATCACCATGATGTGTGCCATCATCTTGAGAACCAGGCTGATATTTTTTCCAATGATGCAATATGCTAATTACTGAAACCAGGGTTTCTACAAAAGAGAATTTATTAGTGAGGCAGTCTAAAATCAGAGATAGGAGCCCCAAGTCTCAAATCTACCTCTTGAGTATGGGGAATAAAAATATTTGTGAGATAAAGAAGCAACATGGTTACAGGGACTAGAAAAGGAGATTGAATGTAAAGAAAAATGGAGTGATCAGTGGTCTGTGTAAACACAGGGTCTTGGCTCTTGCCAGGATGCATGTGAGGTTAGTGGTGAGTGACATCAGCATGCTCTGAGAGCGAAGGTTTTGTCATTCTTATGTCAAAGGTTATTCATCAGGCACTTCTGTATACCGAAGTGAGGAGTCAGTGGTTTCAGACGGGTTGATTTACTTCCAAGTGTCTGAAATACAGCTCAGAAAGCTAATTCCATCCTGACCATTATCTCAGCTGCTAATGTAGTTGAAGCCAATGGCAGCACACTGCTTAGCTAGGTGATCTTGTGATCAAAGTGAGTTATTAGAATCAGGTAAAACTAGGTTTAGTCAGGTTTTCACTGATACTCGGCATCCTGTGTGCGCATGTACGTATGTTCACCTGTGTGAGGCCAGAGGCCAATAATGCGAATCTTCTTCAATTGTTCTTCCTGGTTTTTGAGATCAGGTCTCTCATGGGATCTTTCTGTCTTACATTCCTCAGTGCTGGATGACAAGTGTTCACTCGTCATCTGGCTTTCTAGGCCTCTGGGGAATCACATTCAGATTCTGATGCTTTTCAGCAGGAACTTTACAGATTGAGCACCTCTCCTGCCCCTGTATTCTTTACTTAGGGTGGGAGAGCCAGAATCTTTCCAAAAAAGATTATGTTTACAATTATTTATTTTGTCTATATATGTGGACATGTATATGCCATAGTGTGTGTATGTGTATTTGATGAAGTCACAAAACAATTTATAGGAGTTGGTTCTCTCCTCCTTCCATATACTGGACAAGGAAACTCCATGACCAGAAGTAAGTTGTGGAGGAAAGGGTATATTTGGCTTACACTTCCATACTGTATTCCATCATTGAAGGAAGTTAGGACATTTTTTTTAATACATATCCCAATTACTGACTCCCCTTCCTGGTCTCCACCTCATAAAGTCTCTCTCCCAATACTCCTTCTACAAATTTTTAAAGATAGTTGTTGATAAGTGTCTGAGATATTTGACCACTGTTTGGAGATTGCTAGTCTTCCACACATTTATGTAGAAAAATATGTTGAACTGTTTAGTGGGCAATGATATGTCTGTGTTTTGCATTATATCCTTCAATAAGAAGAACTAAAGAAGGAAAGATGAACTGTTTGGTAAGAAATGATAATAACCATAGTAACTAGATTTTGTTATAATACCTTTGTATTTGTGTTTGAGAATTCCAATCAGGTCAGAAAGTCTAAGGACTTGGCTTGTATTCTCAATCTTATCACTAATTGAACAGAAAACATTCTCAAATTATTTAACTATTATGTGCTTTTTAAAAAAACAAATGGTTACACAGCTATTAATCAGCTGGAAATTAGTGAGCAAGCTTTGCTGTGTAGGTAGCCTTCTAAATGTACTACTGAATTCACAAGGATGCTGACAGATTACTAAAAAGTATAATGTACTTAAGAAGTTTAAACTAACCAAAGAACATACATGGGCTGGAACGAGCTCCCCAGTCACATATATAGCAGAAGGCAGCTCAACCTTCATGGTTGCCCTGTCTGGCCTCAGTAGGAGGAGATGCATCTAATCTGGCAGAGACTTGATGTCCCAGAGGGATCTCAGGGAAGAAGGGGAGGGGATTGGGGAAAGAGACTTGGTGAGGGAGGGACTAGGAAGGGGAGCAGTGTTTGGGACAAACAAACAAAAACAAATTAATTAAAAGAAGTTTAAACCACTGTTCAAATGTTTCGATCACTAGATCCATTGTTGAAATTCTTTGAGAACAAATGCATCGAACACAGATCTTTCAGAAAGGGAAGTTCCTGGAGTTATTTCTGTTATCTGTTGATTTAGCAGCTGCTCAGACTCCTACATTGAAAATAGGACAGAAAGAGAAGAGTAACATGCTACACATCTTGGTTCCTCTTATGCTTCTGAGGAAACCTTTAAGATCTCTAACTGCCACCTGTGCATACTACCTACTCATGCAATTTAATGATCAGTTCCTCCTAAAGGCAGGTAAGCTATAGAAGGAACAGTTGAAGAGTTAAAGTATGTGAGCATGTGCACTTGTTGCTCTGTGTGAACAAGCATAAATGAAGTAAACTTCTTGGAATGCAATTCAGCACATGACTGTGTGGCTAACCGCCAGAATAGAGATCTCTTGTTGGTAGACTTGAAGTCATTGGCATGCTTTAGGTCTCTAAGCAACCTAGAGCCTAAACAATGGATATTTGATCACAGGTCTAGCCATCAATGGAATGTGAGTTTTAAGCTCTTGACCAAAGGAGGAGAAAAAAATATGGCTACAAGCTACTTTGCACAGTAGGGGAGTAAGGGAAGACATAGGGTGATGTGCTAAAGTGTAGTGGATGCCTTCTTTCCTGAAAGTTATTAAAAAATTCTACCCCACTAGAAGGTTACATTCTGTATAGAAGGTTAAAATGTGTGTATGTGTGGGTGTACACAAGAGTACATGTATAAGGAGATCAGAGGACAATGCCCATGTCATCAGGAAAACTGGCTATCCTGTACTCCCCAGGGAGCCTTCTCCCACTGCCTTCCTAGGGCTGGGGTTACAAGCACATACCACTGAATTTGGCTTTTATATGGGTACTGGACAAAGAACTTAGGCCTTGCTGTTAGTGAGGCAAGGGCTGAGCCAGCTTCCTAAGCCCTTGATAATCTTTTATATTGATATGTGTTGGAGCCGTTTCTACCTTGTGCAACAGACAGGTAAATGAGAACACTTAATTTCTCAGGTGCACTGGAGAGGTCAGTTTTGGCAGAAAATGGAAAGACAAATATTGGTGAGGCATCTGGAAGAATAGGTGGGCTCTGGATGTTTCCTATGATGGGCAGTAGTAGATGGTAGTGATCTGGTTGCTTGGGCAGTGAGGGGCAACAATGCATCCTGGATAAAGAAGTTGCCAAAGAGGAAGGTATTAGGCAAACCTTAGTCTTAAAATTTTTCTTGTAGCTTGTGTACACAGTATCAACTACACAGAAGTTGTCCAATAAGCATTTATTGAGAAAGTCCACAAGTCTCCTGGGACTCTGGCTATTTGACTATTTACACAGAATAAAAGTATATTCAATAGTTATTGTAGTCTAGTTTAGGTTAAGAAGAAAATCTGTACTAACTCAGAGTGCCAAGGAGGAATATTTCACCCGAGGCCCTTGGTCTTGTGAAGATTATATGTCTCAGTACAGGGAAATGCCAGGGCCAGGAAGCGGGAGTGGGTGGGTTGGGGAGCAGGGTGGGGAGAGGGTATAGAGGACTTTCAGGATAGCATTTGAAATGTAAATGAAGAAAATATCTAATAAAAAAGGAATATTTCATCCCACCAAAGCCTGTATTTAAATGATTTCTTTCTCCATTTGGAGAGATGTCTATTGGAGCAATTGTTTTCAAGTTACTCCTTCGATAACAGTTGTCGATAGAAAATAATAAATCTCCCAATTAAGATATCCAGGAGCTTGACTATGAGAAAAGATCAAAGTGACTATCTAATGATTATTTATAATCAGAGACCCCAGAGTGCTTTGATTAGCATAATATTTTTCCTTAGTACAAACACTTGTTTACTGTTGCTACAACCATTTTTTTAAATCCCCAAGTTGATTCTGCATGGTGTGCCCTTCAAGTTTTTCTACATGTCTTTTTATTTTGATTTTGTAGTAAAAGCATATAACATGAGATCACTCTTGTAAAATACTACATATACAGGCTAAGGGTATACTGCTTAGTGTGTTTGCTAGTACACACAAAGATTTGATCTTCAGTGTGGCTAAAAAGAAATTAACAACTCAGTATTGTGTGATGTTGTGTAGTAGATGTCTAGGACTTTATCTCACACAACTGAAACTTCATACCTGCTATCTTAGTTAGAGTTTTACTGCTGTGAACAGACACCATGACCAAGACAATTCTTATAAGGACATTTAATTGGGGCTGGCTTACAGGTTCAGAGGTTCAGTCCATTATCATCAAGGTGGGGTCATGGCAGTGTCCAGGCAGGCATGGTGCAGGAGGAGCTGAGAGTTCTACATCTTCATCTGAAGAAGGCTGGCTCCCACAAGGTTAGGACAAGGGTCTCATTGCTTACTCCCCACAGTGACATACTTCCTTCAGCAAGGCCACACCTACTCTATCAAGGCCACACCTCCTAATAGTGCCACTTCCTGAACCAAGGATATTGAAACTACTCTACCTGATATACAGCAACTTGCTTCTGAACTGATTCTTTTGTTGTTGCTTATTTTTGAGATTGTAGTTTAATTACAACATTGTCCCCTTTCCTCTCTCCAAGCACCCCTCTTCCTTCAAATTTATGCTTTTTTTATTAACTGTTATGGCATGTGTATATGTGTTTGTTTGTATATACATATATATTCCTAATGAGTCCACTTGTATGCCTGTTGAAGGTATTTTTTTAAAAAAGGGATGTGTAGGAAATCCAAAACCAATGGAGGATACAAACACAAGGATATCCTAGAGGAAATTTAGCTTTTGAGGGCTACAGGAAACACTAAGCACAACCCAACTTCTAGCTAAAGTTTTACAAAACTTCACATTAAAAATCAAGGAAGTGCATCCTAAATGCCACAGACCACATGGTTCTTGGTCAACTAAAGAAATAAAATAAAAATTCACAAAATGGTAGTGACTAATTTTCTTACAAGATTAGGTACCTACAGCAAGCAATATCTACAGCCACCCCTTTGCTTATGAACATATCTTACTAAAAGGACCTAGAAATGTAAGAAAGAAAGTAAGTATGAGTTCATTTGGGGTGCTATTGTAGAAGCATGAATATACATTGTGCTGCATTTAGGCGAATATGGTTCCAGAATCCTAATGAAGGCAAGATGCAGTTTAAGTACATTTAACAGTTGTGGAGATGTCAATTAAGTAAAATCTAAGCAAACAACACTAAGAAAATACTTACCTAGAATCTCTGAAATAATAGGATGTCAACCTAGGGATTTCACAAAGAAAGTCAGGGTTATGGAGATGTTTCACTTAGTAAAGTACCTAAGGACCTGAGTTTGATAACCAGAACCCACATAAAAGCTGATCACTGCAATGAGGGGCTATAACTCAGTGCTGAAAAGGCAGAGACAGATGAACCTGTGTGCTCACTGGCCATCCAGTCAAGCCAAAGTGGGGTAAGTTAGTAAGATGTTCTGTACTCTAAACAAAGTAGTACCAACCAAAAGGTATAAAGTGATTAAGATACTGATTCACATCTACCTTTCATATAGATGCCTAATTGTAGGACCGTGAAAGGCGGCCTGGTTCCTGGTTGAGCTAAGGCTAGAAACCTTGGTGACCCTGAAGGGACGGTAGGCAATTCACCTGTTCCTGGGCACCCAGCTCCTGTCACTAGCGCAGCCCTCCATAAATTTGTGGCCATCAGTCACATAAGGGCAATGCCACAGGTAGAGGATGTGACCTGTGATTGTGTAGATTCAAGATAGATCTCCATTTTAATGAGGTGCCTGGATGACTTAGCCAATAAACTCTCCTTCCCAGACGCTCCTCTCTGCAAAAGGTATTTAACCTCAGGCCCGCCCTAAGAAGTGGGATACCGTTTCACTCATCCACTTTCAGCCATGACAATAAATGCCATAAAACCACGGACTACCTCTTTTTTTTGGGATCCATTGTAGCAAGCCATGGAGAAGGTCTTCGCCTGTAGAGCTGCCATCTAATCTCTCATAGAAGGCCTCTCTGCACTCCCAGCCACGGAGACCACCAAACCTAAGCCAAGCCCAAGCCCGAGGCCACTGTCAAGCCAAGAACTCTCCCCTCTGGACCAGCCCTGAGCTCCCCTTTTTCTCCCTCGGCTCCAAGCTAGATCCAGCCCACCGGGCTCTACTCCACTCTCAGCTCTTCTGTGGCATCCAGCAGTGCCTGGGTTTTTGAAAGCCTGAGAACCAGATGGCCCCAGACTGTTTGTAGGCCCAGAGACCCTTGGACCAGCTCCGGCTGTCCCCGGAACGGTATCCTGTGGCTTCCCCATAGCCTGACACCCGTCTGGTGACAGCGTGAGGTAAGTGCAGTCTACTTCCCGTGACTGTGCCCTGTGGCAGAGTGGACGCGGGACCCCATAACCCTATACTTAATCATGCATGCGAGTATGTGCACACATGTGAATACACATACCCAGCCACGTGCATACACAAACAGAGAGAGACCGAGAGACGCACACAGAGAGAATATGTGATCTATACCATGGGTAAGTGGATTGCAGTGAGGTGGATACTATTTATTTTATAACAGTTTCACAGCTTCCATATTATTTCTTTATTTTGAAATTAGAAAATTTCAAAGCAAGTCTCTAGGGTTGCCTGCCCAATGACAGAGCATCTGTAAAGAATGTCAGACTGGGGAGCCACCCTATCAGGGTTCTCTGTTGGCATGGCAGGACTCCAGTGACTCTGCCTTCATAAAGCTGGCAACAACCATCAATGGTTTCTAGTAACACAGAAGTCAGAGCAAAGGCCTATATGATTCTTTCCCTTGAACTGGGGATTGAAGCCAGGACCTTGTAGATACTAGGCAATGCCACCTACACTGAGCTACATCTTCCAGCTTGGTCATAGATTTTAATGTTAATAAGGATGGAATATAGCTAATTTATCTCAAAATGATAATGAATTTCAAAGAATATAGCCCAAGAATTTTAGATTTTCAATTTTTTCTTTGGATGTGATGAAGACAATATATAATTTTTCAACAGTGAATCTTAAAATATTCTTTCTTTGTATTCCTGTTGGGCTTCTTTCTTTTTTTCCTTTTCTCTCTCTCTCTCTCTCTCTCTCTCTCTCTCTCTCTCTCTCTCTCTCTCTCTCTCTCTCTTTCTTTCTTTCTTTCTCTTTTTGAGACAGGGTTTCTCTGTGTAGCCTTGGATTTCTTGCTCATGCTCCCACTCTATGTGGCTTCCAGTAAACCTCTGCTGCCTTGTCTAAAGATGCTCTTGCTCCTGATTTGTCTTCTTCACCTCTCCATTCTCCATCATTCAACTCAAGAATTGGTGTAGTGGGGCAGAAGCCAGGAGGGAGGCAGATGTGGGAGACTGAAGTAAGAAAAGCTAGAACTCTCTTCAGTACTAGAGGGAATGGAAATATGGATGCATGGGAACTGTGTAGCCAGTCACAAGACAGACACCTTTGCTGCAGATAGTTTAAGGACTTCCTGAAATAGTCAACTGATCTTAACAAAGTGTGCTGTTGCCCTAAGATTTGTGGTTCAAATCTGATTGTTATTCAAAGAGTCTTCTCTATGGAAGTACCTTGACTAGAGATAATAAATGCAAATGAATAGACCCCCACCCCCCATGTGTTTTGAAAGAAGGACAGAGGCCAGTATTTATGTTTGACAGTCTAACAAAAGAATGTGTGATTTTTTAGTTCTTCGTGCAAAATTAGTTTGGAGGTTGTAGATTCTACTCAGTGTTATTCTTAGAAATAGTTGACTCCTGGATGCTCCTTGTGAGAGCAGCCTTGCCTGTTTGGGATCTCCTCAGGTATGTCTTTATGAGAGTCCGTGATACATGAAGTTGCAAATCTAATACTAATTCTTTTATGATGGTTTTTGATCCTAATACAAAATCAATATGCCATCTATTTCCATACCACACACCACCAAATGCACAATTTTAGGCAAATATTTCTAGGGACATATAGATACATATAAATGCATCTAAGAACCTAACTTGTATTTAGCAGACATCAGATAGTATTCCTTAGTGTACTGAAAACAGCTTCCGATTACTGAAGAGTTCTAACAGGATAGCAGCCATTCATGCCTGTGAAGTGTAGCTATAATGGAAATTCAGTTAGTGACTTCATGTTATCTGTTGTTATAATGCAACTGTCTGGTTGGTTGAAAAGGCTTGTTGAGACCACAGTTTACAACCTGAGAAGTCCATGAGAGTAGCACTGGTGTGTGGAGGGGGCCTTTTTGTTGCATCACAACATGCTAGAGGCCATCACGTGATGAGATAGCAAGCCTGCTGACTTGGACTTCTTATAAAGCCTTTAAAGCCACCCTAGGACCCCCCTCTTATCCAATCCCAGTTTCCTCCATGTGACCCTGGATTCATGGTTTGCATATACATGGATTAAATTTTCATCATCCAGCATTTGATGAAAATAGTCAGAGCAAAGCAGTAACTGATTCTTATACCAATCATTTGGTCTTGCTAATATATTTTCCCAGAGTATGCACACTTATCTGCCAGCTTGCTCTGACAGAAGGCTGCTAATTTCTGAATTCTTCCCAGTTGGGGGAATGTTTCCTTTTCGGTCAGTTTGAAGCTGAGAACCCACCATTCTATATCACTAGGTCACAAAGTTTGCCTCTTAGTTTAATTCATAATTAAATTATAAGAGTAATTATAACATCCACATACTATAATGTCTTCAGTTGTAATTGGATATGTTTGCTTCACCTATGCTGGGTTGGCACAGTAAGGATAGATGTCCTCTGCAGAGGTTCCCATAGGGCATTCACTAGGGAAAGAAGACCCAGTACAGCTCATGGTTGTGATACAGGGTCAGGCATTAGAAGCAAGGAGTTATTTAGAATCTGCCTTCAATGAACTTCAAGCTTATTTTCATGAGATTTTTCACCTGTCTTGGCAGCTCTTGGTACAGTGTGTTTTGTGAAATGCATTAGGTATTCAGTGATGCTGTTTTCAGGCTTATTATGCAATATTCTGATTATAATTCATGAAAGTATTCCATTAAATACAATCACTATGTAATTACACTGCTTAAACTACAACATACTTAATTAACATTTACATGGAATTCCAATTTAATTAATTAGTTTTTATCCAGTGAAACTCAGGTGTAAATACTTTTTATGATGTATCAGCCTCAAATAATCATCAAGAACTAAGGTAATATACAACTTTAAGTAAAAGAAATAAATTTCTTATAATAATAACATATCAAAATTTGAATTATATTTTTATTATGTAAAAAGACAAGTTATATAGACTATTCTACCACTTCTAATAGTCTATTAAAAATTTTATTGTGGGTATTATAACTTGAATCATATGTATGCATACATCAGAATGTGACCCTCTGTGAAGATAAGTCATTGTAAATGTACTTATTTTTAGGTGACATCATACTGGAGTAGGGTGAATGATCTTGCATGACTAGTATTTTCTTTCTGTTTCTGCGATAAAACACTCTGGCTAAAACCAGTTTGGGGAGAAGAGGATTTATTTTAGGTTGTACTTACAGGACATAGTCCAACTCTGAGAAAAGCCTGCTGAGAAACTCCAGGATTGCTCCCTGCTTATACTCAGCTATACACAACTCAGGACCACCTGTCAAGAGATGGTAGCATCCACAGTGGGATGAGAACTCCTACAGAAGTTGGCAATCAAGACAATGCCCCTATAGACATCCTATAGGCTCATCTAATGAGGAAATTCTTACCAGGTTTCCTGGCACAGTCTACTGCCCCACAAACTAGTGTTCTTATAAGAGCTTGGTCATGTGAAGCAGAAACATATAAACATTGTCATATGAAGGTAGAGACATATGAACCTGGTCATGTGAAGGTACAGACATATGAACCTGGTCATGTGAAGCAGAGACATATAAACATTATCACATGACGGTAGAGACATACAAACCTAGTCATATAGAGACATACCATGTAAAGACAGAGATTAGAGCTGTACAACTGAAAGTCAAGGAGTGCCAAAGACAGCTTAAGAATGACTACATAGGAAGGGGCAAGGGTTCTCCTTGACGTGTCAGAGGGCACATAGTCCTACTGATGCTAGCTTTTAGCCTCCAGAACCATGAGTCAATACATTTCTATTGCTTTAAGCTCCTCGTCCCAACTTGTAGTACTTTATTATGTCACCCCTAGGAAACTTAAACACTTGCTAAATCTCAGTTGAAAATAAAACTTGATATAATCAGCATTATAAAATTATAGAAATATGATATGGGGTATTTTACTAAGAATTTTAAATCCATGTTCTATTTATAGTTGAAGAAAATGTTATATTTTTAAGCAATAATTGACATAAATATAAGACTTCTGTTCTTCACAGAACAGAACCTAGCAGAGTGGTTTGAACATTAAATCATCTTTCCATACATTTTGTGGCTTAGTTTAAAGCTATTAAATATGAAAATAGCCTATAAATATTAAAATACCTACATAAAGAACCCGAGGCATAAAATACATACAGTATTACTGAAATGTAAGAGTAATCATGGGTAAGAATTTACATGAATTTCATCAAGACTACTTCATTCTGAATTTATATATGGGAAGTAAGGAAACAGGAGAGCCTGAAGTTGGTGGATCATTTTGTGCATGTGTGTGCGTGTGTGCATGTGTGAACATGTTTAATTGCATGCCCTTCTTTAACCTCTAAAAAAGTATTTGTAGCACTTCTGCTGTGGGACAGCAAGGATAAATAAAACAGTGCGAATATCTAGTTCTTGGTTCTAACTTGCCAACTGTTCTTATTACATTGGGCTTGGTAAAGATTGACATTGGCTATAATGAAGAGTGAATTTTGAGGTTTATTTATATATTTGTTGTGGTGTTTTCCTCTCCAAATAGCCAAAAGTTGATTGTTGCTTGGTTGTCAAAGGGGTGATGCTATTTGATGGATTGATACCAATAAAAATTCTGCATATAAGGAGACCACAGAACACCCAACCAAAGGGGATAGTTTCCTGGTATCAAGAATTCACATGGGTCAGTAGACAAGATATACTGGTCAGGTTCCTTTTGTAAGGTTCTGAGAAATAGCTTCTCTTCACCCAGAATCTTTATCAGCCTCCATTCCTCCTACTTGTGCCAGACATTTTGGGTTGCACTGTTGTACGGGTAGAGATAGAATGAACTCTAATTTCCTGGCTACTTTTGAGAATTTGCTTCTGGGTGAGTCTATTTTTTTTTCAGAGAACTAAGCCTGCCTTATCTAAGACTTGTCCTGTAAATTTGTCTCTGGAATGAAAAAAAAATCAGTGTGGTGGCACATGTGTTAATTTCAATATTAGGGAAACTGAGCCAAGAGGGTTGTAAGTTTGAGGTCAACTTGGGTTACATAGCAAAACCCTGTCTTAAAAACAGAAGGTGAGTAATTATGACTTTTCTTTTAAAATAATGTTTTACTTTTAAAAAGGATATGCTTTTATATGTGCATTTTTCTAATTAAAAAATAAAATTGGTTTTGTTTCTATAACTCGTCCTTAAGAAGCCCATATTGACACTCAGGTGTTTCTTCTTCTCTGTGTCTTTTTTTCTCTTAATCCTTGTGATTAAGCCTATATTGAAATATCTTTATTAACTCTCTCCTCAAATGGAACTTTATTAAACGCCAAAAAAGCACATTCTAAAAACAACAGTACTTCATTTCATCCTGTATTGTTTCCTATTCCTATTGGTCATGGTGTCCTGTCCCCAATCCTTGTGCTCTTGACCAGGCCACACATGTCACAGAGTTGTCATCAAGGCCACACATGTCACAGAGTTGTCATCAAGGCCACACATGTCACAGAGTTGTCATCAAGGCCACACATGTCACAGAGTTGTCATCAAGGCCACACATGTCACAGAGTTGTCATTTGCATGCTGGCAGGACTCTATCCTGTGGGCAGTAGTCCAGGAATTTTTAATCTTTCTCTTTATTTCTTTTAATATTTACCTTTTGGTTATAGTTTTGTGCTTGTGTTTCTGTACGCACGCATGTATGTACATCTCTACATTCCATGACATACATGTAGAGATCAGAGGGCAACTTGTGTGAGTTAATCCTCTCCTTTTACTATGTAGGCTCTGGGGATTGAACTCAGACTTGTTGGCAAGTGCTCTTATCTGCTGACCCATGCCACTGACCCTGCTTTCTTATTTTAACTAATATATGTATGTAGAATTTTCTTGATTTCTTTTCAGTCTTAAAAACTCTGGTGGTTTGAATAGGTATGGTCCCCATAGACTTATGTGTTTGAGTGTTTGGCTCATAGGGAGTAGCACTATTAGGAGGTATGGACTTGTTGGAGGAAGTGTATCACTGTTGGGGTGGGATTTGAGATCTTCCCAGTGTGGTACACAGTCTCCTTTTGCTGCCTGAAGATCAAGATGGAGAACTCCCAGCTCCTTCTCTAGCACCATGCCTGCCTGCACACTGTCATGCTTCATAACATGACGATAATGGACTGAACCTCTGAAACTGTAAGCCAGTGCCAATTAACTATTCTCCTTTATAAAGGTTGCCTTGGTCATGGTGTCTGTTCACAGCAGTAAAACCTTAACTAAGCGAGAGACTACCAAGTTCCTTCTATAGAGGAGGAGGACAATGCTGTCTTATGGCCCATCTCACTTGCATCTTGCATCTTCTGTGCTAGTATATTTATAACTGACGCTACTTGACTATATCATTTAGAACTAAGTCATGCAGCATTCTAGGATAGTTTTTTTTAAATAAAACCCTTTCTTTTGCTAGTTTAAATCTAGTTGTTGCCTGTTGCCACAGACCACCCCAGTTGGGTATGGGGGTTCCTGGAATGAGGGTCCTTGAAGCTAGGTGGGTAAGTATTTGGCAGTGACAAACAGAAACAAACACAGAGGCAGTTTGAATCTGAGTGTATTCTGCAGCTCTCAAGCAGAGGATTTTATACATTAAAAAACCAAACAATACATCTCTTAGAAACTATATCCAGTGAAGCAATCACAGATACCAACAAAAATCATTTGGCACAGTAAAGCACAAAAATCATCCAAGCATTACAACTCTGAAACTATGTATTCAATGAATCACAAACAGAACAGGTAACATCATTATAAATCATCAAAATATTGTAATTCTAAAAGGATGTATTCAGTGGGGGCTGTCGTCCAAGGCTAGTGGCATATTTCCAGGAGCAGGTTAATAAATCTTTAACGGTCAGTGCTCTTAACCACTGAACTAACTTTCCAGCCCCATGGTCAATTATTATTTAACATCTAGTGCCTGATTTTTTTAATAATCTTCAATGTATAAACTTAAACTATTTTAATTCTTTCTAATTAAGGCTTTCTTTATCATATACCAAAATCCACCTCCAATGACACACGTGTAGCCATATGAAATTTTATTGTTGAGAAAGTTTTTATCATAATAGTTTTGTAATGATTTAGAAAGTAAAGAGTTGGTTTCCTTGGGGATAAGGTCATGTTAGTGGCCCCATCTCTAGAGATGGTTTCTTACCCATTATTCTTGCTTAATATCTTGGCCTAGGCTACCAGGAGCATGTAAATAAGAAAAGGAATAAGGAAAAACAAAACAGATAGATTGCCATGACAACTACGGCTCAATATTTTTTTTCTGGCAAAGAGTTCCACAACTGGTTCTGGGAAGCCTTCCCCTTTTGAGGTCAATTGCCTCAGTCTGTGAAACTTGTCACACAGATCCTACCAGAGGTGGTGTGGCATCCTGCTTGTTTTTCTATATGTTTACTATGAGTTTATCAAGTAAAAATTGCCCTGAATGTATTTGTGGGTATATGACATACATCTTCATGAAACTTCAGATCTCTTCCTCAATAGTTCTACAAGTTGTTACTATAGTATAACTATTACTATTAAATAGTTATTACCTGAGACCTTTTCTTTACCTTGGTATTTCCCCCTATGCCCTTCTCTGATGTTAGATTCTCCCTAGTGCTACTTTTATTATCCCTGTGACTAAACAATGCTATGAACAAAGGAGCAAAGATTTGTTTTGGGTCCTGCTTTCAGAATTGTCAATCCTTAGTCTTGGTTCTGTTGACTCTGGGTCCATGGAAAGGGCAAAGCAGCATGACCAAGAAGCACATGATGGAATTTGTACTCTTTCACCTCATGGTGGCCAGGATATGGGAAAAGCCCAGGGATGCAACATCCCTGACACCTCCCTGGCTGGCATACATCCAGTGGAGCCCCATTTCTAAGCTTTATTGCCTTGCAAAATAGTACCAGTAACTGGGGGACTACACCCTAACAGATGAGACTTTTGGGGAGACAGTTCACGTCCAAACATATTCCTGCATGTTTTTGAATCCTACATCAGGAAAAGGCAAATTATTAAGAACCCACTTTTATGAGAATGTTTATATTTTATTCTCACCTTTAGTGGTGCCAGAGAAGTTCATGCAACATATGTCCTCATTCTTTTGACTGGGATATTTTTCCCTCCCCTCTGTAAGTTTTCAGGCCATCCCTTTATCCTGACAGTCAAGTTTTGGTCAGACAAAACTTTTTTTTCTTTTTTCCAGGCAAAACTTTTTAAGAGGATTTCTATTGAATGCTTGGGAGTATTACCAGTGTGGAACAAATATGAACCATACTATTGACTAGTTTATCAGGCCATTTAAGAAGTCTGAATTGGGGCCACAAACCTTCGTGGGAACTGATGTATCTCTCCAAATTTTTAGTGGCAATTTCTTGCCACACTACTTTTTCCCTAATTGGAAATGGTCAGTTTTCCTTTTGGACCATTAAATAATGTGTGTGTGTGTGTGTGTGTGTGTGTGTGTGTGTGTGAGAGAGAGAGAGAGAGAGAGAGAGAGAGAGAGAGAGAGAAAGAGAGAGAGAGAGAGAACAAGAGTGTGTGTAAGAGAAAGTGTGTGAGTGTGGAAGAGTGTCTAAGTGTATGTGACATCATAAGTTTGTGTGTGAGAGAATAAGTGTGTGAGTGTATGTGTGTGTGTGTAAGAAAGAATGTGTGAGTGTGTAAGAGTGTCTAGGTGGGGACTAGAGAGATGGCTCAGTGGTTAAGAACATTCTTTGTTCTTCCAGAGGTCCTGAGTTCAATTTCCAATACACACATGGTGGCTAACAACAATCTTTAATGGGTTTTAATGCCCTCTTCTGGTGTGTCTGAAGACAGCTACAGTGTATTCATAAATAAAATGAATAAATTTTTTTAAAAGTGTCTAAGTATATGTAACTGTGTGTGTGCATGCATTTGTGTAAAGTTGTAAGAGTATATGATAATCTAATCTCCCCTTACATTGAAGGTTTTACCATTGTTATTCCCAGAATTCTGGTGAAAGTGAACTCATTGGACTTCACAGCTTGGTGTAGCCTTAGGCTCTGTTCTTTGGCCCCATTTCTTACAATGCAGTGAAATCAGATCTGCATGAATACCTTTCTAGGTTTCCATATTTATTCAAGGCCTGGCCTAAGATATCCTTACTTAATTGTCTATGGTTTATAACAATTTTAAACAGCCGTGTATGTGAGCAGTAAAGACAGAGAGGTGGAAGAGACCCCATCTTACAAAAGTTCTACCTTATCCAGGAGCTTATTTTATTTTCAGTGGTGAAGATACATACTCTGTTGACTTCCTGGAAATGGAAGTCTATGTCGGAGTTGTAGATGCTTTGACAAAGAATTTAAAATCTGAAGTTATTCCCCTAAAACAAAAGTTTAAGGACCATAAAACTCAAGAGGAAAAAAAATCTCCGGGTTTTTGTTCTAAAATTAAAAGAATTTATCCACTTTTAGAAAAATCTAAGAAGAAGGTGGATCAGGTAGATGACCTCAGTGATGATGATTGGGAAGATTTAGACGAAGCAGACACTCAGTATCAAAATCCTGATTGGCTTCCTTTCCAAAGACTGCCACCTCCTTATGCCCCCATTTCATCGGCTCCACTGCTGGCACAAAATTTAGCTTCCCTTCAAAAGAGAAACCAAAATCTTCTTGAAAGCAAATATCAAGAGCTTCTTAAACAACTCCAACAGCTCCACTCGCCCTCCCAGCCCACCACTCCACCACAGGCATCTCTATCACTCCCCGTGTTCCCAGTTGTTGAAACCCCTGGAGATGCAGAGGTAGGTCCTGTCCACCCTCATGTTGCTTTTGAGATGACTGTACTTAAGGAATTGAAAACAGTGGCTTCTTAATATGGGGCGACAGTTCCATATACTTTGGCTATTATTGATGAAAGATGATGAAAGATGGCTTATGCCCCAAGATTGGAGTACTCTTGCCAAATCCTTCCTTGGGGTCGGGGGAGATTTTCTCCTATGAGAGGCTGATTATAAAGATGCTTGCAAAGATTTGGCTGCTAGAAATACCCAGGCCAGGGTAGCATGGACAGCTAATACGCTTCTTGGTGCAGATGATTTTTAAGATGGGATACATCAGACTTACTTGCACAGACCCTGTCTGCTGCCCTTAAGGCATGGAAATGCCTGCCTTCCAAAGAAAGCATTGATTTGTCCTTCACTGGCATTAAACAGGGACCTGATGAGCCTTTTAAAGATTTTATCCAAGTTTGGAGCTAAGATGAAAGGATGGACCATCCAGAGACTGCCCCACCTGGGGGTCCATCCCATAATTAGCCACCAAACGCAGACACTATTGCATGTGCCCGCAAGATTTTGCTGAAGGGACCCTGGTATAGCTGTCTCGTATGAGGCTATGCCAGTGCCTGGCAAATACAGAAGTGGATGATCACAGTCATCTATAGGATGGAACACAGCGCCCCCAATGGAGGAGCTAGAGAAAGTACCCAAGGTGTTGAAGAGGTCTGCAACCCTATAGGTGGAACAACAATATGAACTAATCAGTACCCCCAGAGCTTGTGTCTCCAGCTGCATATGTAACAGAAGATGGCCTAGGTGGCCATCATTGGGAAGAGAGGTCCCTTGGTCTTACAAACTTTATATGCCCCAGTACAGGGGAATGCCAGGGCCAAGAAGTGGGTGTGAGTGGGTAGGGGAGCAGGACTGGGGGAGGGTATAGGGGACTTTTGGGATAGCATTTGAAATGTAAATGAAGAAAATATCTAATAAAAAATAAATAAGATTTTGTCCATTGCCTCACAACAACTGCGGGGTGTATTTTTGGAAGTAAAGATTGCTTTGATTTTATAAAAAAAAAAAAAAACAAAAACAACTTGCCTTTAAAAATGCCAATACTGCTTGTCAGGCTGCCATCCATCCCCATAAAAAGAAGGGGATATTTCAGATTACATTTGCCTATGTTCCGATATTGGCATAGTATATCAACAAGGGTTGGCCATGGCTGCTGCT
Organism: Mus caroli; assembly: GCF_978045245.1. Taxonomy (NCBI): domain Eukaryota; kingdom Metazoa; phylum Chordata; class Mammalia; order Rodentia; family Muridae; genus Mus; species Mus caroli. Next base: position 7,289,552 of record NW_028227256.1, read on the forward strand.
ATGTAAGATACTGATGTACATCAGTTCCTTAAAAAACAAGATAAATGTCACTATGATCGGCACAAATACTTTTGTGGACAGGCTGCTCACCTCTTAAACAATTGTCCCAAATGACAAGACAATGTTAGGTCTTTTTACCCTACGGCTCCCGGCCTGTGCCCTTGTTGCAGGCAGGGACGCCACTTGGCTAATGAATGACGATCTAAGACAGACCCTCAGAGACAGACACTCTTGCCTACTACAGTGTTGGGAAGTAAGTGGTAGGGCCAGCTCCAGGCCCTAAAAACAAACAATCCATTTGGGGCCGTGAGCTTTGTCCCAGCAAGCCACAGTTCATTTCAGAACTCTACTGAGTCATACCTGGCAGCTCAGAATTGGACTTCTGTGCCTCCTCCTGTGTAACCTTGACTCCTGAAAAGGGGGTGTCTTAGTCAGGGTTTCTATTCCTGCACAAACATCATGACCAAGAAGCAAGTTGGGGGGAAAAGGGTTTATTCAGCTTTATCACCAAGGAAGTCAGGACTAGAACTCAAGCAGGTCAGAAAGCAGGAGCTGATGCAGAAGCCATGGAGGGATGTTCCTTACTGGCTAGCTTCTCCTGGCTTGCTCAGCCTGCTCTCTTATAGAACCCAAGACTGCCAGCCCAGAGATGTTCCCACCCACAAGGGGAACTTTCCCCCTTGATCACTAATTGAGAAAATACCCCACAGCTGGATCTCATGGAGGCACTTCCCCAACTGAAGCTCCTGTCTCTGTGATAACCCCAGCCTGTGGCAAGTTGACACATAAAACCAGCCAGTACAGGAGGCTCAGACCATTAAGACTGGAATTTATGGTCTGCTGCCCCAGGCATGTTTGGCATTATTCTGGGCCACTGCAGCTCACTTTTAAAGAGCTTACATATTTTTTCCAAGAGTTATTGTTAATGACTTTCAAAGAGAGATTCTTATTCTTGCCTTCTTCCCAGATGCCTTGATTATTATTGATGCTGGTCATAGAGTTACCGAATTGCTTCTTTCACCCTTCCAGTCAGATTCACATAAGTCCCTAAAAAGAGTTAAAGCCAAAGATTGCCCTGGCTCCTCTGATGCCTTTTAGATCCAGGCTATATCCAAAGATAGGACCACTTTAATTTTGACATTAAATGGTAAAACCTTTTCTGTCCTCATGGACACAGGAGTAGATGTTAAAGTCATTAGAGAAGCTGAATGGCCAAAAACTTGACTAAAAGAGGCCACCTTTACTCACCTTCAAGGCCTGGGCCAAAGCTCCAATCCCAAGAGAAGCACGGTTCTGCTTGTTTGGAAAGATGATGAGGGACATTCTGGAAATATCCAACCATGTGTTATACTTGGCCTCCCTGTAAATCTTTGGGGCCAAGTTCTTCTTTATCAATTGGGAATGATAATGTGTAGCCCTAATGACATAGTTACTCTCCAGATGATAAAAAAGAGACACATGCCTGGTAAGAGTTTAGAAAAAAAAAATGAAGATGGTATCACTAAACCTATTTCTGACATACCAAAAAATGATTGCCTGAGTCTTGGACATTTTTCCTAGGGGCTATTGACTCTCCTGTGACCCATGCTGATAAGATTACTTGGTTATCAGATGATCCAATCTGGATCGATCAATGGCCCCTTACTTTAGAAAAACTTGGTGCTGACCAATAGCTGGTACAGGAGCAGCTTGAGGCAGGCCATCTAATTAATACCCAGCAATTCCCCATGAAATATGCCTATATTTGTGATTAAAAAAGAAATCTGGTAAATGGTGGCTGCTTCAAGATCTTTGAGCAGTTAATAAATCCATGGTGATAATGGGGGCCCTGCAGCCTGTGCTGCCCTTACCTTCAGCCATACCTTTAGGATATTATAAGATTGTTATTGATTTTAAAAATTGTTTATTTACAATTCCTTTATATCCTGATGGTCAAAAAACCCTTTGCCTTTAGTCTCCCCTCATTTAATTTTCGTGAGCCGATAGAACACTTTCAATGGTGGGTGCTCTCCAAGGGGATGGCAAATAGCCCTACCCTTTGTCAGTCCTTTTTTGCTTCTGCCCTAAGAGAAGTTAGGCTTTCTTGGCCTGACATTTACATAATTCATTATATGGATGATATATTATTGGCAGGAAAAAATCAGATACAGAAATTCTCTCTTGGTATAAAGATCTTCAGAAGGCCCTTTTAGATAGCGGATTACAAATAGTTCCTGACAAAATTCAACTCCATGACCCTTATACTTATTTGGGTTTTAAATTATCAGGTGATAACATCTGATCACAAAAAAATTACCCTCAGGCTTGATAGACTTTGCTCTTTAAATGATTTTCAAAAATTGCTTGGAGATATCAATTGACTGTTGCCCTATTTAAAATTAAGCAAAGATTAGTTAAAACCCCTTTATGAAATTCTTAATGGAGATCCGGATCCTACATCTCCTCATTTTCTTACAGAATAGGGTAGACAGGGTATTAAGCTGGTTGAGACAGCAATCCAGAATCAACAAATTAAGTCTATAAAATATGATGAGCCCCCATGGCTAAGTGTTTGTCAAACTAGACAGATGCCTACTGCATTGTTCTGGCAGACTATACCTATTATGTGGATTCATCTGCCTATTAGCCACAAATGAATATTAAATCCATATTATCAATTTGTTTCTGATATTATAATGTTAGGCAGGAAACAAAAGTTTATTTTGGAAAAGAGCCTGATAATATTATACAATCCTATACCAAAATCAGGTTGATTGGTTAATGCAGACCACAGATGATTGACCTCTCACCTTAGTTGGCTTTTCAGGTATTTTAGATAATTATTATCCACAAAATAAGTTAATTGATTTTGTTAATAGACAAGAGGTCATTTCCCCAAGATTGACCAAGTCTACTCCCATCCCTGGGGCCCTTATTGTGTTTACAGATGGCTCAGATAATGGGATGGCAGCCTATGCCTGGAATGATCAGGTTTTTAATTTCCAAACCAATTCCTCCTCTGCACAAATTACAGAACTTCGTGCTGCTATGGCAGCTCTTCGAGCCTTTAATGATTGCCCTATTAATGATTTTACTGATAGTGCTTATATTGTCCAATATAAGCCTTACTAGAGGCAGTTGGTAAAATAAAAGGGTGATCTCAAGTCAATGTGCTGTTTTAACAATTAGCTTCTCTTATAAGATATAGAAATTTCCCCTTTTTATTGGACATCTATGAGCTCATTCTGGGCTCCCAGGGCCCCTATCCGCTGATAATTATCTAGCAGATCAGGCCACAGGCCGTTTAGCTTTTCAATTCATTCTGATTTGTCCAAAGCACAGGGTCTGAAGGCAGCCCCAAATGCCCATACCCTACATCATCTTAATGCATGCTCCTTGCATTTGCTGTATAAAATAACTAAAGAACAGGCTTGCCATATTGTTAAAAGTTGCCAAAATTGCATAAGACATCTCCCTGTACTCTACCTACCTGGGTGTCAACCCTTGTGGTTTTGTCCCTAATGCCATTTGGCAGATGGATGTTTGAGTTTGGTAATCTTAAATATGTTCATGTAATTATTGATACTTGTTCTAGGTTTATTTTTGCCTCCATTCAAACTGGAGAGGCCTCTAAACATGTGATTAATCATCTTCTTGCAGCTTTTTCTGTGTGGGCCTACCACAACAAATTAAAACCGGTAACGGTCCTGGCTATACTAGTAAAGTCTTTTTAGATTTTTATGCTACCTTGGAGATTGTTCATGTATCAGGCGTTCCACATAATCTACAAGGACAGGCTATCATTGAGAGAGCCCATCTCACCCTCAAAAACACCACTGATAAATTAAAAGGAAGGGAATGGTACTCAACCCAAGGAAAGCCATGAAATATTGTGGCACACACATTATTCATCATAAATTTCCTGACCTTGGATCAAGAAGGAAAATCTGCTGCTTCTCTGTTTTGGCAGAGAGATCCCAAAAGTGATTTCTCCACGGATATATGAAAGGACACTCTAGACAATTCCTGGCATGGCTCAGAGACCCAGTTCTCATCTGGGGAAGAGGACCTCTCTGCATTTATTCTAAAGAAGCACAGTCTGCCAGAATGTTTCCTGAAAGACTTGTGAGTCAATTTAATAAAGCCCCTCCAGAGGGAAAAATTCCCCCTGAGAATCTTGCTCTTTCTCATACTACAGGAAGGACAAGCACTACAAAGGAAAATGAGAATGCTGATCATCCTCAGGTTGCTCTTGATGATGAATCAGACCACTTGAAGGTGGATTCAACCAACCCGTTGATAGAAGTCCATTTCTGAGAGCGGTGTACGGTATTCCCTGCGATTGTTCAGGAGGTCTTCGGGAGGATCCCCCAAGCTACTGCTCATCTGCCGATTGTGGAGATAAAGACACAGTTTGGACATTCATGACTCCCCTACGGGAAGTGTTACCCAAAGTTGGATCTTTGTTCAGAAGCCAAACATAGATCCTACTTTAGGCAACAAATGTTCCAAATCATGTAATTTTGTAGATCAAATGAATGCCATCTGCTACACAGAATATACAGATTGCATTAAAGATGGTAAAGCCTTTTTTTTTTTTTTTCAAGACAGAGTTTTTCTGTGTAGCCCTGGCTATCCTGAAACTCACTCTGTAGACCAGGCTGTCCTTGAACTCAGAAATTCTCCTGCCTTTGCCTCCCAAGTGCTGGGATTAAAGACATGTACCACCATGCCTGGCGGTAAACCCTATTTTATAGCTACACCTCATAGGACCTATAAGGGCACTTTTGGTGGAGATTGGTCTGTTAATCCTCAAGTACTTGGACCAAGCCAAAAGTATGCACAAGCTTCTTGTACTGTACCAATAGGTCAATTGTCTTGTTGGCCACAAATTGCTCCTATGTATGTGCCAGATGGAGGCCCTATTGATCAGGTTAGAGATTTGAAGGTACAGGAATAGGTCCAAACTCAAATTGATAACCTTTTGCCACTTCATGATTGCCCACTTTTATGACCCAAACCAAGAGGCAATGATATAGCCACACATAAAGTCCTAAATTTTTCCAATCCCTTCCTGGCTAGTAATTGCTGGTTGTGCCTTGAATTAGGTACCTCTTGGCCTCTAGTAGTTTCTCTACTTAATGATTCTACCCCTTATTTTAATAAGGAAAATTGTAACTATATGAAGTCTTTCAAAGTATTACCTAATGGTTTTAATATATCTATGTGCTTTTTAAGTCCTTATAAAAATAATTCCTTTGACATGGATGTTGGCCTGGCATAATTTACTGCCTGTAGTTATTATATTAATATTTCTGAGCCAATTTGTTTAGGCAAAGGTAGAGTTTTTGTGTGTGGAGATAAAATGGCCAGTCCTTTTCTCCCTTTAAATTGGACTGGGTCCTGCGCCCTTGCAATACTTTTGCCAGATGTTGAGATCCTCCCAGGAGGATTCCTTTGCCCAGTTTTGATACCCCCCACCCCCTGGCATAAGAGAGCAATATCCTTTATTCCTCTTCTTATTGGGCTCGAGATATCTGGAGCTCTTGTCTCTGGCTCAGCTGGCATAGGAGTAGCTCTGGACAGCTATACGAAGCTGTCCCAGCAGCCAATAAATGATGTTAATACGGTATCAGTCTGTCAAGGATCTACAAGATCAGGTGGATTCCTTGGGTAAGGCGGTTCTTCAAAATAGATGAGGCTTAGACTTGCTTACTGCAGATAAAGGATACATCTTAGTTTTACAAGAAAAGTGCTGGTTCTATGCCAATAAGTCTGGGATTGTGCATGACAGAATCTGAAAGCATCAACAAGAATTGGAAAAGAGGTGTCAAGAACTCTTTGACAACCCCATCTGGAGCGCCTGGAATGGAATTCTGCCCTACCTTCTTCCCTTTCTTGGTCTGGTGCTTGGCTTATTGATTAAAATCGCTAGGACCTTTCCTTTTCAATAGAACCATGGCCTTTATTAAGGGACAAATAGATGCAATTAAAGCCCAACCCTTATAGATTCATTACCACTGGCTAGAAATGGCAGATCTGAGAGATGGTTATGTTGACATCTTGCCTAGTGACCCTTAAGTTGGCCAGTTCCAGCTTGGCTGCACCTTCTCTAGTGCAATGGACTGGCTAGCCAGTGACGGGCAACTGAGGGGAGGATGCCGTCCTTGTATAAATGGCAACCTAAGACAGGGGACTCCGATAGGGGATGGGGGTCTCTCCTATGACAGGTAAGATTATTCTGGCATGGCTGTCCTTGCAACCTGTCTGATCTAAGACAGGCACAGTCCCCTTGGAGTCTCTAAGGTTTGGCTGATTTAGCCATTGCCATCTCATATATGCCTTGTTTCTATAAACAAAAAGGGGATCAGTTGGGGCCCAAAAGCCCTTGGCATTTCAATCTCCATCCTGTCCCTGGGCCATCATTTTATAATTATTATCTTAACTTCTGCTTTAAGAAATTTGTTTTTCTGTTTCCTGAGTATAGTTAAGACATCTTATGGTTGGAACCTTCCAGCCTTAAGACATCTTGTTGGAACTTTCCTTTTACTCAACTGGTTACTTGGCACTTTACATTTACCCAATCACTTATTTAGCAATTGATTCAACTTTGTAATTGTGGTTTGCAGCTTTATATGCCAAGTGTTTTCGAAAATAAAAGACTTGATCAGACCTCTGTCTTGTCTCCTTCCTTTGCATCTCTTGTTCCATCCATTCTCCCTCCCTCCCTCAAGATCCTCGTTGTTTAATCCTGCAGGTAGGGACACATTACTATTTATAACAGTAGCAAAATTACAGTTATGAAATAGAAACAAAGCAATTTTATGATTGGGTGGTCACCACAACATGAAGAACTGTTTTAAAGCATCCCAGCATTAGGAAGGATGAGAACCACTGCATGTGTTTAGATCCCATTCACCTCTCTTAACCCCACCTCATTTTCCCCCCACACCTCTTTACTTCCAACACAGCTCCCTTCTAACTTCTCACTCTTAAAGTAACCCAGAGTTAATTAGAATTGTTTGCATGCATCCACGTGCATGTAGGGTTATTTACTAGTTCATAAGAGACTTGCCAGTGGATACACACTGGAAGAAAAATGACTCCCCATATCCTAAAGCTCTTAACTTCTAATAAATTCTCAGCTGGGGTGGGCCTCAGGTGCCCCTCATCTATCCATGATTCAGTGTTTCCAGGGTCTATCTTGTGCAGTGAGCCACAGCTCTGCGGGTTCATTTGAACATCTGCCCAATTTTTTATAGGTGTATACAGTCCACTGAACTGAGATGAATGTGTGAATCATGTTAGTTTTTGAAAAGTTATGTATTTATTAAGAAATACAGTTGATTGTTTCCATTTCAAATAAGAACCAAGTAGTTCAATGTCGTTGGTAGCATAGGTCTTAATCAAGGATGGAGTGGTTGAGAGAAGGGAAATCCTCAATTAATTTGTACACTTTTTGAGACAAAGGAATTTGAAAACATTCCCTCCCCATTGTAATCAAATAGGACTCTAAAGAGATATAAAGTGGACTTTCTTCTCATACCAAAGTAGGCTGTGCCCTACTTTTCTGTCTTTGCAAAGTGTCGAATTGCATGAAAGATCCTTTTAGGTCCATGGATCCTTCCAGTCTAAACAGTTATGTTTGCCAAGGTGCCTTTTGATCAGAATCTGCTTTCTCTGTGTTGGTAGACCAGATGACTGTTCCTCTCAAGGACATTTCTTTAGCAGGTGCATTGTGATATTCTTCACAGCCAGCATGGTCTCTGTGCAGGTGGGTTTAATGAGCATCTCTGGCAGTAGAAATCCAAAATGCCCAGTGTCTCGCAGTTCAAAAGCAAATGCATAGGGTATTCCATTTTTATAAGCCCAATCCATTGAGTTACCAGAGCTTACATCTAAAAGTTAAAAAGAGTCACTTCACTAAGGAGTATGCATTAATTTACACACACACACACACACACACACACACACACAGAGAGAGAGAGAGAGAGAGAGAGAGTAATAATACGCAGAAATTGAAAGAATATTCTAACAGTGTTCTTCAGCATCTGGCTCATGTGCTTACAAATCACATGTGGTTTTGTCTTTGATCTGAGCCTTAGCGCTGCACCAGTGTGATGACCACAAAGTTGCTCAACTGTAGTTCCCACAGCATTTATCTTCATCCTTACTCTGCTCGCTTTACCCACCGATAAGCAATCTACAATGAGGAACCTCTGTTGTTCTTATTACTCAGTTCTTTCTTTTTAAGGTCTGGGAAATTGGAATTTTGGCTCCCAAAGCCCCCATATCTCCTTCTCTTCCTGTGCTCTCTCACTCCTGTTGAGCTTCTTCCTGCCTTCTGCCTTAAGTTTCCAGACCTCACCCTGCTTTCCAGTGGTTTTGTTTCACTTGTCCATGGGCGGTTATCTCATTAAAACTTCCCCCAGATCTTTCCAGTGCCTTTCTCTGTCAGCTTCTCTAATGATTAACTTACTACCAGCTTTACCGACTTCAGTTCAGGGAAGGGCATCAGAGAGCATCCTTGTGGAGGAGGGGCCTGTGGTGTGCGTTGTGCAATGTCTAGGCTGCTTCACAGCCTGGCATTTACTGGACTTCCTCACTCTTAGCTTATCCCACTCCCCATTTTACTTCTGCCCCCAATTGGTTAAGCATTACCTCCTCTGATGACATTAGAACCTCAAGTTTTCCCTTTTTAAGCTCAGAAGAAGACATGCTGCTTGCCTCCTCCTTCCTTCCCTCCCCTCCCTCTTTCTCTTCCCTCCCTCCCTCCTTCTCTTCTTTCCTTTCTTCCCTCCCTCACCCTGTCTTGATACCACGTGACACTGCCATCTCTATATTGTGAATATCTTCCAGGTCTTTGTGTCCATCCTTATGTCTGCATGGGCTAAAATGCTCAACAATCCCTCTTCATAATATTCCCATATACCCCTGGTTACCATACTTTCCCCCTATCCTTATTTTGTTTTGAGAACTCAAGGGATTTAAAGATGGCTGCACCCTCAAACATGTTTAGTCTGGTTCTTGTCTCTGCTTGTGTGGTAAACTTTGTTCTTGAAGGTTCCCAATGATCCTATATCTAATCTTTTCTTTTCATTTCTTTCTTTTTTCTTTTTTCTTTTTTTTTTTTTTGTTCTCCTCTCAGATACTACTTTTAGCCTCTCATTAGCACTTAACATAGCTAAGAGTCCATTCTGGTTACTCTCTCCTCTGGCTCCTGTGGCCTCATATGCTACAGCTCTTCAGGCAAGAACTGAAAGCACAGGGTACTGACTGAAAGTACCCTGCCTGTATGCCAGGTATCCACTTCCACCTGCTGCATGCTTTCCCTGCACCTCAAACTCCCTTAAAAAAAAGATAATGCCAATACCTGCTACATAAGGGTTGCTTTTAAAATTAAATAATAAATCACTTGAAAGCACTTTGGATGTGCTATTATTACTTTTTTTATTTCCACCCCAAAGTTCCTAGTATATAGAGTTTAGGATTAAAAAATTCCAAGGGGAATAATTTATTAAATGAATTAATATTTTATAGAAAAATCTTGATGTACTTTCTTTCCTGAAATTTCTATGATCCAGTTTGCTATACATGTACTCCTGTTATTAAATCTCCAGAACATACATGATCATTTACTCAAACAATATCACTTTTTAAAATGTATATGTATGTGCATGTGTACATGTTTGTAAGCTAGTACATGTTCTTGTGTGCATGTGTGTGCCACAGCATACATTTGGAGATCAGAGTATAACTTCATTCATTTCCTTCCACCTTGTCAATGCAGGGTTTATAGTTGCATATGCCAGAATAGCTGGCTCATGAACTGCTGGGGATTCTCCTGTCTCCACCTCCCACCCTGTAGTAGGCATATTGGCATTGTAGATGCTTACAGCTGACTCTGGTTTTAATGTGATTTATGAGGTTTAAACTTTGGTCTTCATACTTGGTCCAGCAAGTGTGAGGACCAGAGCACTGAGCACTGAGCCCTGAACCCTGATCACTGATCACTGAGCACAAAATGCTGAACTGAGCATTGAGCACTGAGCACTAAATGCTAAACACTGAGCACTAAGCACTGAACACTGAACACTGAGCACTGAACCCTAAGTCCCCCCTATACTTTGTTTTTTGAGACAGGATTTCTCTGTGTGGCCCTGGCTGTTCTGGAACTTGCTTTGTAGATCAGGCTGGCTTTGAACTCAGAGATTTACCTGCATCTGTCTCCCAAGTGCTAGGATTAAAGGTATGTGCTGTCACCACCAGGCCTTTTAAACACATACATACATACATACATACATACATACATACATACATACACACACACACCACCACCACCACCACCACCACTAGCAACAACCACAAAACCTAACAGTCTGACTATTTAGTCCTAACCTGTCCTGAAATTTGCTATACAGACTAGACTATTCCAGAACCCATAAAGACCAAGATGGACTTGTCATCTTTTTTCCTCTACCTCTAGAGTGCTAGATTTCAAGTGTGCACCATCATGCCTGGTAATAGTGTGGCTTTTAATACAATTTCCTAGGACAAGTAGGATGGGCTCATTATATGAAGAGCACAGCCAAGCAACTGGATACCTCTCAGATTTTCTTGGCTTTGGCTAAGGACAGAAATTGTTCAATGTCTCTCTGGATAGAGTACAAATAGAAGCCAAAGTCAGAGATAGCATGTGCCAAGCATTACCTCATGGTGATGTGGCAGGCTCATTTCTATGGTAACAGATTGTTCTCTGTAAATATAATAGTGTGACTACGTCTTTGTACCAAAATGAAAAGGCTGGCAAGACTTAGACATTGACTTTAAAATTTCAATATAGGTATTATATTGTCATCAGTTGGTATGTGGTGTCTTGTAAATATTACTTTCTCTTTTAAGATAACTATTAAAGAGTGGTTCTATAGCCAGGCAATGCAGCTGGAGCTGGGGCAGGGGGATGGTAAATTTAAGGTAAGCTTTGGCTGTCTATTAAGATCATATCAGAAAGGAAGGGAGAGTGAGTCAGAGAGAAAAGTGACAGGGGGGAGACGAATGGAGGAAAAGGGGAGATAAGTGGAAAGATAGAGGAGGAAGGAGAAACAATCATAAAAGGTCAGCATGGACCAACAATCATGAACTGTGGAATCAACCTATTGACACAGTGTCCTTCTCACTTTCAGCAGAAACTCATTTGACTTGTTAATGAACAGTTCACCTTTGTGGAATAAATGAGGAGTAGGACAGCAAGACTATGTAAAGAAACCAAGGAGAAGTTTGGCCTTATGAAGGAACAACAGCATGTGATTGCATGCACGTGCAGACATTTAGACATGCTTGACTGTTCACTACATTTTCCCAGTAACAATAAAGTGTAGAATCTGGAAGGTCATGAGGAATGACATAATCCAATTACTCAAGTTGCATTTGAAGAAATTAAAAACCAGAATTAATCGATACCCTGGCTAGGACATCACATCTGTCAGGCTCAGCAATTGACCTTACAGTTTCCAAGTTCTTTCCATATACTGGTTCCTTTTGATCTTACATAAAAGAAATACTTTAAAATCAATTTTCAAGAGAAAATTGAGATGAAGATGCTGGGTATGAAATGGCATTTCATAGCAGGAATGGCGGAGGGAAGGGACAAAGGGAAGCTGCTGGCTAGCTGAAACATTTACTTCATTATCTCCCTTAGGCCATTTCCACACTTACAGTACTTACAAATTGCTTAAGGAGTCCATTTGGGTACTTTCCACTGTCAAGGGATCTCAATTCAACTTGCAGTCATTACTGCTTGCTTAGCATGTTCTCTGCTCAGCGCTGGTTTAAATCGGTACAGTGATTTCTGTCACGCTGTGGGAAACTAAACAGGCACCAATCCTCCCATCTTCTTTGGCTAATCTTATAGTCACAAATTTTGCCTTATCAAGAACACACTTTGCTTCATAAAGGGAAGTCATGACACAATTCTAATATGACATGCACAGGAAACTTACACAGTGTTTGGGAGGCGGGGCCATGTCTGTATCGGATCCCATGTACCGACCGAAGTGCCTTCACAGCTTTGTGAGCTGCAAATTCCTGTGTGGGCAAATTGGAGAAACTGTGTCATTCATACTGCTGCACTGAAACTTCTAGAGACACTGGCATATTGTTTGAGCATTATTGGTGGTCATGTCAACAGAGAGAGCAAAGATGTCTCATGAGTTAACAGCTATATTTAGTAATGATAATTTATGGTGTTACCATTTTGCAACACACTTTACTTATTATTTTTACAGTGCTGACGACCAAAGCACCTGTTAAAACACATTTTACATTTGGTTGAGCCTCACACAAGCCAGTGATAAACAGCAGTTCTGTTTTGTAGATGGGAAAGGGAAGGTTCAATAAGCTTAAAATATCCTGGGGTCACACAGCAAAGAATGGGCAAGCAAGGACATGTGCTCACAGTTCCTGAACTTGCTTGTTTGGTCTATGCTCTGCCCTTTAGTTCAGACGCACTTATTTCTTTGTACTACAAAAGAGTTGGCAGGGCCATGATAATGTCAATCTTATCTCTAATTCATACCCTATCCTTAGTGGTATGTCTGTGTATGTAAGAGATACTTAACATTTCTTATAGGAATGTTGAAGAGACACAGTCTGTAAGACTATTCAGACAACCATATTGATCCACATGTATTTCAATAGGTATATACAGATGTTTCTGGATCAATTAAGAAACCACTAAGGAAGATCGACTCCCTTTATGCTGTGTGTTTGTTTCCACTGGGAACAAGAACATCAATTTAATGATGCTTCCTGGCTTCTGAGACTACAGAGCCTCTCACGAAGCTAATTCAAGCTGCTGCTGAGATGCAGAAAGTCCAAGGTGGCATTGTTCCTGTTCAATGCCAAAAGTCAGGAGAAAACAACAATAACACATACACACACACACACAGACACACACACACACACACCTCAAGATGGTCAAAATCCTAAATGGTGGATATTCAAACAAAATATTTGTTCTTTTAACCTTTGTAGATGATATCAGAGGAGCCGTTTTAGCAAGGGTTAGACAGGTATTGGATGACAAATGAGAAGAAAAGAAGCATGCTGAAACCAGCACACAGCTCTCCAATTTCAATTTGCTTGTGAATAATTTAATACTTCGTTTGAAGCACCCTGGGGACACGATGGTGTGTGTGGAGAACTGAGCCCCACATTGCTGTCCTTGTTAAGCTCGTGAATACGTGTGGCACTGTCTGCCACAATTGCCATCTTTTGTGGCTATTCCAGCACAGACCTCCAGGCACTGGCAGACCACTTAATACTGATCTTGCTGATGGCGATGTTCTTACGGGAGCCAATAGGAAAGAAATGTAAACATTGTCATGAGGACTCTATGGGAAAATTTCAACATTGTCTCCAGTAGCCTTGGCAATATTCTATTATGACAAACGCAGATGTTTCTGCATTTACTGTATTTTACTGTCAGGAGACTTGTGCTTTCATTAGTTTTGATGACTATGAAAAATGAATTGAGAAACAAAGCATCACTTTGCTTATTTAGGCAAGGTATATGCACAATCTTAACTGTTCTAAAAATATGAGCATACAAAGTAATGGAATTCATTGTGGATTTTCTAAGCACATGTCATAACTTTCTTATAATTCACCCCTTCTCTGTCTCCTCCCTCCCTATCCACCCCTTTTCTACTCTTATGTCACGTGTGTTGCATTACCTTCTCTCTCCCCTTAATCCCTCCCTTAAGATCTCTTCCCCCTTTTCATGGTCCTCTTCATGATTCATGGCAGTTATACATGCCCCTACTCACCCTCACCTCATGTCTCCCTGAGAGATTTTAGTTCGAGGTTTTTCATGTAAGAGAAACCAGGAGGTATTTGTCTTTCTAAGTGGCCTATTTTGTACCAGAATGATTTTTAGCTTTACCCATTTTTTTCCCCGAAAATAGATGAATAAATTTCCATTTTGTACATGGAACATATTTTCTTCATTCATCTGTTGGTGTGTGTCTAAGCTGGTTCCATTTCCTGGCTCTTGTGAGTAGAGCAGTAGGTAACACAAATATGGTGACTTAGACTTTTGGGTATGTAGCCAAGAATTGTGTAGCTGCCTGTTGAGGTAGTTCTATTTTTAGTTTTGGGGGAACCTCCACATGGGCTTCTATAGTGGCTGTCCCAGTTTATGGCTCCACCAATAGTGTACAAGGGTTAGTCTTTGCCATATCATTACCACATTTACTGTTGGAGTTCTTGTTGATAGTTACTCTGACTACAGTGAGATAGGCTCTCCAGGCAACTTCAATCTGCAGTTTTCTGATGTTAACACTTTTTCATATATCTATTGGCCACTTTTTTTTTCTTTTTGGAAACATTCAATTGATTAGCCACTTATTTATGGGGATGTTTTTTATAGGTGTTTGGGTTTTGCAGGTCTTCATGAATCCTAGAACGTACATAGTTGGCAAAGATGTTTTCTCGGTTCTATTGGCGTCTTCACTCTGCTGACTGTTTCCTTTGCTGTGTAGAATATTTCTGATTTCATGTATCCGCCTTACCAGGTTTGGAGATTCCTTCCTGTGCTGCTGGGTTCTTTTCAGATAACCCTTGTCTATATCTTAAAGTGATACACCCATGTTTTCCTCTAGCAGTCTCATGACCTTACATTTTGCCCTTTGGTCCATTTTTGATTTACTTTTGGGCAGTATAAAAGATTTGGGTGTGGCAATTTTATTCTTCTACACGTGGTTATTCTGATTTCCCTGTACAATTTGTTGAGGGGGCTGTATTCATGCCAGAGAATGTTTTTGAAACCTTTAAAAACAACTATGTTGCTCGTGTAACTTCACAGCTTCGATTGCTGTGAAGAGACACTGTGGCCATAGCAACTCTTATAAAGGAAAATATTCAGTTGGGGCTGGCTTACAGGTTTGGAGGTTTAGTCCATTACCATCATGGCAGGAAGCATGGCAGCATGCTGGCAGACATGGAGAAGCTTTAAAGCAGAGTTCTACGTCCTGATCCTTAGGTAGTAGGAAGAGAGAGTGAGCCACTGGGCCTGGCTTGAGCTTCTGAAACCTCAAAGCTCCTACCACCCCCAACAGTAACACAGTTCCTTCAATAAGACCATACCTTCTAATAGCGTCACTCCCTATGAGCCTGTGGGGAACATTTTCATGCAAATCACCACGTGTGCATTCTTTCTTTCTTTTACCTTTTTTGTTTGTTTGTTTTACTTTTTACTTTTACTTTTTTGCTATGTCTATGCCGCCTTTGTCACAGTGGCTCTGTAATATAACTTGAGTCCTGATGGCCCCTATTATTATTTTGTCTGCTTTGGACATTTTTATTTTTTATTTTTTTGTCCTTAGATATAAATTTTAGGGTTTCCTTTTCTACTTCTTTGATCACTGTTATTAGACTTTTAAAATAATTTAAAGTTATTTAATTTTTTTGTTTTATGTGTGTGAGTATTTCTGCATGTATGTATGTGCATCATATATATATGCCTGGTACCTGTTGCAGCCAGAAGAGGGCAACAGATCCTCCTGGAACTGGAGTTTCAGACGATTATGAACTACCATGTGGGTGTTGGGAATTGAACCCATGATCTTTGGAAGAGCAGTCAGTGCTCTTAACTGCTGAGCCATCTCTCCAGCCCCATGTTCCTGGGATTTTGATGAGGATTGCATTAACTCTGTAGATCACATTTGCCAATATAGGCACTGTTATAGCTTTGATTCTACCCCTCCT
Organism: Mus caroli; assembly: GCF_978045245.1. Taxonomy (NCBI): domain Eukaryota; kingdom Metazoa; phylum Chordata; class Mammalia; order Rodentia; family Muridae; genus Mus; species Mus caroli. Next base: position 7,305,296 of record NW_028227256.1, read on the forward strand.
TGAGCATGAGAAGCTTCTGGTTCCTTGTGTCTTCTTCAATAGAAGAAGCAAGGTTAAATAAAAGGGAAAGGAAGACGAGTGAAGAAACAAATTAAAACAACAACAACAAAAGATTTCCCAAGAAAGAAGAAGCTCAAATGGACCCATGGATCCATTTATAGAGGGAGAGGAGTTAAAAGCAAAAAGATTTAATTTTAAAATAGGGGTGAGGATGGTAAAGTAAAAACATTACTTAAGGGTATAGTAAAAAGGAAAGGGAGCCAGGACACAGATAAGAGAAGAGAACAGCATGAAATGGTTTCTCTGGAGTGAAGAAATACATAAGTGAGATTAGATGATTTTGTGAAGGAAGTAAAACACACAAAGAAAACACTGACGGAAAACGTGCTGCTAAAAGGTGTGTGTTTAAAGAGAGTCAAGGGTAGAAAAATGAAGCTCAGGACTGCAGGTTACACTCACTGGCCAGAGGACCTTGTGTGTTCTTATCCCTTTGAGCATCTTGCTAGTGTAGAGTGTGTGTTGGAGGAGTCCAACTCTCAGTATCAAGGCACGCTTCTGAAACTTCATTTGGGATCCTAGATGTGAGCTGCAAGTAGGGAAGGTTGATCATAACTATTCTCAGTGGATGTGATTTGTCACTGGGCAGGGTTGTCTTTGCTTCCCCCCACCCCCCAACCCCACCTCAGTAACCTGCACTTTTTTTTTTTCATTGTTTGAGTGTCTGTTCCACAATGGTCTCCCAGGGTTTTCTCTGACCCTGGGATGATGGCAAGTTAAATTCAGTCCCTTGATTTGAGATTGTTCCGGGTTCTCAGGCCCTTAGCAGGGTGGCTCAGTTTTAGGATGGTACCCAGTCACTGCCTGCTGAATCAGAGTCACAAAACGAATTTCTCTTTACTTCGGTGTACATTTCCATTGAAGCATCAGTATATCATCAAAACCCACCACTGGATTTGAGGCTTGTGAGCCCCTCACACGTCCTAACCCGGGACACACCACACGCTAAGTCTCTTCACCAGGGTTGCCTGGCTTTTCTTTTGAATGAGGCTTCTTTATGCTCCCGTCATATACCTACCCTTATCATATCCCCACCCTTATCCTATCCCCACCCTTCATCCCTACTGGAAGCATGTTTATCTTGGTGTCTTCCTTTTTACTGTGTCTCTATCCTCCTCTCTGGACTTACCCAGTATATATTATGATGACCTGTGAACATTTTAAAGCTCTTCCTCTCTCTACAATAGAGTCTAATGTTTTTAGTTTGACTCTGACTAGGTCAAATGGAGGCAGCTTCTGGGCTGCCATTTTACCTGGAAGTCTGGTTCAAACCTCTTTGAGCTCACTGTGTTTCTGGTGTTCTGGTGCAGATACTATGATGGTAAGAGGTTTGGATATGTTCTATTCACAAAGAGTGGGCATTTCACATTTTTCCCCGAGTATGTTCTTCAGGATGGCACAGTTAGATATAAGACACTGCCTTTCCCAATCGTTTCTTCTTTTCAGTTGTCCAAAAGGACATTTGTGGGCCCTCAGCTAAGCAAGAAGCACATTTTTATTGAAGTATTTTCATATATAAGGTAGTTTAATGATGACTTTAAAAGTTAGCAGAAGTTGTTAAATATTTGTAGAATATTTTAAAGAATTTTAATAGGATGTAACGATTTCTGATTAACATTTAGGGACTGCTTGGTTTCTGAAAAATTTTCATCTTAGTTTTAGTGATTTAGTTTCTGTTTAACCCATTTGACATTTTTCTCTCCCTCTCTTTCCCCTATCCCATATATCTTTGTATTATAAGTATATGCGAAGTATGTGTTGGTGCATGTGCCTCTGTGTGTGTGTGTGTGTGTGTGTGTGTATGTGTGTGTGAGGCCAGAGTAGGCACATGTTGGGATCTTCTTCTATCATGTCTCTCCTTGAGCTGGGAATTCAGGGTTTTTTGTTTGTTTGTTTGTTTGTTTTGGCTAGGCTGGTAGCCAGCATGTCCAACAGTTCTCATATTTCTGTCCCCCAAAGTGTTGGGATTATAGATGTATATAAGACCACACCTGGCATGTTAATTGGGTATGGGGGATATGAACTCAGGTCCTCACATTTGTACTACAGGTACCTTGACCTCCAAACCATCATCTTGACAGGCTTCACCCCAGATTTTCAAACAGTGTCACTCTTGACTTGTAGATTGACTGATGAATTGGTGTTGGGTGCAGTTCTGGGCATTTCAGCATGCTAACAGCATGCTTGTTCTCTACTCCATAGATGACAATTGCATCTCTCATTCCTATGGTAGCAGTCTAAGAAGAGGAGTTTAATTATGAATGGGCAGAGATCTGGTTCACTATGCCATGTAAAGGGAGACCTGTAATAGACAATGGAGTCTGAAGTTATCTTATTTGGTGACCATATGGCAGTGCTGGGAGGAGACATGGAAGTCTGTACCTCCTGCCTCTGCTGAGCCTTGCATTATCCTTTGGCTATTCCCAGGCTGTGTGTTTTATACGTCAGTAACAGTGAGTGGATCATTTCTCTGGGATCTGTGAGATGTTCTAGTAAGTTATAGAAACTGGGGGAGGGTGGGCATTGAGAACCTTGAACTCCTTAGTTACACAAAAGTGTCAAAATCCCCTGCTTGGGGTTGATATCTGGAGTGGATGGCATCTCATGAGACTGCAGTCTTAACTTGGAGTCTGATGGTTACTCTGGGCAGTGAGTGTCAGAACTGAACTAATTGGTCACTTGGTTGGTGTTGGAGAAATGATGTTGAAAAAGGCTCTGCACATTTAGTGTCAGGAGTCGAAGAAGAAGAAAAAAAAAACAAAAATGTTAAGTTTATAGCTCAATAAATGATCACAAACTGAACACATGCCTATAACCTTTCAGGCCAAGGAATGGACTAACAGCAATAGCCCAAAACTCCTTGTGCTTCTAGGGAGTCACCCTCCCTCTTTCTCCCAAAGGCACTTGCTATTTTGACTAACACTATTTGTTAGTTTTTCTTCATTTTGAACTTTATATGCCTTCTGATGCTATAGGCTCTAAAATGGCTCCTTAGTGGAAAATTATGCCCTGTGGGGAGCATCTTGTTACACTTGTGAGATAAAGAGCGAGAATCTTGTCTTTGTTCCTTTTTGCAATCTAGCCCTAGAAGTCTGTTTGTCCTTAGTACTAAAGTGTCAGCTGTGCACCAAGAGACTTAGAATTAAGCAAACAGCACTTATAAATTAAAACTTGCTTTTAATTAATGAGCTAGACTATAATTTATGAATGATTATTGACTTGATAAAGTTAATTACAGCCCTGCATATATGACCAAAGCTATAATATTAATCAAATCCACCTGACCTTCTCTGTATAACCCATGATAAGAATGTAAAATCAGTTTGAAATGATTGCATTTGGGAGGCAGAATAGCAGTTATAAGCAACAATACTAGAGCTAGGCTTGCGGATGGTTTTGGCTACAACCCTGAGAGTTCTTAGTCTAGTTGCTTAATTTTCCTGAGACTCAATTTTCTAATCTGTAAGATGGGGCTAAGAAAATTTATAAAGACTAAATGAGTTAGTTAATATAAAATACTTGATGTTTACTACTATCACTAATACTCAGAATCACAGCCTTAGGAAGAAAAGCATGAGGCCTAATGCTCACATACAAGAGCACATACTTACCACACAGCTAAAATTGGGGATTGTTGCATATTTGTAAGAATAAGGATATAGCAACATCTGAGCGTAGGCATGAAAAGACAGGTACGCCCTAATGTGCTTTCTGTGTTTTCGAAGGAAGTTAGCTACAGCCTTCACTTCTGGTTCAGATTCTGGGAAAGGACCACAGTATGTATCATCACAAGGGTGTGCAGAGGCTCCTTCATCTGCAAGTCAGAAAAGAAAACAGCATGAGTGTTCAGGCAGGGAAGAAGCCAGAAAAACAAACAAGTGTTGTTAAACTAGGTCTTTTCTTATTTCTTTTAAAAACTGATATTATTGAATAAGTAATCCAATTTCTCATTTATAGAAATCAATAATGAAAGTTCTGAGCAGATACAAGCCTGCACTGTAGGAGGGCCTGAGTGGGTGCTGGCACTAGTTGTTTAAGACTTTGAGGAACACTTTGAATGAACATCTCTCTTAGTTGTTAGTTCTTGTGCTGGGGAAATAATTCTGTGCAATCCCCTACAGAAGGCTCTCATTTACATGCTCCACAACACCTGCACTTTCTTTTTCATAACAGTGAACATTAGTGCTCAATATTTACTCACTTACCATTCACCAGTGTTTACACTGTTCTCAAAGCCTGGGATACAATGGAAACAACACACAGAAAAGTCTGTGTCCTGTTGGAGCCCACATTCTGTCAGGATTCTCTGCTCGCCCTTACCTCTTGCTGACTGGCACCCTAGCAGCTTAAACAGTACCTGAGAAGTGTTCTACAAATGTTTACTGACAAACTCAATATCAAGTCAAAAGAAAAGGGCAGACGTTTGAAAAAGTGTCTGATAATACGCAAACATTTATAGATTATGAAGACAGGGAAGAACACAGGTCTATACAAAATCTATTATATTTATAGATCAGAGAAGTCCACACCCATTTATAAAGACCTAGGGTCTTCAATTCTATTCCATTGATCTACCTGTCTGTCATTGTACCAGTACCATGCACTTTTCATCATAATTGCTCTGTCGTACAGCTTAATTTCAGGCATGGTGATTCCACCAGAAGTTCTTTTATCATTGAGAAGAGTTTTTGCTATCCTAGTATTTTATTATTCCAGATGAATTTGCAAATTGCCCTTTCTATCTCAGTGAAGAATTGAGATGGAGTTTTGATGGGGATTGCATTGAATCTGTAGATTGCTTTCGGCAGGATAGCCATTTTTACTATATTGATCCTGCCAATCCATGAGAATGGGAGATCTTTCCATCTTCTGAGATCTTCTTCAATTTTTTCTTCAGAGACTTGAAGTTCTTATCATAAAGGTCTTTCTCTTCCTTAGAGTCACACCAAGGTATTTTATATTATTTGTTACTATTGTGAAGGGTGATGTTTCCCTAACGTCTTTCTCAGTCCATTTATTCTTTGTATAGAGAAAGGCCATTGACTTGTTTGAGATAATTTTATATCCAGCTACTTCACCGAAGCTGTTTATCAGGCTTAGGAGTTCTCTGGTGGAACTTTTGGGGATCACTTATATATACTATCATATCATCTGCAAATAGTGATATTTTGACTTCTTCCTTTCCAATTTGTATCCCCTTGATCTCCTTTTGTTGTCAAATTGCTCTGGCTAGAACTTCAAGTACTATATTGAATAGGGAGGGAGAAAGTGGGCAGCCTTGTCTAATCCCTGATTGTAGTGGGATTGCTTTGAGTATTTCTCCATTTAGTTTGATGTTGGCTACTGGTTTGCTGTAGATTGCTTTTATTATGTTTAGGTATGGGCCTAGAATTTTTGATCTTTCCAAGACTTTTATCATGAATGGGTGTTGGATTTTTCAAATGCTTTCTCCTCATCTAAGGAGATGATCATGAGGCTTTTGTCTTTGAGTTTGTTTATATAGTGGATTACGTTGACAGATTTCCATATATTAAACCATCCCTGCATCCCTTGGATGAAGCTGACTTGGTCGTGATGGATGATTGTTTTGATGTGTTCTTGGATTCGGTTTGCGAGGATTTTATTGAGTATTTTTGCATTGATATTCATAAGGGAAATTGGTCTGAAGTTCTCTTTTTTTGTTGGATATTTGTGTGGCTTAGGTATCAGACTAATTGTGGCTTCATAGAATGAATTGGGTAGAGTACCTTCTGTTTCTATTATGTGGAATAGTTTGAGAAGAGTTGGAATTAGGTCTTCTTTGAAGGTCTGATAGGACTTCGCACTAAACCCATCTGGTCCTGGGCTTTTTTTTGGTTGGGAGACTATTGATGACTGCTTCTATTTCTTTAGGGGAAATGGGGCTGTTTAGATCATTAATCTGATCCTGATTTAACTTTGGTACCTGGTATCTGTCTAGGAAGTTGTCCATCTCATCCAGGTTTTCTTGTTTTGTTGAGTATATCCTTTTGTAGTAGGATCTGATGATGTTTTGGATTTCCTCAGGTTTTGTTTGTTATTTCTACTTTTTCATTTTTGATTTTGTTAATTAGGATTCTGTCCCTGTGCCTTCTAGTTAGTCTGCCTAAGGGTTTATCTATCTTGTTGATTTTCTCAAAGAACCAGCTCCTGGTTTGGTTGATTCTTTGAATAGTTCTTTTTGTTTTTACTTGGTGGATTTCACTCCTGAGTTTGATTATTTCCTGCCATCTACTCCTCTTGGGTGAATTTGCTTCCTTTAGTTCTAGAGCTTCTAGGTGTGCTGTCAGGATGCTAGTGTACACTCTCTCTAGTTTCTTTTTGGGGCACTCAAGGCTATGAGGTTTCCTCTTAGGACTGCCTTCATTGTGTCCCACAATTTTGGGTATGTTGTGGCTTCATTTTCATTAAACTCTAAAAAGTCTTTAATTTCTTTCTTGCTTTCTTCCTTAACCAAGGAATCATTGAGTAGAGTGTTGTTCAGTTTCCACGTGAATGTTGGGTTTCTATTATTTATGTTGTTATTGAAGATCAGCCTTAGTCCATGGTGATCTGATAGGATGCATGGGACAATTTCAATATTTTTGTATCTGTTGAGGCCTGTTTTGCGACCAATTATATGGTCAATTTTGGAGGCGGCACCATGTGGTGCTGAGAAGAACGTATATCCTTTTGTTTTAGGACAAAATGCTCTGTAGATATCTATTAAATCCATTTGTTTCATAACTTCTGTTAAGTGTCCATGTGTCTCTGTTTAGTTCCTGTTTCCAGGATCTGTCCCTTGGTGAGAGTTGGTTGTTGAATTCTCCCACTATTATTGTGTGAGGTGCAATGTGTGCTTTGAGCTTTGCTAAAGTTTCTTTAATGAATGTGGTTGTCCTTATATTTGGAGCATAGATATTCAGAATTGAGAGTTCCTCTTGGAAGATTTTACCTTTGATGAGTATGAAGTGCCCCTCCTTGTCTTTTTTGATAACTTTGGGTTGGAAGTTGTTTTTTACTAGTTATTAGAATCGCTACTCCAGCTTGTTTCTTCTGACTATTTGCTTGGAAAATTGTTTTCCAGCCTTTAACTCTGAGGTAGTGTCTGTCCTTTTCCCTGAGATGGGTTTCCTGTAAGCAACAAAATGTTGGGTCTTGTTCGTGTAGCCAGTCTATTAGTCTATGTCTTTTTATCGGGGAATTGAGTCCATTGATGTTAAGAGAAATTAAAGAAAAGTAATTGTTGCTTCCTGTTATTTTTTTGTTAAAGTTGGGATTCTTTTCTTGTGGCTGTTTTCTTTTAGGTTTGTTGTAGGATTGCTTTCTTGCTTTTTCTAGGGCGTGGTTTCTGTCCTTGTGTTGGTGTTTTCCGTTTATTATTCTTTGAAAGGCTGGATTCGTGGAAAGATATTGTGTGAATTTGGTTTTGTCATGGAACATTTTGGTTTCTCCATCTATGGTAATTGAAAGTTTGGCTGGGTATAGTAGCCTGGGCTGGCATTTGTATTCTCTTAGTGTCTGTATAACATCTGTCCAGTATCTTCTGGCTTTCATAGTCTCTGGTGAGTAGTCTGGAGTAATCCTAATAGGCCTGCCTTTATTTGTTACTTGAACTTTTTCCCTTAATGCTTTCAACATTCTGTCTTTATTTAGTGCATTTGTTGTTCTGATTATTATGTGTCAGGAGAAATTTTTTTTTCTGGTCCAGTCTACTTGGAGTTCTGTAGGCTTCTTGTATGTTTGTGGGCATCTCTTTCTTTAGGTTTGGGAAGTTTTCTTCTATAATTTTGTTGAAGATATTTTCTGGCCCTTTAATTTGAAAATCTTCATTCTCATCTACTCCTATTATCTGTAGGTTTGGTCTTCTCATTGTGTCCTGGATTTCTTGGATGTCTTGAGTAAGGGTCTTTTTGCATTTTGAATTTTCTTTGATTGTTGTGTCCATGTTCTCTATGGAATCTTCTGCACCTGTGATTCTCTCTTCCATCTCTTGTATTCTGCTGCTGATGCTCACATCTATGGTTCCATATTTCTTTCCTATGGTTTCTATCTCCAGGGTTGTCTCACTTTGGGTTTTCTTTATTGTTTCTACTTCCTTTTTTAGGTCTTGGATGGTTTTGTTAAATTTCATCACCTGGTTGTGTGTTCCTGTATTTCTTTAAGGACTTCTACCTCTTTAGCAGTGTTCTCCTGTATTTCTTTAAGTGGATTATTAAAGCCCTTCTTTATGTCCTCTACCAGCATCATGAGATATGATTTTAAATCTGAGTCTTGCTTTTTCGGTGTGTTGGGGTATTCAGGACTGGCTGAGGTGGGAGTGCTGGATTCTGATAATGGTGAGTGGTCTTGGTTTCTTTTAGTAAGATTCTTACGTTTGCCTTTTGCCATCTGGTAATCTCTGGAGTTAGTTGTTATAGTTGTCTCTTGGTGGAGCCTGTTCTTCCTGTTAGCCTCTGTCAGCAGACATGGGAGTCTAGCTCTCTCCTGAGTCTCAGTGGTCAGAGTACCCTTTGCAGGCAAGCTCTCCTCTTGCAGGGAAGGTGTACAGATATCTGGTGTCCAGACCTGCCTCCTGGCTGAAGATGAAGGCCCGAAACAGGGTCTGTCCCAGAAGATGCATTGCCTCTGCAGTCTGCCTGTTCCCCTGCACAGACTGGTCTCCGAGGGACATGGGACACAAGATGGCTCTCTTACCTGCTCTGGTGGACAGAGCCCTCCCTGGCAGACACCTCTCCTCTGGTGGGGAAGGTGCCTGCATATCTGGAGCCTGAAACGGGGTCTATCCCAGTAGCTGTGTTGCTTCTGCTGTCCCAGAAGCTGTGTTGCTTCTGTAGTCAGCACTCTCACCTGCACAGTCTAGCCTCTGAGGGATTCGGGACCCAAGATGGCTCCCTTATCTGCTCCTAAAGATCCCTTCCCCCCATGTTGGGGACACCTCTCCTCTGGTGAGGAAGGTACCGGGATATCTGGAGCCCAAAACAAGGTCTGTCCCAGAAGCCATGTAGCTTCTGCCTGTCCCAGAAGCTGTGTTGCTTCTGCAGTCTGCTTGCTCACCCTTCACAGTCCATGGAGCTGACCTGGGCAGACTGGTCTCTGAGAGTGATGTCTGAGTTTTTAACAGTAGCATTGGAAGTCTTGTATACAAAATGTGTAATTTTTTCTTTCAGTGCTTGCATCAGATCCAGAGCCTTGTAAGTATACCACCCTGAGCTATGTCCCTAGCCTTGTTGTTGGACAGGGTTCTACCATGGAATCCAGCTTGTTTTCAAAACTTTGATCTTCCTGCCTCCTCCCTAAGGATTGTACCAACACATTTGGCTTCAAAATTCTTTTTCTTTTTAAAAGAAATTTGAATCTTGACTTTTTTTTTCAATCTAACTGTATTGTACTCTGATACACTTTGAAAAATTCCTGGAGGAAATGTTTTAACAAAATGATACAATAAAAGTTATTTTTAAAAAGTGTACAATTTAGTTTTAAAGCTAATTACAGAGCTGCATAACCAGCACTATCTAATTGTAGAATGATTCACATTATTCCAAAAGTGTTACTTCATTAATGTGTATAGCTAATACATATTAGTTAAAAAAATTTAATAAATCAATTATAAAATAAGAAAAATTTCTGAAACATTCCAGTTAATGCAAACTGGTGGAGCATGGAGCATGGGGATCAGAGGGTATAAGAGTATGCCCAAATCTTGTACCCCTTTTCCCCATTTTTTCTATTAGCATTTATTATACATAATAATGGATTTTATTCTGACATTTCCTTATATGAATATACTTTGATTCTGTTGATCCACAAGTACCTCTCTTGTCTCCATCTCTCTCATGTTGATCCTGTTTGTCTTCCCAGCTCCAACTTAGTTCCCTTCTATGTCTAGGCTTGCTTGCTTTCTTTTTTCTTTCCTTCTTTTGTTTGTGTGAACCAATAAGTTTAATTAAAGTTACATGCAGGAGCATGGACAATTTATAAACCACCAAAGAAAATGCTTCTGCCTCCCTGAGCAACCACTAACTGCTTATTTTGACCATCAACTTCAGGAATGGCTGTGACTTGGTGAGTCCCCTCTCCCTAGCTACAATAACTTCCAATGCTGAGACTCCTTGAAACTGTTAAGAGGTCTAGTGTGCCTCCTCCATCCATTCCCATGAAAGATGTTGATAGGCCCAAGAAGACTGTTCCCTCTCCCCTCTCCCCTCTCCCCTCTCCCCTCTCCCCTCTCCCCTCTCCCCTCTCCCCTCTCCCCTCTCCCCTCTCCCCTCTCCCCTCTCCCCTCTCCCCTCTCCCCTCTCCCCTCTCCCCTCTCCCCTCTCCCCTCTCCCCTCTCCCCTCTCCTTCTCCTCCCCCCCCCCAAAGAAGATAATATAGATGCTGATTAAATTCAGAAATTGATGTTGAAAGATCCAAGTTTGTGGGGGGATGTTTGGGAATAACAGAGGAAAAATAGAACACAAATTGACAATTAACAAGAGTCATTGTGAAATATTTACCAGAAAGTATTGAAGGAGAAAAAGTAAACAGTAGAGAACAGGGTAGGAGTAAGATAGCAGAAACAAGTCTTAGGGTAGCACGGATTACAAGGATATTTTCCTGTAGTGACTTGTGTTCCCATGCTAATTATGTTACCCAAAAGCATGTTTGCAGTGTCCTGCTCATAGGACTAAAGGAAACCTGTCTCCAGTTGGTTTTTGACTGGTCAATAAAGTTACTGGTGGCCAATCGCTGGGCAGGGAGATGGAGGTGGGACTTTTAGATTTCTGGGGAAGGGACCAAAGAAGGAGGAAAAGGGAATTCTGCCATGATCAGGGCATAGGAGACAGGCCATACCCGGAAAGGTGCAGGAGGGAGAGACAGCCAACGTGTAGGTTCAAAGGGAAAGCTGCCCAGCAGGGTCTAGGGCAGCAAAGTTAAAATATAAATTCAGTAAGTATTAACTCAGCAATATCGAAGGGGAGTGTTTGTAAGCCACAAGGAGTTAGGAAATGGCCCAGCCATTGAGCTGTTTTAGGTATTTAAAATATAAGTCTGTATATGTATGTGTGTCTTTCAGGAATCCAGAACACTGGGGCAGTAGCCAGAAGCACAGGAAATAGAGAGCGGATTAATATAATACCGTTTCATTTTCCTGTAAAAAATAAACCACAGCAATATCATTTCTACATAATTAAGTTGTAGTAGAGACAGTAGGTGTCTGCCTTAAGGATTGCAGCAGCTTCCTGCCTCCTAGGCTACAATGTTACAAGTTGGGTCTTAAAGTGATAGAAATGATACTGTTGCTGTCCTTGAGACTAGCAGTGTAAAATCAAGACATCAACAGAGCTGCCCTCTCTTTGGATGTTCTAGGAAAGAGTCCTTCCTTGCCATTTTCAGCTTTTCCCTGCTCCTACCATACTTGATTTGTAAATGGTGTCACTTCAGTTTCTGTCTCCTTCTTTATATGGTCATTATTATGGTTTGAATATAAAATGTCTCCAGTAGACTCATATGTTGATCGTTTGGTCCTGAGTTGGTGGTAGTACTATTTTGGGAGGCTATGGGAATTTTAGGAAGAAATAGATCCTTGGGATATGTTGTCCCACTTTTCTACCCCACCTCTGCTTCTTGTGAGCAATGAATATGCTTCTTTACCATATACTCTTCTGGCCTAAGTGCACAGGGACAGGGACTATGAACTTGAACCTTCTGAAATCAAGAACAAAAATAAATCCTCCTACCTTCAGTTGTTTATGGCATTGTGTTAAGGCATCCTGTTACAGCACTGAGAAAGTCTTTCTGTGTGGCTTTGTGTGTCTTTTCCTCTCATCAGGTTTAGAGTATATCACACTCTAGTATACAAATACCCCAATTCCAAACATGTTTCTATAGAGATATTCCAGGTTCACATGAATTTTGGAAGAGCATGTCACACTGCTGTAAAATGTCACAGTGTTGTAGCCCCCCGAATTACTGATGCTAACTTTCAGTGGTTAATTGCCCTGTTTCTTGGAAGCCTCACTAAAGAGACCTCAGTGTTGTGTACAGATGGTTTGCCTCTGCATATTTTCCTGCAGAAGCCCCCTCCCTTCTGTGGCAAGCACAGTACTCAGGCAGCTGGTTTCTGCACTGAGTCCCACTGTGTCCCCCTGCAGCAAGCCCAGGGCTC